>NC_143511.1:85877620-86477620 GCF_031878675.1 Megascapheus bottae | reverse complement strand
ACTATGCCGAAAATGAATTATAGGGCTGGGAGTTTGGCCTAGTGGTAGAGTGTTTGCCTACCATGCAGGAAGACCTGGGTTCAACTCCTAGGTACCACATATATTTAAAAAAAAAAAAAAAGCTGGAAGTGGTGCTATAGTTCAAGTAGTAGAGCTCTAGCCTTGAGAAAGTCCAAGGACAGTGCTCAGCCCTGAATACATGGCCCAGGACTAGCAAAAAAAAAACCCCCAAACCCAAAACCAACCTCCCCACCTTGCCATCAGACGCAGTGTTGATCCTGTAGTGGTACACCCTCCCTTCGTATCTCAGTGAGATGGACCGCTGGCCAGGACTGCTCTCGCTCTCCCGCACCAGGAAGCTGCCGTTGATCCCGCTGCTCAGCAGGTACTCGGCCGCGTTGCGGGACACAGGCCCGTGGTACCAGGAGTGCTTCTCCAGGCTGTTGACAGGGGTGATGTAGTTGCTTGGGACCCATCCTTGGCCATTTTTGGTTTGGGCTTCGCACCACTCCCCATTGTGATTGTAGCCTAGGACCCGGAGCTTTTCACCTGAGCGGAAAAGAACCCAATTAACACATCAGCATTGAAATCAACTTTCTGCCATCTCTTGTCCCTGTCTGATTACCAACCACCTCCAAATCCCCTACACTGGCGTCCTCTGCACAAAGGGACATAAATCCACACAGTTGCAAGCATGCAAGCTCACACTCCATGCGGGACTTGCTGTTTGTGCTGAGTGTCCAGATGAGGGCGCTGCCTCCGCCTTGCAAGTCTATTATGTCTATCAAGCACTCTGCTCCTAGGGGACGGACTCTGGGGGGGGGGTGGGGGGGTGCGGGGGGAAGCAGTTTTTTCTTAGGAAAACAACCCTGTCTCCAGCATTAGGTCTGGGTTTCCTCTGCAGCATGAATGTGGAGCTGTGTAAGGGACTGCCACACGGAGCTCTCCTCCCCGGAAGATTCGGCTGCTTTCTGGGTGCTTCCGCGTTCCAAACCGTAAAGCTGCTCTCTCAGTGGGAAAAGGGGAGGCCACTCCCCAGCTTCTGTTTTTGGTGACTACCCCACACTCCCTTTACCTTTGGTTATGCTTAGAGTGTTATCGCCACTGGCCACGAAGTCATACAGTGCAACGAAAAGGTTGGGGTCATTTTCGCTGGGTCCGGCAAGAAGGTTTTCCTTGGAGTTCCAGCGTGCAGCTTCGCTCAGGCCTTGAGGTTCAAAGTCAGAGGCCACTGGCCGCTGAAGGGCTTCTAGAAGACAAGAACACAACAGTGAAAAGGGAAGAACTGAGGAGACCTGAGCTGCACTTGCAGCAGCAAAAGAAGACTAACTATATATTCATTTATTTCACTTGACATCTGTGTATCAGAGGAGTTTTGTTTTTGAGGAGGACTCCATCACATATTGTGGGATACACTCAGCATTTTCAGTCTAAGGTAGTAACTACCATTTCCAGATAGCATAAGCTTCTTCAGGTCACTAATTTAATCAGAAACTGACAATGCTCGTCTTTAAAAGTCTTTTGCTACTGCTTAAAATAGAGCACAAGTTGGTGCTAGTGGCTGTAATCTTATCAACTCGGGAGGCTGAAATCTAAGGATCATGGTCTGAAGTCGGCCTAGGCAGGAAAGACTGAGATTCTTATCTCCAATAAGCCTTGGAGAGGGGAGGTGGCCAGAGGTGAAGCTGTGACTCAAGTGGAAGAGAGTGCTAGTGGTGCGCACAAAGTTCAAGGACACCACTTCCGGGCCCAGAGTTCAAGCCCCACAACTAGAACCAAAAAAACAATAACAAAGCAAAAACAAAACCTCCCAATTTTTTTGTTTGTAACACTTAGATGTATCATGTAGCTTAGGGCTCGTAAGGAGTCAGGTACCGGCACGCCAGGCCTCTCCTTCTCAAAGGACCAGCTCCTTGCTGGGGATCATCTTCCCTCAAGGTACCAGCTCATCAGTGGCCTTGGCCTGTCCTAGATGGACTCCCCTGCTGTCCAGCTTATCCCTACTGGACTTCAGCTGACCGGGGCCTTTGCTGACAGCCCACTCCCCCCACCAGCTTTTCGCCTCCACTGGCCATCTTTAGCTGTGGTCATCCTTATACCATTTACCATGTGGAGACTGTTAATGTTTTTTTCTATTCTGGAATAAAAGCCTTCCACGCTGAACCTCTAGGTAGATTCCACCCAACAGCTCTCACATCAGGTGTATAGAGCAGTGTTCGCTACAGAGTCAAATAATTCACTACTCTGTCCCTGAAGTTCTTCTTGTCTTTCTCGGATTGCGCTAGGGGTCTGGTAAAAATGAAGGGAATCAGAAGGGTTTTTCCAAACCAGCAAACTGGCCTTAAGCAGAATGGTGACTGAGGTGCATTATGAAGTAAACCCAAACACTATGCAAGGAACCTACGATAAGAAAATCAGCTTGAGGAAGTGGCGCTGTGGCTCAAGGGCAGCGTCCAGGCCCAGAGTTCAAGCCTTACAACAGGAAGGAAGGAAGGAAGGAAGGAAGGAAGGAAGGAAGGAAGGGAGGGAGGGAGGGAGGGAGGGAGGGCGGGCAGGTGGGCGGGCGGGCAAAGTATGTGTGGCGGTGTGTTCTGATTTACAAAGAACCGAAAGACCTACAAATAAACTATACAAGGGAGTGACAGCACAATGCTGTTTTGAGGCCTATCACCCATTTTAAGGGATGTGCCTGGCCTTGCATTCATTTTAAAGCAAGCAACCAACCCCAGAGGGCACTGAGGCCTGAGGGAGCCGGCAAGCTTTGGGGAGCTGGACCCCGGGACCGTTCAAGTCTCTCCAACATCCACATGAGGCTCCCACACCAGTCTTCATACCAGCGGAAGGGAACCTGCAGGAATGGCTTTTCTGACAGAATTAACCCTACCACTTAACTTCATCTTCTGTACTCTAAGTGTTGAGGTAATTTCTAGGAAGAAGGCCCTATCGCCTTGTCACATCCCAGGTGTGGCTATGAGCAACTGCTCCTGTACCCCAGTACCCTGGCTATGAGTAACTGTTTCCACACACCTCTAGCACCCTGGCCCTGAGTAACTGCTCCTGTAACTCCTGTACCGCCATTTAGAACCTGAGGATCAGAGAAAAAAAAAGTTGGGTAAAGAGGATTTTTTATTTATTTTTTAAAATTGGCTGTGGTACTTGAACTTGGCCCGGGAGGGCACTATTCCAGAGTTCTTCTGCTCATGGTTAGTGTTCTGCCATTTTGAACTACAGTGCCACTTTCCAGGTGAATAATTAGAGATGAGTCCTATCAATTTTTCTGCCTGGGCTAATTTTGAACCGTGATCCTCAGATCTGTCTTCAAATTCTGCTCAGCAAGCACTAGGCATCAAGGTATATCCCCAGATTTTTTAGTTTCTGTTCTTACTGTTTTGGGGAAAGTGGGCTGCGGATATGCGATACTGAGTTTGTATCAACTGCTTAAATCCCCACCTTTCCCCCCCCCCCTTTGAATTCACAGACAGGGAAAATTATGCTAATTGTTTTTTCTGTTCTTTTTCTTCTTTGCCAGTACTGGGATTTGAACTTAGGGCCTCTTGCTTCACTTTTTTCCCTCATAGCTGGGCAGGCACTCTACCACTTGAGCCACACACATCCAGTCAGGTTTTTTTTTTTTTTTTGCTGATTTATTCAAGATCAAAGTCTCATCGACTTTTTCCTGCCCAGGTGGGATTTGAACTAAGATCCTCAGCTCTCAGCCTCCTGAGCAGCTAGGATTATAGGTGTAAGCCACTAGCATCCAGCCTGACATACAAGCTTCATTAAAAATGGAGATCTTGGTTAGCTCTATAAGTGAACAGAAAAGTCGAGAGTGCAATTATTACCATTTACAAAGTCATAGTCATTTTCTGCCTCGATTTCCCAGGACTGAAGACAGTAACCAAACATCATTTCCTGTGATCTCCAGCACAAGAAACCTTCCATCTGCCACTGCTCAGCAGGCTGAAGGCAGTCCTGATGAGTGTGGACTAAAGACTTGAGACGATGCACCCACATGAATGGTTCTCCATTTTCCTAGGACAACCTTCTCCTTCTTGTCCAGAATCCTCAGAATGGACTTTTAGAGGTTCACTTCAACTCAAGTACTAACCTCTGGTCTCCTTGGCCAGAGTTCAAACCCAAACCCCCAGCACAAGGAGAGAAAGGCTCTTACTATCAGTGAATGTACTAAGACTGGGGTCTGACAATGTGGTGAGAGCAAAAACCCACACTTGAGAGCTTTCATTAGAAACAGATATTCACCAATACCAGCCTTTTCTAGAGGACTCGACTCTACTGAAGTGCTTCCACAAACCTCGACCCAGGCAGACAACTTGTCTACCTATGGACCAGGGTTCACTGCCGTCACCCTCTCACAGAATTCTCACAAAGCATGGTGGCACTCTTGGAGTTTCATTCTTAGTAACAAACTTCCTACTACTGCACCTCCAGCAGACCAGAAATTCTGGCCCAGAATGGCAGAGATGGATCAACCTTAAGGCAGAGGAACAGAAAGTTGGCAAATTGGAGAACTTCTCCACTAAAGAAAGGCCATACTGATGTCCCTGCACTTTCTGCTTAACTAATGATGGGGACTCTTCAGAAAATGTAAGACTGGGGGCTGGTAAAGGCAAAGAGTACCAGTCAATCACTTGCTAATAATTAAATACAGCCTGTTTTCAAAGCTCTTGGATACTACAAGACACTGAATTTTTTTTTTTTTTTTTGGTAGTAGGTCATGGAGCTTGAACTCTGGGCCTGGGTGCTGTCCCTGAGGCTCTTTAGTTCAAGGCTGGCGTTCTACCACTTGAGCCACAGTGCCATTTCTGGTTTTCTAAAGGTTAATTGGAGATAAGAGTCTTAAGTTTTTTTGTGCGTGGGCTGGCTTTGAACCTCGTTCCTCAGATCTCAGTCTCCTATGCAGTTAGGATTACAGGCATGAGCCACTGATGTCCAACTGGCATTCCTTTTTTAAAAAAATTAAATCATGGTTAGCCGGGCATGGTAGCTATACACACACACACACACACACACACACACACACACACACACACACACACACACACAGAGAGAGAGAGAGAGAGAGAGAGAGAGAGAGAGAGAGTGTGTGTGTGTGTGTGTGTGTGTGTGTGTGTGTGTTACGGTCACCCCTTCCTTCAATCTCTCCCAGTTTTTCCCACCCATAAATTTTTGGTTTCAGTTTGGCTCTGTGGATGGATCTCTTCCTATTTCAATGCCAGTAATTTGTTAGCTGACGTCTAAGAGAGATGAGAGGCCTGGAGACTGAAGGCATGCAAACTGTTCTGGTAGTTTAGGTGTTGGGTAATAATAGAAATGATGACTGACTTCTTTTCTGTTTTTCAAGTGTTTTGGATGGTAATAAATGGAGATTCTGATACATTAGTGTAACTGTCAACAGTAAATAAATGTGCATACAGGAACTTTAAAAAGTAATTTTCTCCTCACATCTCTACTTGGTTGGTGTTACATTCATCAAGCAATCATAACTGCTACTATGTATCTGAGATACACAATTATTTGCCTGTTTTGGGGCTTGAATTCAGGGCCTGGGCACTGTCCTTGGACATTTTTTGCTCAAGGCTAGAGCTCTGCCACTTGAGCCACAGCATCACTTCTGGCTTTTTCTGTTTATACGGGTACCAAGGAATCAAACCCAGGGCTTCCTGCGTGCTAGGTGAGTACTCTACCACTAGGCTATGCTCCCAGCCCTATACACAATCTTTTGAAAAGCACACAAGTGGCTTGGGGAAGCCTGGGGGTGCTGCCCCTCCTAGGGGAGTGAGATATAAAAGGGAAGGAGAATAACTTACACCTATAATACTAGCTACTGGGAAGCTGAGATCAGGAGGCTCACAGTTAGAGGCCAACCTATACAAAACTTCAAGAGACCCCTACCTCAACTAATAAGCTGGCCATGGGGGTACATGCACAAACGGTAAACAGAAAGAACTCTGTCAAGTCTGGTGCCAAAGGCTCAAGCCTGTAATCCTTGATGATCTGAGGATCACAGTTCAAAATCAGCCTGGGTAGAAAACCCTTCCCAGGTCCTGAGTTCAAGTCCCAAGACTGATTTAAAAAAAAAAAAAAGCTTTTTGCTGTGCCCTGGGCCTAGGCTATGTTTTTTTTTTGGGGGGGGGGAGTGGGAGGGGTCAGTGTGGTGCTTGAGCTCAGGACCTGGGCACTGACCCTGAGCATTTTTGCGGAAGGCTAGCACTATGCCACTTTGAGCCACTGTACCACTTCTGGTGGTTAACTGGAGATTAAGTCTCACAAACTTTCCTGCCAGGACTGGCTTCAAACCAAACTCCTCAGATCTCATCCTCCTGAGTAGCTAAGATTCCAGACATGAGCCATCAGCTTCTGGTGCAAAATGCTTTTGTTATTTGCAAAATAATGAAAGCAAAAGGGCTAAGAGCATGGTTCAAGTGGTAGAGCATCTGCCTAGGAAGTACAAGGCCTTGAGTAAGAAAAAAGAAGGGAAGAGAGACTGCTGGTTAGGTAAGAAGAAACTGTTTAAAAACAGCTTCTATTAGTAAAAACTGTCAGGCAAAGGATCCTTCCTAGAGAGGAACACTTACAGAAAAGAATGGACAGAAACCACAAATAAGCAATGCACAGAATGAAAATCACCATCCAACAAGGAAAGTGTGTCATGGGCAAAGGCAACTGGGCAGTGGGTGTGGACAAGCGGTAGCAATGGGGAGGGGCTCCTCCCCAGGCCTCCAGGGAGGCCACTGGGCTGAGCCACTGCGAGGGCAGGGGGGAGAAAGCCATCTGGGGGAAAAGACAGTGGAAACTTATCCTGAGATGCACACTATGATTTGTGCACACTGGGTTTCAATAGTTGTACAAAGTGCAAAATACTCATCTCTATGAACTCATAAACATTCCATTATAGAACAGAATATAGTTAAAACGCTATCTAAATAATTTTTTTTAGAAGACTGAGACATAGCTCAGTGAGGCCTGGGTTTGATCCCAGCTGAATGTGTCTGGGGAAAAAAAATGCAATGGCTTGAGAATGTGCTCATAATAATATACTGTGTTTCTATTACATCCCAGGATATACAGCAGGATTCCAATTTGGTGAAAGTTGCAAAAATGACAGCAAACTGACTAGTAGTTAACTCAGGGTAGTAGGGACCCAAGAGGAACCATTTTCTTTATACTTCTCTGTATTACAGCTTTATTTCTTAACAATGAAGGTAACTCATTTTTATCATCAGAACAGTTACAAAACTAGAATAACTCGGGAATGGAAGCCAACAGAAACTTACATAACTGTTCAGTAACATGCAAACTCACTGGGAGGCAGAGCCTGCTTGAGCTGTCCTGAAAGACTGCTTCTTGGAGGTGGGGGTGTGTGTCACGTGTGCACACGTGCACACACACGCCCGGTGCCTGCCTCCACCTCCGGCCAGGTACACACAACAGCTCTGGCAGACCAGGCCTACACAGGAAATTAAACCCAAGCCGTGAATACAGAAATGCTTTTCTTCTCCAATGCCATTTGACCTCCTCTATCAAATGTTCTGCAGCATCTGGATTTGATCAAAGTTACATAATCAGAGGAAGTAGCCTGGAAAACACCTGGAGCAAGAGAGCACACATGCCCTGCCAAGGGTGACCATCAAGGGCGGGTGAGTCCGGGGCTGTCCCAGGCTGAGAGATTCTGGGAATGTTATGTGTGCTGGGGGGTTGTTGCTGCCAACCACTTTCTATGCAACAGGAAGCAGCAGGCCATCTCTGAATTCTCCAACTCACGTCTTGCTCTATTCCACATATGAATGGCCAAAGTCCAAAGGGAAGAATTGCTCATGCATGCCTCTGGATTGAGATCCCAAAGTGTCACCACAGTCCGGCACCAAAACCTTCCAGTCAATTCCCAGTTGAGGCTGATGTCAAAACTGACTCACACTTGTAAACGCCAAGTTCCCACTTTGCTTCACAGTGTACTAGGCCCGGCAACCTCATAGGAGCACAGCTCACAGGGCCACAGGTGCAGGATGCAATGCACTCCAAGCTGGACTGCTGAAGACATGAACTCAGGAAGCCAGACCTCCAGAAAAACCCAAAGGGGGTGTGTGTGTGTATGTATGTATGTATATATATATATATATATATATATATGTATGCAGCTGTTATGCATGGCTCCATTCAACATGAAATTGGCAACTTTTAAGTCTAGAGAAATAAGCGTTAGCATCTGCTATTATTCTTAATTTTTTTAAGTGAACATTTTCTGCTACATCCTTTCTGAGTCATATTTTAAACATTTTTAAATCTGGATACTTAGAAGTGCTTCTCACTTGATTGGAATACATTTGTACATGTGTGGAAAGGTCACAATGAAGAACCTTTTCCCCACAAATAATGTATGCTAATAAAACCATTTAAAACCATTTTGTTATTTTACTATAAGTTAAGAAAAAGGCTTCTACACACAACAATGACATGAAGAAAATGCTATCAATTAGCTGAGCACCAAGAATTAATTGGTGCCATCTAAAATGTGCCCTCCAATTTCTAAAAAGCCTGGGCTCCAGATTGTTTGTATCCAATTATTTCAAAATTCAGTAAGAACCATGCCACAAAACTCACTAGATTTGAGCATGATTAACTTGTATAAGAACAGCAGTCTAGGAAAATAATCAGTCTTTAAAGAACAATTTAAAGATCACTTTATGTGAAAATACTCATTTCTCTAAGTTGTGAGTCACTGATTTAAAAAAAAAAAGTTTCAGAAGGATGCTCTGATCCGGTGGATCTGGGTTAGACAGTCAGCCGGCGCAGGAGAGGGAGGTGGGAGCTGGAGGTTCACCACCAGAAAAAACAACCTGGGAGGGGTCTCACCTTCCTGTTGGCAAGGTGCTGCCTGAGATCATGCTCATCGGGAAATCATTCCAGGCTCTGGGAGAGGACGGATGGACGGGTGGATAGGTGTGGGGGAAGGGCCCATCCACTGTCACAAAGCCTTGACCCCTCACATTTGAGTTAGTCAAACGCTTGTGGCATTGTTCTTATTTCCTGGTGGCTCCTTTGCTGTTCCCTTCAGCTCAAGAAACCTCCGTAATGTAAAAATCTATAAAACAGATCCTTCTATAGAAGGAGGGGCCTTGTGTTCTATTTCACACTCCATTCCAAATGATGAGGTCATGCCGAGACTATTCTCCAGTCAGTTTATAATGGTCGCACACAACTTTTTAGAATATGTGCTTAGAGAACTTGCCCAGTCACTTTATCTATGTTTGACATGGATATTTTACTTCGTAAGTCATTTATACCTTCATCCAGAGCAATTAAGACATTATAGAAATTAAGTTTAACTAAATATAGCTTTTGTATGAACGTCACATCCTGAACAAATTTTCCCAGAACCCTAAACACCAGTCACACGCTGGGAAGCTGGAGACAGGAAGGTGAGAACCACTACACAAGCTGAGCTCTGGAGCAATGCAGAGGAAGCCTGCAGGCCAGCAGTGGACAAGCACTTCCTGCTCCCTGGAGTAAGGAGGGGTGGTGTCAGACCAGAAGTAGGCACATGGAGGGAAAGAGGACTGGCCAAGGCCCCAGAGATACCTGATGCCCAGGCCAATAAGGCAGGCTCCTCCGCTGTGCTAGGCTGACCTCCCCAAAACAAAGTTTATAAATGCACAAAATAAAATATACACCCTAATGTTAAAAAAAAAAAAAAACTGAAAGAGTCTTCAAAGTATTTTTAGGAATCTGAGACTCAGCACTTCCTTATTAATGCACCAAATATATACTTCTTTAGTTACTTATTTTGGGTGTATTAGGAATTGACCTCAGATCCCTGGCAAATGCCATAATCACTTGGACCACACCTCCAAACCTCTCGGCCCTGGCCAGTCTCAGGTCATGATTTTCCCATCTTCACCTTCTGAGTGGCTGGGACTGTGCCACCATGCCTGCCTTATTTCTTCCTCATTAATGCACAAATAACAAGACCCTGTCACTTCCAAGTATAAGAAGTATAACAATAACCAACTGTTTTGTGCCATGAAAATATAATTTCTACAAGTACAGCTAATACTTCTATGATTTATTACTTATATTCTTTTTTTTTTTTTTTGCCAGTCCTGGGCTTGAGCTCAGGGCCTGAACACTGTCCTTGGACTTTCTCAAGGCTAGAGCTCTACTACTTGAGCCTCAGCACCACTTCTGGCTTTGTTCTATGTATGTGGTACCGAGGAATCGAACCCGGGTCTTCATGCATGCTAGGCAAGCACTTTAACCACTAGGCCAAACTCCCGGCCTTTATTACTTATATTCTTTAAAGAAAATGAAATGCAGTCAAGCCTGTAATCCTAGCTACTCAGGAAGCTGAGATCTAAGATCACGGTTCGAAGCCAGCCAGGGCAAGAAAGTCTGTGAGACTTATCAAAATTTTTGGCCATTAATTTGACCAAAAAGCCAGCAGGGCTATGACTCAAGCAGTAGAGCACAACCCTTGAGCAAAAAAGTTCAGGGTTCAAGCTCTACGACTGGTCCATGTGTGTATACGCGTGTGCTCTTACACACACACACACACACACACACACACACACACACACACACACACACACAAATAGTTTCAGCTAGAAGTTTATGAAGCAAGTGTTTTGTTTTTCAGTCCAAAGACATAGGTCCCAGCAGGGGGCTGGTGTAGGTAAGCAAGTGTCAAGTCCCCATTCCACAAAGGCATTTAAAACAAATGTAGTCTTATTACCTTCCAATTATGGGCATTACTGGCAGCAAATTAAATAGGTTTCTACAGTCTTTTTTTTTAATATATTTTTTATTGCAATTAATAGAAGGGTTACATGATATTTGCCAGATAAATGGTGCATTAATTCCCATACATTGATATCCTTTCACATGTCTTGGTCCCCATTTCCCTTCCCCCCTCCCTCTCTGAGGCCTTCAGCTCAAGACTACCACCTTACCCCTTAAGCCACAGGGCCACTTCCCATTTTCTGGTGGTTAATTGGATATAAGTCTCAGGGTCTTTAGTGCCCGGCTGGCTTTGAATGTTGATCCTCAAATTTCAGCCTCCTGAGTAGCTAGGATTACAAGCGTGAGCCACTGCACCTAGCAGCATAAAGAACAGCCTTCTTGCTAAGCCACCTGAACATCAGTCATTCAGTGCGTGGTCCGCCTGAGCACTCCCTATTGTCAGAGGTGTCCATCTAAATGTCAGCCTGGCCAGGCTGCTCTCCTGCTGCCAACCACAGGGAAGGCTGCTGGCCAAGAAGCCCGGACTTGGGAAGTATCCCTGCCTGTCACTGCATGGCCACCATCTACTGGCAGGGTCACCAGGTGCCTTTCAAGGTTGTTGGCATTGGTACACCATTCCTCAGCCCCCACAGCCTCAGAAGGTGGCTGGCGATGCCATTCCTGCGGCACCATAGGGCACCTCGGCTCCTCTGGACGCAGGCATACAAAGATGATCACGGCGGCTGAGCTGCTCCTCTCCCTGTGCTCCAACCCAGACATGTCTCCTCCCACACCCACAGGAACCTGCACGGCTTCCAGGCCTCCACCCCCAGTCAGGGGTCTCTCTTGTCCTCCCCATGAACAACTTCTCCCCACACAGTAAGGGACTGCGCGTTTTCTAGCAGACGGCACCCGCATCACTTCTACAGGGCCGTAGGTGTGGTGTCTAGTGCTAAGGAGCTGGTTGCACAGGGCGACTCCTGACTCTTAAAGTTGCTATGGCAATACTGGGGTTGGGGCCCCATGTGTAGCCCCTGTACAGTGCAACGCAGCACATAGGCCCCGCACACTGCTGGGAAGTTCAGGTGCAGAACAGCTTGCACTTGGCTTTAGCCATCAAGCAAAATATTAAGTTATGGGAAAGCATTAATCCATACTAAACCCAGCACCAATGACAGTAGACACAAAACACAAAGAACGCCTGACCAGTTGAACCTTCACAAAGGCCTCAGCTAAAACAGGTATAACGTAAGAACATACTTCTCTACTTCCAAGGTGGCTGGCGGGCAGATGCCCCGGTGGATGCTCTGAGGTCTCTTACCTCTCATCTCCCATCTTGCCTCTCCCACAGGCCCCCCCCATCCCTGTTGTCTCCCAGTTTTTCCTATCTTCCTTTCTTCCTCTCTGTTCCCTATAGGTCTGTCTATGTCCCCTCTCAGTACCATCCAACAGGCGGCATGACAAGCAAGCTATGGTGTCCCCTAAGCAAAAGACAATTTTGAAGCTGGACACCAGTAGCTCACATTTCATCTCCAATTAACCAGCAAACCGCTGGCAGTAGAGTGTGTTTCAGAGGTGGTTCAGTGCCAGCCTTGAGTACAAAAGCCAAGTAAGAAAGTAGGGCCCCGAGTTCAATATTGGCAGGCACACACCCACACACAGCTAAGAGTGGGCCAGGAGTTTGGCCTAGTGGTAGAGTGCTCACTTGGCATGCACGAAGCCCTGGGTTCAATTCCCCAGAACTACATACACAGGAAAAGCCGGAAGTGGCTGTGGCTCAAGTGGCAGAGTGCTAGCCCTGAGCAAAAAGTGTCCAAGGACAGTGCCCAGGCCCTGAGTTCAAGCCCCAGGACTGTCAAACAAACAAACAAACCAAAAACCAACCAACCAAACAAACAAAAACCAGTAGAGTAGCAAATCCCATCACCGAGGACAAATAATCACCAAGAGATTCTTCTGGACTGCCTGGCACCCACAGCATTAGCATGCAAGAAAACAAGGCGGAACACAAGCTGATAACTGTTAAATATAAACAAATAAAAGATGTAATAAGCCCAAGGCAGTTCATTATTGTTGTCTATATGGGTTTAAACTTTTCCACATACATTGTTCTGTGTTATTATGACCAACTCTCATGGAAGAAAAGTTAAATTCTTCTCAAGTTTCCTTTGATCTTCAGTTCTTTCTATGTATACATACACGTGTTTGTACATACATGTGTATATGTATATTTGTACTTGTATGCATATGCAGTACTGGAGATCAAACATAGAATCTTGTGAGTGTTCTAGAATCTTGTGATCTAGGTAAATATTCTACCACTGAGTTACATTTCCGGCCTTTTTTTCCCCCAGTCCTAGGGCTTAAACTCAGGGCCTGAGCACTGTCCTTGGACTTTCTCAAGGCCAGAGCTCTACCACTTAAGCCTCAGCACCATTTCAGCTTTTTTCTATGTATATGCTACCAAGGAATCAAACCTGGCTCTTCGTGCATGCCAGGCAAGTACTCAACCACTAGGCCAAACTCCCGGCCCAGCCATTGGTTTTTAAAAGACGGGTCTTGCAATAGAGCCCAGGTTGTAACTCACCATCCTCCTGCCTCTACCTCTCAAGGGCTGACAGTTACAGATGTGAACTACCATACTACTGCACCTTTTTCAAACCTTTCCACTTGTATATTTTTTCCTGTTTCAATTTCAGATCCTTCCATTTTACAAGGTGTTAAGATCTCAGTTTCCACTTCCTTGGGGAAGTGGGAGTGCTGTCCCTGGAGAGGGGATAAAATCCCCACTATAAACCAAAGGGAATTCTCCTCAATTAGTACAATTAGCATATTCTCCAGGGGAGAGGGTCTAGAGAATGGGGGTGAGATTTTGCAGCTTAAATCCAATGCGTGCATTTTTTTTAAACTTAAAAACTAAGAGATCCACAAGAGAAGCCATGAGTAGGTTCAACTCAATTCTATCATCACTTTAGCTATCAGAGAAATTGGCAAAGCCTCCATTTTTTGACTGCTAAATAACTGCTTAAAATAGCAGCAGCTTATACAGGCGAAGGCTCTTGCTCCAGGTCGGAGCAACTTAAAGAATATAGAGCCCAAGATCCCAATATGGTGGCTGGTTTCTGGATGAAGGCTCTGGAGCTGCCTGCCTACAAGCAAGCACTGGAGGATCTAAACTGCAGGTCTGAGGGCATAGCAGGGGAAGCCCAGGCTGCCAGAAGCACACACACCTGCCTTTGCTGCTTTCAAGGTAGCCAGTGAGCGCCCCCCCCCCCCCCGGACCCTCAAAGTGATCCTCTAAGGATCCTCTAAGGTGAGCTAGACTAGACTGAGGATCTTCTTGACTGAGAGGAAGCCTGAATGCTGCCTCTATTTCAAAGGGAACCGGGCTGTTTGTTCTTCCCTGGGGACCTCAGAGTGTTGGGAGAATTAAGTGAGGATGTCACAGTGTTCAGTGCAAGACCTGTCACAGCACAAAAGCTCAAACCCAAGAGCTAGGTAACAGAAAGAGCCTCAGATCTTCTTAGAGAGAGCACAGATTCCCCCTGAAAGCCTGGCCATGTGACCATGTGGCTCTGTGTCCATGTAGCTGGCACCACACAGCACTGGTGAAGAACAGAGTTTACAAGTGAGCTCCTTAAATAAATGGAAGGTTCAGCAAGAGTTCACCTCGAGTCTTTGGTTCTGGTCATGTGCAATGCTCATGCAAAAGTATGCAAATGAACCAAGGTATCAGAAAAGTTGGTGCTCAATGGACCAGAGACTAAAGCTAATGGCAGCCATGGTGGTTGGGTACTCTACAATGTAGTCCTCACCAAGTTCCAGAGTAAAATTCACATGCTGTATTGTTCCATTAGCATAAAGTATTTCTAGAAACACATAGCTTTCTTAAACACTTTAATGATCACCTTTGAGTAGGAAAATGAGAGGGGAATGAGGTTTAAAGTATCTGTATATTTATTTTAAAATATTTAATTCTACAGCTGAGACCAGGTGCCAGTGGCTCATGCCTGCAATCTTCACTACACAGGAGGCTGAGATCTGAGGACAGATTCAAAACAAGCCTGGGCAGGAGGGAAAGTCCCTGAGATTCTTTTCTCCAATTAACCACAAAAAAATAACGGAAGTGGAGCTGTGGCTCAAATGGTAGACTTGGCGGGGGACTCAGGGAAAGCATCTTGGCCCTGTGTTCAAGCCCCAAGATCAGTGAAAAAAAAAAAAAAAAAAGGGAATAATAATAATCCTACTGCTAAAGGTAATGGTCACAGGTATTCCAGGAGAGACTGAGCACACAAGAGACAGCTTGTGCCTTTATTTCAGGCATTACTTGAAGAGTTTTCTGAAGCATTTTAAGATTCATGCTGAGTTCTACAGGAAACAAATGGTCCCAGTCAGCAGGACACAGAGTGGGCCCCTTAAAGCCAGGTAGCACAAGTTCCAATCCTATTACCCACTGTGGCTATCTTTTTAGTGCCTCATTTGTAAAATGGAAACAGAACTATCCAGAGAAGTAAGTATACTAGTTCATACGAAGTACAGAGACAGAGACGGTAGGTATTCATCATCACTACTGCCTGACAGCCAAACCCGAGGAGCAGGAGACACACACTCTGAACTACATTTATGTCTGCTTCCTCTTTGACCACTTGATCTCCTCTCTCCCTGACCTGGCATGCTTGAGACCCCTGGGTGGGTGTCAGTGAAAGGGACTGAAAGCCTAGGTTATAGTCTACATGTGCCCCTGCTCAGTCCTTCCAGAAGAGACCACTGAGGTTCCTTCAATCCACTCAACCTCAGAACAAGAATTCCCTTGACTTTCTCTAATTAACTCAGTAAGGCAGACTTTCTAGAGTGACAACTTGCTGGACCAAGGCTTATCTCACAGCAGTTGACTTTACTAGATGTGTTTCTTTTGCGACCTGTCAACTTTTATAACTTGTTTCAAGGCATGCTGGACTCCCTCCCCAACCCACCCCCGCCCTAGAAAAGTAACAACGGGCAGGCAGTAGCCAATCTCAATTTATCGTCAGGAAAACACTCGGATGCTCCAGCAAAGCTGTGACCTAAACTTTCCTCCAGCTCTGCAGTTACAAAAGTCCATTCACCCCCGCCTTGGGCGTCCATCTGCAAAATGGAGATGACAGTGCCTAACACTAACTCATTGCAGATGTAAATGAGAATGTGCTCAGAGCTTTGAGTAACTTGGAAAAAATAAGCCATGTACTAACTGAAGATGATTTCTGACTGCTGAGACGCCAATTTTTAGGGACACATGAACTGCCTCCTCCCTCGGAATGCCAGGCTTTGTGAGTATTTTCTCCTCTCTAAGGGACCCACCTGCAAGCCCCAGGAAGGGAAGGGACCCATAGAAGGCACAGATTTCCCTGAAGCCCGCTTTCATGTTTGAGCTAGGCAGGCCTTCAAGTCATAGAATTGAAAAGAATAAGCTGGAGAAGTACCTAATTCCCTCTCTTTCACTTCTGAAGAGTGTTAAGACCTTAGGTCTGTAGTAAGTCCTACTTGTTCTAAAATGACCTTTTCTGTTTGCACTCCTGCGTAAGTCCTTCATGGAAGTACTATCACACCTGTGGGGGCGCTGGTCTCTGCTCAGGGGTGCCAGCCCATCTGGAAGCTGCCGGATGGCAGCCCCTGGTCACCCTCCACTCATTCCTCCCTAGTCGCCTCGTCACCAAAAGCTACACAGGAGCCAAGGATGTAATGATGACAACCACCAGGACTGAGCAGAAAGGAGCTGGGCTCCTGGCTCTTGGCTCAGGGAGGGAACCCACCAAGAGGCACCCTCCCCCCAGCACCACGCCGGCACTGCCTGTCAGGATGCCTTCCCTCAAATATGGAGGGGGTTGTTGGACCTCTCCGTGGTCTGCAGAGACTGGGGCCGGAGGGGGTGGGGGTGGAGAGATCTGTACCCATAAATGGTAGAGCTGGGCTCCCTGTGAACGCGGCACTTAATGGAAATCGCATGTTGTCGCACACTCGGCGGGCCTTTTTGACACACAACTCGGCGGTGGAAGGCCCGCAAAGCCCGTGGGGTGGGGTTCTCAAACTTTCTGGGTGCAGCCCATTCTGGGGCCCTGGTCACGGAGAGCGGGAGAGGAGAGAGAGGGAAGAGGACAGGGGAGGGAGGGAAGGAGGGAGGGAGGGGGGCGAGAGTAAGAGGGAAGGAGGTGTGGGGGGCACAGAGACTGGGGGAGAAAGGCAGAAAGGCCTAGAGGGCAGGGGGAAGGGGGAGCAGGCCAGCGCCGCCAGGGATTACCTTCCAGGTAACAGCTGGAGGACGACGAGAGCCCCTTCTTGGACTTGCAGCCCACCAGCTTCAAGCAGATCTCCAACATCTTCCCGCGCCCGCCCGCCCGCCCGCCCGCCCGCGCCCGGGCCCCAGGCCCCGCCAGGCGCCCCGGCCTCGGCCTCGCGCACCCTCACCGCCGCCCGCCCGGCCTCGGCCTCGGCTCCCCGCGCCTCTTAACAAAGAGCCCGGAGGCGCCGCCAGGCCCGCCCCGCCCCCGCCCGCCCGCTGCCGCCGCCGCCGCCCGCCGCCCGCCGCCTCCGCGCCTTAACCCCTTCCTGGCCGCGCCCCGCCACCTCCGGGTCCCCCCAGCTTAACCCCCTCCTGGCCGCGCCCCGCCAACTCCGGTCCCCCCAGCCGGTTTAGCCCCCTCCTGTGCCCCCCCTCCGCTCCCTTCGGGGCCGCCCGCCCCCAACTCCCTAACCGCCCGGAGGTCGGGCCGCCCTGGGGCCTCCAGGCCTGCAGGGCCCAGCGTCGGCCTCAGCGTCCGTTCCTAGGGCCCGGAGGTCCCCGGCTGGCCGCCTCCGAGCTCCGGCTGACACCTGAGGACCCCCCACTCCCGGGCGCCGGCAGCTTCAGCCCCACCGTGGCAGGAGGCCTCCCCAACCTGCACCATCCACAGGGCTCGGGGCCAGGGCTTGGGGTCCCAGGGGTGGTGGTGAAAATGCAAATCCCTCCCGGGTTAGCTACGCCGGCTCCTTTGCATTCGAGGCTTCGAGGCGCAGCCTGTGATTACGGCTGGGCTGGCTGGGCAGTGAGTGTCTGGAGGGAGCAGTCAGAAAGCCCAGACAACCGCACTGCCCGGGCCACGCTGGTCAGACAGCCTCTCCTCGTGGAGCAGGCCACAGGCCCCCAGGCTCTGCACCCTTCTTGGCCTCCTCAACAGAACACCTCCCCTGATGGGTGGCCCCGGGCAGACAGTTTAACCTCAGCCTGCCTGGCCCTCGTGCTGGGCTCCAGCTTTTTATAACTAGGCAGGGCTGATGACAGCAATCTTACTACACAAAGTAACAAGCACAATGAAGTTTTACTGGCATAAATTTTAAAGTCTGGGTCAGTGGGAAACAGGCAACCAATCACAGCCAATGATTTAATAAAACCTATCAAATTCTCTTCATTTAATAAACAATGCCAGATAACGAAGTTGAAATGTGGAGAACATTTTTATTCAGGTCTTACAGCCCATGAATAAGGGCAGCAAGGTCCTGAGATGCCATCGTGTGCCGGCGTCTTGAGAGAGCATGTCATCTGCCTTACTGCATGGTGTTTTTAACAGTGGGGCCGATGGAAGACCAGCCATTACCCCAATTCATGTAAAAAGCCAAGCAAATCCTCAGGCCCTCCAACAAAAACAGCTAGAGATGGGTTCAGCCAGGCTACTTGACTCCTGACCATGCCATCAAAAACCTACCTATAGGGTTGAAGGTGTGGCGAGTGCAAGTCTAGATCTCACCAAAAAATTTACTAAGTAAGGGCATCGGCATCCCCACCTATGATGAAAAATTCAGGTGGTCCTATGTTTCAGAGAAAACCAGAACTGCAACAAGCCCTGGCTGGCTACCTGCTAATCTGTCCTTCAAGACTAGGACCCAAATAACCTTCAAAGCACCGGGAATGACTTAAGAACGAGAGCCAAAAATGAAAACTCTGCACCAGGCACCAGTAGCTCACACCTGTAATTCTAGATACTTGGGAGACTGAGATATGAAGACCCCAGTTCCAAGCCAGCCCAGGTAGCAAAGTCTGTGAAACACTCTATCTCCAATATACTCTCAAAAAAAAAAAGCCATAAGCGGCACTGTCTCAAGTGGTAGAGCACTAGCCTTGGGTAAAAGAAGCTTAGCCCTAGGACCCGCCCATTCATACCACCATCGCCAATTCAAGACTAGCCTGCACATAAGGAGTGTGCCTCACAGGGGTCTCAGCCAGGAAGTCCCTGGTGTCCCAAATTCTGATGAGTATATGGCATGCATTTGAACTGCACTGAGGGAACCTACTGCTTAGTGCTCTGGACCATATCAGGCTTCAGAAGCACTGAAGGTGGCACAGTCAGAGCCTCAGGCTGTTCCCATCCCTAGAGACACAGGCCTGCAGGTGATAAGTGCAATTATTAAGGACGCTTTCCAGCTGCCTGTAATGGCTGCTAATTTATCTGGTGGTGTTTCAAACTCTACATGTCATGCCAAAAATAACCTTCAAAAGGGGACCACCAATACAAATAGGCTTTAAGAAATACAGTATCTGTCAGTTTTGCTGCCATTTTGGAAAGTTCAAAGGTCTTGGATCAGACTATAATAAAGTCTGTCATTAAATGGCATTTCAGATCAAAAGGTTACATTCAGACTGTCAGCCTAATGCCAAGAATTACACAGTAACAGGCATTTTTGAAATTCTAACCGTATCCTGGAATACTGTCTGTGAATACAGGCCCAGATATTTCACATGGCCTGTACTTTATACTGAGTTATAAGTTTATTTTTAAAGGCTAATGACTATTACTAATATTCCGCTCAAGTCTAAAATGACCTTATCCTCTTAAATCCTCTTAAAAAATGAGTAATGATTATATACTGTATCCAAATCTCTTATAGGTTAGATATAAAAGTATGCACCAAAAGGTCTGGCAAGGCAGTCTGAATTAGTGGCAATGAGCATTGAAGACACTGCCAAACTGTACCCCACCACCTCACTCCCAAACTGTTCTTTCTTTCCACATACAGCTTCCGCAACTCAGAAGCTATGAAAACCACTCTGTGTACTTGTACGTGAAGGTAGACCCCAATCTTCTAGCCTCTGACCTTCTAGGAAGAAAGAACAGAAGGGAATCTCTAACCAACCTAAATCTAAAAGCCATCAACCTCAGAAAACAAAGGAAAGAAGAATGGAGAAGACTCCGAGCTGGTATCGTTGCTTTGATGTATGTTAATGTGTACCCAATATGTACCAGGCACCCCCACAATCTCACAACTGTCCATGCCGGTTGTGCAGCCCGATTCTACGTCTCAGGTAAGGGAAGAAGGGAAGGACAGGGTGGGAAGGGAAGGGAAGGCACAACATTCCCATCTTACGCTGAAGAAGGCAGACAACCTGAGAAACACCAAAGGAAGAAAACGAAAATCAATATCTTGGGAAAATGTCTTAAAGTAATTCAGAGATTTACACCTATCTAAGAATATCTTTTTAAATATATTGAGACTATTAAGAAAGACAAATCTTAATTAAAGCAAGTGATCTAATCAGTGTTTTAAGCTTACAGTTCACAACCTGAAAAAAAAAAATATGTTAAGAAAAGTAAGAGCCAGATGCCAGTGGCTCACACCTGTAATCCTAGCTACTCAGGAGACTGAGATCTGAGGATGATGGTTCAAAGCCAGCCCGGGCACAAAATGTCCGTGAGACTCTTTTTTTTTTTTTTTTTTTGCCAGTCCTGGGCTTGAGCTCAGGGTTTGAGCACTGTCCTTGGACTTTCTCAAGGCTAGAACTCTACCACGTGAGCCTCAGCACCACTTCTGGCTTTTTGATATGTATGTGGGGTACCGAGGAATCGAACCCGGTTCTTCATACATACATGCTAGGCAAGCACTCTACCACTAGGCCAAACTCCCCTCCCTCCCCCCAGTGAGACTCTTATTTCCAATTAACTACCAGAAAACTGGAAGTGGTGCTGTAGCTCAAGTGGCAGAACACTAGCCTTGAGCTGAAGAGTTCAGAGCCCAAAGACAGACATACGGAAGGAAGGAAGGAAGGAAGGAAGGAAGGAAGGAAGGAAGGAAGGAAGGAAGGAAGGAAGGAAGGAAAAAGTCAGGCCCAGAGAGATGAAGGACATGTGTTTTCTTTCCTATGTGGAAGCTAGTGCTAATTTACAAATGTGCAAGTAAATGCATATAGGCTTGTGTGAGAGTGTGCACAATGTATTAACTACAGCATGTATTCAAGTGGTGTAATTCCCTAGGAAAATAAACCCACCGTCCAACAAACTGAATACCAGGAAAGAAACTGGCACCTGAAAGGGGTGGGGAGAGGTACATGAAGATAGGAAGTGTGGGGAGAACACAATTATAATCTTCAATGCATATACAATGAAATTAGGAGGACAGGAGGGTGGGGGAATGATGACATGAGTGGTAACTCCTCTGTATAACTAGTTAAAGATGACAAAAGTATGATTAAAAAAAGAGCATAGCCAGGTTCCAGTGGCTCATGCCTGTAATCCTACTCAGGAGGCTGAGATCTGAGGATCAGGGTTCAAAGCCAGCCCTGGCAGTAAAGTCCGTGAGACTCCTATCTCCAGTGAACCACCCGACAACCGGAAGTGGTGCTGTGGCTCAAAGTGGTAGAACACTAGCCTTGAGCTAAAGAGCCCCATGACCAACAAGAGGTGAGGGGAGAGAGAGGGAGAGGGGAATGCATCATAGTCCATGGACAACCTACATGATCTGGATAATCTAGGTACCTAATTTAAATTCAGAATTATGAGACGGATACACTAGCTGATGCCTATAATCCCAGATACTCAGGAAGTAGAGACTGAGAGAACTGTGGTTTGTGGGCAGAAAGTTTGCAAGATTCTATCTCAATAAGCCAAGCACAGTGATGTATGCCTGTGATCCTAGCTACTCTAGAGGCATAAAGAGGACTGTGGAGAGGCCATCCTTGGACAAAAATGCAAGACACTATTTGAGAAATAATTAGATCAAAAAGAACTGGACATGTTACTTGTGTGGAGATCATCTACCTACCTAACATTCTGCCTAGAAGAACAGTGTCGCTGTTGTAGTCTAACAGCATCCTGCTGTGTGGACTGAGCTGTGTGAAATTTCCAGAGGGCCACAAGATGCACCTGTGGTAGAAACCACACTGTTCGGGGCCAGGGGAAGGTTGAATCTCATTTTCACAGTGAGCTGTGGCTGTTGTCATTTCCAAGAGGACTATTACAGAATAGGTACCATCTGTTCCTGGGACTAGGTCACAAGCTCAAATGAATAGGTGTAATGTGCAAAACTGTGCACAGGGTTTAAAACAAAACAAAAAGTACAAGTGAAAATGAGAGAAAAGAGAGCCTTGAGGTTGAACAATGACACCAATTTCCTTTCTGAAGGAAAAGAAACTCTGGACAGGGATCAGAAGTGGCAACTGAGGTTCACCTTTCATCCCAAAGTCCAGGTCTGCAACCAAGGCCTCCGGGCAAGCTCCACCTCTGTCCTGGCTCTCCTCCAGGGAGGGACTGGCCGTGCAGCACACCAGGTGGCTGCCCTACTCCCAACAGTCACTCTTCTGGTCCCTTGGGATTCCCAGGCTATGAGTCTGAGCTGCAGCAAATCCACTTTCTAGAAAATCTCATTCTAAAATACTTGACCATATATTTTTAGTCGGTTGTGGGACTTGAACTCTGGGCCTGCACAGTGTCCCTGAACTCTTCAGCTCAAGTTTACTACCATACCCCTTGAGCCACAGCATCACTTCCCATTTTCTAGTGCTTACTTGGAGATAAGAGTCTCACTTCTTTAGTGGCTGGCTGGCTTTGAACCGTGATCCTCAGATCTCAGCCTCTGGAGTAGCTAGGATTACAGGCGTGAGCCACTGTACCCAGCTTTGACTATATTTTTATGATTAGCAAGTTTAAACAAAGCTTTTAAAACAATTTCTTTCCAGATAGGGAATGCTAATACTATTAAGTATGCTCATATTAATTTTTATTTTTCATTTCTAAACAAAGTAATATACACATAGCTTAAATCAATACTAAAATTCTTATAGAGTGTGTGTGTTGCTGGTCTGGGTACTGGACTTGAGCTTCTGTGCTCAAGGCTGGCACTCTACTACTTAAGTCATAGCTCCATTTTTTTTGGGGGGGAGGGTCAGTTATAGAGCTTGAACTCTGGGCCTGGGTGTTGTCCCTGAGCTCATCAACTCAAGGCTTCTGCCCTACCCCTTGAGCCACAGCCCCACTTCCTATTTTTCTAGTGGTTAATTGGAGATAAGAGTCCTGGGCTGGCTTTGAACCACAATCCTCAGATCTTAACCTCCTGAGTAGCTAGGATTACAGGCCTAAACCACAGTGCTTGGCTCATACCTCCATTTTTTTGATATTTTGGTGTTAATTGGAGATAAGAATCTCAAAGGATTCTCCTGCCTGGGTTGGCTTTGAATTGCAATCCTCAGATCTCAGCTTCCCAAGTAGGATTTATAGGCATGAGTCACCAGTGCACAACTTTCCCCCCTTGATATTTCCTTTCTTTTTTGTTAGTCCTGGGGCTTGAACTCAGGGCCTAGATGCTGTCCTAAATCTCTCTGTGTTCAAGCTAGAACTTGAGCCACAGCAACACTTCTGGCTTTTTCTGAGTAGTTTACTGGAGATCAGAGTCTCACTAACTTTCCTGCCTTCGTTGAGTACCTTGGGTTTCAGGAATGAGCCCCAGTGCCCAGCTCTACCCTGTTTCTTGATTCATCTACAGGCTGCCTCCCTATGGTTCCAATGCCTGGGCTTCCTCTGGCTCCCACATGCAGATCAGCTCCCTTCCTGTCACAGTCAGTCCACTTCCAACCTGGGTCCCCCTTCTAACCCAATCTAACCTTCTTGGGTTTTCTCTGTCCTTTGAAATGTTTTTGCCATTTCTTGCTGTTGGTGGAAGAATAGAGATGAGCACAGGTCTCCTATCTCTAATCATCTGAGTCAGAATCACTGTCCATCTCACAGTGATGAACACACTTCACTATGGCAGACAGGTGAATAACTGGCACTAGCCACATGGCAGGTGAGTGGAAGAGCTGGGAAACAAGACCATGTCTCCAAATCCCCTCAATGTCTTTTCTCAGGACATGACCTCCACTAGGTATCATAATTAACAATCCATGGACAAATGTGAGGCCACAAAGCTCAAAACTTTCCCAACTATTATTCAGTTGCAAATGACAGGTCCTAATTCTTAATTTTGCTGAAGAAATGAACAACCAAACCCCAGATAGTAACTGGCTCCAATTCTATACTCTAAAGTATGATTATAAACAGAAATATAAAAAGAGCAGGAATATCGTTATTAAACCCTTAAACTTAAAGGGATTTTGAGTGTTTCCATGAAATGTCTCTGTCCTTTAATTTTGATTATCTTTTGCAGTGAGTACCAAAGAATTTTTATTTTAAATCACTAAGTATTGTTTGTTTTTAACTTGAATATAGAATTGAGATTAAGCTATCTATAAAACAAACAAGCTAAAATTATTAATATCATCAATTCGTTGCAATACCAAATAACAATGTTGGGAAATAATGTCCAGGCTCAGAGGATTATCTGCGTAATAAGACTTTTAATAGAGTATCAACAACACACAAAGTTAAAAACATACACGCAATCTTCTAGTTGTAATGTGTTAACTTTCAGTTGGCAAATCAAAGGTTAATTTTTTTCCTCTCTCTTTCTCTAAGACTAAAAGAATCTGCAGAGCAGCAGAAGGCCTGGGAGATCACATTACTTTTGGGGGTGGGGAGGAAGGCAGCTGGAAAGGAGTGCAGGGCTTGAGAAGGGAAAGAAAACAAGCTGTCTAGCCCGCCCTCCCCCCCAGTGGACCGCAGTGGGATTAGGAGGCCTTGGAGGAGCCAGTTTATGAAAGTTATCTCTGGGCAGCAGAAACTAGGGGAGCTCAGCAGCCCAGCCCTGTAGAGAGGAAATTCAAATTCTTGATAGTTGTCCCATGGCCTGGAACCCTAGAAATGAAACACTAAAGAAGAATGCACTTGCTTCTTTAGTTTGCTTGATTAAAGTTTTAGACAAGCCCACAGTACAAATGGAAGCTTCTTCCTGCCCCAATCTCAAGGAAGCAATGGCACCAGAAAGCACCTGGATCTTTCTCCCTTCAAGCCACAGACTGGGCATATGGACTGGAGCTGCATTATCAACTAGGAAGAAGGGCTCTAGGGGGCCCTTGGAAAGGCTGTTCTCCAAAGGCCACTGGGCCGGGCGCAGGGTACAGGGTACAGGGAGCCAAGTCAGGACTCACCTGGTCCTTTAAAGTCAAAGCATAAAACATCTTGCTAAACCAGGTCCAGTGGCTCACACCTATAATCTCAGCTACTCAAGAGGCTGGGATCTGAGGATTGAGGTTTAAAGCCAACCAGGGCAAGAAAGTCCAATTAACCACCCATAAGAAAGGCAGAAATGGAGCTGTGGCCTAAGTGATAGAGTGCTAGCCTTGAGCAAAACAGCCTAGGGATAGAGCCCAGGCCTCTGAGTCCAAGCCTGAGGACCACCACACGTACACACACACACACACACACACGTACACACACACACACACACACACACACACACACACACACACACACACACACACCTTCCAGGTAACCTGGTCAAAGCTGCCTTCTTCCCAGCCATCTAAATACTGGCAATACACGGACTCCAGCCCTAGACTGAATCCATGTTCTCACATTCCCCCGGCGTGATGGCTGCCTTCATGCGCTAGCTACCCTGACTGGGCTGCAGGTGCCCAGCACAAGTTTAGTAAGGTCTGTGAGGATGTTTCTAGAAGACATCAGCAGCTGGATTGGTGGGCTGTCTACACAGAACACCCGCCCCCCCAGCCTCAGCCCTCTGGGTCAAGGGCCTTCAGACCACACTGGAGCCCTTGCCATTGACCTATGACTATACTACCAACTCCACAGACGGCACACATGATCTCACAATAAAGCTCACAGACTGGAGGCCAGATACGATACAGTTTCTATAAACATATTGATTCTTTATCACTTGAGACTGTAACTAAATACACGAAATTATAATTCATATGTACAGCTACTTCATATGAACAATATTCTGGTGTAATTCTAAAGCAGTAAAATTAAACCCTCAAGAATTTATTAACTGGGTGTCCGTGGTTTATATCTGCAATTCTTGCTCTTCAGGAGGCTGAGATCTGAAGTTCGTGGTTTGAAGTCAGCCCAGGAGACAGGATCCAACTAGCAAGCAAAACAAAACAAAACAAAACAGACTAAAGGTATGACTGAAGTCACAGAGCGCCAGCAGTGAATGAGGTTCATGGTGTACATGAGGACACTCTGTGGGAATGCCACAAAAGCTAGTCACAGGAACCCCTAGACCTACCAGTGGCCTTCATTCATTTCTTGCCCTCAATCTCTAAAGTTTTGGGCCTTGACACCTTAAGTTTCACATGTGGATATCACCTTAGAACTAAGACTAGAGTTCTTAGCCTTTCTCCAAGCGAGGTACTGCTAT
The DNA here is from genome assembly GCF_031878675.1 of Megascapheus bottae. NCBI lineage: Eukaryota > Metazoa > Chordata > Mammalia > Rodentia > Geomyidae > Megascapheus > Megascapheus bottae. The sequence goes on along the minus strand of NC_143511.1, from coordinate 86,451,355 downwards.
GGACTCTGCTCCTAGTCCCACGTGCAAGCAGAAGGATGGGTGAATGTTTCCTGTTTTCTTCACGCCCCATGTGAGCAAGCGTCATACTGGCCTGGAGATCCTGGGCCTAAGTCATATGTTGAAGAGTTAACGGGGTACATGTGGGCCTATGGAGCCATCTCTCCCACCCAGAACAGCCAGTGTCAGCCTGCTAGAGGTGTGTTTCTCTTGCTGGTGTTTGGGGTCTATGTAACAGCTACTAAACCTAAAGGTAACGTCACGAATGCCAGTCCTAGGGTCTTCCCAACTCAACAGAATTTTTTTCCTCTAGTAAAAACTGTTCAGTGCAGATAAAACAGCCCATGACTCCAGAAAAATTTTAAAATGTGACCTAAATAATCACCATGAAGTACCAGTGCAGTGTCCAAATTTTACATATTCATTATTACATTGGCTGCGCTTTCTGCTTTCCATAAACTGGTATTACTGTGAGAAAAATAAAAACTCATATGTTCTATCAAGAACTTATATTTAAAATAAAGAGATTTCCTTACTACTCAGTAATAAGGCAATAAATAAGCCAATTAAAAAACAGGTGAAGAGGCCGGGAGTTTGGGCTGCTGGTACAGTGCTTGCTCATATCTGTAATCCTAGCTGCTGAGGAGGAGGCTGAGATCTGAGCTGGTTTGAAGTCAGCTCAGGCAGAAATCTCATGAGTATCTCCAATGAACTACTCCAAAAAAAGCCTGAAGTAGAACTATGGCTCAAGTAATAGAGTGCTAGCCTTGTGCACAAAAGAAGGTCAGGGAAAGCACCCAGACCCTAAATTCAAGTCGAAGATTGGCCAAAAGGAAAAAAAAAGCAAAAGATCAGAAGTGACATGCAAGAAATATGAGAAATACTCACATAGATAGATTAGATAGATATGTATATGAGAAATACTCAGGTCTCACTTAAGAAATGGGCCGGAAGTTTGGCCTAGTGGCAGAGTGCTTGCTTAGCATGCATGAAAACCCGGGTTCAATTTCTCAGTACCACATACATAGAAAAAAAGCCAGACGTGGTGCTGAGGCTCAAGTGGTAGAGCTCTAGCTGTGAGAAAGTCCAACGACAGTGCTCAGGCCCTGAGCTCAAGCCCAGAACTGGCAAAAAAAAAACCAACAACAACAAAAAAAACAACAAATGGGAACTAAACTTGCTGAGAGATACCAATGTATACCAACAGCCACAAAAACAAAACAAAACAAAGTAAGTGTTGACAAAGCGAGGAGAAGAGGGGAACGCCTACACACTGCTGGTGTTATTTATAGCCAAGTACTTAGGCAAATTCTTAAACAAATTTTACCTTGAGAGGGGTCTGGAGTTTGGCCTAGTGGTAGAGTGCTTGCTTAGCACGCACCAAGACCTGGGTTCAATTCCTTGGTACCACATACACAGAAAACGCCAAAAGTAGATGCTCTCGCCTGTAATCCTAGCTACTTAGGAGGCTGAGATCTGAAGATAACAGTTCAAAGCCAGCCTGGGCACTAAAATCCTTGAGACTCTTTTTTTTGTCTTTTTTTTTTTTGGTACTGGGGATCGAACCCAGGACATTGCACTTGCTAAGCAAGTGCTTTGCTACTGAGCTACATCCCAGCCCTCCTTGAGACTCTTATCTCCAATTAACCACTCGAAAATTGGAAGTGGAGTTGTGGCTCAAGGGGTAGGGCAGTAGCCTTGAGCTGAAGAGCCCAGGGAGAGTGCCTAGGCCCAGAGTTCAAGCTCCATGTCCAACAAAACAAACAAACAAACAAAGCAAAACCACCAGAAGTGGTGCTGTGGCTCAAGGTAGAGCACCAGCCTTGAGAAAGCTCAAGGACAGTGCTCAGGCCCGGAGTTCAAGCCCCAGGACTAGCTGAATTTTTTTTTTTTTTTATCCTGAGGAATTTTACACAGCCATGAGAATTTGCAGGGAAAGGAACAGACCTAGAACAAGTTATGTTAAGTGAGGTAAGCCAAGCTCAGAGAGACCAACAGCACATGTTATCTCTCATATGTAGAAGTGAGATCTCAATTACATGAGAACACACTAACGCATGCAGGACTCTAGACATCACACACAATAACACCAAAGAAAGATACTCTTGGGGAGGAACACAAAGGCATAATGCCTCTATGCCTCTGATTATATAAAACATTACTTATCGAAATGAACTCAAGGGGGACTTTACCCAAAGACCCAACAATTCTACTCCTATCCTAGAACAATGAAAACAACATTTACGCAAAGGCTTGTAGGTAAATGGTCACAGCAGAATTATTCATAAAAGCTCCAAAATGGCAACAATCCAAAACTCCTTCTACTAGGGGATAAATAAAAATGGATGTCTTGGGCCAGGAATGTGGCCTACTGGTAGAGTACTCACTTAGCATGCATAAAGCCCTAGGTTTGATTTCTCGGTATCAAATACACAGAAAAAAGCTGGAAGTGGTGCTGTGGCTCAAGTGGTAGAGCACTAGCCTTGAGAGATTACTGAGTCTGAGGAACAGAAAGGGCTGGTGGAGTAACTTGAGTAATAGAACGTCTGCCTAACAAGTGTGAAACCCTCAGTTCAAACCCCAGCACCATCAAAAACAACACGTACCTCTGAGGAATAGAAAGACAATTGTCTGAAAAATACCATGAGCTACAGCAATATATGTATGTGGTAGTCCCAGAAGGAACAAAGAGAGATAAAGGGAATATCTGTAGGAATAACAGCCAACACTTCCCAAATTTGATGGCAGATATGAACACAAACATCTGAGAATGAACTTCAAGTAGACTAGACAAAGAGACCCCCAATGAGACACAATGTACAGACAATCAAAATTGTGAAAGCAAAATTAGAAGCAACTCCCCAATACAAGAAGCTCAATAAGATTGTCTGCACATTTCGCATCGGACACTTTGGAAAGCAGAGCTTGTGGGGCTGAAATATTTAACATGCTGCTGAAAGAAAAGCTATCAACTGGGAGTGCTGAGCCTGGCAAAGACCCCTCAAAAATGAGGAGGAAGTGAAAATGTACTCATGAAGAAACAGAGATCTCAGTAAAGGTAAACACACGAGCAGTTACAGAAGCTAGGATTGCCTTTTCTCTATCAACTGAAAGTATTTTTTAATGATTAGTTTACGATTTTGACAAGCAATGTGTGAAGATGTAATTCTATATTATCAGCACCAACAGAGAAAGAAGCAGTGTTTACGTATGTTACTAAGGAAAAGCAAGTACAGATTCATTAGCATGACATTAAAATGTTAAATGTAACGCCCTGGAATGTCTTTTGTCATTTGTTGTTTTCAGATGAGTCTCACTGTGTTGCCCAGGTTGTCCTCAAACTCATGGGATCTAGCCATCTTGAGTCACTTGACCTCTCATGTGACAGAACACAGGTGCACTGCACTCAACCGGGCAAGCCCACAGGTCTTAGAAAGGTTCAAGGAAGACTAAAGAGGCCAATGTGACCAGTCACCCATGGCTCACACCTGTAATCAGGACTACTTAGGAGGCAGGGGCAGAGGTGGGGATCTAAGAATCTGGTTCTGGAATTGTTCCCCTCCCTCCCTCCCTCCCCCTTTCCCTCTCTCAAGGGGGGGGGTGGGGGGGTTGGCAGTCCTGGGGCTTGAACTCTGGACCTGGATGCTGTTTCTGAGCTTCTTTTGCTTAAGGCAAACCCACTTGAACAACAGCACCACTTGTAGCTTTTTTGAGTGGTTTACACAGATAAGAGGTGTGCACCACCAGCACCTGGCTTAAAAGTTGAATTAATTCTTTCACGTTTCAGTTTTGTGTATGGTGCAGGGTATTGGCAAGCCTTCATTTTGCATTCAGCTGTCCAGTACTAATTGTAACCTGATAATGCAATTCTCTTGCATACATATACATGGGGGTCTTTCATCTGTTGCACTGCAGTATTCCGGTGCAAATATCACACTGTCTTCATTCATTTATAGTAAGACTTGTAGTCAGACAATGTAAATTTCCCAAATTATTGTCAAAAGCTATTTTGGCTAGCTTAGGCCTTTCATATTAATTTTAGCATCAGCTGCTTCATTTCTACTAAAAATCTGCTGGCATTTTGATGGGGACTGTACTGACTATAAATTAACTCCTGCTGACACTTCCAATTGTTCACTCTATGAATATCGTAATCATTCTATTAATGTAGATCTTCTCATTTCTCTCTGCAGTTGACAGTCTTAATTTTGAAGGTCCTGTTTTAAATATTTCACGTGTTACTAGAGTTATACTTCATGTCTGAAAAATCAAAATGTTTCTGTGCTGTTTATTCTAACATCCATCTCCCTCAGTGCATGGTTCGTGTTTTTGAATTGGCATACATAAGTAAACATTTAGTTTTCTCATCTCTAGAAGTAATCTTCCACATCTCCACTTATTTAATCCTTCCTTTAGCTTTTTGAACATACATCTGTAATGACTATTTTAATGTCTGTTACTTAATACTTTTATTATCTAATACTTTTTGCCTGTTTTTGGTCAGTTATGGGACTTGAACTCTGGGCCTGGGCGCTGTCCCTAAGCTCTTCAGCTCAATGCTACTGCCCTACCCCTTGAGCCACAGCCCCACTTCTGGTTTTCTGGTGGTTAATTGGAGGTAAGAGTCTCATGGACTTCGGTGGGAGGACGGGTTTTATTACTCAGATCTCAGCCTTCTGAGTAGCTAAGATTACAAGCATGATCCACCTCGCCTGGCTAATAATTTTCAGTGGTCTTTATTTACTTATTCATTTATTTATTTTATTTTTTTATTTTTTTGCCAGTCCTGGGCTTGAGCTCAGGGCCTGAGCACTGTCCTTGGGCTTTCCTCAAGGCTAGTGTTCTACCCTGAGCCACTGCACCACTTCTGGCTTTTTCTATGTATGTGGTACCGAGGAATTGAACCCGGGTCTTTGTGCTTGCCAGGCAGGCACTCTACCACCAGGCCAAACTCCCGGTCCAGTGATCTTCATTTATTTATTTTTGTCAGTCATGGGACTTGAACTCTGGGCCTGGGTGTTGTCCTTGAGCTCTTCAGCTCAAGGCTACTATCCTATCCCTTTAGCTAACAGCACAACTTTCTCGTCTAATACTTTCATCATTGTAGAATTGCACTGCTTATATGTTACTATTCCTCATAGCTAATGTTTCTTATTATGTAACTACCACTGCATTTTCACCATCCTAGGTCCTTAACAATTCTGTGCTCTCAAATCATTCTTCAGGCCAGCTGCTGGTGGCTCATGCCTGTAATTCTACTTAGGAGGCTGAAATCTGAAGATCAGCCAGGCAGGAAAGTCCATAAAACTCTTTTTTTTTTTGCCAGTCTTGGGGCCTTGAGCTCAGGGCCTGAGCACTGTTCTTGGGCTTTCTCAAGGCTAGAACTCTTCCAATTGAACCACAGTACCACGTGTGGCTTTTTTTTTCTATGTATGTGGTACTGAGGAATTGAACCTGGGTCTTCATGCATGCTAGGCAAGCACTCTACCACTAGACCAAACTCCAGACCCTGAAAATCCATAAAACTCTTACCTCCAATGGAACACCAAAAAACAGCAAGTGGAGCTGTGACTCACCTTGCATGCATGAAGCCCTGGGTTCAATTCCTCAGTCCTACATACACAGAAAAAAACAGAAGTGGCACTGTGGCTCAAGACCCAGAGCGCTAGCCTTGAGCAAAATGTGCCCAAGCCCTGAGTTCAAGCCCCAGGACTGGCAAAAAAAAAAAAAAAAAAAAAAAGGCTGTGAGTTTGGCCTAGTGGTAGAGTGCCTGCCTAGCATACAAGAAGACCCAGGTTTGATTCCTCGATACTACATACATAGAAAAAGCCTGAACTGGTGTTGTGGCTCAAGTGGTAGAGCTCTAGCTTTGTGAAAGCCCAAGAATAGTGCTCAGGCCCTGAGTTCAAGCCCCAGGACTGGCAATAAATAAATAAATAAACAAAGCCTAAGACTTGTTATGTAAGTGGTCCAACGTGATTAATCAAATACAGAAAAGAAAAAGAAAAAAGAGGAGGAAAAGAACAGAGAATTTTGAAGAAATCCAGGCTAAAAATTACCCAAACATGATCTACAGAAACTTGAAGTTACAATCTGCTAACTGAATACAAAGAGAAAACGAAGTAATCAGCACATGAATCAAACACTGTATGGGGTGGGAGGGAGAAAGGGGGGGGGGGAGGTAGTTTTGCCATGTTGCCCAGGCTGGTTCCCAACTTGCAATCTTGCAGTGTCAGTGTCCTAGCTTAAAATAAACCTTGGAAGCACACACAGAAATGTTACATTAACAGAAAGGAACACTGACTTCTTATCAGAAAATACAAAGGCCAAAAGAGAATGGATCAACATTTTTAAGGTAAAAAACAAATGAAAACCAGCAAAAAAATAAACCTGTCAACCAGAATTCTACACCTAAAGATTATTAAGAATGAAGGCTGGAGGCTGAGGCTGGGACTGGGATTCAGTGGTAGAACACATGCATATGAAGTAAAAAATCATGGGTTGATCCACAGCAACATCAAACAATAAACAAAGTGAAACAAGAATGAAGGTCAACAGTAGACACATGAAGAGATGTACAACCATCTTTGGCCATGAAAGAAATGCAGCTGGGCACCAATGGCTCACACCAATAATCCTAGCTACTCAGGAGGCTAAGATCTGAGGATCACAGTTCAAAGCCAGCTCAGGCACTAAAGTTCATGAGAATCTTATCTCCAATTAACCTCTAGAAAACCAAAGTGGTGCTGTGGCTCCAGGGGTAGGGACATAGCCTTGAGCTGGAGTTCAGGGATAGTGCCCAGGCCCAAAGTTCAAGCCCCACAACCAACAAAAAAAAAAAAAAAAAAAGAACAAGAACAAGAAAGAGCTATGACATGTAAACATGGGCAAAAGGATTAAAGTTCCTATATTAATAACAAATAAAATAGCATTAATTTTTCTATAGCGCTACAGAAAAATCAATGTATCCAAAAGACATAAATGCTGGGTGTGGTGGCATATACCTGTAATCCTAGCTACTCAGGAGGCTGGGATCTAAGGATTGCAGTTCAAAGCCAGCCCAGGCACTAAACTCCAAGGAACTCTTATCTCCAATTAATCACTAGAAAATGGGAAGTGGTACTGTAGCTTCAGGAATAGGGTGGTAGCCTTGAGCTGAAGAGCTCAGGGACAATACCCAGGCCCAGAGGCAGGGTGCTAGCCTTGAGCAGAAGAGCTCAGGGACAGCACCCAGGCCCAGAGTTCAAGCCCCACAAAGGACACGGACACACACACAAAGATCCTAAATGTGTACACATGTCATCTCAGCAACTTTGGAGACTGAGACAGTAGTATCACAAGTTTAAGGCCGGTCTGGTCAACTTGTGAATGCTGAGTTCCTTAGTTTATTTATTTATTTATTTATTTATTTATTTTTGCTCAAATCTGGTGCTCTACCAGTTAAGCCATAGCATCTAGAGTACAGGTGGCAGCGAAGGCTGGCCAGTTTTGCATCTACCAGCTACTGAAGAGGACAAGCTATATCTGGACTCAGGAGAACTCAATTTACATGTGTAGTAACTTTAAGCAGAATCTTCTGGTCTGTCGTGCTCGTGTAGTTATGATATCACTGAGGAAACACTGAAAAACAAGAGCAAAGGACCAGCTACAAGGAACAGACTATTCTGAAACCATTTCCAGGAACGAGGTTTGTTTAAACAAATGTATTAAGTGAAAGCAGCTGTCTTAAGGGTGAATGCCATCTGACATGGAGTTCCAAAAACACCCACTTCCTATCAGGTAACAGTCCCTCCTCGCCAGGGTACTGGATGACAGGGTACTCGATGACAGTGCTGCAGGACTAGGAGCATCGGATCCCTGGAAGACAGACCTGGGAGGATGGGTTCGGGAAGGACGGAAGGACTAGGAGAGAGCTGTGTGTCACACCAGCCAATTCAGCTAGCTTTACAAGCTCCCAAAACTTTCCCAGAGAGTGCAGAAGGAAAGCAGGGGGCAGGGCAGAGGAGAGTACTCTTTCAAGGGGAGCAGGAAAGAGAGTTTGACAGTCAGGAATAATTGGCAGGTTTTACAGGGATGTTCCTGTAACAAACTAATGGCCAAAATGGTCCACTCACTGAAACTAGGCTCAGGGAGAACTCTTAAAATGCATCCTCCCCTTTTTTGGGGGGAGTCTTGGGGCTTGAACTCAGCCTGGGTGCCATCCCTGAGCTCTTCAGTTCAAGGCTACTGCCCTACCCTGGAGTTAAACCCTACTTCCCCTTTTCTAGAGGTCTGGAGATAAGGGTCTCGGGTTCTTTTGTGTTCTTTTGTGCCGGGCTGGCTTTGAACCTTGATCCTCAGATCTCAGCCTCTTGAGTAGCTAGGATGACAGGCGTGAGCCACCATGCCCAGCCATCTCTTTGTTTATATATGAAAACTTACACAAATTTCAAGGAAAGTGGAACCTAGATTATCTTAAGTAGCTTAAGTAGCTTCCTTTAACTTTATAATAAAAGCATGATAAACAGCTTTGAGAACTTGAAAACATGCTAGTGGCAAGCCTACAGGGAACATGTAATGAAGTCATGTGACTGGCTAATGGTATGTGTCATGTGATCACCAGACACAATCTTTTTCTCAATGCATCACCCAGTGCAGCCAGTAGGACATAATCGAAACAATGTAATTGAGAAATAAAGCTATTAATCATTTTATTTTGAAAAGCAATTTGGGAATTTGAGAGAAAAAAATACAATGATTCATATGTTTTGATGAAATCTGATCTTCAAATGATAAACCAGGCCATATTTCTGTGGTCTACCATGTCTTGGGCCTTGAAATAAAAGGTACTTCCCAAGCTTGCAAGCAAAACTTGTGAATAATGAATAAAATACTAATACCAGTCAGCTTACACATCAGAATCTCTAGACTGTGACATATTTTACTCACTTCATATATGTCAGTTTATGAGTTGCTTTTTTTTAATGGATCCAAGCAGTTATATAACAGTTATAAAACCTGGTGTTTAAATCACTGAAATTATCAAGACAGCAGTATGCCAAAATCAAATGTCATGTATGGGGTAATAGTGGCTTATGTTTGAAGCTATATTCATTAGCTAGGTGTACGTGTCTCTTTAAAAGGCAGGCAGTACTCAGTTCTAAAGTTCAAATCCAAATGTACAATTTGTAACACATCTGCAAAAACCCCAGTTGTTTCTCATAATATCCTGAAACCCCTAAAATACATGGAAATAATACCAGCAAATACCAATTTGGTTCCCCAATTACGGGAACCAGGATTTCAGGAACCCTCACTGGTAGGGTGTCACTGTACCATATGGGTCTGGGTAGATGTCACAATACTTATAGGGAAGTAAAAAGGGTGCATGCTAAGTAACTAGAGGAGCTGGGGTGGGGGGACTTTAAAGAAACAACTCCTCAGAACCAGGGACTAGTGATTTACTTATATAATCCTAGTTATTCAGAAGGCTGAGATCTGAGGATAGAGGTTTGAAACCAAATCCACAAGACTCTTATCTCAAAATAACTAACAGAAAGCCAAAACTAAGGGCATGGCTCAAGTTCTAAAATACCCAATATAGTGTGTGGTGCACACTTGTGTGCACATGCACACACACACATACACGTTATCTTTCCCCACGCAACAACCAAGAGACCAGTTAGTGTTTCTTGTAGTCTTAGGCTCATGGAGGGCATCAAGTCCAATGCTTGCTTAGAACAAGGAATTTAGTGACAGAAAAAAAGGGGGCATGATCCATTAGTAATGGGTAGCTCTGCACAAATTCCTGGGGCTGTAAGAGTCAGTTTTAGCAATGGTGTGTGCTTGCAAAAACATAGTGTTTATGCGAAAAGCTCCCAAGTATGCAATGTGAACTTCCAGAATGGGATGCTACTCTGTGATTGGATTTCTAGTTTGAAGAAGGACCATTTGATGTTCAGACCAATGTCTCACCCCATTTTGTATTCATTTTTTAAATTTTTAAAAATTGTTATTAAAGATCTGGTGCCGATGGCTCCCACCTGTAATCCTAACTACTCAGGAAGCTGAGATCTGAGGATCACAGTTCAAAGCCAGCCCGGGCACCAAAGTCCCTGAGACTCTTATTTCCAATTAACCATCAGAAAACCGGAACTGGTGTTGTGGCTCAAAGTGGTAGAGCAATAGCTTTGAGCTGAAGAGCTCAGGGACAAGGTCCAGGCCCAGAGTTCTACAACCACCATCACCAACAAAAATTATTATTATAAAGGTGATGTCCAGAGGGTTACAGTTACTGTGCTGTCTTTTTGTTTTTGTTCTTGAACCACACCTCCAATTCCAAGGTCTCTATCTGTGCCCAGGCTGGCCTGGATTGTGATCCTCCTCCTTATGCTTCTCTGTGTTTCTGAGGGTGACAGGCGTGTCACATCCCTGGGCTCTGGCATGGTGTCTCTTCTGTGGCTAGGGAGACCCTGTGTAAACACATGAGAAGGGAACACAGTCCATGATCCTGGACTGGACGGACTCTACACTAGATTCCAGGGGGAATACGAAAAAGGGGATTACTGGGTTAATTAAGAAATTTAGAATGTGGACAAGATTACAGAAAAACAATGGATCAAAGTAAAATTTCCTAAAAAACTATTACACATCCTTGTTCTTAGAACTACCAGAACATAAAGTAGCAAAAACGTTAAAACATATTATGTCTACACACGCATTGGGTAGGGATGACAAAGCAAATGGAATGTGAGAAGATGCTAAGAATTCTTGAATCTAAATACAGGAAAGTGAGAGTTCTGTCATATTCATAAATTTTCTCTAAGTTTAAAATTATTTCAAAATACAAAGAAATTAGCAGGTGGGCAAACTCCAGACAAATGTAGACAGAGGAAACAGCAAAGGCTTGCCTAGCGTTTGCTTGAGGAAACAGCACTGACCTGGGAGGAAGTTGTTTTCCTGGTTGAATTCTGCTGAAGGGAAGAAAATCCCTGAGAAAATGCCATCTGCATCTTCATAATCTATAAAACTTTAACTGTTCTTGAACTAATCAGAGCTGAGATGACAAGGCTGGGGGACTGATTTCTAGGAGTGACAAGTTCCTCCACAGAGAGCCAAGAATGCCAGTAGTATGAGCTCATCTGACTGCAGGGGACTGGGGGTTGGGGGAATGCAGGGGAGCAGGGATGCCGGAGAGTGCATGGAGGAAAGAGTTTCTACTTGCATGTGTTAGAAAGCCCAACGCAGGTGAGGCCAGGAGAGCAGAATGCCTGCAGTCCAGCCACAGGCTGCCTTGAACTCTGAACTCATCTGGAAGCCCTTTTTCACTAGGCCACCAGTAAGTGCTCAGGAGAAAGAATGGGAGCTGGGCAGGAGACCAAGACAGCCCTGTCCACCCTCGAACGGAACCTTCCAGCTCACTTCCTGAGCTATTCCCTCGTACACTAGGCAATAACTTTAATTCATCCAGCAAGGGCAACAAAAAACCCCAATAACCACGGGGTGCTATGTACCCAACAGCAGAGCACCGAAGACACATAAATAATATAGCCGGTGTTGGTGGCTCATGTCTGTAATTCTAGCTACTCAGGAGGTGAGACCTGGAGGATCACAGTTCAAAGCCATCCTAGGGAGAAAGGTCTAGGAGACCCCATCTCCAACTAAGCAGAATACCATGAGCAAGAAAGCCAAGCAAGAGCATGAGGCTGTGAGGTGAGGCCTTGAGTTCAAACATGAATAAAAGGGAAAGGAAAGGGGAAAGAAAACACAGTAGTCATTTTGTCTTTTCATTCTGACTAGTTATTTCTTGACTTTTTTTCTATCTATATTGATCCAAGTTAGCTTTCAACTTATTAAATTATTATACAATAGTGAGATTTTAAAGCTAACAATTATAGCACACAATATGATCCCAGCTACTAAGGAGATGGAGTTTGAAAAGATGGTTTTTCAAGGAGAGTCCAGACAAAGTTGTGAGCCCCATCTCAAAAATATACCAGGCCTGCTGGGCGTGGTAGCTCACATTTGTAATCCTAGCTACTCAAGAGGCTGAGATCTAAGGGAACGAGGTACAAAGCCAGCCCAGGCACAAAAGGACCTGACTCTCTTACCTCCAATTAACCTCTAGAAAACAGGAAGTGGGGCTTGGCTCAAGGGGAGGGTGGTAGCCTTGAGCTGAAGAGCTCAGGGACAGGGGCCAGGCAGAGATCAAACTCACAAAACACACACACACACACACACACACACACACACACACACACACACACACACACACAGGGACAGGGGCCAGGCAGAAATCAAACTCACAAAGCACACACACACACACACACACACACACACACACAGGGACAGGGGCCAGGCAGAAATCAAACTCACAAAGCACACACACACACACACACACACACACACACACACACACAGGGACAGGGGCCAGGCAGAAATCAAACTCACAAAGCACACACACACACACACACACACACACACACACACACACACACACACACACATACACACACACACACACACCCAGGCCTGAGTTGGGCGCAGTGGCTCATGCCTATAATCCTAGCTAATCAAGAGGCTGAGAGCTGAGGATCACAGTTCAAAGCCAGCCCCTGTACTAGGTCGTTAACCACTAAATCGCCTTGAGCTGAAGAACTCAGGGACAACACCCAGGCCCAGAGTTCAAGCCACATGACAGATAAAAAAAATAACACACACACACACACACACACACAGGCCTGGTACCCCAGCTACAAGGGTGGTATAAGTAGGACGTGCTGACCAGGGTGAAACTCAAGACTCTACCTAAAATACAAAAGAGCTCGGGGGGGGGGGGGGGTAGGGGGGAAACAGTTCAAGTAGTAGAGTACCTATCTAACAAACACAAAAGCCCCGAGTTCCAACTCTAGTACTGCCAAAACAAAACAAAAAAGAAGCTAATGACTAATACAACACATTCTTCCTGCAGCACTATTTGGCTTCACAAAATAACTTCAGTGCCATTCTGGGACAAGCTGACAGAGATGTTTACTGCGCTGAGGCAGAGGAGGAAATGACACAAGACGACGCCAGACAGACAGAAGTACAGGGTCCAGCCCCTGCTCACATCGAAGCTTGAAGAGAAAAAAAAAAAAAATGAGAATCAAACATGTGTCACATCACCTCCCTTCTCCGCAAATGCAAGAGAAGAAATGTCCACCAGTCAGGGTCCAGTCAGAAAATTAAAAACCACCCATCATGACACAGAAAAACAGTCTAAGGAACCTTTAACTAATAAAATGAGGCCTCCACTAACTGCTGGGTTACGTTTTCTTCGATTCTGCATTTGTCTACTTAACATGCAGAGGTCCCAGGACCAAGCTGACAGCCTGCAAACCTGGGCCCAGGCCTCCACCACCTCCTTATCTCTCTCTCTCTCTCTCTCTCTCTCTCTCTCTCTCTCTCTCTCTCTCTCTCTCTCTCTCTCTCTCTCTCTCTCTCTCTCGCACACACGCACACACACACACACAGAGCCAGAGTATGTCCTGCTACAAGCCACCAGGAGCCAAGGACAGCCACATCCCTATAGGCCAGTCTTATGCTGTTTCCTGACCTTGTCCTGCCTTTCCCACAAGAAAGAGCAGCCATGCTCTCAGGGGCTGCATGGTCTCCCTCCCTCACGGCACAGAAGCCACGAGCACCTTTCATGACATAGCTTATCTCTGTCATTTGCCCACTTCCATCAATTAAAATCGAAAGGGACTCTAGGAGTGGAGATGCTGCAAATGTGGTAGGCATCTGCTGCCCAAACAGAGGGAAGAAAGAAGAAATTAGGCAAGCCTCCCTCCCCCTAGATGGGGACCCAGCCCTCTTCAGAGTGAGCATAGCCCATGGAACATTCAGCTTGCCAGAGGGCACAATACAGGGCTGGTCCAGGCAGCAGCCTAGAGAAGAATCAGGTGGGAGGAGTGGTGGTTGTCAGCTGAAGGGTCCTGGGCATCCAGCATGCCAGCCCACTGGAAAGGAGAACACTGAGAAAGGAAAGGAAACCCCTCTTCCCATCATGGCCTCGCAGGACACCTCCGTACAATGGCTGCCTGCCTAGCCCCTGGCATGAAGGAAGGCAGCTGCAGAGAAATGTTGGTGGCAGTGCTGCAAAGCACAGCAGAAGAGAATGGACTTGAAGACCGAGGAGAAAGATGGAAGGCATGTAGTGAGGCTGAGAGGAAGCAGTATGGCTCAGGATTCCTTCAGATATGCATCTACACAGGCGTGCACACATGGAAACACTGTGCGTGTGACAACATTGCATGTGGTGTGTGTGTGGTGTGTGCCAAGCTTTTCACACTAGCCTTTGCGTTCTCACACAGGTCACCTCTGAAAGTCACCTGTGAACACTATCTCCTCCTCTTCCTCGCTCTGGAGACTAGAGGGAAAGGCAACAGAGATTTCAATGGCTGAGGGAAAATGCCACTGGGAAATCTCTCATCTCAAACTAAGCCAAAATAACATAATCTTAGAACACACTAAGAGATAATGATGCAGCTGGCAAATTTGCTAATATAAAAGGCAAATTTTCAAGTAGGCATTTGGATAATCCTCTTAGTGTTTGTTACAGCAAGATGCTGTCACAATTCCATTAGAAGATACCAATCTGAAATGTAGGCTGAAACAACAGTACAGATAATCATGGTCAAAAGGTGAATGGGGGGAAATAAAAAGGTGAATTAGATGGACAGATTCTTTTCTGGCAGTCCAAGTGCATGTCTACATAGGCAGTGGGCTCGGAATGCTCAGGAAATCATCCTGGCACTATGTGTGTGCATTTGAGGGGGGTGGGAATCCATGCTATAGGTGGGGCAATATATGGAAACTAATTTTTTTTACTACGACTCTTGAATTCTGGCAGTCATATTTTGGTTATCAATATACTACTCAATTATAAATCTCATTCTTCAACAACAACAAAAAAACTATTTTTGTATATGTGGTACCAAGGAACTGAACCCAGGGATTATGCATGCTTAGCAAGCACTTTACCACTAAACCACATTCCCAGCCCTGGAAAATTTATTTTATTTAATTTATTTATTAGTTATTTATTTATTTTGGTGGGTCATGGGACTTGAACTCTGGGCCTGGGTGCTATCCCAGAGCTTTTCAGCTCAAGGCTACCGCCCTACCCCTGAGTCACAGCCCCACTTCCCGTTTTCTAGTGATTAACTGGAAATAAGAATCTCTCTTCTTTAGTGCCGGGGTTGGCTTTGAACTGCGATCCTGAGTTCTCAGCCTCCTGAGTAAGTAGCTAGGATTACAAGCGTGAGCCACCATGCCCAGCTTAGAAAACTATTTTAATAGTGCTCCCCCAGACCAAGGATCCAACTGGATGTCCTATTTAAATGGGAAAAGTCAAGATTAAATAAGTCCATAGTTGGAGACATGGCTAAGAGACAGAGCATCACCCATCTAGCATGAGTTCAAACCTCATACTGGGAAAACAAACTATCCAACCATTCCGCACATGGTAATCTCTGCCACTGGGGGAGGGCTTCCTCTCAGCAGGTGACGTCACCAGAAGCAAGTACTATGTCTTTAAATCCAAGGCTATCTCTCACTGCTCCCCAGAGATGGCAATGACTCACAGCATCTTCAGAATGACGCAAGTGAGGCTCACTACACAGCTTCAAAACAGCCCAAGTCGAGCGGGCCAAGGCCTCTCCAGGGCCAGCAGGCCTATCTATCGAGCCACGTTCTCTAGCTGAGGGGCTGGGAGGGGGAGAACTGAGGTCTCCTCATCTTCTGTTCCACCAGGGCCTGATCCACTTCTCCAGCACAACAACAGCTTGGCCTTATTTCAAAGCCTATTCTTAACTTGCTCACCCACCTAGTGTTCCCACCACCACATTCATTTTTGCAGACTTATTTAGCCATGAGGTATGAAAAATACAGAAGCAAGAGACTCAGTCCAAAGGCCTCTAGTCTCAGTATCCCATACACCTGGAGTCCCTTCTCCCATTGTTTATATTTAAATAAAATAAAATCCCCGCCTGGCACTGACCTGGGAGAGAAGAGGGTGAGAGAAAGTGGGGGTGTTGGGAGTAGGGCAGGACACACTACAGCTAGAGATGGCAGGTGTACTTACTAACACTGGATCGGTGTGATCCAAGAGCTAATGCTGCAAGAGGCGGCATTTGAGGACCAGCAGACCAAGGCAGCCCGGGGTCTGTCATGGCACGGTGAGGGAAAGTGAAGCAGATCACGTATTTGCTTTCACTGGCTCTCGTTTAGGGGCGCCCCCCTCAGTGGTGCTCTGGGCTTTGCCGGTCAAGAGCACTTCAAGACCAAATGCAGAATGTCACAGAACATCATCAAGGGAAACAGGCTATCTAACCCCGGAGGAACTGGAGAGAATCCAAACACAGAAAAACAACTCAGGAGCTGGCCACCGAAGGCTCACTCCTGTAATCCCAGCTACTCAAGGCTGAGACCTGAGGATCGAAGTTCATAGCTGGGAGCAGGTTCTCTCTCAGTTCCACTGTGCTCCTGGGAAGGCCATCTGTGGCCTCGAGACAGCTAAAATGTCTTGTCCTTGGCAGTCTGTTACCTGTCAGTTTATAATAGGCTTTTAAAAAACATTATGATGGGCTGGGAATTTGGCCTAGTGGTAGAGTGCTTGCCAACCATGTACAAAGATGTGGGTTCGGCCGAGAGTTTGGCCTAGTGGTTAAAGTGCTTGCCTAGCATGCATGAAGACCTGGGTTCGATTCCTCGGTACCACATACATAGAAAAAAGCCGGAAGTGGTGCTGAGGCTCAAGTGGTAGAGCTCTAGCCTTGAGAAAGTCCAAGGACAGTGCTCAGGCCCTGAGCCCAAGCCCAGGACTGGCAAAAAAAAAAAAAAAAAAAAAAGATGTGGGTTCGATTCCTCGGTAGCAGATAGATAGAAAAAAGCTGAAGTGGTGCTGTGGCTCAAGGCGTAGAGCTCTAGCCTTGAGAAAAAAAGTCAAGGACAGTACTCAGGCCGAGTTTAAGCCCCATGACTGGCAAAAATAAATTTAAAAAACCAAAATAAAGGGTTGGGAGTTTGGCCTAGTGGTAGAGTGCTTGCCTACCATGCACGAAGACCCAGGTTCAATTCCTTGGTACCATATACTTAGAAAAAGCCAGAAGTGGTGCTGAGGCTCAAGTGGTAGAGAAAAATCCAAGGACAGTCCTCAGGCCCTGAGCTTAAGCCCAGGACTGGCAAAATAAATAAATAAAAAACATAATGCTATTTGAGATTTGTTGACTCAAATGTAAGAGTCTCATTTTTTGATATTCTTGGAAATTTTGTCACTACCTCCTCAAATACTGTTTTTTTATCCTTTTCTGCTGTCATTCTTTGTCCCTTTAGATTTTCACTCAGTTCTCTCTTTTGGTAGTACTGGAGTTTGAAGGCAGGACTCTTCTACTTGCACCACATCTCCAGCTTTTTCAGTCACCTGGGAGCTGGCTCTGGGCTGGCCTCAGTCTTTGACCTTCTTAACACTACCTCCCAGTAGCTGGGATATACGTCCACTATAATAAATCTTAGATGCATACCAATTCCTTCCTTGAGATAGGGTCCTGATAACTTGTTTTTTTACTGTCCAGGCTAGCCTTCCAAGGATCTTCCTATTTCCTACTCCCAAGTAACTGGGATTACAGGTATGAGACACTGTGTCCTGCTCTACTCCTTTTCTTTAGATTATTCAATTTTCAAACTTCACTTTTGTCTGCTACGTTTTATGCAATTTCCTCAGCTTTATCCTTCAATTTACTGAATACTTTTAAGCTATGTCTATCCTGTTATTTAACCCATCTCCTGAGTTTTGATTTTTACCAATTGCATCTTTTTCTTTTTTAGTTATTTTACAATAATTTCAGATCTTTCTTCATAGGATCTTAGTTATTTTCTGTTTTATACTTTATTTCCTTAAAGATTATAAATCTACCTCTCTATCTGTAAATCTACCCCTCAATCTGATTATTTTAATGTATAAACTATACTTATACTGCCCATTTTTCTGCTGTGTGTGTGTGTGTGTGTGTGTGTGTGTGTGTGTGTGTGTGTGTGTGTGTATGCTGGTCCTGGAGCTTGAACGCAGGCCCTGAGTACTATCCCTGAGCCTCTTTGTGCTCAAGGCTAGTGCTGTACTATTTAAGCCACAGCTCCAGTTTCAGCCTTTTGGGTAGTTTAGTGGAGTCTCATAGACTTTCCTGTCTGGACTGGTTTCAAATTGCAATCCTTGTATCTCAGCCTCCTGAGTAGCTAGAATTATAGGCATGAGCCACTGGTACCCAGGTCTGCCATTTATGAATGGCTATTTCCTCGTGTGTTAAAGTTTGGATTGTGAGCTCAGACTGGAGCCATGGTAAGCAATCACGCCAGACAATACAGTGACTTCTGCT
This sequence comes from Megascapheus bottae, assembly GCF_031878675.1. Taxonomy (NCBI): domain Eukaryota; kingdom Metazoa; phylum Chordata; class Mammalia; order Rodentia; family Geomyidae; genus Megascapheus; species Megascapheus bottae. The sequence goes on along the minus strand of NC_143511.1, from coordinate 86,432,969 downwards.
ACCTAAGGATGAGCTCTAGTAACATTGGATTTCCTTTAAATAATCTCTTCTTGTAGCTTCCCAAACTACAGAGAAATGGTAAACTGAAATAAAGTTCAAAAGAAGGCAGGCTGAGAATTAAAAAAGAATTATCCAGAATTTTCATTTCCTCCCACTCAGAGTACAGGCTGAGACAAACTTCCCTTAATTGGTAAATGTGCTCATTTTTCTATTCTACTATTTTGCTAGAGGTTCATGGAACCCTCTTGTTATCTCAGCTTTATTTAGTGGTCTCAGTTCCAACTCTCTGTCTACCCAATATTTTGTTTTCTATTCCTAATATTTCATTTAAAATTAAGCCTTGTTGATACCTAGTGCATGACCTAGCCATTCACTCCCAACTATTTACAAAGATCGGTCCAAAATGTTCTAGCAGTTTTACTTATAGTAGCCTTCCCAAGCGTCTATCCATAGTGAATAAACAAATCATGGGATGTGTGCATACTCACACACCACATAAAACAACTGAACAGTACTTTCAATACAAAGAAATAAGCGACTGATACACATGACAACAAGGGTGAATCTTGAAATAATTATGTCACACAGAGTAGGTAGAGCAGGGCACGGTGGTTCACACCTGTAATCCTAGCTACTCAGGAGGCTGAGATCTGAGGATCAAGGTTCAAAGTCAGCCCAATCAAAAGGACCTCCAATTAACCTCTAGGAAAAAAAAAAAGTGGGGCTTGGCTCAAGGATAGCCTTGAGCTGAAGAGCTCAGGGTCAGTGCCCAGGCTGAGTTCAAGCCCCATGACCCACAAAAAAAAAAAAAAAAAAGAGTAGGTCGTATGTATGTGACAGCATTCCCCACATGTATATAAGTGAAAACTGGTCTACAGGGGACAGGGAGTTAGACAGGGAGTTAGGCCTAGGGGTAGAGTGCTTGCCAAACATGCACAAAGACCCGGGTTTGATTCCTCGGTACCACATACATACATACATACATACATACATACATACATACATACATACGTACGTACGTACATAAAAACTGACTGGCAGAAAGCAACTGATTGGCTAGGAATGCATAGAGGCAGTTCAGGGAAGCACTGCAAAGGATGATACAGAAACTTGACACTGATAGATGTTTTCCCAATCTTCCCTGTGATGAGACCTTCACAGGCACATGCACGCACCATGATTTTATCAAGTTGCACTGTGCCAATGTGTGCCATTTATTTCATGTCCACTAGACGTCAATCACACCATTAACAGTAATTATAAGCTGGGAGTGTGGCTCAAGGGGAAGAGTACCTGCCTATAGTTGTTACGGCAACTAAGAGGGGCAACTTCCCTAGCCGATAAACCCTTAAGGCAGCTGTGCTTTTAGCTTGTCCTGCTTGCTTTCAGCTGTCCTTTGAGCTTATTCCTTGTTTTTACTTTGTTTTCATGGTACTGGAGAATGAACCCAGGACTCACTACATGCTAGGTAAGTGCTTCATCATTTACCAGAGCCCTATCTTTGTGTGTGTGTGTGTGTGTGTGTGTGTGTGTGTGTGTGTGTGTGTGTGTTCCATCATTTACCGGAGCCCTATCTGTGTGTGTGTGTGTGTGTGTGTGTGTGTGTGCTCGTGTGTGCACTGCTCCTGGGGCTTGGACTCTTGAGTCTAGAAGCTGTCTTTGAGCTTTTTAGCCGAAGGCTAGTGCGTGCGTGTGTGTGTGTGTGTGTGTGTGTGTGTGTGTGTGTGTGTGTGCATGTGTGCTCGTGCATGCACTGCTCCTGGGGCTTGGACTCTGAGTCTAGAAGCTGTCCTTGAGCTTTTTAGCCGAAGGCTAGTGCTCTAACCACCTGAACCACGGCTCTACTTCCAGTTTTTTCAGGGCAATTAATCAGAATAATAACAAACTTTTCTGCCTCAGCTGGCTTTGAACCTCACTCCTCAGATCTCAGCCTCCTGAGTAGCTAAGATTACAGGTGTGAACCACCAATGCCCAACTCTACGTTTTTTTTTTAAGCCTTAAGTTCTTAAGTTTTTCTTTTCTTTCAAGTTCAAGCATTCAACAAAAATATACTTGTTCGCTGGGCACAGTGGTTCATGCCTGTAATCCTAGCTACTCAGAAGGCTGCGATCTGAGGATTGGGGTTCAAAGCCAGCCCAGGCATTACAAAGCCATGAGACTCTTATCTCCAATTAATTACTAGAAAACGTGAAGTGGGGCTGTGGCTCAAGGGTAGGGTAGGCTGAAGATCTCAGGGACAGCACCTAGGCCCAGAGTTCAAGCCCCAAGACCCACCAAAAAATGAATGAAAGAAAGAAAAAAAGAAAGGAAGGAAGGAAGGAAGAAAGAAAGAGGAAAGGAAAAGAAAAGAAAAGCGTTATACTTCAGGGATCTTGTTAAAGTGCTTGATAGAGGTAAACTTCCAGAGCAGCTACTTGGTCCTGGTGCCAGCCAAAGGCTCCCTCACAGCCATGCCAGAGATGATGGCGGATGTCCTAGGGACTTCTTTTAGGGAGCTCCATTGCAAGTCTTCCATGCAAACACACAGTGTCAGTGCCTAATCTCAGTACCCTGCGTCTTCTTTCCCCACAGCCTTGCTCAACCCATTTCCCGCTGCCAGATCCTGTGTCTCCTCATATATCCTTGCTCCTTTCAACAGTGGGGTTCAGGTGTGGGAAAAGCAGACGTCATTACCCTGATCCACAGATCCTCTCCTTCATCTGTACCCACCAAAGGATACTTCCACCTTCCCTAATCAATCATCCTAGTGAGGACAGTTTCTTTCTTCCCAACAACCATCCATCTGTCCATCCATCTACTATATTATTCTTTTGAGCCAGTATCTTGCCATTTGTCAGACTGATGTTGAGTTCATAGAAGCCAGCAATTCTCCTGCCTCAGCCTCCCCTACCCCATGCAAGGACTACAGCCACACATACACCTAGGTCAACCACTGTAATTCTTCCTACCTTTATCACATACACCCAATATAATGCCTCATGTTCAGGTGCCACATTTATGTATTTCATTTACATCTCTACTTGACTCAAAAGCAAAACACCTCTGAAGCAGCCACAACCTGTGTTGTGAGAACCAGCCTGGCATTCTGACACATACCACTGAAATTCAGCCAACCACACAGCTGCTTAGACATAGCCATCCTAAATAAAAAAGGCAAACACACTTTGCTTCAAGAGACCACAGGAAAACGTTACCACAGTTCTCTGGCAGTAGTTAGCTTTCTAAACACCACCTTTGGAAGAAGAAATGCCTACGACATTCTCTGGCAGATGTATTTGCTTTCATGGTAATAAGCACACAGACTTCTGAGTGCAGATCTTTGGAATATCTCAAAAGGACAGCGTCAGTTAACGCACGTGAATATGTCATACTGCCTAAGAAAGAACAAATGTTCCAACACTCTGACATCTGCATAACTTATTAAGCCAATAAGACCCTTTTCCCCTATTTCCTCCAAAAATCTTACAGCATGAATGTATAGTGCATAAGCTGGCACCCCAGCTGCTCCTAATCAATTCCATGACTAATGCTCAATGCTAGCCAGAAAACATGTTTTAAGTTTGATTTTGAAAGGAGCGCCACCACGTGGTGAATATTTTTAGTTCACTTTTAATATAGAGGCCAATAAGTGTTACCACTTGAAAACAAGGGAACAAACTATCTAAGTCTACTATGATGTGAAACAGACAGATTTAATTATGTCCTACAAAATAAAACATTATTTGTGTGCCAGTACTAGGGCTTGAACTCAAGGGCTTAAATTCTTGCTTGTTTTTATTTATTTTTTATTTTTTTGCCAGTCCTAGGCTTGAGCTCAGGGTCTGAGCACTGTCCTTGGACTTTTTCAAGACTAGAGCTCGACCACTCAAGCCTCAGCACCATTTCCGGCTTTTTTCTATTTATGTGGTACTGAGGAATTGAACCCGGGTCTTCACGCATGTTAGGCAAGCACTCTACCACTAGGCCAAACTCCCAGCCCTTGCTTGGTTTTTTTAGTTCAAGGCTGACAATCTACAGCTCCATTTCTGGCTTTTTGGTGGCAAACTGAAGAGAAGAATCTCATAGACTTGCCTGCCCAGACTAGCTCCAAACTTACATCTCAGATCTCTGCCTCTTGAGCAGCTAGGATTACATGAATCCAGCTACCAACACTTAGCTATATATCAGTTGTTGTTGTTTTAAGAGTTCAGAGTAAGCCCGGCATGGTAGCTTATGCCTATAATCCTAGCTACTCAGGAGGCTGAGATCTGAGGACTGTGGCTCAAAGCCAGCTAAAGTCTACTAAAGTCTGTGAGACTCTTATCTCCAATTAACCACTAGAAAACTGGAAGTGGTACTGTGGCTTTAGGGGGTAGGGTGATAACCTTGAGCTAAAGAGCTCAGGGACAGTGCCCAGGCCCAGAATTCAAGTCCCATGACCCTCCCCTCCCAAAAAGAGTTCAGATTAGATGTATTTTCTGGTCCTTTAAGAGGGTACAGATTATGGACTTCACTTTCTAGCAAGAAAAAGCCACTAAGGGTGAATGAATGCATGGGCGCGCACACACACACACACACACCCACGCGCGCGCGCACGCGCGCGCGCGCACGAAACACACACACACACACCGCCCACCCCTGGGGAAGCAGTAGAGAGAGAGTGGTATTAGAAAGATCCACAGCTCTGCACTGTCCTACCCCTCATTTCCTTTCTACATGAAATAGAGATGGTTGGGGGAGTTTAAACTTCTTATTTATTTAACAAACATATAGCACATAGCATGTGCCTACAAACTGTTCTAAGCAGTTTGTAAATATTTATAAAGCAATATTCAGAAGAAGCTTGGCAAGCAGAAAGCATTATATATGTATCACATAGATTTTCTTTAATTTACACCCTCCAAATAATTTGTATTTAGTAACTCTTTCCATATGAAGATTTGGAACTAACAGAGTATTATAAATCATTATGATCATAATGATCTCTTCTCAGGCTTGACAAAACAGAGGCACAACTGATATAAAAACAGCCAGAGAGAGGCCAAAGTCCATCCCTATGTAATAACCTGCAGTGCTGTCTGAAGCACAAGCTAAGCCCCTTGTTTCTGGGGGCACTGCTCATCATGCCACGTCTACCTGGAAGAGGACACTGCTCAAGGCTGTGCCCTGTGCATCTTAGGCTGGAGGAAGGACACCACTTATGCTGTGCCACATCTATCCTGAGGCACTCACTGCTCACTGTGCCTCCTCCATTCCAGGATGGCACCACTCACAGCACAGCACCCTGGCCATCCTAGAGGCACTGCTCAGAGACACACAGGCAAAAAAATAAATACATAAAGCTGGTACCTACCACAACATGGATGATTCTCAACCCATGACACTGAGTAAAAGAAGCCAGGCTCAAAAGCCACATGCTGCACAATTCATTGCTAAGTCATTCTGGGATAGTAGAGCCATGGGAAAGTAGAAACCAGCGCAATGGCTACAAGGAACTAGTGCGGGAAGGAAGGATGACTAGAAGGCTCTGCACAAATAAAGGGTCAGGGAGATGACCCTGAATCCTCAACAGGTGGTGATTTTACAACTGTATTTACCGGCCAAAGTTCAAGGAATTGTACACCTTATGAAGGGGTGAGTTTTACTTTATATAAGTTAGACCTCAATAAACCTGGCTAAAAAATTAACAAACTAAAACACAATAAAAAACTAGAGCTATTGTTGGGCTTTCCAAATTAAATACTGGTTTGTGCTTTCAGAAGCTAAGGAAGTTGCATTCTATAAAAGTTAAATAACAACTGATCAGGCTGTTTTTGTCTGTAACCAACCTATTCTAGTTAGACCTTTGGCCTTTACTAATTATGACTACCTTGTATAATACTTACAATCTACTGATCCAGCTATATAACAAGCACTGATCTCTCTTTAGATTTACTGCTTAATGACAGTGGCAAGATCAATGGAACAGAACAGCAGACTCAGAAATAAAACCACATAACTACAGCCAACCAAGTTTTTGACAAAGGAGCAATATAAACAGACACTGGAGAAAGATGCTAGGACAAATGATGATGAGAAAACGGAGCATCTATATGCAGGAAACTGAAACTAGATTTGATCACTCACCCTGTATAAAAGTCAACTCCAAAAGCATCAAAGATCTAAAAGTATCTAAGGAAATAGGGAAGCTGGACTTGCTAGATCCTGCATAGTGTACTAACCACTGAGGAAGGTAAGATTTGAGAACTTTCAAGTTCAAAGCCAGCCTGGGCATACAAATCCAACAGAAACTTATCTTCAAATAAAAATAAAAACTAAAATTAAGGGGCCGGGAGTTTGGCCTAGTGGTAGAGTGCTTGCCTAGCATGCACGAAGACCCAGGTTTGATTCCTCAGTACCACATACATAGAAAAAAGCTGGAAATGGTGCTGAGGCTCAGGTGGTAGAGTTCTAGCCTTGAGAAAGTCCAAAGATACTGCTTAGGCCCTGAGCTCAAGCCCAGGACTGGCCAAAAAAAACAAAAAAACAAAAAAACCTAAAATTAAATCTATTTTTATAACCCTGTCATATTCCTCTGTGTGTGTATGTGTGTGTGTGTGTGTAAAATACACTTGAAAACCTACCTGTATTTCAACATTGTTAATACCAGCCAAACAGTGGAATTAGCCAAGCGGCCAACAACTGATGAATGGATGGTACCTACATAGAATGGAATATTACTCAGAAATAAAGTGAATAGAGCTGGAAGAGCCTTATGCTAAGATAAGACAAGCTTAAAATTCAAATACTAAGCCAGGTACCAATGGCTCAGGCAGTCATCCTACCTATTCAGAAGTGTGCGATCTGACGACTGCTGTTCACACTCAGCCCAGGCAGGGAAGTCCATGAGACTCTTTTTTTTTTTGGTGGGGGGAGGGGTGTCATGGGGCTTGAACTCGGCCTGGGCGCTGTCCCTGAGCTCTTCAGCTCAAGGTTACTGCCCTACCCTTGAGCCAAGTCCCACTTCCCATTTTCTAGAGGTTAGTTGGAGGTAAGAGTCTCATGGTCTTTAGTGCTAGGGCTGGCTTTGAACCTTGATCCTCAGATCTCAGCCTCCTGAGTAGCTAGGATTACAGGCCTGAGCCACTGCACATGGATATCCATGAGACTCTTATCTCCCATTAACCACCACCAGAAAACTGGAAGTGGTGTTGTGGCTCAAATTGGTAGTGCTAGCTTAACTCAAAAGTAAAGGAGGCCGGGAGTTTAGCCTAGTACTAAAGTATTTGCCTAGCATTCACGAAGACCTGGGTTCAATTCCTTGGTACCACATATATAGAAAAAGCTGGAAGTGGTGCTGTGGCTCAAGTGGTAGAGCTCTAGCCTTCAGGAAAGCCCAAGGACAGTGCTCAGGCCCTGAGTTCAAGCTGAGAGAGTAAAGGAGCCCAGGAACAGTGCCCAAGCATGTACACTGTTATTGGAAAGCAAGCCTATGGCTAGATGGAGTCAAAAAAATAATTTTTTTCCCTCACTCAACCTGCAGTATTTCCAGAACTGAAACTTGATCATGAAGATAAGGTCAAACTCTCTGAGGCTTTGTGAGCCCTGAGGGCCTCTAGAAGGATGAATCCCAGCCCCACAGTCTACACAATGAATTTATATGGAAGTGCTGTCAAGAGCAAAGGCAAGGGCAAGGGCATACAGTGCCATGCTGGCAGCAGCTGTGCCACACAGACCCTGTGGACCAGGTCCTCTGTGAGCACTGGGGTAGAGTGGAGGGCAGGGCCCAGGAGGCAGTATCTACCCCCGCACTGGGATGACTGGTGATACCCAGAGGGGAAGCAGGCCCTGGGCCAGGACTGGGAAAGGAGTGGGGACTCTCCTTGAACTGACTGGCCTCTGAGGACAGAGGTCTGGGAGTGAAAAGATCTGATGTGAGTGGAGGCAGGTCTCCACCAGCGGAAGGTAAAGAGAGGCAGGGTGGTAGGGGCAGTAAACTGCAGGGTGGAAGATGGGTGTGGGGTCTGTTCTGGAGGGCTTGCATATAGGAGGGAAGGACAAGAACGAGCACCGTTGCTCTGGTGGTCTCCTCTCAGAGGCAAAAGCCATCAAAATGAGACCAGGAAAGAATATGGAGAGCCACTAGCTACACAAGTCCCTTCTGCATCACCCACCCAGGGCAGAGCCTGGAGTCCTGATGAGCATGCCAGTCATCTGTGCCCTTCTTTCCTGAGGGTCCCACTCGGAAGTGCATCTACAGTCCTCCTCCCCCCTCCAAAACAACCGTGAGGCATCTGTCCCACCGGGCTGGGCCTGCTTTCCATGCTGTCAGTGCGCTAGTGCTGGCACTGGCAAGGGACACAGGAGGAGGCCAAATGTGCTTGGTATGTGTCGGGGAATGCCACAGCCACATTCTTCCCAGTGCACCAACGCACAGCCGGGCTCCGCGGCCCTCGCCGTCAGGAGCAAGTTTCTCCAGCAGCCCTGGGAAACTGGTGGTGGGCGATGATCTGCACTGCACCCACTTGGCTTCCCTACTGTCAAATGCAATCTGATTAATTTGGAAGAATTCAAAATAAGACCAACACCATGGCTTTATATCTCTTTACCCAGTTCTACTGAGCCATGGTTTTGCCAACAGGACACACAGATATGTGGTCAGTCTGTTTGATTAGTGCCAGGATTCAGGAAACCTGTCTGATTCTCTGCCTACACTCCCGCACCCTAACATCCAAACTCTCAGAATGTGTTAAACTATTACACATGTCGCATAAAGAACAGAGCAGAGGGAATCCTAGAGGCCTAAGGGACAGAGTAAAGACACAGAAGCTGTCAGGTCCCTTTGCGCCTCTAGGTCCCCAAATAATAACCTTCATATCATCATCTATGAAGAGAAGAACTCTGATCTGTTTTAACTAAACACAGGTACACTGACATCCTTGGTAGACTATTCTAGAGGGGCAGCTAGGCAAATGGATCCAAAGACTTATGTGGTCTTTTTTGAAATTCCATTTTTTTTTTTTTTGCCAGTCCTGGTATAACTCAGGGCCTGAGCACTGTCCTTGGGCTTTCCTCAAGGCTTGTGCACTACCACTTGAGCACAGCACCACTTCTGGCTTTTTCTGTGTATGTGGTACCGAGGTCTTTGTACATGCTAGGCAAGCATTCTACCCCTAGGCCAAACTCCCCAGCAGGAAAATTCTACTTTTCTTTTTTTCGTTTTTTAAGAAATGTATTTTATGGCTGGAAATGTGGCTTAGTGGTAGAGTACTTGCCTTGCATGCATGAAGCCCTGGGCTCAATTTCTCAATACCACATAAATAGAAAAAGCCAAAAGTACAGCTATGGCTCAAGTGGTAGAAGGCTAGCCTTGAGCAAGAAGAAACTCAGGGACAGTGTCCCAGACCCTGAGTTCAAGCCCCAGGACTGGTGGCAAAAAAAAAAAGAAAAAGAAAAGAGGGGGGGAGGAGAGAGAGAGAGAGAGAGAGAGAGAGAGAGAGAGAGAGAGAGAGAGAGAGAGAAGGAAGAAGAGGAGGAGAAGGAAGAGGAGGAGGAGAAGGAGGAGGAAGAGGAAAGTATTTTATCCCGGCACTCACGTCTATAATCCTAGGGGCTAAGGAGGCTAAAAACTGAGGATCATAGTTTGAAGCCAACCTAGGCAGAAAAGTCCATGAGAGTCTTATCTCCAATTAAATAGCAAAACGATAAAAGTGGAGCCTAAATGCACAAACCTTGAGTGAAAAAGCCAAGCAAAAATACGAGGTTCTTGACTTAAAGCTCTAGTACCAGCGCCAAAGAAGAGAGAGAGAGAGAGAGAGAGAGAGAGAGAGAGAGAGAGAGAGAGAGAGAGAGAGAAAGAGGGGGGGGAAGGAGGGAGGGAAGTGTATCTTAAATAAATAATAGAAATGTACTGAAATAGATCTTGGACTGCAGTGTTCCTCCATGGAGAGCTGGGGTCAGTCTCCACACAGATCAGATTTCCAGCCTCCCTGTGGCCCTAACAAAGCCCACTGAGATGCTGCTATAGCTAAGGACCTCCTTTCCAAAATCACAATCTCAAAACATACAAATGCACCAATTTTTGGCTTTAATTTCCAAAAGGCTTGCACAGTCCACTGGAAACAATTTCACTCGTATTTAGCATAAAATCATTTTGATAAGGTAACCATTTCTGAAAATGGACATCTTGGGCCAATGGAAATGGATAGAGAGCTGGAGATATGGCTCAAGAGGTAGAGTATCTGTCTACCAAGTATAGGGCCCTGAGTTCAAACTCTAGCATTGGAATCAGACAGACAGACAGACAGACAGAGGCAGAGAGAAGGAAAGAAGTGTGGAGGAAGAACTTACTTTTGCACAGTTGTATCTCAAAACACCATTAAAATAAAAATCTTCCAAATTTAAGGCTTCAGGGACACAAAAAGCAATATAAATAGACCTAGACACATGGATCAAGTTAGATGTCTCCAGGAGGGAATGTACACAGACTGTACTCACCAGAACAGGAACTCGGCTACATCAGTAAAACACACAGTTGCAACAGGCAAAGCAAACCACACTGCTCCATGAAAAGGTCTGCAGCAGCCAGCAGCCCACCCACGAGACCTCAGTGGGCACTGAGGAGTCAGAGGGCCGAAAAGCACCTTTCATAGAGGAAGCACGCCAGGAACTGGCTCTTTTGTTGTTTCTGTTTTTGATTTGAGATTTTTTTAAACTAGTCCTGGGGCTTGAACTCAGGGCCTCGGTCCTGTCCTTCGGCTTTCTCAAGGCTAGCACTCTACCACTTGAGCCATAGTACCACTTCTGGCTTTTCCTGTGAACCTGGTACAAAGGGGTGCATGCTAGGCTAGCACTCTAGTACTAGGCTGCACTCTGCCTGAAACTGCCTCTTACGCACTGCCAGTCCTAGCTACATTCCTAGAGAGCAAATCTCTCAAGGGCATGGGGATGAGCACAGGGGCTCTGCCTTCCTGTCCATGTTCCTTTCTCAGGTACTACCCAACTCTACCTACCTAGATGCTTGAGGCCTTCTGCCCTGCCTCTATCTACACAGCTTTCCTCTGCCCCCTCCATCTTCCGTCCCTCTTGATGGCGGGGCTGGGGTATGGAGGGGTGGTAAGAGCAAAGCATGGTCGCAATCAGGAATTTTTTGTACTGTGTATAATGAAATTTTCTCATTTACTTTAGCCTGGATTCTTCATCAGAAACCAAGGACAGAGACCCCTACAATGTCCACTGGAGACAGCTTGGCAGCTGGCCTCCAAATCATCCTCATGGCACCTGGCTCAGTGTCCTCGCTTCTTCCCTGCCTGCGCAGAGCAAGAGGGCTGACTTCCGAGCAAGGGCAGAAGCAGGACCCGTGTCTCCTAGACACAGCAGCAGTGCCGCTGTCACATCACAAGGACGCTCAGAAGCCTCTGGAAGCTCTAGGATAAGGAAGTCCAGGCAGCAGCCAGTCTGGCCCTGGGGTGAGCCACAGAACTCTGTTACTGCCCACTCCCAGCAGAGCCTCAGACGACAGTGGTTACAAGTGACGCTGGATTGTGACTGCTTAGGAACTGAAAGCTGGAACTACTCAGTCAAGCTACTTCTGAATTCCTTACCCACAACAGCCATCAATGTATTGTGGCAAGTAAGCCCTGTATTTTAGCTATCCAGAATAAATAACTAATACGCTCTGAATATACTAACTTAGCCACACAACTTGATGGGGCAAACAGCCGTATGATATACCCAGAAAACTGCAGGCATTATGTCAAAAAAAAAAAAAAAAAAGGATAAACAGAGTGGAAAAAAGAAAAAGAAAAAAAGTCAAGATGTTAAAAATGGATGGTGGTGGGCTGGGAGTTTGGCCTAGTGGTAGAGTGCTTGTCTAGTATGCATGAAGACTGGGTTCAATTCCTTGGTACCACATACACAGAAAAAAGCCATAAGTGGTGCTGTGGTTCAAGTGGTAGAGCTCTGGCCTTGAGAAAACCCAAGGACAGTGCTCATGCCCTGAGCCCAAGCCCAGGGCTGGCAAAATAAATGAATGAATGAATGAATGAATGAATGAATGGTGGAGCCAGGCACTGGTGGCTTATACTTGTAATCCTAGCCACTCAGGAAGCTGTAATTTGAGGATCACAGTTCAAAGCCAGCCCAGGTAGAACAGTCTGTGAGACTTATCTCTAATAAACTCCTCAGAAAAATGTGGTATAGCAAAAGAAGCTCAGAGGCAGTGCCCAGGCCCTGAATTCAAGCCCCAGGACTGGCAAAAAAAATAAGATAAAATAAAAAAAAAACGGGAAGTGGGGCTTGGCTCAAGGGTAGGGCGATAGCCTTGAGCTAAAGAGCTCAGGGACAGCGCTCAGGCCAAATTCAAAGCCCACAAAAAGGGGGCCCGGGAGTTTGGCCTAGTGGTAGAGTGCACGAAGACCTGGGTTCAATTCCTTAGTACCACATACACAGAGAAAAAAAAAAAAGGCCGGAAGTGGTGCTGAGGCTCAAGTGGTAGAGCTCTAACCTTGAGAAAGTCCAAGGACAGTGCTGAGGCCCTGAGCTCAAGCCCAGGACTGGCAAAAAAAAAAAAAGCAAAAAATAAAAAAGGATGTGGCCTTATGAGTGACAAGCTTTCTGTCCTTGCTAAGAAAACTTTCCCTGTTATGTACACTTATTATAGCACTCATTTCACTTAAATTCAGTTCAAAATGGGACCAGAAGGAAAAGAAAGTCACCCAAAACTGCCAGGGCAGGGAAATGCCCTATGCAAGGCCCCACAGTGGAAATAAATTTATCACATTTTAGGGACAGAAAGATGGGTCAACGTGGCTATGAAGTGATCCCAACATGCACACGGGATCTCGATTAGCCATGCAGACTGTGAGGCTCCTAGAAGGGCCTAGCGGGAACAACGGCGTCACACTTGCATTCCTGAAAGTATGAAAAGTTGCAGAACAAGACAGGAAGCAAGAATATCAGCAGAGAGATCATGATACAGGTCAGAAGGAGTGGACTGGAAGACACAATGCCTAGAACTGCTTAACAAAGCAAATCCCCGGTACACTGTACGCTCCCAATCATTTTAATTTCTACATGTCTAGTTGAAATCACCACAAAATAACTCACATCATGCATAGAACACAAAATAAAACACTGCCACATTCTGTATTCCGTGGTGCACACACTGTTAAGTTTCTTCAAAGAGATAAGCGATGGCATATTCATGTCACACCTGTGGTAGTAAAGGAGGAGAGCACAGAATCCAAGGAGAAAGGATGAAAAAATATGCAGCAGCAGAGCGCACTGGCTGTACCAGAGACTGGTGAAAATGAACAATGCAGCTCGAGGGTGGAGGGCGAGGGAGGGAATGGGGAAGAATGAGGGAACAGATGACACAACGTGAAAGGAAATGTACTTATTCATTAACAGATGTAAGGTAACTCTGCTCAAAAACAAAAATAAATTTAAAAAAAAAAAGCCAGGCCCAGTGGCTGATATCTGTAATCCTCGCTACTCAGGAGAATGAGACCTGAGGATCAAGGTTCAAAGCCAGTCCAGGCACTAAAGAAACTCTTATCTCCAATTAACTACCAGAAAACCGGATGCAGTGTTATGGTTCAAGGGGTAGAACAGTAGCCTTGAGCTGAAGAGCTCAGGGACAATGCCCAGGCCCCGAGTTCAAGCCCAAGGACCAACCAAAAATAAAAATTAAAAAAAAAAAGGCAGATGATCAAAACGCAGCACATGCACTATATACTCTTGAGAAAGTCGGGTGCCTGTTGTCAAGTGAACCCAGTGACTTCAGTTTGTCCCCTCAGGTAGACGAGGGTCTTCTACTTCCTCCCTTATCTCTATCAATGCATCTAATTTTTCTTTAAAAATAATGAGTGTTTCTTCCTCGATAATGTCATCTACATAAAAATCATTTTAATTTGTGATAGAGGAATAAAACATGACTTTCTCATTCATTAATTTTTTTCCCTTTTTTTTTTTCTGGTCTTGGGACTTGAACTCAGTCCTGGGCATTATCCCTAAGGTTTTGCGCTCAAGACTATTGAGTACTCTACCACTTGAGCCACAGCTCCACTTCCAGATTTTTGATGGTTAATGGGAGATAAAAGACTCACAGAAGCTAGGCACTGGGGCTCATGCTTGTAATCCTAGCTACTCAGGGGACTAAGATTTGAGGATAACGGTTCAATGCTAGCCTGGCAAGAAAGTCTGTGATACTCTTATCTCCAATTAATCACCAGAAAAATAAGAAGTGGCACTTTGGCTCAAACTGGTAGAGCACTGGCTTTGAGCAAAGAGACAGTACCCAGGCCCTGAGTTCAAGCCCTAGGACTGACCAAAACAAAACAAAACAAAAAAGGCAGGGCCAGTAGTTTGGCCTAGAGGTAAAGTGCTTGCCTAGCATCCACGAAGACTGAAGACCCGGTTTCGATTCCCTGGTACCACATATATAGAAAAAAGCCAGAAGTGGTACTGTGGCTCAAGTGGTAGAGCTCTAGCCTTGAGAAATCCAAGGACAGTGCTCAAATCGTGAGTACAAGCCCCAGGATTAGCCAAAAAAAAAAAGGGGGGGGCCAGGAGTTTGGCCTACTAGCATGCTTGCCTAGCATGCACGAAGACCCAGGTTCGATTCCTTGGTACCACATACATGAAAAAGCCAGAAGTGCTGTGGCTCAAGTGGTAGAGCTCTAGCCTTGAGAAAGCCCAAGGACAGTGCTCAGGCCCTGAGTTCAAGCCCCAAAACTGGCAAAAAAAAAAAAAAAAAAAAAAAACAAACAAACAAACAAAAAAAACCTCTCAGATGTTTTACCTAGGCTGGCTTCCAATAGTGAACCTCAGCTCTGAACTTCTTGATTCTAGGCATGAGCCACCAGCACCCAGCATCCAGTGGATTTGTATACCTAAGCTGGCTTCAAAGCTGGATCCTCCAGATCTCAGCCTTTTAAGTAATTAACTAGCTAAGATTATAAGCATGATCTACTGGTGCCCAGGTTTCCATATATTCAAAATATAAAATCTGAAGAAACAACTAGACAGTCCACTAAAGGAAGGTCTGGATTATCTCAGAGAAAAATGTTAATTAATATTAGCAGTGAGTCCTCCAACTACACTGAAGCCATGAAGCCAAAGGCAGCAAGGAGCAAATGCTGTGCTCAATGACTGACCAGGGGAAAAGGCCACAGGGAGCTAATGTGGACCAGAGACTCTACTCACACTGGCCTCCAACGTGGGATCCTTCAGCCTTCACCTCCCAACGACTAGAGAGGTGATAAAGCTCAGATGTTTCAGCAGTACTTAACTTTGTTCTCCTCCTAGTTCTAAGAATGTGTCCTTCCCAGAAAGAAAAAGGAATGTAGCAGACACCAGGGTTGGGAAGGATCCACAGACTCACAAACTCAGTCCTGAAGTTGATGAGAAAAAACAGGCACCAATTCCCTCAGTCAAAATCAGACTTCAGTGAAATGTGAATAGCCACAGAAAGGGGGAAAATAACACTGAGTCCTCAAGCAGCAGCATGCTAAGGACACACTAATGTTAAAGTAGAGCAGTTATAAGCCGGGTGTGATGGCTCACACCTGTAATCCTAACTACTCAGGAGTCTGAAATCTGAGGATCATGGTTCAAAGCCAGCCTGGGTACTAAAAAGTCTGAGATCCTTATCCCCAATTAACTACCAGAAAACCAGAAGTGGGGCTGTGGTTCAAGGAGTAGGGTGGTAGTCTTGAGCTGAAGAGCTCAGAAACAATGCCCAGGCCCAGAGTTCAAGTCCCATGACCAACAAAAAAAGAAGGAAGGAAAGGAGGGAGGGAGAGAGGGAAGGAGGGAGGGAGGAAAAGAAAAAAAAGAAAGAAAAAGCAAGCAAGCAAGCAAAGCAGTCATGATGTATATGTTCAGGCCTTTTCACAAAGACTAGTTAGTTATGCAGCCTCTTGAAGAGAAAGCCCAGTACATTTGAGCCTTAAGGTCCCCCTCGAAGAGGACGATCCCAGAACAACAGAAGCCCAAGAGTAAGCACCAAAGGGGACCAAAGCTTCTAGGACCTGCACTCCTTCATAGGGGATGGCCTGGGCTCTAGGACTGCCTTAGAGGAAGGAGTGTGCGACCAACACCACTACCACACCATAACAACACCCAATTTGCAGGCAAGGCAACCACAACATTAATTCCAGCTGGCTGGTGATGCATACATAGGTGACTAAACACATTCCAGCCCCTCTGAAAACTACACTTGCCTCCAGCACTTCCTGTCTTAAGGCAGGAGCATGGCCTCCATTCTACCACGGGCTCTCCAGACCCAGGCTAGATTTCCCAATAGCCAGCCCTGCAGGCTTGTGCACACAACATGGCCAACCACTGATACCACAGTTTCTGGTGGCTGGTGGCTCATGCCTGGAAGCCGAGCTACTCAGGAGGCTGCAATTTGAGGATTGTTGTTCAAGGCTCCCAGGCAGGAAAGTCCTTGAAACTCATCTCCAATTAACCATCAAAGAGCCAGAAATAAAGGTGTGGCTTAAATGGTGCTTGAGTGTTAGCCTTGTGGAAAAAAGCTCAAGGATGGTATTCAGGCCTTGAGTTCAAGCTCCAGGCCCAATATCAAAAAATAAAAACAAACAAAAAAATGTATTATATATATATAATTAATATATATATATGTACACACACACACACAGAGGATACTCAGGAAGGTAGCCAGAACTGTGATGGACAAAACAATGTCCTCTCTGAGTCAACCTCTTTGCTCAGTGAGTTGGGGACCACTCTGCCTGCAATATCAGTCTGACCTCCAACTGCTGGAGTCAGAGCTGTCCTAGACATCCCCCTCCCTCTCTCTTGTGGGTCATGGGGCCTGAACTCAGCCTGGGCACTATCCGGGAGCTCTTCAGCTCAAGGCTACTGCCCTACCCTTGAGTTAAATCCCACTTCCCCTTTTCTAGAGGTTAACTGGAGATAAGAGTCTCAGGTTCTTTTGTGCCAGGCTGGCTTTGAACCTTGATCCTCAGATCTCAGCCTCCTGAGTAGCTAGGATGACAGGTGTAAGTCACTGGCCTGCCTTATCCTAGACTTACTCTTAACCACTCTGCCAAACCTGGAAGGATATACACCAAGAACCCTGCCCAGGGCCTGACTCTGCAATCATGCAAGTGAGACCACTGAGCTCCGTTACCAACACCCCCCAAGCCAACTTTAGCACTAAGGGACTGAAATCAAGTTTCTGGGGTAGAAGGGCCAGGCCCAGAGTTGTGCCATAGGGCCACAGCTGTGCCACAGGGCCACAGCTCCTTAGGTTTCTCCTAACCTCTACTTACCTCTTCAGCCATATCCATGCAACTTAAGAGTGGGGCTGAGCGCTGCTGGTGAGAACTGGAAGCAGCATGCTGAGTGTACTGAGCACCAGGCCACTGGGGCAAGGAGACCCGACACCACTGGGCCAGCATGCCAGGAACTACTCCTCATCACCCACTCAAGCTCACGGCACCATCGTTACATCTCTCCTCTGTAACTTCCACTAGACTGTACGTGTAACATCATCCCAACTGACAGATGGGGGGCTGGCTAAGTGACTTCTCCAGGACCACATGGTGGCTTTCACCATCACGACAAGAACAAAAGCAAAAATTCACAAGCAGCAAATGTTTGGTAAGTTAACACACAGCCGGAATTTGGCCTAGTGGTAGAGTGCTTGCCAAGCACGCACAAAGACCTGGGTTCGATTCCTCGGGACCACATACATTAAAAAAAGCCAGAAGTGGTGCTGTGGCTCAAGTGATAGAGCTCTAGCCTTGAGAAAGTTCAAGGACAGTGCTCAGGCCCTGAGTTCAAGCTCCAGGACCAGCAAACAAAGAAGAGCTTACTCTATGGAGAATAGAAGAGCAAAGCACTGAGCTTAGGGAGGTCAGCAGGGAAACACTGTGTAATCACAATTCCCAAGCCATGACCAGGATAATTACACTGAGGAAGGGGCTTTTCAACAGACAGAAATGGAAACCTACACTGAAGGTGTACCTTTACATTCATTCCAAAATAGTACATTAAAAGGAACCCAATTAAGATACCATAATGTTAGAAAGGTATTTTCTTTCTCTTTTATCCATTCTTGACTCTACTTTCCTTGTTTTCTGAATAGAGGTTTTTCTCTCTCCAATAATGACCTCATTTCATTCCCCCTCATTGCCCTTCAAGAACTCAAGCAACGGAAGCTATTGTGTGAGACTTAATAAAGCAACCAAATATACAGAGCACAATTTAATCCCATCCACCACTAATTCAAGAGAAAATACTTAGCTGGTATTTAGCACATAAAAAATCATAAACAGTGATAGGCTGTCCCCAAAAGTGATCTACAGCAAGCTATACACCAGGCTGAGCAGCAGCCTAGAATGGTAAGAGGATACATCCATTCCATGCACAGTCCTGGGACGGCAGGAAAATGGCAGTTTGATAGAGAACAATCATGATTTAGTCCTTATTATTCATTAAAAAAATATGTAACAGCCACATCTTAAATTAGAATCTAATCATATCATCAATTCAGACACCATTTCTAAAGCAGGTTAGCAGATGAGGTAAAATGGAACAAAGGAGATGCGGGACTTGTTAGCAGACCACATTATATGACAAGATTCTATCTCCTTTCCTTTGGCTATGATTTATTCATGACTTTCTTCCTAAGACTTATGAAGTTAGTGGAAAAGGAAAAATGAAAAGGTATAAGGGTTTCACATAGAAAGATACTCAACCACATTAGTTATCAGAGAAAAAAATTAGAGCTAAGACAAGGTACCCACTACAAGGAGTAAAATAAAAAGTAGCGACAGACTGAGTACTGGGTGGTCACGCCTGTAATCCTAGCTACCTATGAGGCTGAGATCTGAAGACTGCTGTTTGGAGCCAGATAAGAAAGTCCATATCTCTAATTAATCACCAAAACACCAAAAAGCTGGATATGAAACTGTGGCTCAAATGGTAGAACTCTGACCAAGAGCTGAGCTAAGGGACTAGTGTCCAGGCTCTGAGTGCAAGTCACAGTAGCAGTGCACACATGCACTTGCATGTGCATACACACACACATACACACACTTGGCATTCCAAATACTTACAGGCATGTAAGAAGACTGCTGCTCTGCAGGACAGTTCAGCAGTGTCTTATAACATTAAACATAGATAGAGCCAGAAGCACCATGTCTTCCAAAGTACTCCTTCCTGGAAACAGTGAATCTGACCTTCTGTGGCAGAGAAGGGTCTTTGCAGACTTGACCAAAAATCTAGAAGCCTATGATTCACACTTACGATTCTAGCTAGTCAAAAGGTATATAAGGTAGGAGGTGGGAGCATGGCCTAGTGGTAGAATGCTTGCCTAGTGTGAAAAAAGTCCAAGGACAGTGCTCAGGCCCTGAGTTCAAGCTTTACAACTGGCTAAAAAAAAAGGCTAAGATTGGGCCAGGAACATGGCTAGTGGTAGAGTGCTTGCCTACCATGTATGAAGCCCTAGGTTCAATTCCCTGGTACCACACACATAGAAAAAGCTGGAAGTGGTGCTATGGCCCATGTGGTATAGCATTAGCCTTGAGAAAGCCCAAGGACAATTCTCAGGCCCTGAGTTTGAGCCTAAGGACTGCAAAAAAAAAAAAAAAGGCCGAGCTCTGAGAATCTCAGTTGGAAGCTGGTCTAGGGAGACAAAGAGATTCTTACCTCCAATTAACTGTCAAAAAACTGAAAGTGGAGGCATGGCTTAAAGTGGCAGAATGCCAACTATGAGCAAAAAGAAAGACTCCAAGTAAGACTGCAAAGGCTGGAGTTCAAGCCTCAGCTTCTCCAGAATCTTGAGATGGAAAGATTGCCTGAGGAGCCATAAGGACAATCATGAATGTCTTATAAGCAGAAGACAGAGAAGCCTGACTACAAAACAGAGGAGGGTAATTACGACAAAGGAAGCAAAGGGGAGTAGAGACATAAATTAGGGTCATAAGCCAAAAAATACAGCGGCCTTCAGAAGCCACCAGAAATCAGAAACTCTCCCTAGATTCTCTAAAGTGAGGTCCCCTAGTACCACAACACTGGCCCAATGACACTGCTTACATAAGCCTCCTGGTTGTGGACATTTGTAATAGCATAAGAAATTTACATGATTAGTGAACTGAAAATGTATATTCATGCAAAAAAAAATCAACTGGAAGGCTTAGAAGAACCCTATTCATAATGACCACTGAGTGTCCCACCAGCAATTAAGAACTCATTGTCTCCAACAGATAAATAAACAAATGGGCTTTATTTGTACAATAGAATGCTATAAAGTAAAAAGAATACCCTATTATTATATGAAATATTAAACTGGATCTCAATAAAGCATTACACGCAGTAGAAGTCACCAGTCTCAAAGGTACATAGTGAACCTGGACGCCCATGGCTCATGCCTGCAATCTTAGCTACTAAAGAGGCTGAGATCTGAGGACAGAAGTTGTAAGTCAGCCGAGGTAGGAAATCCATGATACTATTATCTTTAATTAATCATCAGGCAAAAAAAAAAGCCTAGTATGCATGAAACGATGCATGGATCGATTCCTCAGTACCACGTAAACAGAAAAAGCCGGGAAGTGGCACTGTGACTAAAATGATAGAGTGCTAGCCTTGAGCACAGAGAGGCTCAGGGACAGAGCCCAGATCCTGAGTTCAAACCCTAGGACAGGCAAAAAAACAAAACAAAAAGCCTAAAGTGGAGCTGTGGTTCAACTGGTAGAGCACTACCCTTGAGCAGAACTCAAGGGCAGCACCCAGATCCAGAGTTCCAGCACCAGGACTGACACAAAAAATAAAGTAGGACTGAGAGTGTGGCCTAGTGGTAGAGTGCTTGCCTAGAATGCACAAAGCCCTAGGTTCAATTCCCTGGTTCCATATACACAGAAAAAGCCGGAGATGGCACTGTGGCTCAAGTGGGAAAGCACTAGCCTTGAGCAAGTCTAAGGAGAGTGCTCAGACCCTGAGTTCAAGCCCCAGGACTGACAAAATGAATGAATGAATGAGTCAAGTACTCATTGTATGGTCCCAATTATATGCCATTTTGAAAAAGACAAAATTACACTAGTAAGAATAGCTCAATGGTGGCCAGGTGCCAGGGATTCACATCTGTTACCCTACCTACTTAGGAGGCTAGGATCTGAGGAATGGCAGTTCAAAGTCAGCCATGCAGGAAATTCTGAGAATCTTAGCTTTAATTAACCACCAAAAAGCCAGAACTAGAGCTGTAATTCAAGCAGTAGAGCACTAACCTGGAGCAGAAAGAATCTCAAGAACAGCACCAGAGTCCTGAGTTTAAGCCCCAAGACCAGCACACATACGAGAGCATGCACACAAAAGCGCGCGCGCGCATGCGCGCACACACACACACACACACACACACACACACACACACACACACACACACACGGGCATGCATGTATGCACACATGCACACACATATAAAGAATAGCTCAGCAGTTGCCAGAAGGTATGGGTGGGAAAAGTGTGACTGCAAAGGGACAGCAGGAAGAAGATTATTCAAATTATTGCAATATTTCGTGCTCTGCAGTAGCAGTTAAATCTACACATGTATTAAAATTTTAAAAAACCTGACATCAAAAACGCAATTTTACTGATTAATTTTTTAAATGATTTTAGATCCATGAATGAGCCCTTCCCACAAGCTCAGAGCTCACTATCATCTGATTTTTTTCATCCACACTCTTTAAAATAGGAGTTTAAGTCTGTGAGACTCATCTCTTCTTTACCAAGAAGCTGGAAGTGGAGCTGTAGCTCAAGTGGCAGAATACTAGCCTTGAGCAAAAGAAGCTCAGTGATAAGCAAGTGCTTGGGCTAAGTTCAAGCCCCAGGCAGGACTAGGGCAAAAATGGAAAACGAACAACAACAACAACAAAAAAAACAACCCTGCTGTATCCTGTGAATTAACTAACCATCTGTAATCCCTATATAGGTAAGCAATCTTGTGTGCAAAGCAAACTGTCCAATCTTTTTTTCCTATCATCTTAAAAGCAAATAGCCAAGCCAGGCATGGTGGCTCATGCCTGCAATTCTAGCTACTCAGGAGGCTGAAATCTGAGAATTGAGGTTCAAAGCCAGCCTGGGCACTAAAGTACATGAAATTCTTATCTCCAATTAACCACCGGAAAACCAGAAGTGCCGCTATGACTCCAGGGGTAGGGTGGTAGCCTTGAGCTGAAGAACTCAGGGACAGCACCCAAGCCCAGAGTTCAAGTCTCACAACTGACAAAAACAAACAAACAAAACAACAAAAAAGCAAACAGCCAAAATGAGGAGACCTGGTTCCTGTTCCAGAATTCCTCCGGGGAGGAAGACTGAGCTAATGGTCCAGCAGGCCACCCCTGTGACTTGGGACTGTTTTAACTCTGCAGACATTTCTCATACCTGGCCCCAGTTCTCCCTATTTAAACTGAAGCCAAGGTCTGAACCTGTGGAAACAGGTATACTGAAGTGCTGTCTTCCCATGGCTGCCACAGAATAAACCTTCTTTCTCTGCCTTTCAATAACAGTAATGATTTGGGACAGGAAACAAAACTTAAGAAATGACCTCCCTTCCCCATTTCCTTGAGATTTAATTCTCAAGGATCATAATATTTAATTATACTTACATATTTCTTTTAATTATGCTTTTAATTCTGATAAAGTTTAAGATTCACAGAAAGTTACACAAATAAACCAACATTCTGCATGCTTTTCACCGGCCTCCCAATAATGAGACAGATAGAAGGAGCCATCTCTCCTCAGGCTACAGGGTAGAGCTAATGTTAAAGCATGGTTAAATGCTGTTAGCTTTGTTGAGCTCTCCTTAAGGTTTTATTTTAAACATCCCATCATGTTTTCCTCCCTGACAAATGAATGAGTGAAAGCAGCAGCAGTAGCCTTTAAAGCCTTTGAAAGGCAGTAGATAGACTCTTACCTTCTACCCTGAACAGGGAGCTATCAGCCCACGGCAACCAGCTGGCCTCCCCTCATGGCACTCTAGCTGTTTGGATGCTTTATGATCACTCTGAGAACACTTTAGCTGCACTACAATTGAGCTACAACTCCTGCCCCAGGAAGCCTTGCTCCAGTCATGACTGCTCCAGGCAACCTGCATGGGGCCCTGGAAAACAGTAACCCAGGCAACAGAGCCCAGTGAACTTCACACAGTCCTGCTCAAGAAACTCAGAAGGAGGCTAGTGAACAGGTCAACGCAGGACTGTGACTGGTCCTTATTGAAGGCTCTGATTAGTCTCTATGTACAACTAGTGGAACTAGCAAAAACTACAATCCTTCATTTACATGCCAAGCCAATGCTATCACCTCTTCCTAGAAATATAAGCTAATTGTTCAGCCCATTTTGTGCTGCCCTCTGGTGTTGCAACATTAGGCCCAATAAGAGGCTTCTCTAGAAAAGTTATCTTAAAAAAAGGGGGGGGGGGGCTGGGAGTTTGGCCTAGTGGTAAGAGTGCTTGCCTAGCATGCACGAAGACCAGGGTTCGATTCCTCAGCACTCCACATACATAGAAAAAGCCAGAAGTGGTGCTGTGGCTCAAGTGGTAGAGTGCTAGCCTTGAGAAAGCCCAAGGACAACACTCAGGCCCTGAGCTCAAGCCACAGGACTGGCAAAAAAAAAAAAAAAAAAGTGGAGTACAGAAATGCTCCCATAAAAGGGCCAGGAGAGTGTGGCCTAGTGGTAGAGTGCTTACCTAGCATGCACGAAACCCTGGGTTTGATTCTTCGGTGCCACATACATACAAAAAGCAGAAAGTGGTGCTGTGACTCTAACCTTGAGAAAACCCAAGGACAGTGCACAGGCTTTGAGTTCAAGCCCCCAGACTGACAAAAAACAAAACAAAACAACAAAAAACACTTCCTATACGAAAAGGACCACAGGAAAACCCATTTAACCGTTCATTTGGTGGCTGGTAAAGATGATGTAAAACATAATGAGGCTAAATAGCTGCAAAGGGAGGAAACTATATAAAAGGAAACAAGTCTCCTGGTCCCTAAATGACTAAGCACTGGGCACAAACTTCCTTTAATTGCTTGACATGTATTTAATTGACAGGGTCCCAGAGTCATAAGCCAAATTATCCATAAAAAACACCAATAATCTGTAAAACTATCCATATAATAAACCTTTTAGCTGGGAACCAGTGGCTCATATCTATAATCTGAGACACTCAAGAGGCTGAGATCTGAGGATCAGGGTTCAAAGCCAGCCAAGACAGACAAGCCCAGGAAACTTTTTTTTTGCGGGGGGCGGGGGGGGGGGGGAGAGTCATGGGGCTTGAACTCTGGGCCCAGGCATTGTCCTAGAGCTCTTCAGCTCAAGGATACTGCCCTACCCCTGGAGCCACAGCCCTACTTCCCCTTTTCTATGATTAATTGGAGATAAAAGTCCCACATTCTTTAGTGCCAGGCTGGCATTGAACTGTGATCCTCAGATCTCAGCCTGAGGAGGTAGGATTACAGCATCACTGCACCACCGCACCACCTCACTGCACCACTGCACCACCACACCGGCTCCAGAAGACTCATCTCCAATTAATCAGCAAAATGCCAGAACTGAGTGAGAGCTAGAGGCCTTGAATTCAAGCCCCAGTACTAGGTGATAAGACAGACAGACAAGAGGTGTAATTTAGTGTGCAATCTATGGGGGTGGACAACCACATCCACTCACAAACCTCAGAACTTCCTTGTGGCACATTAATCACCATGTATTACAAACCCAAACCGTTTCATAAATCCCTCTTCCACAAGATTCATAAAACCTTTGGTGGCTGAGAAAAGGGGAGGAAATGAAATGTGCTATACAAGAAATAGCAGATTTAGAGATTAGATAACTTTGTTTCCAATTAGTAAACTATACCTGAGGGAAAGAAGAGTAGCTATGCGGTCAGTCAGAGGACACTAAAGACAGGAATGGCCAAAGTCCCAAACAGGGAATTCCTTGGGTGGCCCTGTTCACACAGCCAAGCCACAGCAAGCTCTGCAGCCTCCTTCAATTGGCCCACAGAGCATTTCAGCAAAAAAAAAAAAAAAAAAAAAAGTTTATAGTTAGTTCACTCCAAGGGGGTTTCTAGAACTTTCTTGAAAAGTTATATTCATGTGTTCATGTAGAAGTTATAGACTACTCTGAATTATCAACCTCTACAACCTCTCTCAAGCAAACTACTCACTATAATAATGGTGTATTTCTCTCCTCTGCTTCTCTCTTCTTTCCTTCCCTATAACCAGCAAAGCGTGCAGCACAGGTGTGCTCAACTGGTGTCTCCAGTGGATTCTGCACTCATACTGCCAATATGTGGTCAATGGATAAAACCATGATTTTAATGCCAAATTTGCAAGGAGATAGAAGAAGAAACATGAAATTGTCAAGAGACAGAACTCGGGACTGGGAATATGGCTTAGTGATAGAGTGCTTGCCTTGTATGCTTAAAGCCTTGGGTTCAAGCCCTAAATACCACATAAACAGAAAAAGTTGGAAGTGGCACTATGGTCCAAGTGGTAGAGTGAGACCCTTGAGCAAAAGAAGCTCAGGGAGGGCCTGAGCACGGTGGCTCACGCCTGTAATCCTACTCAGGAGGCTGAGATCTGCCAGTCTTGGGCTTGAGTTCAGGACTTGAGACCCGTCCTTGGACTTTCTCAAGGCTAGAGCTCTACCACTTGAGCCTCAGCACGACTTCTGACTTTTTTCTATGTATGTGGTACCAAGAACTCTACCACTAGGCCAAAC
The DNA here is from genome assembly GCF_031878675.1 of Megascapheus bottae. NCBI lineage: Eukaryota > Metazoa > Chordata > Mammalia > Rodentia > Geomyidae > Megascapheus > Megascapheus bottae. The sequence continues at coordinate 86,407,264 of NC_143511.1, read as the reverse complement.
TCTCAGCCCCAGAACCTGAGACTCTTATCTCCAATTAACCTCAAGAAAACGGGAAGTGGGGCTTGGCTCAAGGGTAAGGTGGAAACCTTGAGCAGAAGAGTTCAGGGACAACACCCAAGCCCAGGGGTAGGGCTGTAGCCTTGAGCTGAAGAGCTCAGGGACAGTGAACAGGCTGAGTTCAAGCCCCATGACCCCCCCCCCAAAAAAAAATAAGCTCAGGGACAGTTCTCAGGCCCCGAGTTCAACCCCCAGAACTGGTTTAAAAAAAAAAAAAAAAAAAAGAGCCGGGAGTGTGGCCTAGTGGTAGAGTGCTTGCCTAGCATGCACAAAGACCCGGGTTCAATTGATTCCTGGGTATCACATATATAGAAAAAAGCTGGAAGTGGTGCTGTGGCTCTACTGGTAGAGCACTAGCCTTGAGAAAAAAGCCCAAGGATAGTGTTCAGGCCCTGAGTTCAAGCCCCAGGAGTGGCAAAAAGAGAGAGCGAGAGTGAGAGAGCGAGAGAGCGAGAGCGAGAGAGAGAGAGCGAGAGAGAGAGCGAGAGAGCGAGAGAGAGAGAGCGAGAGAGAGAGAGAGAGAGAGAGAGAGAGAGAGAGAGAGAGAGAGAGGGAGAGAGGGAGAGAGAGAGAGCGCAAATACGCGCGTGAGGGCACCAGTGGCTCACGCCTGTAATCCTAGCTACTCAGGAGGCTGAGATCTGAGGATCAAAGTTCAAAGCCAGCCCAGGCACAAAAGGACCTGAGATTCTCATCTCCAATTAATCTCTAGAAAATGGGAAGTGGGGCTTGGCTCAAGGGTAGGGCAGTGGCCTTGAGCTGAAGAGCTCAGGGACAGTGCCCAGGCCCAGGAGTTCAAGCCCCATGACTCACCTCCCCCCCCAAAAAAAAAGAGAGAGAGAAAGAGGGGAAGAAGAGAGAGACAGAACTCCTGCATATACTCTAGAGCCTGTTTTGGTTTATGTAAAGACAAAGTCCCTAGCTGGAAAAGTCCACCTTAACACACTTGGCCCACAATGTTAAGCCTCACTTGTCCAGAGCCATTTATTTATCTATATCTTCAATCTGTTAAAAGTCCACACTACTCTTAAAAACAGCATTTTAGCTGGGCACGGTGGCTCACGCTGTAATCCTAGCTACTCAGGAGGCTAAGATCTGAGGATGGAGGTTCAAAGCTATCCTGAGCTCTAAAGCCCATAAGATTCTTTTTTTTTTTTTTTGCCAGTCCTGGGCTTGAGCTCAGGGCCTGAGCACTGTCCTTGGACTTTCTCAAGGCTAGAGCTCTACCACTTGAGCGTCAGCACCACTTCGGGCTTTTTTCTATGTATGTGGTACCAAGGAATCAAACCCGGGTCTTCATGCATGCTAGGCAAGCACTTTAACCACTAGGCCAAACTCCCGGCCCCTAAAGCCCATAAGATTCTGATCTCTAATTAACCACCAGAAAACTGGAAGTAGTGTTGTGGCTCAAGGGACAGGGCAGAAGAACTTGGGACAGAGCCCAGGCCCTTGGGGTAGGGCAGTAGCCTTGAGCTGAAGAGCTCAGGGACAGCACCCAGGCCCAGAGTCCAAGCCCAATGACAACAACAACAACAACAAAAGAAATAAAGAGGGGCTGGGAGTTTGGCCTAGTGGTTAAAGTGCTTGCCTAGCATGCATGAAGACCCGGGTTCGATTCCTCGGTACCACATACATAGAAAAAAGCCAGAAGTGGTGCTGAGGCTCAAGTGGTAGAGCTCTAGCCTTGAGAAAGTCCAAGGACAGTGCTCAGGCCCTGAGCTCAAGCCCAGGACTGGCAAAAAAAAAAAAAAGAAATAAAGATAAAATTCCAACATTGAAGAACATTTTCCCAAATGCCTTTCACAGGACAAGAGTTAAGGTCTGTTATGGAAAGAATGTGGGCTGAAATCTTAGAAGTGTGGGGTGAGAAAGGTAAGCACGTATCATTTTCCTCTCATTCTACGAGGTCCCCCTTCCTAACATGGGCCAGCACATGCACAGCACACAGAAGGGAGGCAGAGGAGACTTGATGGTAGATATCAAGGATTTCATTGTTAGACTTTCTGCTCCTTTGATAGAAGACTGAAAATCAAAACAGTGCTCTCACTATCAGGCTTGCCATCAAGAAGGCAACTGAGGAGCACTGAGGAGCAGACAGCTAAGAGACTGGGGAGAAAGCGTGACACACCTTATCACCTGCTATAGTCCTCAGCCCCTTCGCCTCAGATAAAAGCGAAAAGGCAAAAAGCACTATCTTCCATTCGTCCAAAACTCTGGCAGTGAAATTATTTTAGGCCACCTCAAGCTGACTCGCTTGAAAAGGAAATGCCGAGAAAAGACAGGCCAATCTTTCTAAGTCCACAGTGAATTCTGCAAATGATCACTCAGCCATTTGGCATGTGGTAAGACAGCTACGAGGCAGGAACCTCAATGCCAGAAAAATAGATCAACAGAAGTCACAAATGCTAAATTTGTCTTTAAGATAAAAGTTTGACTGGGCACTGGTGGCTCATACCTGTCATGACAGAAACTAGGAAGGCTGAAGGATGTGGTTCAAAGCCAGCCCAGGCAGGAAAGTCTATGAGACTATTTGCAATTAACTACCAAAAAACCAGAAGCAGGGTCAAGAGTGTGGCCTAGTAGTAAAGTGCTTGCCTAGTATGTATAAAGCTCTGGGCTCCATTTCTTGGTACCACAGACACAGTAAAAAACAGAAGTGGGGCTGGGAGTTTGACCCAGCGGTAGAGTACATGCCTAGTATGCACAAAGACCCGGGTTCGATTCCTCGGTACCACATACGTAGAAAAAAAAAAAAAAGCCAAAGTGATGCTGACGCTCAAGTGGTAGAACTCTGGCCTTGAGAAAATGCAAGAACAGTGCTCAGACTCTGAGCTCAAGCCCAGGATTGGCAAAAAAAAAAAAAAAAAAAAAACATAAGTGGCGCTGTAGCTCAAGTGGTAGAAGGCTAACCTTGAGAATGGACAGTGCCTAGGCCCTGAGTTCAAGCCCCAGAATTGGCAGAAAAAGAAAGAAAAAAGAAAAGAAGCAAGCAAGCAAGCTTAAGGTAAAGCACTAGAAGAGCTCAGGGACAGCACCCAGGCCCCAAGTTCAAGCCCCATGACTGATAGATATATATACAAAAGGCAAAAGTTTTGTTTTTAGCTTTTTAGTCTTTTAGTTTTTAAATTTTTTTAGTTTTTAGTTAAAGGAACTGAGCTTTCCAACAGCCACATCTGTGTTTCTCAAGGGAGGTAGAAACAGCCCTCCAGCTCGCTCGGTGTTCAATACAGGTACAAGGCTCCTACCTGACACACCCTACCCCACACCTGTTCAAGGGATATGGCCCACTTGGCTGGCTCCTCAGTTCCCAAGGGGACCACAGGGATTACTGCAGCAACCATACCTCTCACAGTGAAACCCTGCAGGGGCTATGCCACCTGCTTTAAACCCTCCCTCTGTAACTTCCCACTTGGCTCACACCCTGCAAACCTGCTTGCTGTATGCCTTGGGCCCATCTCCTCTCTCTGGCACCTGCTTACATATTCCTTAGAGCATAGGAAGCTCTCCCCTTTCCCTTGCCCTATGGTACACGCTACCCTCTTCTCTGTAGGGTCTGCACTTCCTATGTTCTGCTGTGATCTCTTGTGTTTCCCCTGAAGAATACACCTGAACATGCTCCACAGAGACTTCCAGACCACATTAAAGAACAGAGATTTAAGCTAGGCGCCATGGTTCACACCAGTAATTCCAGCTACTCAGAAGGCTGAGATCTGAGGATCATGGTTTGAAGCCAGCCTGAGCAAGAAAATCTGAGGCTCTTATCTCTAACTACCAAAAAGCCAGAAATAGAACTATGGCTCACATGGTAAGAGTATTAGCCTTGAACAAAAAAAACTAAAGGAGGGGCCGGGAGCGTGGCCTACGATAGGGTGCTTGCATAGCATGCATGAAGACCCAGGTTCGATTTCTTGGTCCCACATACACAGAAAAAGCTAGAAGTGGTAGAGCACTAGCCTTGAGGAAAACCCAAGGACAGTGTCCAGGCCCTGAGTTCAAGCCCCACAACTGACAAAACATAAATAAATAAATTAATTTAAAAAATAAAATGTCAGGCCAGGAGTTTGGCCTAGTGGTAGAGTGCTTGCCTAGCATGCACGAAGACCCGAGTTCGATTCCTTGGCATCACATACATAGAAAAAGCCAGAAGTGGTGCAGTGGCTCAGGGTAGAACACTAGCCTTGAGGAAAGCCCAAGGACAGTCCTCAAGCCCTGAGCTCAAGCCCAGGAATGGCAAAAATGAAAATAAAAAATAATAAAAATAAAATGTCTAAGTGCCAGTGATTGTATTTAGAGATTCCCTTTTTGAATACTTGTTTGTTAAATGTGTCATTTGAAATGATATAAAAATCAATGTTAATAAATTCTTTAACAAAAAAAGAATTAAAAAAAAAAAAGAACAAAAAACAGGAGCCGGGAGTTTGGCCTAGTGGTAGAGTGCTTGCCTAGCATGCACAAAGATCCGGGTTCGATTCCTCAGTACCACATACATAGAAAAAAGCCGGAAGTGGTGCTGAGGCTCAAGTGGTAGAGCTCTAGCTTTAATAAAGTCAAGGACAGTGCTCAGGCCCTGAGCTCAAGTCAAGGACTGGCAAAAAAAAAAAAAAAAAAAAAGAAAAGAAAAGAACAAAAAAATGTCAGATGGTGGGGCCGGGAGTTTGGCCTAGTGGTTAAAGTGCTTGCCTAGCATGCATGAAGACCAGGGTTCGATTCCTCAGTACCACATACATAGAAAAAAAAAAAAAGCCGGAAGTGGTGCTGAGGCTCAAGTGGTAGAGCTCTAGCCTTGAGAAAATCCAAGGACAGTTCTCAGGCCTTGAGCTCAAGCCCAGGACTGGCAAAAAAAAAAAAAAAAAAAAATGTCAGATGGCAAAACAGCTGTATAGCAAACGTTAATTTTCACGTTATTCTTGTTATTCTCACAAGTTTTTATTCTTTTTTTTATTGTAATTAGTAAAAGGGTTACATGATATTTGCCAGATAGAAGGTGCATTAATTCACATACATTGATACCCTTTCACATGTCTTGGTACCCATTTCCCTCCCCCCCCAACAAGTTTTTATTCTAACAACAGTTTTTAGAAACAAAATTTTATACCATATACATGTTTAAACTATAATTTATTTCATCATTTTCTTCTTTCCCATGGACTGCACTAACGATATATCAAGGCCTTATACATGCTAACTAAGCATGCATTCTACCACTGAGCTACCTCCCCAGCCCAGTATTTCACTTTTTTTAGTTTATAAATGCTATAAAAAATGTTTCAGTAGCAAATACTAGGATTTATGCAGCCATATCTGAGATTTGCTTGCTCAAGAATGGTCTATGACGTCTTGAATGGAGACTGCTAGTCCTCCAAGTTGTGACCACAACAAGGTGTGAGATGCAGAGTTCCAGATGCAGACTTGCATTGCAAGGGCTCTGTCCCTACCAGAAATCTTACCAATACTGCTGCAACAGGCCTCACAGAGGAAGCACATTTTCAAATTAGAGCCCTAAGACCTGGTATCTGGATAAGAAGAGCTGTTTACACACAGTCCATCCCTGTGAATTAGGGCACATCCTCTGGTTTCCCTAGTACACAGGAGAAGAGAAAGTGTGAAGAGCAGCCATTGTGTAAGTCAGTAAGGCATTGTACTGAATGAATAACCACAAAGCTATGTGTGTATCTCATCTGACTCACTGCAGGCCAAACCCCTCGAGATGATGCCCACCCATCACAGCCACAGTTGGGGCAAGCACGTGAAGTGGTAACGTGCCAATATTCCTCCAAAGGTCAATCCGTGAGTTCACCCTTGAGGTCCTCCCTCTTCATAACTGTTTGGATGTGCCCCCTGCCCCAGGTCTGCTCAGCAGCAGAGCTGAACCTCCACCAACCCCTTTTCCTCAGCCCTCACCCACTGCCCTTCTACTCTGTTCTCCCTGGCTCTTCTCTTTCTCTGCTAAACAGTACATGTGTCAGGATGGTGTGGTTGTATCCCCTCTGGTCCAACCCAAAAAAAGGTCTTGGTCAAAACACATATTCCAACATGGTAGTGGGTCTTCCAGCTCTCCTTGCTGTCCTGGGGGCCTGCCATGGTTGTATGAGTTCTGAGTAGTCCCACCACCAGCACTCACACATACCAAAGCAGCTAATCCCTGTGCTTAGGTACAGAAAAGCAGCAAGCTCAGGTCCCTTCCAGCTCTGTCACTGAAGAATAAACCAGCTGGGCCTGGTGGCACATGACTATAACCCTAGCATTTAGGAGACTGAGGCAGAAGGAGCACTGAAGAACAGGCCAGTCGGGCCTGGTAGCATTTAGGAGGTTGAAGTAGGATTCAGTACAGGCTACAAAGTAGCAATTAGTTGCAATAAAACAAAACAAAACAAAACAAAACCTGACTAGAGGCCTGCACGACTCAAATGATAGAGCACTGGCCTAACATCACTTCTTTGCTTCTTCTATGGATGTGGCACCAAGGAATGGAACTTGGGTCTTCATGTATGCTAGGTAAGCACTCTACCGCAAACTCCTGGCTGCTGGGAGAAATTTAAAAAAAAAAAAAAAACAATGTTAGGGGGCCAGGAGTTTGGCCCCATCAGGTAATTTTTATGTATATTTTGCCACAATAAATACAAAGAAAGAAAAGCTGGGGACCAGTGGCTTATACTAGTAGTCCTGGCTACTCAGAAGGTCAAAACTGAGGATTGTGATTTGAAGCCAGACAGCGTAGAAAAATCTGATAGACTTTTACCTACAATTAACCAATAAGTGGAGTTGTGGCTCAAGTGGTTGAACTCCAACTTCGAGCAAAAAAAGCTAAGCACGAGCACAAGGGTCTGAGTTCAAGCCCCAATACAAGATAAAGAAAAAGGGGTGGGGGAGAGAGAGAGAGGGAGAAAAGGAAGGAGGGAAATGGGGCTGGGAGTGTGGCTTAGTGGTAGAGTGCTTGCCTAGCATGCATGCAGACCTGGATTTAATTCCTCAGTATCACATAAACTGAAAAGGCTAGAAGTGGTGCTATGGCTCAAGTGATACAGCGCTAGCCTTGAACATAGAGAGACTCAGGGACAGAAACCAGGCTCTGAGTTCAAGCTCCAAAACTGGCAGAGGTGGAAGTGGAGGTGGAGGTAGAAGAAGAGGAAGAGGTGGTGATGGTGGAGGAGGAGGACAGAGGGGTAGAAAGAAGGGGAGGAGGAAGGGGGTGGGGGAGAAGGAAGAAGGAGTAGGGGGAAGGAGCAAAGGGAGAGGGAAGAGGGAGAGGAAGGGAGAAAAGGAGGGAGGGAGGGAGGGAAATATCCAAGTATACTTTCTAGGAAAGAAACCCCAGAATATTACTAGATAAAAATTAACCCTAGGATACATAAAAAATAAGAAATTATCTGAGAACTGTCCTGTTCTGTAGATGGATAAAAAGTCTAATCTCTAATTTAGTCAACTTAATGTTAGGGTTTTATTTTCTGCTGGTCCTGAGCTGCTCTGCTCAAGGCTAGCACTCTACCACCTGAGCCATGGGAACACTTTCAACTTTTTCTGAGTAGTTTACTAGAGGTAAGAGGCTCAAAGACTTTCCTGTCCAGGCTTTCTTTGAACTGGGACCCTCAGTTTCTCATTGAGTAGACAGAATTACAGGCATGAGCCACCAGCACCTGACTTACACATAGTTATTCCCCACCCTCACCCCTACCCTCCCAGTTGTGGAGCTTGAACTCAAGGCCTAAGCATTGTCCCTGCGCAATTTTGCTCAAGGATAGTGTTCTACCAGTTTTTCTGGTGGTTAATTGAAGATAAGTAGTCCCACTGAAGCAAGCTGGCGCAGTGGCTGACGCCTATAATCCTAGCTACTCAGAAGGCTGAGATCTGAGGATCAAGGTTCAAAGCCAGCCCAGCACAAAAGGACCTGAAACTCTTATATCCAATTTCCCTCTAGAAAATGGGAAGTGGGGTCTGGCTCAAGGGTAGGGTGGTAGCTTTGAGCTGAAGAGCTCAGGGACGAAGCCCAGTCCCAGGGTTAGGGCAGTAGCCTTGAGCTGAAGAGCTCAGGGACAATGCCCAGGCAAAGTTCAAGCCCCAGGACCCACAAAAAAAAAAAAAAAAAAAAAAAGAGTCCCATTGATTTTCCTGCCAGGGCTGGCTTTGAACAGTAGCTAGAATTACAGGGATGAGCCACCAGTACCCAGCTTTCAGTTCTTACAAAACATGAATTCTTTTTTTAGTAAGAAGGAAGGTTTTTATTTTCTTTGTTTTATTTTTGTCGATTGTGGGACTTAAACTCTGGGCCTCGGTGTTGTGCCTGAGCTCTTCAGTTCAAGGCTACTGTCCACCCCTTGAGCCACAGCGCCACTTCCGGTTTTCTAGTGGCTAATTGGGGATAAGAGTCTCACGGACTCTAGTGCCCAGGCTGGCTTTGAATCATGATCCTCAGGTCTCAGCCTCCTGATTAGCTAGGGTTACAGGCATGAGCCACCAGTGCAGGCACAAGGTTTTTATTTTCAACTGATCAATCCTGAATACATTTTTAAAGTAAATGTTAATTGGGAAAAAAAGTAAAAGTAAACAAACCATGGGACTGGGAGTTCGGCCTAGAGGTAGAGTGATTCCTAGCATGCACAAAGACCCACATTCGATTCCTCGGTACCACATACATAGAAAAGGCTGAAAGTGGTGCTGTGGCTCAAGTGGTAGAAAGCCCAAAGACAATGCTCAGTCCCTGAATTTAGTCCCCAGGACTGGCAAAAAGAAAAGAAAAGAAAAATAAACCATGAGCACTACAAAAGTGTTTACAAATTCATCTACTTGGTTTTGGCCTTCCAATCATATCTCTTAAAACTTGACTTTGTAATTTCTTTTTAAATGATCTCAACTATGCAGCGTGTACAGTCTGGCCTTAAACTCAAGAACCTTCTGCCTCTGTCTCCAGAGTGCTAGAATTATAGGCGTGAGCCACCACACCCAACTACACCACACACACACACACACACACACAATGGAGGACCTTTGTATTTGGCATTGTGGTAGAATACAGAAAACGAGGTGGTTTAGCCTGGAGTTTATGTAGGAACCCAGCCACACTTGAAACTAGGAAATATTATAAGACAGTATATGATTAAGCATTCATTTGTGCTACAGAAACATTACAGGGCAGAGGTCACAGAAACATGGTAAGGACCCGCAATAACACATATGGAAGGAGGGAGACAGGAGCAGAGTGGTGAAAGGTAGGAAGGCTTTGAGGACACAGGACACAACAATCAAAGAGGCTGGGCTGACCATGCAGGAGTCAGGGAATCACAGCAGCGTTGGGGAGAAGCCCAAGGGAGAGCTTCCTCTTCTGGAAGACCAAGTTCAAAGTAGCCACTTGAATCTCTTAGGGAGACTCAGATAATAACACTGACAGCCTCCTACGGGTGTACTGCAGTCACGTGTCCCTCTCCCTCACCCCAGATAAATACATCTATTTCTAGCACATCCACTTCCAGTCCACAGCCAACATAAATGACATTTTCTTCACATTTTCTTCATTTCTTAGGTAGGCCACATCAGTTAATCAAATCAGATAATACACTTAGTTAAACCACCTTTGGTCATTTTCCTTTACAGTGCTTATTCCACAATAAAAACTTGTTTCCTTCTACATTACAAGCTTTGTTTCCAGCTCTTTGTTTTTTGCCAAGCTATGTAAGGAATCCTCCTTGCAAGTGTCTAGGAAAGTGTTCTGCCACTGAGTTACATCCCAGCCCAAGCTGACCTCATACTCATAATCCACCTCCCTCTTCCTCCTATGTTAGAATCACAAGCACCACATGTCACCATGCACAGCTTATAACCATGTTTTTTTTGTCTGTTTTGGTACTGGTACCTGGGCTTTAACTCACAGTCTCTCTTGGCTTTTTCCCTCATGTCTGGTGCTCTACCACGTAAGCCAAAACTCCAGACTTGCTTTTTTACTGGTTAATTGACTTTTATGCCTCATCTGGCTTCAAACAATGATTCTCTCAGACCTCATCTTCCTGAATAGTTCCTATTTTAAGCATGAACCACTAGTGCCCAGCCATAAGCACATTTTTTGGGGGGAGGGGGGGTGCTCTTCAGCTCAAGGCGACCATCCTACCCCTGGAATCACAGCCCCACTTCCAGTTTTCTAGTGATTAATTGGAGATAAGAGTCTCACGTTTTTTAATGCCCCAACTGGCTTTGAACTTTGATCCTCAGATCTCAGCCTCCTGAGTAGCTACGATTACAGGTGTGAGCCACCACACCTGGCTCATAGGCACATTTTTTAATGGGCAACTAGGCTTCATGAAGGGCCAGGAGTTTGGCCTAGTGGTAGAGTGCTTGACTAGCATGCACCAAGACCTGGGTTCTATTCCTCAGTATCACAGACATAGAAAAAGCTAGAAGTGGTGCTGTGGTTCAAGTGGTAGAACTCTAGCCTTGAGAAAGCCCAAGGACAGTGCTCAGGCCCTGAGTTGAAGCCAAAAAAAATGTTTTCATGAAAAGTAAGAAATCCATGCAAAACACATTAGAATGCTAGAAATAACAATGTACATATTAAACACAAATACACACACACACACACATACAAATTTGTGTTTTTGTAGTTCATGTACTGCATCAGTAGGTAGATGTTCCAAACGGCTTTTAAGGAGCTGCTCACAGGACTCAAAGCCTTGGATATTTGCATAGGTTAACAGTGATAGAATGATGGTGCTGACCTACCAAGTTCCTCTACCTGTTACCTTAAGCAATGTTACATTAGAGAACTACAAAGTAATTTTGGACTGAGAGTAAACAATGGCTTAAATGACTTTCAGGTCTGCTTGCCTAAAAGGTGGGACCACCCACAACTGTTCTACACCTGTGTCAGCCCGGCTATTTCAAGGTTAAGACGGTGCCTCCTAGTTAAGTGCTGATAGTTCAGGTCTGTAATCCTAGCAATTCAAGAAGCTGAAATCTGAGGATCACAGTTTGAAGCCAGCCAAGAAGAAAAGTCCAGGAGACTCTTATCTCTGTTTAACCAGCAATAAGCCAGAAATGGAGTTGTGGCTCAAGTAGTAGAACCATAGCAGTGAGTGAAAAAGCCAAGTAAGAATTTGAGGCCCTGAGTTTAAGCTCCAGTATCAGCACTTTAGAAAAAAGTCAGGACTAGGAATGTGGCTTAACTAGCATGTACGAAGCCCTGGGTTCGATCCCCCAGTATCACATACACAGAAAAAGCCAGGAGAGAGGGAGGGGAGAGGAGAGGGAAGATGGAAAATGTATGTATAATGTTGTTGTTGCTAGTCCTAGGACTTGAACTCAGGGCCTGGGCACTGTCCCTGAGCCTCTTTGTGCTCAAGAACAGTGCTCTACCACTAGAGCCACAGCACCATTTCCAGTTTTTTCTGAGTAGTTTATTGAAGACAACAGTCTCAGGGAGTTTTCTGCCCAACCTGGCTTCAAACCCCAATCAATCCTCAGATCTCAGCCTCCTGAGTAGCTAGGATTACAGGTACCAGCTACTGGCGCCTGGCTGTGCAATGTTCTTATCTGTAACTTTTGGACTTAGTAGAAAAGAAACACATAGAGAAGCAGGAATGAAAGCTTAATGATGAACTAAAATAATTCCCCTGCAAAAATTGAACAGTTACCCTCTCCACAAAAGACACAAACTAATCTACGTAAATGGAATGTGCACATTCATGAACTACTAAATGTTCTCTTCCAACCATAACTGCAAGATGTGCACGTGGAGACTTGGTCCCTGGCAAGCATATCCATTCTCATGCCTTAAATACCTTTAACCTGAGGACACCAGTTCCTCTCTCCAGCCTGGATTGCTTCCCTGAATTCCAGCATGTAGTCCTACCTGCCTGTCTAACATGACCTCCTGGCTGTCTAACGCCTGTCTGAAATGAAGCACACCCCAAAGCATCTCTTGATCTCTCGATCTCTCCTCCCTCCCTAACAAAATCTTCTTGTATTAAAAAAAAAAAAAAAAAAGTTTTTCAGCAAAAGGCAAGTTCATTCCTCCAGGTACTCAGTACACAAATCTGAGAGCTACTCTTGATCTCTCTCATAGAATTCAAAAGCAGATCCAAAGTACAGATGGCTCAGCCTTCAGATAATTACAGAATCTGACCCTCTGCCTGCCACCGCCCTGGTCCCACATCACCATTCTCATCTAGATCAGCGCAATGGAGTGCAATCAAGCCCCACCCAGAATCCTGCTTTCTCCTCCTCTGTCCTCAGCTAGACCACAAACAGGAGAGGTTCTGTCAGATCACAGATCAGGCTTCCCAAACACAAAACCGTGAAATGGCCAGCGGCCCCATGCTTCTCCAGACATTTGGCCTGTATACCCATTTTATCTCAACAGCCTTCCTCTGCTCTCTCTGTCCAGCTACACTGGCCCTAAATCAGCTGTTTCCACCTGACGGCCCAGCTTTCAGTGTTGTTGGCCCTCATTTACTTACCCACACTTCCACAAGGCTTGCTCCTCCCTTTCCCTCCTTCAAAAGCCACTTTTGCCAGCAACCTCCCTACAATTATCACCTCCCCAACATTTCCTCCTCAGCACTCAGCTCTCCCTCACACAGTTCTGCATATCCTTATCCAGCCTATGATGCTGTTTCTCCCACTAAAACAAGGTAAGTCCTAGGAGTGTGGAGTATTTTTGCTCACTAACAAATCGCTGGTGATTAAAAAACTGCCTTGCACACAATGTGTGCTCAAGAAATATGTTTTAGCCAGGTGTCAGTGGTTGCACCTATTATGTTAACTACTTGGGAGGCTGAAACCTGAAGGGTCACAGTTCAAGACTAACCAGATCAGAAAAGTCCTCAAACTGAGGCTCTGAATTTTAGTTGAGGTTCTGAGTATTGCTAATGCTGAAGAAAAAAGGTTACCCTTTAAAAGAGGAGAAAGAGGCCTAACCTAGGCACCAGTGGCTCACACCTATAATCTTAGCTACTCAGGAGGCTGAGAACTGAGGATCATTGTTCAAAGCCAGCCTAGGCAGGAACGTCCATAATGTTCTTATCTCCAGTTAACCACTAGAAAACTGGAAGTGGCACTATGGCTCAAAATGATAGAGTGCTAGCCTTGAGCAAAAAAGCTCAGAGACAGCGCTTAGGCCCTATGTTCAAGCCCCACAACTGATTAAAAAAAAAAAAAAAAAAAAAGCCAAAGTTTTCTGCTGAAGAGATCTAAAATCCTCCCAGCATCTCACTATATATACTTAAATAAGGACTGGGGCACCAGTGGCTCACACCTGTAATCCTAGCTACTCAGGGGCTTGATAGTGCTTCAAAGGTAGCCTGGACAGAAAAGTCCATGAATCTCTTTTCTCCAAAAAGTTAAGCTAGAGGGTATGGCTCACTCAGGTGGTGGAATGCTGAGCAAGTAGGAGGCACTGAGTTCAAATCCCAATGTCAGAAAGAAGGAAGGAAGGAAAGAAGAAAGGAAGGAGATCTTGCTTGAACTGAGGACCTTACAACTGTCCCTGAGCTTCTTTTGTTCAAAGCTAGAGTTCTACCACTTGAGCCACAATGCCACTTCCACTTTTTCTGTTTATGTGGTACTCAGGAATCAAAGCCAGCGAGGGCTTCACGTATACCAGGCAAGCACTCTACCACTAAGACACACTCCTTGCCCAAAAAAATAGGTATTTCTGATTTACAAAAATGGAGTCATGCCAAATAGCTTTTTCATTTTTGTAATACAGACATCTCTTTTACTGCTGGCCCACATACTTCTGGAGAGGTTCTCAAACTATTTCATTTCTGGCTCTCTGTACACCTGAAAACTGATAGCCTCAAAGACCTTTAGTTTATAGACATTAATCTCAATATTTACCAAATTAGAATCTTAAACTGAAATTTAAAGTATATTAACTTACTCATTCAAAGATAAAAATTTTTATTTTTTCTTTTTTGCCACTCCTGGGGCTTGAGCTCAGGGCCTGAGCACTGTTCTTAGGCTTTCTCAAGGATAGAGCTCTACCACTTGAGCCACAGCATCACTTCCGGCTTTTTCTATATATGTGGTACTGAGGAATCGAACCCAGGTCTTTGTGCATGCTAGGCAAGCACTCTTACCACTAGACCAAACTCCCAGCCCTCCCTAACTTTTTAATTCAGGAAGAAAATGTGTCAGTAAAGGACACATTTGCTAAAACAAAACTACTAGGCCAGGACTGGTGGTTCATCCTCAGTAGGCTGAGATATGAGGATTGAGGTTAGAAGCCAGTCCAGGCAGGACAGTCCTTGAGACTCTTGTCTCTAATTAACCAAAAATGTGGAAATAGAACTGTAGTTCAAGTGGTAGAGTGTCAGCCTTAAGGAAACAAGCTATTTCTGTCACCCACTGCTAGAAGACATTTGTGACAATTTCAAAGTACAAGGTGAGGGGGGGGTCAATTGATATTTTAATATTAGGTTCGAAGGATGAAAAATATCAAGCTCTAACAATACATGCAGAACCCTAATTAATTGGTTCCTGGCTGGCCTCTGCTACAAACACCAGTCTAATTTGACCCTTAATATTAACTTCACACAAAATTACTAGAAGTTAACAAACAAGCATGTACTGTCAAGCACTGAAATGTCAATGATATCCATATAAAGTTGTCAAAGACAACATTTATTGCCCTAAATGTCATTCTAAAGTAGAAGGGAAGAAGGTATAACAAGATAACACAGTTTCCCCACCCAGCTTCTCTTACATGGCTTCAAAGTGAGTATATTTCCAAGTTCGTCTTAAGATTGAAAACGTCAAGAATATTAGAGTCAGCTGGGTTTCATGGTTCTGAACTTTTTTTGGGTCGGTCCTGGGGCTTAAACTCAGGGCCTGGAACTGTCCCCGAGCTCTTTGTGCTCAAGGCTACTTAGTGCTCTACTACTTGGAGCCACAGTACCACTTCTAGTTTTGAGGTGGTTATTGGGAGATAAGAGTCTCACGGGAACTTTTCTGCCCCAGCTGGCTCTGAACCATGATCCTCAGAACTCAGCCCCCTGAGTTGCTAGGATTACAGGCATGAGCCACCAGTGCCCCACTAGTTCTGAACATTTTTACAGAGTGTAAGTCTTTGAGATTATGATCGAAATACTCTGTAGAAAAATAGTAAAGGAAACCAGGCGCCAGAGGCTCACATCTGTGATCCTACCTACTCAGGAGGCTGAGAACTGAGGTTTACAGCCAGCCTGAAAAGACAAAACCTGGAGACTTCAATTACCAGAAAAAAAAAACAGGAAGTGGAACTGTGGTTAAAGTGCTAGCCTTGAGTGAAAAAACTAAGCAACACGGGAGGCCCTGATTTCAAGCCCCAATATACAGAGAGGAGAAAGGGGAGAAGGGAGAGAGGAGTGAGGAAGGGGAAGATAATAAGGGGGAGGGGAGGGGACAGGGCAAGGACAGGAAAAAAAAAATCCCTAGTAAAGGATTTGGGTACATCAGAACAGTCAGTGCTTCTAGCAGGAGGTGACAGAACTGAGAAACCCCCAGGAAATAAGGCCCTGGAATAGTAAAATGATTTGTTTCAAGGTCACTGTCAACAATGAGTAAGTGGGATCCGATAAGAATCAAACGACTTCAACAAAACGTTTTTAACTCATAACTTTCTGATAGAAAGCAAAGTTCCACCAGAAACCACCAGGTAACTACAATAAGAGAAATGTTATGTAGAACTGGAACCAAACACAAAGTGCTGCTGGCTACAGAAAGTTTTCTAGATGGCCAAGGGCAAATGCACAAAAGGAAACACTGGATCTGAAACCTTAAGCACTCACCATGTTCCACAAAAACATTGCAGTGTAGACCGCCATGCCTCGATGATTCCTTCTTCCCTGCGCCCTTGATAAAGTGCAGGGCAGGCAAACTCGGCCTCCTCTGGTCCCCAAGAACTTTTCCAGGCTGCTGCCCCATAAAGCAATGATAGGCACCCCTTTCCACAAGAGGGTTCAAGATCTTCCAGAAAGGTCTGTGGGCTTTGGGAAGAGACAGTTACATATGTAGACTTTCACATTCACCAGTAAATGAGGTCAATTCTGTATTACAAAAAGAAGCCAAATTTTAAGCTGACACATGTAAACAGGCGTTCCAATTATGTTTGCAGTTCCTCAGTCTTGAAGTCATGTAGTTGCACGGCTATCCCCAAAGGTTCTTGATTTTTCTTTTTTTTTCTTAAAAGTTTATTTTACAGGTTAAGTTTCAAGAAGAAACCCTTGCACAGAAATGTTCAGAAGGGACGAAGAAGAGGGCCAACCCCACTAAAGTCGTTTCGATCTCCAAGCAGAAAGGAAACGCGGGTCGTCTTGCATGCTTGTCCAGAACTTTTCCTGGGGAAGTCACCGACTCCCTATCTCAGTTTCTCCACCTTCCCAGCAAATTTCCTGCTGCTCTCCTTCCCCTACCCGGCTCTCCGGAAAAGGACACGGGTCGCTCGGACTTCAGCGACCGCTCGCCGCAGCCGGAATGCACCGCCAGCAACTTTCAGGTCCGCTTTTTAAAAGGCCTGTGAAACCAATCCAGACTTTTCCTTTGCATTGAAGTTTTGGGCTGCGCGGAGACCAAAGGGGCCATAGGCGACATTGGAAGAAATCAGGGCATCAGCGGCTCTTGGGCGCAACCTGGGGGGCAGCGGAGGCCACCCGACAGCGGGGAGGGGGTGTGGATCTGAATGGGGGGTTCCCGGGCCTGACCTGAGCCCAGGATCCACAGCGAGGGGCGGCTCCGGGCTGAGAGGGAGGCATGCCCGGGCGGGGCGCGGGCGGCGTACTCGGGGGGCGACGCTCCTCCTCGCCTCGGGGGAAACTGAGGCCACCCCCCGCGACCCAGAACCGGAGCGAAGCCGTCAGGGACCGGGAAGCGGCCGCAGTGCCGAGGGCGGGGGCGGCCACGGGGGGAGGAGGCCCGGCCGCCTCGGCCTCCCGGCGTCAGGGTCTCCGGCCGAGAGACACCCCCTCCCCCGGCCCGGATGCCGCCGCCGCCGCCGCCGTCGCCGCCGGCGCGCGCTCACATCCCCAGGGCCTGCGCGGGGCGCAGCCTTCTCCGCCGGTCGGCCCGAGGACGACAGGGGACTCTCCAGCCACGGGGCCCGGGAACCGGCTCCGGCTGCGGTTCCGCTCAGGAACAGGCGCCGACCCCCGCGGCCGCCATGATGGATTACGAGCCGCCTCACAACGAGGCCCGGCCCCGCCCCCGGGCCCGCCCCCAGCGCCGTCCGCCGCCGGGCTCGCGGGTGCCCGGGTGTCGGCCCCCGGCGCCGCGGCCTCGGGCGCCGCTCCCTCCGACGCCGCCGCCGCGCCTTCCGCCCAGCCGTGCCGCCCGCGACAGCCCGGCCGTCGCGACCTTCCCAGGCTGGCTTTTCCGAGCGCCAGGCGAGCGGTGAGGAAGCGCCCACCTTCTCGGCATCGTCATTGGCCCGCAGGCGCCCGAGTCAGGCCGCTCCCCGCCATCCCATTGGTCGGTGAAGGTAGCGAGAGCTGCCAGCCAATCGCTTTCGGCACCGCCGCGGGGCGTGCCGGGAGCTGTGGTCCCAGCGCCCTCCAGTTCCCCGTCGCCCGGGCCTCGGCGCCAGGGCTCCGGCGCCGCCCCCTGGGAGCCGCAGGACCGCGGTCCGCCCAGCGCCGGACTGGGCAGCACTGTCGGCGGAGAGCCGGAGCGGAGGAGGAACTGGGGCTCAGTCTCCCGGAACCCGAGTGAGAAAGTCTGGCTCCTTCGTGGCTGCCGGGGCTTCCGGTGCCTTTCCTGTTTGCCGCCTCCCAGCGGAGCAACCCCGGGGGGCGGGCGTCCAGGAGCCGCGCCGTCCTGGGAGGCACGCGCCTTGCAAGGTGTGGGTGAGCCAGGAGAATCCTCGATCGCCCTCGCGAGTGTGCACCTTTCAGCATTCCTCGGGGAAAGCATCCTCATTGCAGCGAGGAAATACCCGGGGTCCAAGGCTGGCAGTTCAGCCAAACCTGCACCTGTCACGACTCCTGCAACTGGAAAGCACCGAGGCGGCCCCCTGACCCCGGCCTTCACGCACCCCTCGCCGCACCCCTCGCCGGCACTGGGGTGTGAACTCGGGGCCTCACGCTGGCTCAGCCACACCTGTCATCAGGCTCTTTGCTGGCTGCTTTGGAGGTGGAATCTCGTCGGCCGCTGCTCAGGCTTGGCTTCAATCCTGGATCGTCTGGCCCTTAGCCTCCAGAGCAGGTAGGGTGAGAGGGGCGCGCAGAGCCCACTCGGAGCACCCATTCTAGGCAGTCTGCATCTTCTCATCCTATCCTTACAGCCTTACAAACTCAGTGAGGCTTGTAATAAAATCTCTACCATGTGACATACCGAAGGTCACTTACCTACTATGTGACAGTCACTGGTGCAGCACAGATTGGCCTCGTCCCAAAACACCTTCTCTTATTTTGCCATTCAGTAACAAACAGTCGGAACTAACGTTAGACAAACTTTCAAAAGCTGCTGCTCAGACTGGGAGCACCGCAGCGGCTCCGAGTGTGTTGTACACTCAGCTAAGACACTTTTTCTTTTTAGTGGCACTTCACCTACTAAAGAGCATAGGCTCCGGGACTCATGCTTGTAATCCTGGCTACTCAGGAGGCTGAGATCTGGATTGTGGTGTGATGCCAGTCTGAGGAGCAGAGTCTGTGAGACTCTTAGCACCAGTTAACCACCGAAAAAACAGAAGTGAAAAGCCGGGTGCTGGGGCTCACACTTGTAATCCTAGCTACTCAGGAGGCTGAGATCTGAGGGCTGTGGCTCAAAGCCAGCCCTGTCACTAAAGTCTGTAAGACTCTTATCTCCAGTTAACAACCTGAAAAATTGGAAGTGGTGCTGTGGCCCTTAGGATAGAGCATTAGCCTTGAGCTGAAAGAACTCAGGGATAATGCCCAAGCCCAGAGTTCAAGTCCCACAACCAAAACAAAACAAACAGTGGAGCTGTGGCTCAAATGGTAGAACACCAGTATTGAGCAAAAAAGGTCAGCGACAGCACCCAGGCTCATAGTTCAAGCCCCCACAACCAAAAAGAAAAAAGAGCAAAGTTACTTGAAGACACTGAATATGAACAGACGGAAGTCTGTCCCTCCAGATTTAGAGCTTGAAATGTGCAAATTAAGCTGTGGTTGCTTTCGGTTTTATTTACTCTCAAAAAATGATCTGGCAGGCAGAATATCCAGATTTTAATAGTCTGGCCAGCAAACTTAGTCCTGATCTGTACTGTCTTTCAAACTCAATGTTTCCTTTCAGTTCTTTCATTTCATTAGCTGAGTATTAAGTTTTTATTTGAGACTTCACTTAATCCTATTCCCTCCACATTTGCATTTTTCATTCTCTGGTTTTAATCTTGGGCTATCAATTCAGAAATGTAAATCACATTTCTTAGCTTTTGTGCCAGTACAGGAACAAAAAGGCTCTAAACATTTCTGTTATGGCTGGCATTCTATCATTTGAGGCACACTGCCACTTTCAGCTTTTTGGTGGTTAATTGAAAATAAGTTTGATTTGTCTGCCTCAGCTGACTTCAAACTGAAATTCCAAGCAGCTAGGTTGTAGCTTACTGGCAAAGTGCTTACTTAGCCAGTAAGCACTGGGTTTCAATTCCCAGTAACAATGACAGAAAAATAGTTAAAAGAATGCCAGGGCTGGGAAGGTGGCGCTTATCTGGTATGCATGACACCCTGGGTTCCATTCCTCAGTACCACATAAGCAGAAAAAGCCAGAAGTGGTGCCGTGGCTCAAATGGTAGAGCAAAAGAAACTCAAGGACAGTGCCCAGAACTGGCCAAAAAACAAAAAACAAATAAAAACAAAAAGAATGTCAGGTGCTGTTGTTGGCTCGCACCCTTAGTCCCATCTACTCAGGATACTAAGATCTGAGGATCAGGAAAACCCATGACTCTTTTCTTTAATTAAGCACAGGAAAAGCCAGAAGTGATGATAGAGCACTACACTGAGCAAAAAGGAGCTCAAGGAGAGTGCCCAAGCCCAGAGTTCAAGCCCCAGGATCAGGAAAAAAAAAAAGCAAAAAACTGGAGCCAAGAGTTTGGCCTAGTGGTAGAGTGCTTGCCTGGCATGCACGAAGACACCAGTTCGATTCCTTGGTACCACATATACAGAAAAAAAGCTGGAAGTGGTGCTGTGGCTCAAGTGGTAAAGTTCTATCTAGCCTTGAGAAAGCCCAAAGACAGTGTTCAGGCCCTGAGTTCAATCCATGACCGGGGGGGGGGGGGGGGGGGAGACACGGACAGACGGGGAGGGCGCGGACACGGGACACCCTGAGGGTCCACAGCATGGCCTAGTGGTACTGTGCTGTGCTGACCTAGCATGCACAAAGCCCCAGGTTTGACTCCCCAGAACCACACACACAGAAAAAGCCAGAAGTAGCACTGTGGCTCAAGTGGCAGAGTGCTAGCCTTGAGCAAAAAGTGTTCAAGGACAGTACCCAGGCCAAGTTCAAGCCCCAGGACTGGCCAAAACAAACAAAAACACCGAGATTCTCAGGCTCAGGTAACCAGGATTATGGGCATGAGCAATCAACACCACCAAATTCACTTACCAATCACCTACTGAGTACCTTGGCATACAGGGATACAGCAATTAGTGAAACCATTATTAGTCCTCACACAAGATCAGAGCCTGTGTTGGACATTAAATGTTTTTAATCCTCATAATCAGTTCAAACTGGCCTCCTTTGTAAGGGACAGCTTTGATGATTCTAGGGCTTGAACCTGCCCCAAATCTAGCTACCTGGGCTCAGTCAGGTCATCTGAATTCTGAGTTGACTGTCCCTTGATTCAATTGCTCTGAGATAAATGAAACCTCGCTAGGCTGCACAGTGCTTCACTGGCTGTCACTTTGGAAGTCAATTGCACTTGACCTAGAGCCTCAGGGATGACCTTGAGGTCCAGTGCTCACACTTAACGTTTTTCTGGTTTTAAGGGAGACTCAAGCCAGACCATACTTTTCTAGAAATACATCATAGTGTTTAAAACCCTGTATAACGGGCCAGGAGTTTGGCCTAGTGGTTAAAGTGCTTGCCAAGCATGCATGAAGACCCGGGTTCGATTCCTCGGTACCACATACATAGAAAAAAGCTGGAAGTGGTGCTGAGGCTCAAGTGGTAGAGCTCTAGCCTTGAGAAAGTCCAAGGACAGTGCTCAGGCCCTGAGCTCAAGCCCAGGACTGGCAAAAAACAAACAAAAAAAACCCTGTATAACACTACAGTATGATACTTAAAGACTTTCAAACTAGAACCCAAAACTCAGCAAATGACTGACAAAATGTTACCCGATATTAAGT
Organism: Megascapheus bottae; assembly: GCF_031878675.1. Lineage (NCBI taxonomy): Eukaryota > Metazoa > Chordata > Mammalia > Rodentia > Geomyidae > Megascapheus > Megascapheus bottae. The sequence goes on along the minus strand of NC_143511.1, from coordinate 86,385,950 downwards.
ATCTTCAGGCTTATATTCTGTAATCTTCATTGAGTGATGTTACACCTAACAGGAGCACCCCCTAGTGGGCTGTGGAAAGCAGGCCATCCTCAAGAGGTGCTTTCACATCTTTGTATTTCGGCTGGAGTGGGTAATCACCAGTCTGCTGGCAGCATGGAAAAAAAAAAACGGGAGGAACCCCTCCGTCAAGAGGAATAGAGCCTGCATGTCCACAGAAATACGACAGTGAGCCAACCTAAAATTGCCCTACAGCAGAGTATGCAGGTGTCTGCAAACTCCTCAAAGTAGGTAGCTAAAGCAGAAATGAACTAAAAAGCTGTCTATTGAAGGATGCTATAAAAAAAAAAAAATGCTATGGGCCGGGAGTTTGGCCTAGTGGTTAAAGTGCTTGCCTAGCATGCACGAAGACCTGGGTTCGATTCCTTGGTACCACATACATAGAAAAAAAAAGCCAGAAGTGGTGCTGAGGCTCAAGTGGTAGAGCTCTAGCCTTGAGAAAGTCCAAGGACAGTGCTCAGGCCCTGAGCTCAAGCCCAGGACTGGCAAAAAAAAAAAAAAAATGCTATGTGAGTGTGAGAAGTAATGCAAATGTAACTCTAACCCCTCTATACATTACCCTGACAATAAAAAAATAAAATTAAAAAAAAAAAGAAACATGCTATTTGATGAAGGAGAGCTTAAGTGCAGTGTTCAGTCCGTGAAACTTGTTAAGCACCAGAAAAGCTGGAGGTTGGGAGTGACAATTGGTAGTTCTAGCCTTGAGTGAATAAGCCCAGAAAACACTAGCTAGGCTCTGACTTCAAGCCCTAGAACTGGCACTTTCCTAAAAGCTATCTTAGGGCACCCACTGCCATTGAGCGAGTGTGTGTGTGTGTGTGTGTGTGTGTGCGCGCGCGCGCACACGCATGTGTGCATGCATCTTTTGATCCTGGAACTTACACCCAGAGCATGAGCACTAGCCCTGGGCTTTTTGTCTCAAGGCTACTACTCTACCACAAGCCACAGCTCCATTTCTGGTCTTACTGATGATTAGCTCGAGGTGAGTCTCACAGACTTTCCTGCCCAAGCTGACTTCGAGCCATGATCCTCAGATCGTCCTTAGATGACAGGTGTGAGGGTCACAGGCACTCAGCCAAGACACCATTTTTTAAGTCATTAGAATCCAACATTCTTCTAAACTACAACATCTGCTTTATGACTACCTCTCAATTATTCAGAAGTGAACTCATTTCATTATAAGAAAACACACTGGGCGTGGTGGCTCATGCCTGTAATCCTAGCTACTCAGGAGGCTGAGATCTGAGGACTGCTGTACTAAGCTAGCCCAGGCACTAAAGACCACGAGACTCCTATCTCCAATTAACCACTAGAAAACAGAAAGTGGGGTTGTGGCTCAAGGGGTAGGGTGGTAGCCTTGAGCTGAAGAACTCAGGACAGTGCTCAGGCCCAGAGTTCAAGTCCCACGACCAACAACAACAAAGAGGAAAACAGCTTTGCTTTCTCCATCTCCATTTTCATGTTTTCTTCATGTTCATCAACGTACCACAAAGTGCTCAGAGCATCCTCAAAAGCAGAACAGGGTAAGGAAGCCTGGTGCATTTCCCCAAATCTATTGTTGGAAGAGACACCCAGGAGATGAGATTCCAGTATAGCAAAAGGCCACGCTTTATTGCACTGCTAGGCCACCAGTACCAATGATAGTCTTGAACATATTTGCACTTTGGCTCACACCTGTAACCCTAGCTCCGCAGGAGGCTGAAATCTTAGGATCAAGGTTTAATACCAGCCTGGACAGGAAAAGGCCATGAGAGCCCTCTCCAATTAACAACAGACACATAGAAGTAGAGGTGTGGCTCAGGTGGTAAAGCACCAGCCTCTGAGTGAAAAAATTAAGGAACAACACTCAGGCCCTGAGTTCAAGTCCCAGCACACACACAAAAGTAAAAAAGTAATAAAGTGGTTGACAACACCACGTTTTCTATTGAGTACTTTCCCCAGGCGTGCGCCTTGAGTGACAGGAAATGGAAGACAAAGGTTCTGGATTATTCCAGGATCGAGGCGGTGGGGGGGGGGGGACACGACACGACGACGATGTCATCTAACTGGATACTGCTCATTCTGAAGGACCTGCAAACCACTCCACTGCACTGGACTCAGCCAAGACCCAAGGGGTCAGAGGCAGTGTTCCCTTCAACCCAGGCTGCATCAGGGCAGGAGTGAGCAGGCCCTGGGCTGAAGGCAGCCATGTGGCAGAGAAGAAGGTGAGTAACAAATGTCAGATCTTCCCTCAGCCACAGACTGGTCACTTCCACATCTCCAGCAAGGTTCACAGTCCTGTCTTCAGGAGCCCCGCCTCAGCCTTCCTGTTCTAAAAGCCGCTGGCGTGTCTCCAGCACAATCTCCTCCATTACATCTGGCTTCAGGATGTCTTTGATCTGAAAAAGAGTCATCTTCACTTTGATTCTATAAACCAACCATAAGCCCAAATGTAGAAACTAAGCACAGGGTATTCTTGTGTATTCTATTTCTTTATCAGGCTCTAAGTACTGCCAGACCCAGCTTAACAAGTCAGCAACACTGCCTGGGGTATAGTTGACAAGAACAAACATATTCTAGCATTCATTTAAAAAGCTGGGCGATGCAGGTGCAAAGGCTCACACCTGTAATCTCAGCTTCTTGGGAGGTAAGAGATTGGTGGATCATAGTTCGAAGCCATCACTAGTAAAAAGTTAATGAGCCCTCCCCATCCCAACAAAATAAGCCAGGTGTGGTAATTCACAACGGTCATCCCAGCAACCCAACAGGCATAGGTAGTAGGATTATGGTCCAGCCAGCTGGGACAACAAAACAATAGCCTATCTGAAAAAATGAATAAAGTAAGCTAGATGCTAGTGGCTCCTATCTATAATCCTAGCTGTTCAGTAGGCTGAAACCTAGACAGTATCAGTTCAAAACCAGACTGGACAGAAAACTACACAAGATTATCTGAAATCAGCCAGCAAAATGCTAGACTGAGGTGTGGCTCAAGTGGAAGAGCACCAGTAATGAGCAAGAAAGCCAAGCAAGAACATAAGGTCCTGACTTCCAATACGCACACACACAGGGTTTAGGTCCAAATGGTAAAACACCAAGTAGAAAGCCCTGAGTTCAAATCCCAGTACTAACAAAAAGATGTCTAAAATTTGATAGGGGAAAATAAAGTCAAGCAGGTTGCAGGTTACCAACAAGTCCTACCTGACAACGCCACTCCTATCCCCAATCCCCAGCCTGACCCTGGACACTGAGTACCCTGGGGAAGGGTCACTACGCCAGTTCCCGCTGATGGGCAGACATGGTGAAATACAGGGGACGCAGGCTGCTGACGGAGGAGACGCAGGAGCGGCTCCAGAGCAGAGGCCAGGGATGCGGGGTACCTGATGAGGGAGGGATGCCTCGTAGCAGTACAGGATGCTGGTGTCAAACAGCAGCATCCTCTGGGCCACCAGCACGACGATGCAGTTCCGAAGGCGGGAGATCACCTCCCGATCAGCAAGAGAGACGGGCTGCGAGGGGACACGGGAGGAGGGAGGGGCACACATGCAAGTGGACCACAGTAAGTGAACAGCCCAGACGTCAGAGAAAAGAGGTCACGCCCCAGTCCTCTGGAACTTCAAGCGGCAAACAGCTATGCCCAAGGGAGATGCAGCAGAGGCTTTTCCGCAGCACTTTGGCGGTGACACTGAAACTGTGCGTGTCCACAAGCAGTGTTCGGGAACACTTCCCCAGAGAAAGCCAAACTCATCCCGACCCCAGCAATGTGGCGTTCCAGCCATTGCCAGACAGACGTGGTGGTGTCCTGAGCTAGACAACCAGAATGAACATCTTAGCCTCTAAGTATTCTCAGGCTTGTCTGACAAAATCTCTCACACACACACACACACCCTCCACAGGGTAGAGTGGAGACTGCGGCTCCGTGCCCACAGCACTTCCTCACCTCCAGGTTGGCAATGAAGCCCCCGGCATCCTCGTCTTTGTGCTCGGGGGTGGGATAGATCCAGATGAAGCCGTTGTTACCCAGAATCACAGAGGCACCACAGGGCAAGTCATGGAAGTGCGTCTTCTGCCGCTTCACCAGGGAGGGTGACACCTGGACCAAAACGCCCTGACCAAGCTAGACACACAGATGCCAGGCTCAGTCACAGTGGACTGTCACCAAAGTGAACGCAGAGGGGGTTAACAGCCCTCAGCAGCATGTCCAGACCAGCACTGCCCACTAACTGCTGCCACCTGCTCCCTACGATGCATGCAAGTTTGCAGAAAACACCTCTGAACCCAGGGTCATTTCATGATTATAACCCTGGTTACCAAGGACCCTTAAAAGATCAGAGTTCAGCCGGGCATGGTGGCTCATGCCTGTAATCCTAGCTACTCAGGAGGCTGAGATCTGAGCATCAAGGTTCAAAGCCAGCCCTAGCACTAAAGACCATGAGACTCTTACCTCCAATTAACCTCTAGAAAATGGAAAGTGGAACTTGGCTCAAAGGTAGGATGGTAGCCTTGAGATGAAAAGCTCAGGGACAACACCCAGGCCCAGGGATAGAGCTGAAGAGCTCAGGGACAGCGTCCAGGCAGAATTCAAGCCCTATGACACCCCCCCCCCCCAAAAAAAAAATCAGAGTTCAAACCCAACGTAGGCAAGAGAATCTGTCAGACTTTTCCCTTTATCTTTTTTAAAAATTATGAACCCAGGGGCCAGGAGTTTGGCCTAGGGGTAGAGTGCTTGCGTAGCATGCACAAAGACCCGGGTTCAATTCCTCGGTACATAGAAAAAAGCCAGAAGTGGTGCTGAGGCTCAAGTGGTAGAGCTGTAGCCTTGAGAAAGTCCAAGGACAGTGCTCAGGCCCTGAGCTCAAGCCCAAGACTGGCAAATAAAAAAAAAAAATTTATGAACCCAGTGTGCTGGCTCCAGCTTCCCACTGGCCGAGGAATGCTGGTCTGTCCCACTAACTTCCTCACCTCCACACCAAACACTCATCTTGCCCAGGAGATGTGTGTCACTGCTTTAGCAAAGAGCTCCACACCCATGTGGAAAGGCCCCATGGCATCTGGTCTACAGAGTCAACCCACAGCACAGCCTTCAGCACCAACACACAGATACATCACCAGCACGGCATGGCGTGTTTCAGGGTATATGCATTTCAAAGAATTGGTTCAGTAATGTGACCTCATAGAGAAAAGCGGTGAATTCACCTTGAGGCTTACATGACATATGGACTGGACTAAAGCCTGCTAGAGGCTGGACTGCTCTGTAAAACAGGGATAGCCTCCCTGTTCCATGGACTGCCGTAGCTGGCCAGCTCCAGACAGGGGAGTCTTCTACCAGAACTGTCTCCTCAGCACGAAAAGGCTGAACATACAGCACTGTGAACCCAAGACATGCCCACTCCTCGCTCTAGGCTCCGGAGGGGCAGGCTGCAAGATGCCGTGGTAGCACAAAACCACAAGCTTTCCCCGCCTTTCCTTGAGACCGGGTGGTTATATAGTCCAGGCTGTCCTTGGCCTCTTGATCCTCCTTCAGCCTCTTGAGTGCCAGGATTACAGGTAGACCACACCATATCCAGACAACTACTTCTTTATTGCAGAGATCTTGCCAGGGAACTACAGGAATCTGAAATGGAAACCGGAATGACAAGAACTCAACTTACTTTCCCGTATTTCAGACTCCTCGTGTGCAAAGAGACGGCTCCATCTGAGAACACAGCCTGGACTTCAGCCTGGCCAGGGCAGTGAAGAAACAAAACAGTAACCTCGGCAGCCTGCTCACTCCAGCCCGACCTCCGTCTCCTCCTGTCACCTTGATGCCTTAGAAGGGTCCAGAGGGCATCAGTGTGGCCTCATCTCTCCCTCAGCTGACACCTCCTTTTTCTACTCCCTGGGTAAGTTAACTTTAGGCTGAGCATGATGACTTGCATTTGTAATCTCAGATACTCAAGAGGGTCTCAATTTGAGGGCAGGCAAGGCAAAAAAGATTTTAAACCTCCATCTCAATCAGTGAGACATGTTGGTGCATGCCCATCATTTTAGCTACACAGGAGGGATAAGTAGGAGGACTGGAGTCCAGGCCAGTCCTGAACAAGAATGAAAGACTCTATCGAAAATGTAACCTAAAGCAAAAGGGAAAGAGTGGCTAAACCAGTTCTGCCAGCACAAGGTCCTGGTTTAAACCCTAGTACTATTGTTTAAAAAAAGAAAAAGAAAAAAAAAGAATTATTTTTTTTTTTTTTTTTGCCAGTCCCTGAGGCGTGAACTCAGGGCTTGGGCACTCGCTTAGCTTTTTCTGCTCTATCACTTGAGCCAAAGCACCAGTTCCAACTTGTTCTGTATATGTGGTATTGAGGAATCAAACCCAGGGCTCATGCATGCTATGTGAGCACTCTACCACTAAACCACATTCCTAGCCCCTTATTAAAAGAGAAAAAGTCAACAGCATTAACAAAACCTAAGTCTAGCCTATAGCCTGGACGGCAAGGCTATACAGGTCAGGGTTACATGATGGGGCTGAACGAGAGCTGAGAAGTCTTCCTGAATGAAGGAGGCAGAGAAGCCTGGTGCCAGTGGCTCACACCTATAATCCTAGCTACTCAGGAGGCCAAGATCTAAGGATCATGGTTCAAAGTCAGACTAAGCAGGAAAGTCTACGGGACTCCAACCAACTACCAAAAAGCCAAAAGTAGGGCCTAGAGTTTAGACTAGTGGTAGAGTCCTTGCCTAGCATGCACGAAGACCCGGGTTCAATCCCTTGGTGGTGCTGTGGATAGAGTAGTAGAGCAATGGTCTTGAGGAAAGACCAAGGACAGTGCCCAGGCCCAGTTCAGTCCCCAGGACCGGTTAAAAAAAAAAAAAGCCAGAAGTAGAACTGTGGTTCAAAGGGATAGAGCACTAGCCTTGAGCACAAAAACTCAGGAATCGTGCCAAGGCCAAGTCCCAGGACTGGCGCGCACACATGCGCGCACGCGCGCGCACACACACACACACACACACACACACACGTGCGCGCGCACACACGCACGCACGCGCGCACACACACACACACACACACACACACAGAGAAATGGAGCTGAAGTAGTAGAGTACCAGTCCAGAGACAGTGTCTAGGCCCTGAATTCGAATCCGAGTACTGGCACACATACAAAAAAAGGAAAGCGAGAAAGGCCAGAGCAGAGCGCTGGATGCTTGGTGCAGGACTCCGGTGCCTATAAGCACCAAGTCCCTCCTGTCATAGAAGACATTCAGCAGAGAGGACAGAAAGGACATAAAGGAGCAGGAGGCTAGAACACAAGGTGCAGGATACACTGATGAGGTCCCCTTCTTGCAAGAAACCTCTCATGGCAAGCTCATCTTCCGCAGATCTCCTCCTCTGAAACACACAAACAACAACTGTGTTACTTGAGCCAAGTCCTCCGAGAGCTCCTTCACCGTTTCCGGCTTTTACTTCCTGAGATCTTTGAAGTCAACCTTGACATTTAAACACAAGGGCCCCGGGGTGGGGGAGAGGGGGGTAACGTAGGCCACTGGGGAAGGAGGCTGGGGAAGGAGGCTGATCAGGACTCCCCGTGAGGAAGCTCAGCCCTCCCTCCCTCCCTCCCTCCCTCCAACGTTCACATGCCTAGCCTGCTCTCTGAAAGCCCTCAGATTCACCCAGCCCTTCCCACCTCACCTTCCATGACAGCTCCCGCTCCCACAGGGCCTGCTCTCGCCCTACACATTTCCCCAAACTCATTAAATTCTGTCCATCCTTCAACAACCAACTCCAGCACCAGAGGATTCCTACGAGTTCCTCTCTCTGGAATTAATCAGTGGTGCAGCACACGCTTGTTTACTGTGGCTCAGCAATCTCCACTCAATGCCAGCCTGGAAGCGCCCGGCCTTTCCCTCAGGAGCCAGCACAGAGCGGCCATCTGTAATACAGGCTGAGCTGAGGCAGGTATTGTGCAAAAGGCTGCAGCTGTCTACAGTAACTGTCATCCAATTCACCAAAACTTCATGTAAAGGTAACTTCTTGAGACACTTTCACTGTGGGAAGCTGATGGAGCGAAGGGAAAACGACGAGCGCCAGGATCTAAGAGTCTCTCCACATGTCTGCCTCTGCTGACACCCCATGCCAGTTGCTGCGAATGTGGGGAGGCGGGAGCAGGTCTAAAGCCTGCACACTTCAGGCGACACACCTCACAGCCAACAGGAACAGCTGCCTCCACACCAATCAAAGCCCCTGACCAGCTCCCGCAGCCACCTGTACCATCGAGGCCCTTACCAGCTCTCCTCCAGGCAGGTTCATGGATGAAAGCAGCAAGACTGAGTCCAGTCGAGAGTTTGTCTCCACCTTCCACCTCTTCTGCTGAACCTAGGAGCGAGATTCACACCTAGACACACACTCCAGGGCAGCTCACACCCTAAGCAACCAAGAAACTCAATGGAACAAACTAGAGGCCACACAACAGCCAAAGGCTCCTTCCTACGCCACCAGCTTGCGTCCGCTTCATAAAACCCATCAACACGGGCTTTACCTCCGTGACTCTGCCCACTACAATGTCTCCTACTTCACCGCTGTATCTGAAACACAAAAGAGAAGGCGCCCGTCAGCCAACAGGCTTTCTCACAACACCAAGCACCACCAGATGCAGGGAAACAGCAAGAGATCCTCACACAAGTCACCCAGGGCCAAGCAGCTCCTTTAGCTTCAGTCTCCCCTGTCCTGCCCCCCTCAATTTTCAGGACAATGGGAAGCAGAGTACACCACCTCCATGCTGCCCCCAGGCTGAGCTGCCACCGCCTCACACCACAGTTCCCCACTCCATGTCCCTACATCTGCCCCATCCTGCTTCAGTCTCCCCACAGCATCAACAACAACCTTCCTGTCAAGCCAGGCGCCAACAGCTCACGCCTGTAATCTTAGCTACTCAGGAGGCTGTGATCTGAGGATCATGGTTCAAAGTCCAGGCACAAAAGTCCATTAGACTCTTATCTCCAATTAACCACTAGAAAACCAGAAGTGGCTCTGTGGCTCAAATGGTAGAGCGCTAGCCTTGAGCTGAAGAGCTCAGGGACAGCACCCAGACCTAGAGTTCAAGCCCCATGTCCCCCCCAAAAATTAAAAAAACCCAAGTCAAGGGCCAGGAGTTTGGTCTAGTGGTAGAGTGCTTGCCTAGCATGCATGAAGACTGGGGTTCAATTCCTTAGTACCACATGCATAGAAGAAAGCCAGAAGTGGTGCTAAGGTTCAAGTAGCATAGTTCTAGCCTTGAGAAAGTCCAAGGACAGTGCTCAGGCCCTGAGCTCAAGCCCAGGACTGGCAACAACAACAACAAAAAAAATCAAGTCAGTCAGTCAGTCAGTCAGGAACTGGGGGCTCACGCCTGTAATCCTAACTACTCAGGCGGCTGAGACTGGAGGACTGTGGGTTCAAAGCCACCTAGGGCAAGAAAGCATACAAGCTTCCATCTCCAATAAACCAGCAAAGATGTGGTACTAGCAGCATGGCTTAAGTGAGCCAGCTGTGAAAAGCAAGAAAACAGAGCAAGAGCGCAAGGCCCTGAGTTCAAGACCCAGTCCAAGCCCACAAAACAGAAGTGGAAGCCCGAATGCTCACCAAGGCCACCAGACAGACCAAAAGTCAGCCTAGCTCACCCCTGTTCTTCCCTCACTGTCCATACCAACTCCCCTGGTCTCCCCTCTGAGGCTAAGCACTAGTGACCGCTTCTAGGTACTGACCTTGCAGGAAGCAGGTTACATGCTTCATTTCATGAATTCTAACCAAAGCCCTCTGGATAGGTCATGCTGTTTTCTCAGAGGTCAGGTGACCTATGGGGAGCTGCAGGGACCACTACTAAATGAGCCTCCACCAGCCTTCCTCTAAGAGCAAGTCCCAGACCTCCAGCTGAACCGGGCAGAAAGCAGGCAGCCCAGGGGTGGTAACTCAGGGGAGGTAGCAGGGATCTGCTGTACAAGGAGAATGTACACCTTCCGTTCTCACCTGGTTTTCAAAGCTTTCACACAGATCAGCTTGTTCACTCTCTCCACAGAGCCAGCCACCGATGCGATGAGTTTCTCTTCCCCCATGTACGTTCCATGACCTCTGTTGTGAGACAACACAGGGCTCCAGCGTCACACCAAAGGTCACCTCTCCCATCAGCAATGGGTTGATTAAGGCCAGTTACTCACAGACCTCTAGAGATGGAGAGGATCATGATTTGAGACCAACTAGGGGCCGGGGGAAGTGGGTGGGGGGGAATAGTCAGTGAGACTCCATTTTAACAAATAAGTCAGGTGTGGTGGTTGGAGCCAGGAGAAAAGGCAAAAATCACAAGAACTTCTCGGAAAAAAAAAAAAAAAAAAAACTAAAGCAAACAGAGCTGGAGGTATGGCTCAAGTGCCTAGCAAGCACAAGGCCCTAAGTTCAACCCCAGCACCATAACAACTACAAAATTTAAAAAAGAAATGAAGGGGGGGCCGGGAGTTTTGCCTAATGGTAGAGTGCTTGCCTAGCCATGCACCAAGACCTGAGTTCAATTCTTTGGTATCACACACATAAAAAAAAGCCAGAAGTAGTGCTGTGGCTCAAGTGGGAGAGCTCTAGGTTGAGAAAGCCCAAAGATAGCACTCAAGCTCTGAGTGCCCGGGACTGGCAAAAAAAAAAAAAGGGGGGGGGGGAGGAAGAAAGGCAAAGAATTTGTTGTTCAAACAATCCTGTCCTGCTCCTCAGTTCTCGTGGAAAAGCTACATGAACATCTATCTGAACACGTCATCTTACTCAAATGTCACTTTCTCCAGCAAGCCTACCCTACCTTTCTCCACTCTTTCCCCACTACAATCATCAACTAAGGTTCTGAATAACTTACTTGTTCCCATTATTTCTGCTTAGCTTACTTGTATTACTGTACTAGAGTTTGAACTCAGGACCTGGGTGCTGTCCCTTAGCTTTTTTGCCCAATGCTGCTACTCTACCACTTGAGCCACACCTTCACTTCTTAGCCTTTTGATGATTAAATGGAGTTAGCTGTTTTCCCAATTTTTGCTGCTGAGGTGGGCCTTGAACCTCAACCCTCAAATCCCAGCCTCCTGAGTAGTTAGGATTAGAGGCATGCACCACCAGTACCCAGCTTGTGTTTATTGTTTCTTACTGCCCTCTCCCTGTTAAACAAATTCCGGCAGGACACAGATTTTTTCTTTTTTCAGTGTTATACCCCAATTGCACAAAATTTAGGTCCAAAGAATGTCAGAATGAATCCTAACGTTCTATTATACAATAATCTGAAACTAAACACTGAAAGGGCAAAGCTGCAAATGTGGTAGCTCTCCTTATTTATATTCATGTATTAAGAAAAATAAAAAGCCCAGCAGAACTGAACTACATCCAATAATGTCATCGACCATTATCAACGTTGGATTCTGCGGCTTTTCTTCCTATCTCATTTAACCCTGGTACTAAACAGCTACTGTTCGCACTACCTCCAGATGAGGAAACCCACCCGCCTCGAGAGGCAGGAGCTTGTAACAGTGTAGCAGGGTCAGCACTGCAGTTCCAACGCAGAGCCGGTCCTGACGCCCACACCCTGCTCTGCTCTTAGATCGCACGTACGTCCCCAGTGTATATTAGCTGATTCAAAAACGATGCCCGTTTGCCACACCCGGATCTCAGCATCTGCAAGGCTGAGCCAGACAGAAGCGATGCTGTCAGCCAGTTCAAGGCCAGCCTATGCCACCTAAGGACACTCTGGTCACCCGGGGGGAAAAGAAGAAAAGAAAAGGCGCCACGAACCCGGCTCAGACGACTCCGAAGGACGGGGGACGGGAGCGGGAAGGCAAACCCGCAACGCACATCGGGAAAGCCGGGAGACCCAAAGACCGTGCAGTCCCCGCCGCCAGGGATCAGGGCCAAGGCGACCCGGAGGCTCGGCGGCCGGGCCCGGGGCCGAGCGGACCGGACGCCCAGGCTCCGGGCCGGCGGCCACGTGCAGCGAGCCCCGCTGCCGCTCCCTGCGGCTCCCGACCCCCCGAGCCCCCCACGCACCGCATGAAGCCCGTGTCCGTAGTGATCGTGTCCCCCGGCACCACCAGGTGCTTCTTAGGGTCGCGGCCCAGGGTCTCGCTGAGCGGCCTGCGAGCCACAGGGAGCCGCATCTCCATCGCCATCTTGGCGCCAATGACTTGCGCAGGCGCAGTTTGCCTGGGAGCCGGCGGACCCGAGGACTACCGGAGAGGCGGGGCCTGCGGGCGGCAGCCAATGGGAACGCAGGGGCCTGCGGCCATGTTGACTACTGGCAGGTGTAAGCTGTTCTGCAGAGACAGAGGGAATTTCGTTGCCATATTTACTGTTGGCAAGGCAGCATGTGTGCAGTATTTGAGTCTCACGTAGGGTGGTCCAAGTCTTTTCTTTCCCCCTAAGTCCTGGGCTTGAGCTCAGGGCCTGAGCACTGTCCTTGGACTTTCTCAAGGCTAGAGCTCTACCACTTGAGCCTCAGCACCACTTCCAGCTTTTTTCTATGTATGTGGTACCGAGGAATCGAACCCGGCTCCTCATGCATGCTAGGCAAGCACTTTAACCACTAGGCCAAACTCCCGGCCGCTGAAGTCCTTTCAATCTAACTTTTCATCCTCATCGCCATCCTATTTATTGTTTTCCAGGGCTGGAGGTGCTTGAGAAATAAACTTATGAATTTCTGTTCAACTCCAAACTGAGTTCACATAAGAGAGTTTGGAAGGGAGTGGGATCTATTTGAACTGTGGAAAAGCCCTTTCCAGTAACCCCAGATGTGTGTATTACAGCTTCCTTAATTGGTGCTTGTTCCAACTATCTCCTGCATCCCCAAAATAAAGTTCCTCATACCCCTCACCGTTTGAGCTGATTTACGCTAGCATTTCTTTGAAAATAAAAATAAAAATGGGGCCAGGAGCATGGCCTAGTGGAAGAGTGCTTGCCTAGCATGCACGAAGACCTGAGTTCAATTCCTCAGTACCACGTAAATAGAAGAGGCCAGAAATGATGCTGTGGCTCAAGAGGTAGAGCTGTAGCCTTGAAAAAGCCCTAAGACAGTGCTCAGGCCCTGAGTTCAAGCCCCAGGACTGGCAAAAATTAATCAATCAATTAATTAAATTAATAAAAATGACCTAAGAGGGCCGGAAGTTTGGCCTAGTGGTAGAGTGCTTGCCTAGCATGCACGAAGACCCAGGTTCAGTTCCTCGGTTCCACATACATAGAAAAAAGCCGGAAATGGTGCTGAGGCTCAAGTGGTAGAGCTCTAGCCTTGAGAAAGTCCAAGGACAGTGCTCAGACCCTGAGTTCAAGTCCCAACTGGCAAAAAAAATAAAATGACCTAAGAAAGCCATCCAAACCTTGCACAGCAGGCTTTTCTGGTTGGGAAATCAAGTACATGGGTAATATAAAGATCTTCTTTTGTATCTACTCATAAAATTGAATTCTGTGTGCCCTGCACCATTCTAAGAATTGGGCAACGTATGGACAGGTGTCACTAGTGTGCTTTTACCTGTGGCTCCTATTTAGCAAAGCTATTTCCCTGGTCCCTTCTCCCAACTTTCTACTGCCCACCACTTTCTCTTGCCTTACAAAGTTTGCAGCAAACAGGGATTCCAAAAGCAATTAAGGCCAGGACTGTGCCTAGTGATCGAGTGCTTCCCTAGCATGCATGAAGCCTTGGGTTCAATTTGTTGGTACCACAGAATACAGAAAAAGCCAGAAGTGGTGCTGTGGCTCAAGTGGTAGAGCGCTAGCCCTGAGAAAGCCCAAAGACAGTGCCCAGGCCCCAAGTTCAAGCCCCAGGACTAGCAAAAAAATAAAAATAAAAATAAAAATAATAAGCCAGGTCAGAAGACTTATTACACCTCTAATGCTAACAACTGACTGAGATCTGAGGATAGTGGCTCAAAGATAGCCCAGGTAGATAAATTCATGACTTAGCTCCAATTAACAAGAAAAAAAAAAAGTGGAAGGGGAGCTGTGGCTCAAGAGGTAAAGCACCAGCCCTGAATGAAAAAGCTAAAGGACAGTGCCCAACCGCTGAGTTCAAGGCTAAGAAGCAGCACAAAGAAAAAAAAAAAAAAAAGCCAACTCTACCCAACCCTACCACAAAGTCAGTGGACAGCTAGACTTTTGCTCTCCTCCCTGCCAGGAGGAAGTTGCTAGTCTCAGACAAGGAACTATCCCTCTAGAGCCCAGATGTGGCCATAAGAGGGCGACTGTGTCCTTCGAGCCACAGCCTAACCCAGACAGCTCTGGAACAAGAATTTGGGTGGTGTGTCTTAGACCAAGGGGGATACAGTCCTGACCCACTCAGGTTCATACCTGGGGACGGGACCTAACTTATACCTAGCTCATCCACTCACTACTAAAGTTCACTGAGCCTGTGGCGAGGTTGCCTTTGTGGATTCCTGTTTATGGAGGAGAAAATGGAGGCCCATAAAGGGCTGAACCACATAGCAGATGGCCGCCAACCCCATGCTTCTATCCTTCCTCTGAGAATATCCACAGCATCCTCTGAGATCTGTCTGCCTCATCTCTCACTAGGGAAATGACAATGACCCCAGCTTGCCTCCCTAATTCTACGTGTGTCCCTACCTCCCCACCCCCGCCACACACCCCATCCAAACTCCATCCAGCAGCCAGAGGGAGCTTTTAAAACAGAGATCATATTAAATCACTTTCCTGCTTAAAACACTCTGGCAAACTTCCCTTTACACTCAGAGTAAAATCCAAACTCATCATTGTGGCGTCCCTGGCTGTCTGTGACCTCACTTTCCTCTGAGCACTCTGCCCAGCCCTCACCATGCTGCAGCCAGACACTCTGGCCTCCCCTCAGTTCCACACATGCCACACTCACTACCACCCCAGATCACTTAGCTTTGGGCTTTTTTGGCATGGCGCCTCCTCCCCCGGATCTTTGTTTAGCTGGCGCCTCCTCTCCTATCTTTGTCTTCCTCAGGGAAGGGGTTCCTGACCTCCTTGTCAAGAATAATTCTCCCATCAACCCTTCTTCTGCCACTGGATACTGTCGAATGTCTTGTCTTTGAATTTTCTTGTCTATTTTTTGCGATCTCCTCTTTCGGGAACAGATTGCTTAAAAGAAATTATATATATATTTTTAAAAAAAGGTCTGCATAGCCAGGTGTTGGTGGCTCACTACTGTCATCCTAGCTACTCAGGAGGCTGAGATCTCAGGTTCAAAGCCAGCCCAGGCAGGAAAATCCATGAGACTTTTTTTTTTTTTGCCAGTCCTGAAGCTTGAACTCAGGGCTGGGGTACTGGCCTTGAGCTTTCTCAAGGCTAGCGCTCTACCACTTGAACCACAGCACCACTTCCCGCTTTTTCTGTGTATGTGATACTGAAGAATTGAACCCAGGGCTTCATGAATGCTAGGCAAGCACTCTACCACTAGGCCACATTGCCAGCCCAAATCCATGAGACAGTTTATCTCCAATAAACTACCAAAAAGTTGGGAGTAGAACTGTAGCACCAGTGATACAGTGCCAGCCTTAGGGCAAAAATGCTCAGGTACCACATCTAGGCCCTGAGTTCAAGTCCAGGGATTGGCACAGAAAAAGAAAAAGAAAAGGAAAGCTCTGCTGGCACAAGTGGCACTCACAAGAGGGCACTTGAGTAAGAGGAAGTCAAGCCCTCACACCTGAGGCACCTCCAGCTGCAGTGACCACACATTGCCACCAGGTGGGTTCTGGAGCCTAGGTGTCATCCCTGGGACCTGTTCGCTTAAGACTTTGCAGAGCAGAATTGGCTATGGAGAGCAAATTCAGTTTCTGTCCAAAGACCCTACTGGTTTCTCTGAAGTCTGACTGGGTGAGCTTTTCGTTAGGAAGGGATATCACCCACTGGGAGACTCAACGAGTCGATATTTCTGTGGCACTGTTGTTTTGATGGTGGTGATGTGTATGTATGTACGTGTGCCAGTACTGGGGCTTAAGCTCAGCGACAATCCCTTAGGTGTCTCATGCAAGACTGGCATCTGCCATGGGATCTGCGCTTCTAGTTCTGGCCTTTTGTGGTTAATTGGAGATAAGACTCTCAAGGACTTCCCTGTCTGGGCTACTTCCAACATGATGTTCGGGATCTCAGCCTCCGGAGAAGGCAGGATTATAGACATTATCGACATGAGCCAGTGGAATCAGTCACACACACACACACACACCCTCTATACTGCTCTTACTGAGCGGAGGACAGCCAGGCCTAACCCTGTGTAGTCCTTGAAACCCCTTAGCCCTACCTTGATGACCTTCCTGCTCCTTGGCGTTCATTAAAGTGGGTCTGAGAATGGATGCCCAGGGCATCTGGAGACTGGGGGAGGGCTCCACTGTCCTCTTCACGCACCCCCACCCGCTGCTCGGATCCCCTCAAAGTTAAGCCTGGTAACAAGAATTCATAAACAAAAACTGCGAATTACTAAAGCAGGGACAGCCATCTATCTCCAAGTCACTGAAACCAAGAGAAATCCGCCTAGCTGCTTCTATGCTTTGCACACATTTGCACATTTTGTGGCCTGGGCTCTGAGCCAGGATAATACAGACTTTTCATTAGAAAGTTGCAGTACAGTGAGAATTGCAACCCAGGACAGCATGACAATGGTCCCAAGCCTTTCCAGCCCCTAGGAACTCTCTATCTCTTTCTTGTGTGGACAAGGGTGGAAACGCAGCCATGCACAGGTGTCTCAGGCCTCAGCTGTTCAGGAGGCCTGAGATGCAAGGATCACAGTTTGAAGCCAGCGGGGGCAAGAAAGTCCACGAGAGTCTTATCTCCAATTAACCACAAAAGGTGGAACTGTGGCTGGAGTGGCAGAGTGCTAGCCTTAGCCCAGGAGCTCGGTAACAGTACCCCCAAGCCCTGAGTTCAAATTCTAGGATCAACACAAAAGGTGGTGTAAACCCATTGAGCTGCCAAACGATAAATGTTCCAAGTAATTTTTATTTTAGAATACAAGAGAGGTACAAATGTATTTACAGTTATACATATACAATCAAATAATATATATCACAGTTTTGTAAATATCGTTTTAGATAAATATTTACAAAGTTTAAAGTGACCATTTTCTGGAAGTAGAACACACTTTTTTTTTTCTTTTGAAAACTCTATACATTTTATACTCTTTTAATTAATATTATAGTTTATTTTACAAAGCGCCCTCAGAGGATTCAGGGAACTGAGTGGCGTCAGAGGGCGCGCGCAGGGGGTGGGGGGATCCCCGAGACGCGGGCCTGCAGCCCCCCGGCCCCGGGGCAGCCCCCGTCCGGCTCTCTTGGTGCTGGAGCGTGCGTACCTCTTCCTTTCCGGACGACATGACATCAGAGCCAAAGAGTGGGGGCACTAGGCCACCAGATGGGGAAACTGAGGCTGCAATCGTCCCCTGGGGAGCCGGGGGCCGACGGTCCAGGCAGGGCCCCCAGCAGGCAGCCTGGCGCCCCCACTCCGGGCCTCTCCCCTTTCACTCAGGGTGACAGGGTCCCTGCCACCCCCCCCCCCGCCGGCGGCCCTCGGATCCCCGCCCACCCCGCTGCCACAGGACCCGCGCTGCGGGGCGGCGGGGAAGGAGGCTTCTCGGAGAGGACCAGGCACGGCTTGGGGGCCCCTCCCCGGGAGGGCACGATGAGCACCCACCCACTCCCTGGGATAGGGATGCCGCCCTTCCGTGGCGAAGACGAGTGCACGCGGGGGGGGTCACGTCGGGGGCGCCCCTGCGGGGAGGCGAGGCGGCGGGCGCGCGCAGCCGTCCCGAGGTCAAGTCCGCAGGTGGAGGGGGCGCGCCCCGCGGGGAGGCGCGTGCGCGCGCGCGGCGGGGCGGGGCGCGCGCGCGGCGCTCACAGCACCATGGCCGCCGGCAGGTGGTGCGCGGCGGCGGCGGCGGCGGCGGCGGCGGCCGCGGCGGCGGCGAGCGCGGGCGCATGCGCGTGCGGCGCGGGCAGCGCGGGCGAGTGCGCCTGCAGCGCGGCGCTGGGCGGCCGGTGGCGCGCGCTCTTCTGGTGGGCGCGCAGGCCGGCCAGCTGCGAGTAGGCGCTCTGGCACACCTGGCACTTGTAGGGACGCTCGCCCGTGTGCAGGCGCACGTGGTTGCGCAGCGTGGACGACTGGCTGAAGCGGCGGTTGCAGAAGCGGCACACGAAGGGCTTGTCCAGCGTGTGGATGCGCATGTGCGAGCGCAGGTTGCTGCGGGAGTTGAAGCCGCGGTGGCAGATCACGCAGCGCATGCGGCCCGCGGTGCCCGCGGCCGAGTCCGCCGGGTGGAAGTCCTCTGGGCGCGCGGGCGAGGCGCGGGGCCGGCGCGGCGGGGCGGAGGGAGGAGACAGCGGCCCGTTAGAGCCGGGCTCGCGCGCCCGCGCGGCCCCCGGCTCCCCTCCCGGCGCCCACCCCCCCGGGCGCCTGCGGGTGTCCAGGGCGGGTCGGATCTGGGTGCCGCCGACAGAGGGGAGGGGCGCAGGCCCCTGGGGGAACCGGAGTGAACCCCAGGAAACCTCAGCTTTCGCATGGGAAAGCTGCAAACTGTCTGTCTGTCTGTCTGTCTCTCTGTCTGCCTGGCTGCCTGCCTGGCTGCCTGTCTGTCTGTCTGTCTGTCTGTCTCTCTCTCTCTCTCTCTCTCTCTCTGTCTGCCTGCCTGTCTGCCTGCCTGTCTGCCTGTCTGCCTGCCTGCCTGTCTGCCTGCCTGCCTGTCTGTCTGCCTGCCTGTCTGCCTGTCTGCCTGTCTGCCTGCCTGCCTGTCTGCCTGCCTGCCTGCCTGTCTGTCTGCCTGTCTGTCCGGCAGCGGTGGCTCACGCCTGCCATCCCAGGTACTCGGGAGGCTGAAATCTGAGGATTGCAATTCAAAGCCGGCCCCGGTGGGAAAGTCGGTGAGGGTCTTTACCTCCCATCGGCCACCAGAATGCCACAAGTGGAGCTGTGGCTCCAACTGGCAGAGCATCAGCCTTGAGTGAACGAAACCAAGGGGCACCCAGGCCCCCCCCCCCCCCCCCCCCCCCCCCCCCCCGCTTGCGCCCTAGGACCGGGACACTCCCACACAAAAGGCAGAGTGTCCACTCTGCGGGGGGGACCGCACCTCGGTTTACTCACTGGGGAAATGAAATAATGGCCTTGCTCCATGTCTGTTGTAAGGATCGGATAAATCAATGTAAAACATTTGCCACAGAGCAAGGCGCTCCTGAACGGTAAGTAGCTGCTGCTCTAAAAATAACGACAATCGAGCTTCATAAGGTGAGGCCGCAGCGGGATGATGCCCAGAAAAGCTTTTCCTCTCTTACCCACCAGAAACCAGAGAGTCCAAAATCTGGCCGACGTAGGCCTTGAGCCAGTGGCCCCAGTTACGACGGGCAGTGCCCCAGAACATACTACCAGGCTTTTTTTCTGCCCTGCTGCAGAGCTACTAAGAGACGTAGAGGTCACTTTGTCCTTCCCTTTACAGATGAGGAAACTGAGGTCCAGAACCCTTCCTAAGATGGCACATACAGACTCTTGATGCAGGGCTGCCATTTCCTGCCACACCTCTCTGGATGTCCCTCGCTTGCCCTCCAGCAGCTGATCAGGGCCAAAAGCAGGGCTGTCTCTCTTCCCCACTCAATGCCATGCTGGCCCTGGGGTATCAGTCTCATGGGCCGGTAAGACCCCATCTTCGACTGGTCCCCTGAGGCCAAGGCTCCCTGCTCCTCACCCCCCCTTTTTTTTTTTTTTGCCAGTCCTGGGCTTGAGCTCAGGGCCTGAGCACTGTCCTTGGACTTTCTCAAGGCTAGAGCTCTACCACTTGAGCTCAACACCACTTCTGGCTTTTTTCTCTATATGTGGTACGGAGGAATCGAACCCAGGTCTTCATGCATGCTAGGCAAGCACTTTAACCACTAGGCCAAACTCCCGGCCTCCTCACCCTTTTCTTGCTCCCTGGTTCTTGGTTATCGTGGCCCCAGGGGGAATACCTACCATGCTTGTTCTTCTTCTGCTCCTCTTCCAGCCCAGGCACTCCAGGGATGCCCAGGAAGGTATTGTGTGAGTTTCCATACCACACCAGCAGCTCCTGGTCCGGTGGGATCATCTGCAGGGAGAGAGGCGACAGAGGGTCAGGGATATGTGGCCAGTGGTGGGATGTGGCTGGTGGTGGGATGCAGGAATTTCTGCACACCCCCTGACAGCCAGGAGATGGGTCAGCCCTGAGAAGGCCACAGCTGGGTCCTTCTGCTCTGAGATGCCCCCGTGACCTGCACTGACACCCAAAGAGCCAGGACATTATTGTCCCTCTGTGCTTGCTCCACTTCCAAAGAGTGTCCTGGCTGATGGCCACAGGACAGGGGCTCAGTATGGGCAGAAATGACAGCAGAGGGACGGCTAGAAAACTTCCTTCCTCACAGAATGGGGGAAGCAGAGCCAGCCAGCTCCAGAGCCACAGGGTGGAGCCAGATGTTCCCAAAGAGCGTGGGTAGTGAGACATCCTAGAGTGCTGATAATGTTCTGGAAATAGTTCTCTTCCCAAATAGTTAAAAATCCACCACGCATTTCCCCACGGGGTACAGGGCTCAGCAGGGTTCCATGCAGGGGTAGATGTTAAAAAAGAAACGTCTGGACTGAGAAACACCTCCACGCAGGAACTATGGGGATGTGCAGCCAGGAACAGAGTCTGTTTCATCAAGTCATAGGTCCGTTACCAAGGCATTTGCAATGGAAGGCTAAAGGCTCTGTTTTTCCTCAGAGAAAGTAACTGCCTAGGGAAAATGGCGACAGCTGGTGGTCAGAGTTTTGCAGTGGGAGATGCTGGAAGATCTGCTTCCCGAGCCCGACCTCAGGCCACCCCCAGACCTTTGGTGAAAGCCAGTTACCTCTTCCAAGGGGACCCTCCTTCCCCTTCCTCCCCTCCCAACAGCTATTTTGTTTTCCTGCAGGATCCATTTCAGTTCTCCAGGGAGCCAGCTGCTGCGGAGCAGATCCCTTGATCTCCACATTCTGCAGAGCCCAGCCACTCGGGGGAGCCCTCGAACAACTCTGTGCAGAGCCCAGAAGCTCTGCTTGACGCTGGCAGGAGGGAGCTAAGAGGGGAGTACAGGGCTGGACAATGTGGGATCTTAGTGACTGTCATTCTACTGAGACTCAGTCTATGGTCGCCATGCCCCTTCCTGTGACCCACCGGGCACCACAGAAACCTAGGGGCAGTGTATGGCATGATGCCAGCAAGGGCCATGCCCAAGAAGAGCCCCAGAACCCAAGGAAAACAGGACCTAGTGGTAGAGTGCTTGCCTAGCATGCACAAAGCCCTGGGTTCAATTCCTCGGTACCACATATACAGGAAAAAGCCAGAAATGATGCTGTGGCTCAAGTAGTAGAGCTCTAGCCTTGAGCAAAAAGTGTCCAAGGACAGTGCCCAAGCCCTGAGTTCAAGCCCCAGGACTGGCAAAAAAAAAATTGCCTCAAAGAAATCAGAGAGATTAGAACCTAGGACTCCAGCAAGTCACTGAGGACCTAGCTGCTGTTGGAAGCCAACAGGCAGAGCTAGAGGCCCCTTCTTTCAAAGGGCAGAGAAGGTTTGTGAACCCCCAGAGGAAAGGAGATGATGGGGCTGAAATATTTCAGATTAGCCGATGAAGAGGTCAGTCATAGCCAGTGCTGGTGGCTCACGCCTGTAATTCTAACTACTCAAGGAGGCTGAGATATGAGGATGACAGTTCAAAGCCAACTGGGGTGGGAAAGTCTGTGAGTCTCTTATCTCCAATAAACCAAGAAAAAAGCTGAACGTAAAGGTATGGTTCAAATGGTAGAGCACCAAACTTGGGTAAAGAAGAAAAAAAAGAGCTAAGTGAGCACCAGTAGGTCATGCTCTAATGCTAGCTACTCAAAATGCTGAGATCTGAGGATCATGGTTCAAAGCAGCCCAGGAAGGAGGAAAGACTGTGAGACTGTGGTGGGGGGGTTGTTTTTTGTTTTTTTGCCAGTTCTGGGGCTTGAGCTCAGGGCCTGGGTACTGTCCTTGGACACTTCCTTTTTTTCCAGTACTGGGTCTTGAACTCAGAGCTTGGGCACTGATCTTGGGCTCTTGGGCTTTCTCAAGGTTAGAGCTCTATCATGTGAGCCACAGCACCATTTCTGGCTTTTTTCTATGTATGTGGTACTGAGGAATCGAACCTGGGTCTTCGTACATGCTAGGCAAGCACTCTACCACTAGGCCAAACTCCCAGCCCCCTTGAACACTTTTTTGCTCAAGGCTAGTGCTCTGCCACTTGAGCCACACCACTTCTGGCTTTTTCTGAGTATGTGGTAGTTAGGAATTGAACCCAGGGCTTCATACATGATAGGTGAGCAGTCTCCCACCACGTTCCTCTACAGGCTATATTCCTGGACCTGTGAGACTGTAATCTCCAATTAATTACAGAAAAAGTCAGAGACAGGCGAGGTGGCTCACACCTGTAATCCTAGCTACTCAGGAGGCTGAGATCTGAGGATCAAGGTTCAAAGCCAGCCCTAGCACTAAAGACCATGAGACTCTTACCTCCAATTAACCTCTAGAAAAATGGGAAATGGGGCTGTGGCTCAAGGGTGGAGTAGTAGCCTTGAGCTGAAGAGCTCAGGGACAACACCCAGGCCCAGGAGTAGGGTGGCAGCCTTGAGCTGAAGAGCTCAGGGCCCAGGCTGAGTTTAAGCCCTGTGACCCGCAAAAATAAAAAAAAGAAAAAGCCAGAAGTAGTGCTGTGACTCAAGTGGTAGAGCACTGGCCTTGAGCAAAAGTAGCTCAGGGAGAGTGCACAGGCCCAGTGTTCAAACCTCAGGACTGGCAGGCAGGAAAAAAAGAAAAGCTAAGTGCCAATTCAAGCTCTAGTGATTGCACAAACACAGACAGCAGCCTCTGAAAGATACGGGTAGACCCCCAGGCCACACAGTCCTTGCCTAACCTTCAACCAGCTGCTTTGCCTCTGTGAGTTTCTCTTGTAATGAGTGCTTTGGGGAGCACAGTCCCAGAGGCCCCCAGCCCCACAACTGCTGAAAGACACACAGACACACGGAGACTGCAGGTTCTTCTAGCACAGCCCCTGCCATGGTCAAGAGGCCCTGCGGGAGATGCTTTGCAGAGGTTGCAACCTAGCCCTAGAGCCCAGAAGAAAGGGGGACTCATTTCCCCAAAAGCTAAGTGACCTTGTTCCCGTGGTCTCATCGTATGGTGCCTCAGTTTCCTCACTGTCCTGGTCTCCTTGAGTAGTTCCTGGATCATCGGGGCCACATGTGCGTACCGCATGCACAGCACTGGCTCACCAGCTCCCAGAGCAGCTGCTGGGCTCCGGGCATGCAGAGCTCTGCAGTGGTAACACAGAGCCTGCAGGATGACCTGGGCCCCAAGGCCTTGGCATGCCCCAAGGACAGAGGTCCACAACAGTGCTATGGCCTCCCCCCAGGAAAGACAAGCTCCAGCCTAGCAGTGGGGGGGGAGGCTCAGCCAGCCCAGCAGGTGACACCCCTAGCTTTAGACTCTCCACCCAAGAACCAAAACCTAAGGCAGTAGTAGTTATGCCATTTTAATTGAAAATAACAGCCAAGTACAATGCAACAGACAAATCCTAGACTCTTACGTCTAACCAGCAAAGAGAACTCCCAAGGGCACTAGCCCTAAGCAAAAAGCTAGGCAAGAGTAGAAAGCCTTAAGTTCAAAGTATTAGAAGAAGAAAGAAAGAGGCTGGGAGTATAGCCATTAGGCCAGGCATGCAGGAAGCCTTGAGTTTGATTCCTCAGTGCTATTACACCCAGAAAAAGTTGGAACTGGTGCTGTGGTTCAAGTGGTAGAGTGCTCAAGGACAGTGCCCGGGCCCTGAGTTCAAGCCTAAGGACTGAAAAACAAGATGGAGATGATAGCTGAAGATCATATAGACCTGAATACCGTGTGTGTGTGTGTGTATGCACATACACACGTGTGTGCATTGTACATGCATGTGTGCCAGTCCTGGAGCTTGAGCTCAGGACCTGGGAGCTGTCCCATAAGCTTTTTCACGTAGACTGGCACTCTACCACTTGAGCCACAGCTCCACTTGTGTGGCTTTTTGGTGGTTGCACAGACTTTCCTGCCTGTGCTGGCTTTAAACTACTATCCTCAGATCTCAGCCTCCTGAGTAGCTAGGATTACAGGCCTGAGCCCCTGGCACCTGGCTCTGAATACTCATTCTAAATTGTTACCCAGGTTACTGTTTATAAAAATATAAGTACTAGCAGGGCCGGGGGTTTAGCCTAGTGGTAGAGTGCTTGCCTAGCATGCACAAAGACATCGGTTCGATTTCTTGGTACACATACATAGAAAAAGCGAGAAGTGATGCACTGGCTCAAGTGGTAGAGCTCTAGCCTTGAGAAAGCCCAAGGACAGCGCTCAGGCCCTGAGTTCAAGCCCCAGGACTGCCCCCCCAAAAAAAAAACTACTTTCAGGACTGAAGATGTAGCTGACTCACCTTCTACGCACCAGGCCTGAGTTTGATCCTCAGCACTACCAAAAATAAAAAGGAAAATAGAAATACAAATCTCTAAAAAGAAATAGTAATAATAATGAAGAAAAATAAAACGTGTTTAAGAGAAGACTGTTGTAGGAAGGGTGAATGGCAGCATATTTTATGATGGACTGAAGTTGATTTTATGCATTAATTGAAAAAGTACAATCCCTGAGCACGATGGCATCAGCAAGCGATGGGCCAGACAGAGAAGCCACTTCCTCTCTGTTCTAGTGGCTAGTGGTGCTGCCAGCTCTCTGGGCATCTTTCCCCAGAAATATTTCTCACTTTGAAACCACTAAAAAATGCTGACTGAAGGTGTAGAGAGAAATGGAGTACACAGAGTGACTTCTATTTTTATAGGCTGGGCTGAGGGTTTTGTTTTTTTCCCCTCATTGTTTGTGTTTGTTTTTGAGTGGTAGAGGGGATTGAACTTAAGGCTTCTAGCTTGTCCAGCCCTACCTCTGACTCTCTTTTTCCTCCTAGCTACTCAGGAAACTGAGAATTGATGATCATGGCTCAAAGCCAGCCTGGGGAGGAAAGTCTGTGAGCTTATCTTCAATTAATCAGCAAAAAGCCAGAAATGGAGTTGTGGCTCAACTGATAGAGTACCAGCTTTGAACAAGAAAGCTAAGCCAGAGTATCCTGAGCTGTTCGTTGTTGTTTTTGCCAGTCATGGAGCTTGAACTCCAGGACTGGGCATTGTTTTTGCTCAAGGCTAGTGCTCTACCACTTTCAGCCACAGCTCTACTTCCTGTTAATTGGAGATAAGAGGCTCATGAACTTTCTTGCCCATGCTGGCTCTAAACTGTGATCGTCAGATCTCAGCTGCCTGAATAGCTAGGATTACAGGCATGAGCCACCAGCTCCTGACTTTTTCATTTATTTACTTCACTATTTTTTATTCAAGGTGCAGCAGAAAGCTGGTAAGACTTAGATACACACAAATCAGTCCTTCTGCTTAACCCACCACATTCATCAAACTAGGACCTAAGCTTTCCCTTTGAAACCTGAAACATGAGATGCAAAACCAACACAACAAAACACAACTTTTCATGGACTCCACGGATTGCAGAAGAAAAGGAATACTTAGGGGTAGGGTTAAATTACTACGGTGCAAAACCATGAGGCATGCCTCAAAAAAGCTTTAACCACTGTAAAAACTGAACTATAACACACCCATGTAGCCAGCCAGGTGCCAGTAGCTCACAGCTGTAAACCCAACAACTCAGGAGGTTGAGACCCGCAGATCACACTTCTAAGCCATGCTGGGCAGGAAAGTCCGTGAGATTCTTATCTTCAATTAATTAGCAAAAAGCCAGACATGGAGGCATGGCTCTAGCAGTAGACTAGCCTGGAGCAGAAAAGCTAAGCAAGAATGTGAAACCAGCCTATAATCCTAGCTACTCAGGAGGCTGAAATCTGAGGATCAGGATTCAAAGCCAGCCCAGGCTCAAAAGGACCTGAGACTCTTATCTCCAATTAATCTCTAGAAAATGGGCTTGGCTCAAGGGTAGGGTGGTAGCCTTGAGCTGAAGAGCTAAGGGACAACGCCCAGGCTGAGTTTAAGCCCCACGATCCACAAAAAACAAAACAAAAAAGTGAAACCTTGAATTCAAGCCCTAGTGGCTCAAACAAAAAAACAAAAAAAAATAAAAACAAAAACCGTGGGCTGGAAGCGGGGCCCAGTGGTGGAGAGGTGGGCCTGCCTAGCGTGCATGAAGCCTGGAGTTTGATTCCTCCGTATTATACCCCCAAAAAATCCAGAAGTGGTGCTGTGGCTTAATGAAGGCTCAAGGACAGTGCCTAGGCCCTGAGTTCAAGCCCCAGGACTGGCCAAAAAGAAAAAGGAAACATGCATAGAGGGAGACCAAGAGAAGGCATGACATTGTTTTAAAAAAAAAAAAAAAGGACTCTTGATTTCTGTAACTGTAATCCATCTGTCGATCACCTTTATACTAACAATAAAATTAAAATAAAAACATATATGTAGTGATATTGTTTTCAATGCTACTAAGAGAAAAATTGAAGCCTGTCCTGGAAATGTACAATATGACTGGGAGCCGTGGGGCTGCAACAGCTCCTGCCCAGCGCAGGGGACTGGGTGACACTTTCACTTCTCCTCCTCAGGCCCCTGTGAGGAAGCCCAGGAGACCCCTGGCACCTACCGCTTCCTCTCTAAAATACGGGAACTGTCCAGGGTCCCATCAGCTGACTGCTCATATGCAAGGGACAACCACGGATCCCCACAGGCTCCCTGGGGATCCTGCTGCCACTAATACTCCCGCTGGCCCCAGTCAGGCTCTATACAGGGGACTCAGTATCTAAACCAGCCAGCTGTTCACACAGCTGCTCAGGATACACCACAAATAGAGCAATTGGTGGAGAGAACCAATTTCTATAGCATGATGTCAAAACTTGGGAGAAAACATCAGCTTTTGAGGTATTGTGGTGACCAGTTACTTGACTTTATTCTCTCTCTCTCTCTCTCTCTCTCTCTCTCTCTCTCTCTCTCTCTCTCTCTCTCTCTCTCGGCACTAACCCTGAGCTTTTTTTTTTTTTTTTTCCTCAAGGCTGGCACTCTACCACTTGAACCATAGCTCTGCTTCCAGCTTTTTTGCTGTTTAACTGGAAACAAGAGTCACAAAGACTTTGCTCCCTAGGCTGGTTTCAAACCAGGATCCTTACACCCCAGCCTTCTGAGTAGGTAGGATAACAGGCACAAACCACTGGCACCCAGCTTGGCTATATTTTTATTGTAAATTGTCAGTAATAAGCTTTGGGGGTTGTTCTCCTAATACAAATTCATGACCGTCATTGAACATGGTCCCAGGAGACGCGGGTGCCCTCCCTCCCCTTCTCTGAGCGGCTCAGATGCTCCGGCCGCAAAGGATTGCTGGGTCATCTGGCTGAACATTAATTTCCATTGTACACAGATGTCCTGACACACCAATTAATAGAGTTCTGGCAAATAGATACCGGCCACATGGCACAGTGGTCAAGTGTTCCCAGACAGTCACAGCTCAGCCCCCTCCCAGCTTCTCCTCAACCCTCATTTCATCAGCATTAGAAAGGGAAACTGTAGCAAACACTCAGCCAGCATTTGAAAAGCCCTGGCTCTGATTCTCAGCACCACAAAATAAATAAATTAAATAAATAAATAAATAAATAAATAAATAAAGTGGGGTTAACTGGCAGGGTGGCTCACGCCTGTCATCCTAGCTATTCGGGAGGCTGAGATCTGAGGATCAAGGCTCAAAGCCAGCCCGGGCACAAAAGGACCTGAGACTCTTTATCTCCAATTAACCTCTAGAAAACTGAAATGGCACTGTAGCTCAAAGGGTAGGTGGTAGCCTTGAGCTGAAAAGCTCAGGGACAGTGCCCAGGCCCAGAGTGCAAGTCCCACAACAGACAAAAAAGAAAAATGTGGGGTTGGTGTTGACATGTTAGATGGCTGGAAAAACGTATTTTTTTTTCCAGTTTGGTTTGGTTTTGGTTTTGTTTTTTTGCCAGTCCTGGGGCTTGAACTCAGGGTCCGGGCACTGCCCTTGGACACTTTTTTGCTCAAGGCTAGCACTCTGCCACTTGAGCCACAGTGCCACTTCCAGCTTTTTCTTTGTATGTGGTTCCGGGGAAGCAAACCCAGCGTTTCATGCATGCTAGGTGAGTACACTACCACTAAGCCATGCTCCCTGCCCTGGACAAACGGTTTAAAAAGTTGTATGGCTGGGGAGATAGCTCCATGACAGAGCACATACTCAGCTTGCACCAGGCCTTAGCTTCAATTCCAAGCATGCATATGCATGTGTACATACACGAGTAGACAGACACACACACGCACACGCACACCGTTTAAGACTTTTTGAAAAGGGTGTTAAGACAGTAGCTACCCATCACTATTTTGTGCTGATCCTAGCATCCTAGCTGTCTGAAAGGCTAAATAAAATCAGGCGCTTGGCTGTTCTGGAAGAGCTAGAAGAAACGTTCTTAGACACCCTTCTCAACACAGAGCTGGATGCAGTGCTACTCGCCTGTCATCACCCCAAGCCATGTGAGGGCTAAATTGGAAAGAGGGAAGTTCAAAACCATCCTAGGCAAAGGAAGTGCATGAGATTCTCTACAGAGGAGAGCTGGATGCTATGCTATCTTTCTGTCACAGCAGCAGTACAAAGCTGAGCACAGAGGCTGAAGCTAGAATTGCTGGTGAAAAAGAGGGCCAGTGGCATGGTCCAGAGTTTTTGGGCCAGCCTAACAAGCATGAAGTCCTGAGGTCAAGCTCTCAGTCCCACCAAAAACAACGAAAGGATATCAGCAGGCAGGCAACGTGGCTTAGTGGTAGAATACTTCCCTAGCATGCATGAGACCCTGGTTCAATGATACCACATGAACAAAATTAAATAAAATAAAGTTATAAAAAGGACATTAGGGGCCACGGATGTAGCCTAGTGGCAGAGTGCTTGCCTAGCATGCACAAAGCTCTAGGTTAGATTCCTCAGTACCACATACTCAGAAAGAACCGGAAGTGGTGCTGAAGCTCAAGTGGCAGGGCACAAGCCTTGAGCAAAAAGTGTCTCAGGAAGCTGGGTGCAGTAGCTCACACCTGTAATCCTACCTACTCAGGAGGCTGAAATCTGTGGATTGTGGTTCAAAGCCAGCCCAGATACTACGGTCCATGAGATTTTTATCTCCAATTAACCTCTAGAAAACTGGAAGTGGCACTGTGGTTCAGGGGTAGGGCAGTAGCCTTGAGTTGAAAAGCTCAGGGACAGCACCCAGGCCCCAAATTCAAGCCCCATGACCAACCAAAAAAAAAAGTGGTGAGGGGGGAAGAAAGAGGATACTAGCACTGTGGCAGCAACGATGTGTTTTGTGTGACATTATTAAAATGAAGCCAATCATTATCAATTATAGAAATTAAAGAGCACTCACTGATAAACAAGGCCAAAGGGATAAACAGAGTCAAGAGAAAAATGGTGCTTGCCCTTAGAGCCAAGACAGAGATGTGGCTCTGGGGAAAATTTAAAGCTCAGCTGTCTGAAATGAAAGGGAAAATTGCAGGAAGAAAAAGCCTGCATTTCAAGGCATAATAATTTGCCAAAGAATAGGGAAGAGAAAGATTGAAGGTTTTCTTCCAATTATATAACCCAAAGTCATATTACCACATTTCTAAATCCTTTCTTTGTGCGAACTTCTAACCCAGACTTTGGCAGCTGACGCCTCTCATCCTAGCGACTCAGGAGGCTGAGAGCTGAGGATTGTGGTTCCCAGGCCAGGCAGGAAAGTCCATGAGACTTTTTTTTTTGTCATCGTGGGGCTTGCCTGGACGCTGTCCTTGAACTCTTCAGCTCAAAGCTACCACGCTACTCCTTGAGCCACAGTACCACTTCGGGTTTTCTAGTGGTTAACTGGAAATAAGAGTCTCATGGTCTTTAGTGCCTGGGCTGGCTTTGAACCTTGATCCTCAGATCTCAGCCTCCTGAGTAGCTAGGATTACAGGCGTGAGCCACTGCACCCAGCTTCCATGAGATTCATCTCCAACAAACTACCAAAAAGCTGGAAGTAGATATGAGGCTCAAGTGGTAGAGTGCCAGCCTTGAGAGGAAAAAAAAAGACAAAAGGAAGGAAGGAAGGAAGGAAGAATTCAGAGAGAACACTCAGGCCCTAAGTTCAAACTCCACTACTGGCAGAAAAATAAAGAATAAACAAACGAATAAATGTCAGATCTTCCATCCTTCCTGGACCAACTGGTTTTGTTTCTGTGGAAGAATTGGGTCACTGGATCCCCTATGGGTTTAGCCCCTTTCACCTGTCAAAATAACGTTTCCATTCAACAATTGATTAGTGCTGCCTGACCATATGCTGGGAACTTTCTAGAGATGCCATTAAGACCCACTAGGCAGGAAGAAGGGTCCTGGCTCAGGAGATCCAGCCCGAGATGAAGCTTGCTACAGCTCCTGGAAGTGCCATCACCTTTATTCGTGTTTGGAGATCTGGGACTGTTTCTTTGGAAAGTTGCACTTTCCGTATTTTGGCAAGCAATGGGTTACTATTATGAAGTATAAATAGCACTTGTGAGCGGCAGCAAGATTAAGAAAACAGATCGTGGCAAAGGTCCTTCTCCTTGGCTAACCCCACACAGGCACAGAACAAACAGGCGATTTATTGCAAAGATGGGAAAGCAGCCGGGGTGAGTGGCCATGCGCCCTAGTCTAGTCCAGAAGGGCTCTGTGAGAAGCAGCCCGCCTCCCCCGGGCGGCCAGGCACACCCGCAGGCACCAGTCCTCCTCCGATAAGTGCAATCTGACATTGTGTCAATATGGCTCCAGAAAATTGATACGGAGGGAAAAAAGCATGCAACTTCGCGTGTGAGAGGTAATGCAGGCTGTTTTGTGTCTTCTTGTCCCTCAAACAGTTCCTTTATAGGTGGCTCTGCTGAGTGTAAAAGCCTGCTAACCATGACAGCTAGCTACTGAAATCACATGCGTGGAACACACGGTAGTCAAGGCTACAGATGCATCCCATTCTTTGTACACTAACTTCCCCACGATACATGCAAGTTCTCATCCCTTCCTCGAAATTTTCTTCTTCCACCCTATTCTCTAACTCCTTTCTCTATTCCTATTTCCTTTTTCACGCGGTTCCTTTGTGTTGGTCTTGGAGCTTGAACTCAGGCTCTGGGCACCCAAGACTGGTGCTCTACCACTTGAACCACAGTTCCACTTCTGGCTTCTTGGTGGTTCATTGGAAAAAAGAGTCTCACAGATCTCCCTGGCCCAGGCTGGCTTCCAACCACAATCCTCAGATTTCAGCCTCCTTTAATAACTACAATTATAGGCCTGAGCCACCAGGGCCTGGCTTTCTGCATTTCTTTATATACATCTATTGCAATGTCCTGTCCCCATGTTGCTGTCCCCTTTTGTGACCTGGACAGTAACAGCACAGTCAGGGTCCCTAGCCTGCTTCAGCCAGGAAGCCTCTTGACAGAACGACAGAGGCATTCATGGCCAGTGTCTGTATCAATGTGAGTATGTGCGTGAGTGCGTGAGTGCGTGCGTGCATGCATGTGTGTGTGTGTGTGTGTGTACACGTGCATACACACACGTATGTATACGAGTGTTTATGTGGGAACTAGAGTATGTGCCTGCCCTCCATCAGCATGGCCAGGACAGCACGTGGACAAGAGGCGATACATGAGTGTGCATGAGCCCCTGAGTGGAGCTGAGGACCACCCCCTGATGTGCCCCATAAAGATGGGGTTCGGCAGTTTCTGAAGCCCATTCTAGAAGGGCGTGGCCCAACTGGATGGCTCCAGAAGCCACCAGCCTGGCACCCCTAGTTCTACCTAGACCCCTTTGGTCCTGCCCTGGCCCTGTCCCAGCTGTCCGGCACTCTGGATTCCAATGGAGGCCAGTTCCCCCATTCTGAGCCTCTACTTCTAGTCCTCCAGGCCCGCCCTGCGCTGAGCTCCAGTCCCCACCCCACCCCACCATCATTGGTCATTGGGATCTGGCTAACAAGGGACAAGGCTCAGGTCCAAAAGCTACTAGGCCTCCTGGCACCTCAGGAATCCTAAACACAGCCAGAGAGACTGAGACCCAGCCAAGCCTCCCCCTGTCTACTGGAAAATCTCCTCCCTCACCGTTCCCAGTCCTCTCAGCCTTCCATCACCCTGGCCCTGGCTCTGCCCATCCCCCTTCACAAGCCTTCAAACACCCCGGGAGGCAGTATTTAACCCCCCTATCCTCCCTTGCTCCTCTGAGAAGAGTCACAGAACTACTGACCTCACCACCCAGCCTCGGGGCCACCAGAGCTGCCTGCCACCCAGCAGACCCCAGTTTCCAAGTCCTCAGAGTCCTCCTCCTGGAGGTCCTATAAGACGAAATACAGAAATGCAGAAAAGGTGTCTGGGAAAAGCCTGACCTGCAATGAATGAGCTGGGACTAGAGTCACGAGCAACCATCCTGTCAGCATCACATACGTGGAGAATGAGGGGTGACAGCAGCTAAGCCGCCAGGGACACACACCGCTGTTCCTTCTCTCACCCAACACTATCCCTAACACCTTTCTCTATTCCTATTTTCGAATTCTTTGTTCTTGTTTCTCTATTACTTCCCAACCAATCACCCTCTGAAGGCTTCCAGGATCTCACATCTAGTTCAAGCATTCCCGACGGCAAAAGTTCCGAGCTCCACAGAAAGAAGCTGGTGGCTCGCAACTATAACCCCAGCCACTCGGGAGGCTGAGATCAGAAAGCTTAAAGTGGCCCTGAGGCTCGAGGGGTAGGGTGGTAGCCTTGGGACAGCACTCAGGCCCAGAGTTCAAGCCCTATGACACCTCCCCCCCAAAAAAAAGTTCCAAGACAGATGGCCTGCATGCCACCCTGTGGGACCACGCTGGTCCCTGCACACAGCACCCACCTCGATGGCCTTGTAGAAGATGCTTGTGCCAATCTGGACCACCTCCAGGTTCTGCTCCTGCTCGTTCCGTGCACACTTGATGTAGGTCATCCAGCTCCGGTGGTCCTCCTGGCTGGCATCGATAAAGTAGCGCACTGTGCCGTCCTCATTGAACACCTGGCATGGGGGCAGCCGGGACTAGGTGAGATGTGGCTATGCCATGTGCTTGGTTCCATGGCCAGGGCCAGAGCCCTGATCAAACACGTGTGTGTGTGTGTGTGTGTGTGTGTGTGTGTGTGTAGAGGCGTTTCCTGGGGCTGAAGAAAACCCTGTGGGACACAAGACCCCAGAGAGGAAAGCCTGGCTCATGAAGACACCTAGGCCTAGCCAAGAGCCGCCAAGAGGTCAAACTTTACCCTGAGCTTCCTGACTCTGGGACAAGTAGAAGGATAATCACTACCCAGAATCCACATGGCAGGAGCTGAGATTAGGAGACCCCCCTCCTCCATGCTCCCCCAGCTGCCCTTGCCCAGCATCCTCACACTGGATTCCTCCAGAGGCATCCAGGTGGGGGCTGCGGGGAGCAGGGCTGGGGGGTGGGGGGGAGGAGATTAGGAAGGAGCTGTGCCATCTGCCTCCAAAGAAGACCCGCCTCAGCCCCCAGCGCTGGCTTTGTCCTAGGAGCAGCCCTTCCTGGATCTTCCAGCGCCGTGTGGGCTGCCTCAGAAGGCTGAGGTGGAAGTCTCTCTGCGCCTCGGCTTCCTTCTCTAAAACGGGGATGACAAATCACAGGGCTGCTGAGATAATGCTATGGCTGGCAGGCTGGAAACCCAGACAGCCGACTCAAGGCCCAGTGACAACCATCCTTTTGGATGACTTTCTGCCTGAGAACAGGAAACATTTCCAACAAGCACTTGCTCCATCCTCTGTCCACCATAGCAGCCGCCACACCTCACCCCAGGCCAGGACCCTGGCTGGCCTTGAGGAACTTCTCTTCTAGGTCCTGTGGCCAGGAAAAGAAGAAAAGTGGCAAGACCAGTGTTGGTGGCTCGTGGCTGCGATTCTAGCTACTTAAGGCTAAGATCTGAGGATCTTGATTCAAAGCCAGCCAGGGTGGAAAAGTCTGCAACACTCTTAACTCGAATTAAGCACCCCAAAGAAAGCTAGAAGTGAGCTGTGGCTCCAGTGGCCGAGTGCTAGCCTTGAGCCAAGGGGACAGTGCCCGGGCTAGAAAAACAAAACAAAGGTGTGCAAATGCCCCCGCGCGTCCCCACCCAGGGCCCGGCGGCCTACCTCCCACATGAGGTTGTTGTTCTTGCAGATGTCCACGTGCTCCGGGGCGATGACGCGGCCGGTGAACGGCCCCATCTCCGTGCCCGCCTTGATCCAGGTCTTGGAGAAGATGCCGAGGCCCTCGCCGGGGATGGAGCTCTGCGCGATGATCACCTCCACCGGGAGCACGAGGCTCGAGAGCTTCTGCACCTCTGCCGGGACGGGGCCGTGGGTCAGCGGCCGGGCGCGCCCTCACCCCGCGCCCCAGGCGGAGCCGCCTCGCCTCCGACCCCGCTCCTCCGGCCCGCGCCCTCGGGCTCTCCGCACCCCCGGAGGAACGCGGCGCGTCCCCGCTCCCCTTCCCTGGTTTTCGTTTTGCTCGTTTCGCGGTGGCTGCGAATCGAACCCGGGGCCCGGCCGGCGCCCTCACACCGGGATCGGCGCGCGGCCCTCGGGGCGGGTGTGGAGAGCGGGGTCTCGTTTGGCCTCGTCGTTCCGCGGCTTCTCCGCACCTCCACCAGCCCTCCCGCCCCCGACCCGGGGAAACTCCGGGCTCGGCCGGGAGACGGAGGCGGCGCGAGGCGAGAACGCCCCAGCCGGGTCTTTCCCGTTCGCCCGTGCGCATCGGGGCGCGGGCGCAGGAGCCCGCGGGGCCCCGAGCCGGCCCGAGAGACGCGGGCGGGCGACCGGCCCCGCTCAGTCCGCGCCCCCCGCGCGGGCCCCGCTCCGCTCCCGGGCCGGGCTCCGGGGGGCTCCGGAGTCCCTCGTGGGCGGGGACCCGGCGTCCTCGGCGCCCGGCCCCCCCCTCCCCGCCGTCGGGCCCGGGCCTCGGGGGCGGGAGCGCGGCGGAGCGGGGAGGCGCGGCCGGCCGCCCCGTCTTACAAGCTTCCCCTCTAAGCTACCTGGGAAAATGGCGGGGGGCGCGGGGAGCGGCTGAAAGGGGGGTTAAACGGTGTCCGTGGCGGGCCCAGCGGGCGATTTGTCACGCTGTTAACGTGATCGCATTCATTGGGCTCCATTCGAATGAAATTGCTAATTCTAAATTCATTAGCCCTGGAAAAATGCTGTAGCAGTAAATTGTCGCTCAATGCGGACGGGACTTGTTTAAAAGGGGCCGAGGAATCCCCCTTACAAAAAGGGGGGATTAGATGGTTGACATAGCGTGAATGAAAGTGGAATTAATCTTCACGGTAAATTAAGAGAGGAACAGACATGGCAAAGGGCTGGAAGAAGGGCGACGCGCTGAGATGCCAGCGCCGGGGAGGGAGATTGTGTGCGCGGTGATGAATGAGGGATAAGAACTTGAGACGTCCCAAAGAAAAGAAACTTCTCGGGCCCGGCGCCCGCCCCCGCCCGGCCGCGCCCCCCGCCCCGGCCCCCCGCCGCCTGCGCCCGGGGCTCGGCCTAAGTGGGAACTTTCGCGGGTCAAGCCCAAGTTAACTAAATGAATTTAAAACCCCTTCTCGGTGAGTCAACTGCTATTACACGCCTCGTGAGGCTCTGGACGCTGGGACCCGGGCTGGGGCGCACGGCGGGTGGGGAGGGGCGGCCGAGCGCCGGGCGCGGAGGGAGGGCGGCGCCGGGCCCCGCCGGGCCGCCGCGGCCGGACCCACGGGGGCCGCCGAGGCACCGCGGGTGGCCCCGGGCCCGCGGGCCCCCGTCGCGTGGCCAGCCCGGGGACCGAGCCCCGACGGCGCCCCCACTCACCTCCGGAGAAGGACTGCGCCAGGACCTCGGCGGTGAAGGCCGTCTTGGGGCTGGCGTGGTGGCTCTTGTCCTCCAGCAGCTGCTCGCCCAGCACGTTGCGCCATCGGCCGTACAGGAAGCTGTGCAGGATGTCGGAGGTGATGACCTCGGCCAGCGCCAGCCCCGGCGTCTTCAGCCCGGTTTTGAGCACCAGGGCCTCGGCCGGGAGCACAGAGCCCATCATGGGCGGCCCGGGGCTCGGCGGCGCCGGGGGCGGGGTGGGGGGGGCGGTGGGCGGCTGAGCCGGAGCCGAGGGAGGACCGGAGACGGGAGACGGGAGAGGGCTGCGAGGGTGGAGGAGGAGGAGGAGGAGGAGAGGAGGAGGACGACGACGACGACGACGAGGCGCGGGAGAGGACGGGAAGGAGGGCCCAGGAGGGAGGGAGGGGGCGACAGGCAGGGAGACAGGAATCTGCGTGGATGGCGGAGGCGGCGCCGAGGGCTGGGGAGACGCGGGTGGAGACGGAGGCGGCGCGGCGCGGCGCGGGGCGGGAGGCTGCGGAGCCGGCGGCCGGCGGCGAGGGCTCCGGGACGCTCGCCTCCTGCACACCCAGCCAGGACCGTCCTCCCCTTGGCAAAATCTCAGCGCCTTTATAGGAGCCGCAGTGACCCTCCTAATTGGTTATTAATGACCCCCTGACGTCGGAGGACAGACTGGTACCCGGCCGGGCGCGGCGGAACCTTCGAGGCGAGAGCGCGAGGGGCGGGGGCTCGGACAGCTCGGAACAGCCCCCTCGGCCCTCCTCCCTCCCCCTCCCTCCCTCCCTCCCTCCCCGTCCCCTTCCTCCCCTCCTCTTCCTCCTCCTCTCCCGTGGGAAGCGCCGGGCAGAGAGGGGAGGGGTCGGATCAGGGGCGGGGGCGCGAGGAGGCTGGCCGGGACTTCTGGGACTCCCGTGGGGCGGGGGGGGAGGACGCCGGGCCCCATCCCGTGGGTCTCACCTGTCCCAGCCCCCCCCCCGCCCCCGCGGCCGCCGCTCCTGGGCTCGGGCGGCCCTGGGGCTCCACTCCCCAGGCACCTGCTCCGGCCCCGGCGATCTCGTCCGCTCGGCCCGGGCTGGCTGAGCCGGCCATTCGCCCCACGCGGGGCGCGAGCCGCCACCCCGCGGGCGCGGCGGCGGCCCAGGCCCAGGCCCGGCGCCCGGCGCAGGCGGGGCCGCCGCGACCTCCGCGCGCCGTCGGGGCGGCTCGGGCTCGAGCCGGCCCCGTCGACCCCGAGGGCTGAGCAGAATCCACACTGCCCGCCGCTCGGAAAAGCTTCCCCGCGGAACGCGTGGGTCTCTCCAGGGGTCCCCGCGGGCGGCCCCGGCCGGGAACGGGGGACCCGGAGCGGATGCGGCGGGCGCGGCCGGCGGCCCCAGGCCAGCGCCGCCCGCCCGGCTTTCCACACCGCCTCTGCAAGCCTGCTTCCTCCTCCCTCCCCGTCCCTCCTCTTCCCGTCTAGCTCTTTCTCTTTGCCACCTTCTTCTGCCTCTTCTTCTTCGATCCCTCCATAGACTTTCTGCCCCATCTTGGGTCCGCGCGGTCCCTTCCCCCAGAAACAGTGGTGAGAAGCCAGTCAGGGCGCGTCCCCCCCACCCCGCTGGCTGCAGGCTCTGCCCCGGGGAGCCTCGAACCCCCCACCTGCAGCACCGACAAACACATGGTGGCCGCAGCGGGGACAATGCCAGCCTTTGGGCCCCCACCCACCCGTGGGGTGGCCGTCTCAGATGCCCCCGTGGAGGGCTGTGCTGAGCCTCGGTGCGTGGCTTAGGTCTCCGCTGTAGAGGACGAATTCCCCGGGCTTTCCCCGTGGAGGGGCGGACAGCCCGGGGCCTCCCTCGGCCGACCCCGTCCAGATGCTTCTCAGACCCCAGGGCGCGGCCTGCGCGGAGCCCGTCTGGCACCTGCGAGCGCGGGCCCCAGGCCCCTGACCGCCCGGCCGGGGACCCGCGGCCTCCGTGGAGGCGACGGAGTGAGGAAACACGAGGACTCCCACGGACAGCGCCCAGGGCCGCCCGGCTGGCGGACGCTGCGCCGGGCACCGCGCAGGCCCGGCGGGCCCGGCGCCAGCAGAGGGCAGCGCTGCGGAGCACCGGCCGCCGCCGGCAGGTCGGGGTCCCCCGGCCGGCACCTCGTCCCTCCCAGGCCTCGGGCGAGCCCCGCGGGTGCGTGGAGGGGAGTGGGGGGCGGCGAATCCCAGGGGCGCAGAGGCGCGGAGCGATGCCTGAGTACAGCCGGGAGCTGGGAGCTCGCCGGGCACCGCGGGGAGATGGGGGCCGGAGCCCCGCGCTGCGGG
Source organism: Megascapheus bottae (assembly GCF_031878675.1). Taxonomy (NCBI): domain Eukaryota; kingdom Metazoa; phylum Chordata; class Mammalia; order Rodentia; family Geomyidae; genus Megascapheus; species Megascapheus bottae. The sequence goes on along the minus strand of NC_143511.1, from coordinate 86,347,787 downwards.
GACCCCAGGAAGACCGGCGGCGCCCCAGCTCGCCGGCGTGTGGTGAAAACCGAGGCTTCTTTAACCTCATGGCTCTCCGGGTGCTGCCTCAGTGAGTGTGAGTGTGTGCGCGCACGCGTGTGGGTATCGCTGGCCAACTCTCCCCTCCCGAAGCACGGACACGCGTGTGTGCGCGGCCCCAGGGCGCAGTGTGCGTCCCGGTCCCCAGCTCCGGATCGGGGCTCCGGCGCGGGGTGTGCTGCAGTGGGGGGGGACCCCGCAGGGAGCGCGCCCCGACGCCGCCCCGTCGTCCCGCGCGCGGTGAGTGCGGGGCTCGAGGGCGCGGCGCGGAGAGCGGGCTCCCTCGGGAGTGTGCCGCGCCCGAGACCCCGCCCCGGCCCGGCGCGCCGCCGCCCGCCGCCCGCGCCTCTTTCATATTCATGGGCGTTAATAGAGAGCCCCCAGTATATCGGCCCTTTGTGGCGGCTCGTCGGGCTTGAATAGGCCCCGGCCCCCTTTCTTCGGCGCGGCTTCCCGAGGGGCCGGGCCGGGAGCGTCGCCCCCGCCTCCCGCCCGGCCAGGACATCTTTATCCCCCGCCGCCCCGTCCGCCCCGTCACGCGGCCCGGCCCGGGCGGAACGAATCCATCGGCCGCGGCCCCGCGGAGGTCACCCTCGCCGCGGCCCACGGGGTGCAGGGCGCCCCCCCTCCCGAGCCGGGGACCCCGGGGCGCAGGGTTCGCGGGGAGCCCGGGGCGGACGCACCCCCAGCGCGTCCACTTGTTGCCGCCGCCCGGAGCCCCGAGCGGCCTCCCCGGGGCCCTGGCGCCCTGGCGGGCCGCGTCCCCGGGCCGGAGCCTCCGGGCCGCACCCCGCGCGTTCCCGGGGCGCCCGGCGGGGCCATTGTCCGAGGAGAAATCCACCGCCGGGCCCGGGGAAGGCGCGTCTCTCTTTTGAACTTTCCGGGGCCGTCTCCCACCCGCGCCCGCCCTGGAGCGGGGATTTGCTCCCCTCGCGGGGCGGCGCCCCCCCTCCAGAAACATCTGCCGGGCGGCCCGGTCCACCCCGGGGCAGAGCCGCGCTAAGCCCCGCGAACTCATTAAAAAGATATTAACGGCGGGGGCCGCCGGGATCGATCCACGACGGAGCCCCGGGGAAGAAAGGGAAGAGCGCGGCGGGCAGCGCCCCACCCGGCACCCCGCGCCCGCGCCCGCGCCCGCGCCCGCGCCCAGCCCTGGCTGCCCTACCGGAGTGCGGAGCGGAACCGCCGCGCCCCCACGTCCTCGCCCCCGTGGCCTCCCGCACCTCTCACCCTGGCGGGGGCGACTCCTCCAGGGCTCCCCACCCGTCCGTCCGTCCGTCTGTCCTTCCCTCTTCTCCTCCGCACCCCCCCCTCCTCATCCTTCGCTCACGTCTCTCCCCCGCGTGTCCCCACCCCCAGCCGGCGTCCCCACGATGGTTCGGGGCTCCAGAGCGCCCGGCCGACCTGGGCTGCCCAGGTGCTACCTCCACATCCACAGACGGGCCTGGGGCAGACCCTGTGTGGGACTGCCAGGGGCGGCCGGAGCAGGCCCTGAGCCTCGCCCATGGCCGCCCCATCCCCGTCCGGGCTCCCGGAGACAAAGGCACAGGAGCGGACCGATGACAGCATGGCTGCCCCCCCTGCTACCGCATTTCCCCTAGCCAGTGTCCATGAACATGGGGGTGCAGACGGCACAGAGGTGGAGAGACGGAAGCAAAGGCTGCTGGGAGGACACAGGTGAGGTGAAAATGACGGAGAGAGGCACAGAGGACGCCCAGGGCCCCGGAGACCTTCCAGGGATGGCGAGAAGAAGGGATAGAGGTGACCCACAGAGCCTGGCTGAGCCGTGAGCTGGGCTCCAGGGCTCATCCCTGGAGTCCTAGCTGCTCAGGACGCTGAGCTCAGAGCTGTTACCACCTGCCCCACCCCCACCAGCCTCTTCACACCCGGTGGCCTGGAATCCTGACCTGTCCCCTCAGTCCTTCCTTTATCGAGCATGGCTGCCATCACGCCACGTCCTGCCCACCATGGTGGCCACAGGACAGACCAAGTTTGCCGTCTCAGGCCAGCTTTCTGGTAGCCAGCAGTGCCCCCCACCCCCTGCCTCCTGGTCCTGTCCCTGGAACCCAGGGGCCGACTGTAAGTGAACTGCAGGTGCTGCTGAGAGCTTCTGTAGGGAGCTGGAAACAACCAAACTGGGGCATCCTGATTGCCTGCTTGGCGTCAAGCTGCCGCTGTGGTTCCTGCCCCCTTGGCCTCGTGGGCCGTGGGAAAATGCCAGGCCTGGCTCCCACAGATACTACTTAGTGTAAGAACACACCCCACCTCCAGGCCTCAGTTTCTTCATCTGCACAGTGGGCATAAGGACAGAATCTCAGTGGAGAGAGCCTGTTGAGCACAAGGTGTACTTGACATATGGGAAATGCCTGCAGAATTGTTCAATTTTATTTGTTCGTTTTGCCAGTCCTGGGGCTTAAACTCTGGACCAGGGTGCTGCTCCTGAGCTCCAGTTTGCTCAAGGCTAGCACTCTCCCTTTTGAGCTACAGCACCACTCAGATCTCAGCCTCCCGAGTAGCTGGGATTACAGGTTTGAGCGAGCATCATCACATTAAAGAGAAAAGAAAAACTGGCCAGGCAGGCGGATCAGTTGTGCGCATGTGTAATCCCAGCTAACTAGAAGGCTGAGGTCTGAGGATTAAGGTTAGACGCCAACCAGAGCAGGCAGATCTGAGAAACACATATCCAGTTAAACAGTGGAAAACCAGAAGCGGAACTGTGGCTCAAGTGGTAGAACATCGCCTGGAGTGAGAGACCTAAGCTAAGAGGCTGTGCCTAGTCCCTGAGTTCAAGCCCCAGTAATGGCATGTGAGTGTGCCCCCCCACACCACCACACACACACCAAACAACAAAAACCCAAAGACCATGCCGGAACTTTGGACAATTCTGGAAAGTTCACAGGTGGACAAATTGCACCTACAGAGGGCCATAGAGGACAAACCTCTCTGCAGCAGAAGTGGGCTGCAATGCCAAGGAGCCTGTGAACCAAGATTGGTTTGAATCCAAACCACCGCCACAGGGCTGGGAAGGTGGCTTAGTGGTAGAGCGCTTGCCTAGCGTGCCTGAAGCCTTGGGTTCCAGTCTTCAGCACCACATACACAGACAAAGCCAAAAGTGGTGCTGTGGCTCGAGTGGTAGAGTGCTAGGCAGTGATTAGCATTTTCCAGGCACCCAGTAAGCAGCGGTTGCTATTTTAATCACTTCCCCGGATCATCTCAGTCTATCAGTCCTCCAACACCAGAAAGCGTGGCTATACTTACCTGCGGCCATCTGCGTCTGGAAGGAGGAGAAATGGAGCCCAGAGGTGTCAAAGGTCCCAACAGGATCCCTGACCTCTGTGGGCTCTGGAAGCAAACACAGGGTGGTGATGGTGTGTGTGGCTGCAAACCTGGGCTCAGCAGCTGGAGGGCCTGAGCTTCCCTCTGTTCTCAACATCACAAGATGGCTGCAGCCATCCTGCCATCACCTTCAAAGCAGGAAGGAGAAAGGGGCACCCACCATCACAGTGAGCAGAGCCAAGCTGAGGCTAAAATCCAGACTAAGTCTTTCACCACGTACAGCCTGCTGGTTCGCTCAGGCCAAGACATTTAGGAAAGCAATGTCGTGCACTTCCTGCCAGGCCTGGGGGACCGTGGAGGGTCTGACTGGGGGTCTGGGGTGCACCTAGGCAGAGGACTCCACAGTCCTTAACTTGAACCCATCCTCAACACCAACACCATGTCCAAGGCATGGCCTTAGGCCCTGGGCCTCCAGGACCAGTAACTGGGGTGTGGCTCACTGCATGGGGCGGGGGAGGGGGGTGGTCAGCCTGTGAATGCCTAGGGGAGTGTGTACCAGCACACACACACACACACACACACACACACAATACAACCTAAACGCTTTGCTAATTTGTCCCACTACATTCAGCCCTAAGTGGGAAGGAATGCGAGGAACTGAACCTAGAGCTTCCTGCATGCTAGGCAAGCACTCTACCACTAAGCCACATTCCCAGCCCAACCCTCACCATTTTCAACCTGCCCGATACTGGGGATTGTGTCGTGAAAAGAAACAAATGAGTCAGGCACTTGTGGCTCATGAGTGTAATCCGACCTTCTCAGAGGCTGAGACCTAACAGAGTATAGTTCAAAGCCAGCATGGGCAGAAGACTCCGAGTCAGTCTCCAAAATAACCAGCAAAGTACCTAACTGGACGTGTGATTCAAGCAGTAAGAGTGCCAGCTGAGTGAGCACAGGGTCCTGAGTTGAAACTCTTATACCGTCAAAGTTATACAAAAATAAAAAATTAGGAAAAAAAAAAGTTCAAGCCAGACACAATGATAGATGGTTTTAACTCAGCAACCCAGGAGGCTAAGGCAGAAGGATTGAGTTTGAGGCCAGCCAGGGCTACATGGTAAGACATTGTGAATTTAAGCAAGATCGTTAGACTCAAGATCCACATGAACAAGTATTCCTATCTTAATAGTTAGATAGGAATTAGAAAGGAAATAAAATAAATAATGTAGGAATAAATGAAAAGAAAGACAACTCTAAATTGAAACTTACTCAGAGAGAAATAAGAGAACTATAAGGATCTATCACAAACTCAGGGCCCGGGAGTTTGGCCTAGTGGTAGAGCGCTTGCCTAGCATGCATGAAGACCTGGGTTCCATTCCTTGGTGCCACATACATAGAAAAAAGCTGGAAGTAGTGCTGTGGCTCAAGTGGTAGAGTGCTGGCCTTGAGAAAGTCCAAGGACAGTGCTCAGGCTCTGAGTTCAAGCCTCAGGACTGGTTAAAAAAAAAAAAAAGAGAGAAAGAAAAAAGAAAAAGAAATTGAAAAACTGGTGGCTCCAATCACAATTTGGATTTAGTCCAGTGCCAAGGGTGGGAAATGAGAAGAGATGTGGTATAAGCTGGGTGCAGGGACTCACGCTGGTAATCCTAGCTATTCAGGAGGCTGAGATCTGAGGATCACTGTTCAAAGCCAGCCTGGGCAGGAAAGTCCATGAGATTTTTATCTCCAATTAACTACCAGAAAACAAGAAGTAATGCTGTGGCTCTAATGGTAGAGTGCCAGCCTTGAGCTGAGGAGCTCAGGGACAGTGCCCAGGCCCAGAGTTCAAGCCCCACAACCAACAAAACAAAACAAAACGAAACAAAAACAAAAACTAAGGAGTAGCTAGGTGCTTGTGGCTCACACCTAGAATCCCGTCATCTCAGAAAGCTGACATCTGATGACTGCAGTTAAAAGCCAGCATGGCCAGGAAAACCCGTGAGACTCTTGTTTCCAATAAACTACTCAGAAAAAGCTGGAAGTGGCCCTGTGGCTCAGATGCTAGAGCATTAGCCTTGAGCAAAAGAAGTTAAGGACAGCACCCAGGCCCAGAGTTCAGCACCAGTATTGGCAAAAAAAAAAAAATCTGTCACAAATCGAAAATCTCAATAGTAGCCAGACATTGGTGCTTTGTGCCCTGTATCCCAGGGAACTGAGATCTGAGGAGCATGTTCAACGCCAGCCCAGGCAGAAAGGCCATGAGGTTCTTACCTCTGACTAACCACCAAAAGCCAAAAGTGGAGCTGTGGCTCAAGTGGTAGAGTGTTAGCAAACCATAGACAGTTTTAGGTTTTGAGGTGGGGGGGAATCAGTTGCTTGAACTCAGTCAGGGTTTGGCCAGTCCTGGGCTTGAGCTCAGGGCTTGAGCACTGTCCTTGGACTTTCTCAAGGCTAGAGCTCTACCACTTGAGCCTCAGCACTGCTTCTGGCTTTTTTCTATGTATGTGGGGTACTGAGGAATCGAACCCGGGTCTTCGTGCATGCTAGGCAAGCACTCTACCACTAGGCCAAACTCCCGGCCCCCAGGGTTTGAGCTTTTTTGCTCAAGGCTAGGGGTCTACCACTTTTGATTCTCATGGACTTTCCTGCCCAGGATGGCTTTGAACTGTAATCCTCTGATTTCGGCCTCCTGAGCAGCTGGGATTATAGGCATGAGCTACTGGCGCCTGGTTTAGGTTCTTTTTTGGTTTGGGTGGGAGCTGAAGATTGCAAGATGATTTAAAAATTTATACAGGGGCCGGGAGCTTGGCCTAGTGGTAGAGTGCCTGCCTAGCATGCACAAAGACGGGGGTTTGACTCCTTCGTACCACATACATAGAAAAAAGCCAGAAGTGGTGCTGAGGCTCAAGTGGTAGAGCTCTAGCCTTGAGAAAGTCCAGGGACAGTGCTCAGGCCCTGAACTCAAGCCCAGGACTGGAAAAAAAAATTATACCAAAGAGCTGGGCGCAGTAGCTCATACCTATAATCTTAGCTACTCAGGAGGCTGAAATCTGAGGATCAAGGTTCAAAGCTACCCGGGCACTACAAAGCCAAGAGACTCTTATCTCCAATTAATCATTAGAAAAATGGGAGGAAGTAGGGCTCTGGCTCAATGGGTAGGGTGGTAGCCTTGAGCTGAAGACCTCAGGGACAACACCCAGGCCCAGAGTTCAAGCCCCATGACCCTTCTCCTCCTCAAATTATATAGAAATACAAATGACAAGATAGTCTTTTTTTTTTTTTTTTGCCAGTCCTGGGGCTTGAACTCAAGATCTGAGCACTGTCCTTGGGCTTTTCTCAAAGCTAGTGCTTTACCACTTGGGTCATAGCACCACTTCTGACCTTTTCTGTGTGTGTGGTAGCAGGGAATGAACTCCAGGGCTTCATGTATGCTAGGCAAGCACTACACCACTAAGCCATGCTATTGGCCCTTCCTTCCTCCTTCCTTCCTTCCTTCCTTCCTTCCTCTTTCATTTCCTTTCTTTTTGTGCTGGTACTATGGCTTGAACTCAGGGCCTGGGCTGGTACTCTACCACTGGAGCCACAGCTTTACTTCTGGCTCATTTGTCTGCTCAGACTGGCTTCCAAACTCAATCCTCACATCTCAGGCTGCTCAGGCGTAGGCCATCAGCGCCAAGCCTACCACGTTTATTTATGATGTATTTAATGTGAATAAAACAACCGTAGAGCCTTTGACACAACCAATCACAATATGGATTCAGTCCAATCCCAAGGATGGGAAATGAGAAGAGATATGATATAAGCCGGTTGTAGTGGCTCACGCCTGTAATCCTAGCTACTCAGGAGGCTGAGATCTGAGGATCGTGGTTCGAAGCCAGATCAGGCAGGAAAATCGATGAGATTCTTATCTCCAATAAATCACCAGAAAACTGGGAATGTCCCTGTGGCTCAAAGTGGTAGTGTACCAGCCTTGAGCAAAAAAACCCTCAAGGGCAGTGTCCAGGTCTGAGTTCAAGCCCTATGACAAAAATAAAAAATAAATAAAAATTGAAATATGATCTGGACAGGCTCAGCAGCTCACACCTGTAACCCCAGCTACTGGGGATGGAGAGAGGATTGCAGTTGGAGGCCATCCTGGCCATGAAAGTGTGTGAGGCTTCCTCTCAACCAATAAAAAGGCTGGTGAGGTGGCACATACCAGGAAACTGAGATAACAGTGATGTGAGACACGATTAGAAAAATAATAAAGAGGGGCCGGGAGTTTGGCCTAGAGGTAGAGTGCTTGCCTAGCATGCACGAAGACATGGGTTCGATTTCTCGGTACCACATATATAGGAAAAGCCAAAAGTGGTGCTGTGGCTCAAGTGTTAGAGCTGTAGCCTTGAGAAAGCCCAAAGATAGTGCTCAGGCCCTGAGTTCAAGCCCCAGGACTGGCCAAAAAAAAAAAAAAAAAAAAACAAAAGAAAAAGAAAAGAGTCAAATGTTGTCTGGGGTGTGGCTCAAGTTGTACAGGGCTTGAGTCCAACCCCAGTTCTGCCAGAAAAACAGACAAACACATCAAACACATGACCTATTGTAGCCTCATAGAAAGTCAGCTGCCCACCAGGTGCAATATGTATATAAAAATATGTATATGTATATGTATATATCTGAGCATTTGGGAGGCTGGGCTACGTGACTCTGTCACCTTTCCTGGACGGAAGAAGAGGCAGGGCCAGGATGAACTTCCAAGGATGTGTTTTGACTGGTGACCGGCAGATGATGCCAATCTTGGGAGCAAAGCCCTTTTCCCTCTGGCTGCCACCCGTCTTTTCCTATTCTTCTTAAAGTCAGTGCTGCAGCCAAGTGGGGCGTGCGGATGGGAGAGGGGAGCAGGGTGGTGAGGCTGGGTGTTGGAGCGCCAGCCCCCAGGTCCAGCCTGAAGCTCCTCTAACCCTGCAGGGCCCAGCCCAGCCCAGCCCTGCTGTGGCCAGGGGCTCTAGCACTCCTGGAGCTTCCTGCTTGAGCCAAGTGGCACAGGCAGCCGAGCTGCCTTGCTTCCAGTGAACAGTGAACATGAATTTGGAGATGTGAGCTTGCGATGATGGCTAAGGCTGGGTGCAGAGGATCTTGGTTCAAAGGCAGCAAAGTCCTTCTGGGAGACTCTTACCTCCAATTAACCAGCAGGAAAACTGGAAGTGGAGCTGTGGCTCAAGGGGTAGGGTGGTAGCCTGGAGCTGAAGAGCTCAGGGCAGCACCCAGGTCCAGGGTTCAAGCTGCATGGCCAACAACAAAAAGGAAACGATAGCTTCTGGAGCTGGGCTTCTGGGCATGGCTGCAGGAAGCTGAAGGACTTCTCCGCTATTTCCGAGTTTCTGGGGTGAATTGGCTAGACCCACGTGTGAGTGGGTGCCTGTGGGGGGGTAGGGGGGTGCATTTGGGACACGGCATGGCGGCACTTCTACCTCCCCCAGCGGGCAGATGGGCCCTGGTGATGACCACGCAGCTTTCCTAATGGAACACAATCGCTGAACTTGGTACATTGCGAGCACTTTAGCTTCCAGCGCGGCAGAGCGGCAGACTGCTGATGAGAATCGTCTTTGGAGGGCGGGCGCCATGTTAATGAGAAGGCCAAATCTCATATGCTTGCAAACTTCCCTCCTGCCTCCTGCTGCACCCCTCCTCCCCCCCAATAAAAGATTGCATCAGAGAGAGAGAGAGAGATTTCCATAATTTATAGTATGGGCATTTCACTGGGGACAAGTGCTAATCTGTACTTACCGATACATTTAAGAAAATGCATCCTCCCGCAAGCCTGCACCATTTATGACTCCTGGCACAACCGCAAAAGCTCAGTCTTCAATTAAGGGACACCTTAGGGCTCATTATCACACAATCGCTCCCTGTGAACCATGCCAAATGCTGTTTTGGCACAGAGCTTGGAAGATGAATTAGAAGGAAGTCTTCTCTGTAATGCCCATTACCGTCATCAGCGCTTATGCCCTCCTCTCCCCGGCCTCCTCCTCTGCGTGGCTTTTACTATTCAATCTCCCAGCGTCCGCGTCGATTCTCTAGAGGTGTAGTTAAAAGATGCCATGTCTCCTCCTGTCTTCCGGCTCTCAACAGGCCCCAGTGCGGCCCAGATGGGACACTCTCCACCCCCTTTTGGGCTAAAGGGGCCACAGATGTCTCTCCCTCCTTTTAGAGGATAGGGGCGGGCGGGCACACACACACACACACACACACACACACACACACACACACACACACACACACACACACACACACACACACACACACACACACACACACACACCCCAGAGCCAAAGGAGTGTTCTAAGCAGGATCTAAGTCTAAACAGAAACAATTTACACACACACACACACACACACACACACACACACACACACACACACACACACACACCCCCCCCAGAGCCAAAGGAGTGTTCTAAGCAGGATCTAAGTCTAAACAGAAACAATTTCCAGGTAGAGGCAAAGGTGGATTCAGATGCTACCTCAGACACGTGCAGAGTTCAAGGCCAGCGGAAAGATGAGGAGCAAGCGGCTGAAGGTGTGTCCTGACCCACGGGTGTGCGTGTCACCCGCCAGCACCGTGCCCTGTTCCCATCCTAAGCTCACTTTCCAGAGTCTGTGCAGCACATGAAAGCAGAACAAGTCACCATCAAGCCAGGGCCCGCCCCATGTGGGCCTGGAGCCAGGACAAAGTGTCAGCTACACAGCAGAGCACTGGGGACTGAGGGTCCGGGCGGTGGCCGCCTGTGGGAAGGTTGAGATTCAGGTGAGTGGGGGGCCAGCGCGGAGTGAGTGGCCAGCTGCACAGCCGCATGACACCGTGCTGACCCTGCTCACCCCTTGCCTCCATCTTCTCAGCCCTGTGCTTCTCAGTTAGGCCACACGTGGGGTGCAAGGCCTGACTGTTCAGCGCTCTCTGGTCCAGAGGGGAAATTTCACAAAGCCATTCAAATAAAACGAGCTTACACGAGTGCGGGACATCGGGACATCGAGCTGTGCACCGAGCAGGGCTCTGCACAGGCACCCGGGGTGGGCAGCAGCAAACAAACACACCAAAGTACTTGGCCCACAAGACTCTTGGTGGGAATTTTATTATATAGAGTGTAAAATGAATTGTCAGTCAAATAAAAAGAACATCTTTTTAAAAACAACATGCATAACATTCCCAAACTGCCTGTTTAATAGTTAGACATTTCAAGCATTGTAAGGAAAGAAAAGAGCAACAATCCAGAAACTGTAACTTCTGGATGCATCAAAACAGAATGTTCTTCAGGTCCATTAAAAATGCGAGAAAAAATAGCTTCAATTCTGTCTTTTTTCTTTTAAAAATACATGTTATCTGTACAAGATACACTACAGTAAACATTGGAAATCATAGTATCCCTTTTATTAAATCAAAGTTATTTAATTCATATTGTGGTTAATACTAGATTTTATTTATTCATCTAGTTAATTTGACAAATATTAAGAAAATATTTTAAAGAAAAAATCAAAAACACCTTGGAATTAAAAAATAGTTACTACATTTTTATATGGTTTAATGTTCCACAGTGTTTGTTAAAAGTTATATTGAATTTCTTTTTAATATTAAAAATAACAGTATTTATATTTCTGAGAGGACAGAGAAAGGTTTTTGTTGTTTTAAAACCAGCGTGGAGGTCTTAGATACACAACTGCAGCTGGCAATGGAGACATGAAAAACGTAGCTGGACACGACCCATTTTACATCACCTTCACAACTCTAGAAGTGATACAAGCCCTATAAAATGCCCCTCCCCACCCTGCTGGACAGCAAAACAAATCATCTGTTTCAATTCAGAATTCACATAATTAATTACAATACATAATAGTTCAGTTTAAAAAATGCAAAAAACCAGACAGCCAAGATACAAGAAATTAGAAGAAAAACACTGAATTTACACATTTAATATTTAAATACTGTTTAAAAAAATTTTTTTAAAGAATTTGTTACATACCACCTAAGACTTCCAAGCCACTTTCTGTTGCAACAGAAAAAAAAAGGTAAATACAGACAGAGAAGAGGAGGACAAAAACGTGCCTTGCTGACGTGCCACGCCAGGCGTATTCTGGCACGCACCTGGATATGCAGGTATTGCTCCACATTTGAAATAACAAAACAAAAATTACCAGCAATTTTTAGTAACTAATTTTCCCGATTTTAGAAAAATTGTTAATCTAAATATAGTGTTTCACAGAACAAAACAAAGGTTCTTCATCAAAAGGTTTGCAAATCTAGAAAGCTCTGTTACAAACAGGTTTTCTCTCACACTGATCGGGGGAGGAGCCGGTCGCCATCTACTGCTCCTGTGGGGGGAGGGAGAGGGTCAGCCTGAGGCCTGCGCGGGCACCTGGGGCTCTCAGGTTGGGAGGAAGAGCTCTGTTTCACCTGGGGACACTGGGCAGGGCCACCTCCCCAGGCTCCTGCTTCCACAGGCCCAGCTACCTGAGTAGTGACAGGCCAGGCTGGCCTGACTGGCATCAGGCCACTTGAGGGAGGCCCCTGCTCTGTGCTCTGGGGAGCACTTGGCCCTCCAGGGGACTGCATGCCCGAGGGGGGGGGCGCACACTGGTACTTCTGTCCAGCTCCACTGTGGGAATCTGCTCCCTCCAGTTACCTCCCACTGCCACCCCCAGGCGGCACACTCAGGGGTGAGCGGCTATCGGCAGTGAGCTCCCCTCAGGCTGGGAGAGGGCAGAGTGGCTCTCATGGAGACCTGGGCAGAGCTGCTCCCCGGGGGCCAGGCAAGCACTAGGCTGGGGAGAGGGGGTCAGGGCTGCGGTGGGGAGCCTCACAGTGCTGGGGGCTGGCTACAGACCTGACTGTGGGCCTGAGCCTGCCCTAATGTCTGCCCGTAGAACGCCACCTGCTGTCTGTAATATTCCGCCCAGGCCATCGTGTAGTCTGGCGGGGAGCTGGCCTGAGGAGCAGCGCTGGCAGCATGACCTGGTGGAGGGAGAAGAAGCGAGCCGTCACTACTACAGGGGAAGGGCCAGGCCGGGAGGGGGAGAGGGAGGCTCATGGCAGGGAGGAAAAGGGCCCCGGCCACACCCTCTGCAGCTTCTGTCCACTGCCCCCCCCCCCAGTGCCCAGGCTCAGACACCGTGGATGGCAGAGAGAAGGGTGCAGGAGCAGCAGGAGTCTGGGGAGCTTCTCTGGGGCCCAGTGAGGACTTCCTGACCACCTGCTTCAGCCCCTCGGAGGCTCACGAGCACAGCGAGAGCGGCTCTCCCCGGAGTGAACCAGCTTTCCACACTCTTGACCTGAGCACGCACACTTCCCCGGCACAAGATGCTCAGCCCCAGAGACAGTCAATGCTGCCGGTCACATGGGTGTGAGGTCACATGGGTGTGCTGGCCAGCTCACACCTGTGGCCTGGAAAACACCCCACACTGCACCAGGCAATGGCTGCGCTCCCGAGCTTCACCACGGCTTTCAATAGTCCAATAGCCCAACACGGGCAGGGGGAGGTCCTGAGTGCCCCACACGAGAGCCAAGAGCCCTGTGGGAGCAGGCTCCCCGCAGCAGGGGTGGGGCGGGGCGGGGCGGGTAGGAAGGGGGCACTCACTCTGCTTTTTGTAGTAGTCTTCCCAGGCCTTGCTGTAGTCGGGCTGGCTGCTCTGTGGCTGGCTCTGCTGACCTAGGAAGACGAGCACCAGGCCGTCAGCAGGGCCCGCACGCCCCTGAGGCGAATGGCCCAGGGAAAGGTGCAGCTGTAGGGATGAGGGCGGGCTGTCATCGTAGGCCTTGGGAAAGGGGGCCGGAGGCCCGTGGATCCCCCGGATAGGACAGCTGCCATTACACAGCCTGAGAGCCATGGCCAGAGGCCGGACCACCTTGGAGGAGCCCTGGAGCAAACAAACGGGCCATTCCCCTGCACAGGCCACACCGGCCTTTCTGCTCAGTACGAACCAGCGCTCCTCTGGATGGCAGAGGAAAAAGCAGCCCGGGGCGGGCGAGTAAGTCTCAGGGAGAGGGGGGCACTGCAGGCAGTGCTGAAAGGACAGTGCTCATGTCCCCAGGGCTGGGTGGGCTGTGGGGACCATGAGGGGACACAGTGGGGACAGCACAGCACACGCAGCAGAGGGCAGGGCCGGCTCCATCGTTCCCCACTGGAGATGTGAGAAGAGGAACAATAGCCCCTGAACGTCGAATGCAGGGAAGGAGGTGGATGGAGAGGAGAGACCCTCTTTTCCTTCTGTGTCCCCAATAACGCTGTGCATCCTAGGCTCTGAGGGCTCGGGCAGACCCGTTTCCCACGAGGTTTTTGCCAGCCCAAACCAGCTCCCACTTCTGAGTGTTCTGAGTCCAAGGCCTAGAGCTGAGTGCCTCACATCCACATCCACACGGGGAAAATAACCACAGTGCTACGCCTGCCAGTCCTTCAGAATTAGGCTAAGTAAGACCTGCAGGGTCACGGCTTGAAGCCAGCTAGACCAGAAAACATCTCTAAGACTCCATCTCTAATTATCCAGCAAAAAGCTGGGCTGGAGGGCAGTGCCAGCTTAGAGTAAATAACACAAGGCCCTGAGTTCAAGCCCTGGAACCTACCACACGTGAAACAATGAATCAAACTCAAGCCCTTCACTTCACAACAGAGTGAACAGAGAGGCCTCACAGTACATTTACCTCTACCTGTTCATGTGAGCGTGTGCACGTGCACGCGTGCACACACACACAGATGCTGGAGAGAAGATGGAAAATGGGAGGCTGCTTAGGGGAGAAGGAACGGGGTGGGCTCAGGAGAGGAGTCCTAGAAAGAACGAAGAGAGCCGGCAGGTGAGGCTGGGTGGAACCACACCACAGCCCACCTACGTTTGAGGACCAGAGCTTCCGCAAGGTCCAAGGCCTCTCTGTGCCCCATCTCTGGGGAGTGGGCGTCTTGCACCTGTCACCCACTCAGGCTCCTCCCTGTGCTCTGAGCACCTCACCCCGGCCACTCTGGCCTTCCGGGAGGACTCGTAGCCACCGCAGTGTCACTTACTTGGGACCTGCTGTGCAGGCTGCTGCCACGCCTGGTAGGTGCTGCCCCAGCCCTGGGTCAGAAACGTCGGAGGAGCACTGTGGACGGACAAAAGAGGTCACTGCCGGGGGCACACTCGCTCCCACCTCTCCACCTTATCCCATGGCCGAGGGCCACCTACCTCACAGGGGTGCTGTGGGGGTTTCCATTCACCTTGGCAGCCATGCTGGGGAAGCACCCTGAGCCTCTGGGAGGGAAGGTGCTGCGGGAAGACAAGGAAGCAGAGCTGGCCAAGAACCCAGCACCCAGAACACGGTCACACGGGGAGGGGAGGAAAGCAGGCAGCACTGCCCCAGCGCTCAGGTGGAGGCAGAAGACTCGCTCCCCCTCCCCCTACTCCCGGGGCTCGTCCTCCGGGCCTTGGCACCGTCCCTGAGCTTCTCTTGCTCAGGCTAGCACTCTACCACCTGAGCAGTGTCCCTTCCGGCATTTTTGGTGATGTGGGACTGAGAAAGGGAACCCAGGGCCGTATGCATGCTTGGCACTCTACCACTAAGCCACAGGCTCAGCCCAAAGACTCACTTTTGATGAGGTGCAGCAGCAGGTGGCTGGTTGAAGGGGCTCTGTCCGAAGGCTGTGGGGGCTCCGAGGCTGGCACCCTGTGTGGGCACAGAGGAGCTGTCACCCCTGGGGGCGCTGGTGCACCCTCCACCCAGCCCCTCCCAGGACGAAGCCCACTTCTGGGAGGTGAGAGGAATGAGGGACACGGCTCTGTGCTCACACTAGCTTCCTTCCCACGCACACCACGTCTGCGGCGGAGGCTTGGCCCTCTAGTGACCGAGACCACCGCAGGGCCGCGATTGCCCTGGCACGTCACCCGGGGAGGACCAACCTGCTTGACTCTCCCGTCAACTTAGGCTGGCCCAGGGCTCTTTCTGCCATTCTACGTCCCCACTGAGGTGAGCAGTGGCCCATCTGTCTCCATCAACACTCCCTTTCTTTATCTGCTTTGAGGCGCCTGAAACTAAAGGCAGAGTCAATAAACGCAGCCTGCAGGGCCGGCGGTCAGGGCGACACGAGGGGCCCGGGCAGTGCTGGGGGGGCTCGCCCGATGCTCATCTAAGCTATGGGGACGTGCTCTGGGGGCTGGTGGTGGCTGCCTGCTAAGTTCTGCCAGGAGCCTCTTCATCTGACTGGCCCTGGCAGAGGAGGAGGGCACCTCCATGTCATTCAGGAGGGAAAGGTACAGGAAGTCAAGGTGCTGGGGCAAAGGCGGTACCTTGGCCATCCAGAAGCAATTCCAGCTAGCATTAAGGCAGTTGGGGAAAGGCTCGTGTACGTACGCCAACTTTCTCATCTATGAGATGTCTGGCCACTTCGATCTGCGGTGGACTGCCCCGAATGGTGAATATCCGCAGGCTGGGGTCCGTGTTGGGCGGGGGGTTCCGCTGAAGCTCAACGTGGGCTCCGGACTGCTGGTTGATGCTTTTGATGTTCTCCCCCCCTGCAGGGGAGATGCACAGGATAAGGCATGGATGGTAGTGCAAAGGCCCCGCGGCTCTGGAACAACATTTTCCTGTACGTCAGCTCTGACCCAAGAAGCACAGGACTGTTTTTTACTTACTTTGAAAAGGGTTCTGACAAAACTCAGGGATCCCTTGTGTTGAGGGGAGCTCTCTTAAGCGGAGCCATGGCCCCCACGCCAGCCACAGCTGTGGGCGCAGGATCCTCCTTGGTCTAACAACAAGGACCTGGTGGCCCCAACACGCACAATGGGCTCCTTCAGCCTGGCCATGGCCTTGGGCCACTCTTCTGCCCGCCACAGGTCAACCAGCTGGCCACAGGTCCAACAATGCCTGCAGCCCACTCAGGCTTCACTATCTGGTCCCTCCTCAGGTCCTGGCCACCTCCAGGGGGAGGGCCTAGACAGAAGTAGTCCAAGTAAGGGGGGGGAGGGTCACAGGGGCTGAGTGGAGTGGGGCTAATGAAAATTAAGTTGGACTCTTTGAAAAACCCATGAGTGTCCCAGTCTGTTAATGAAATTTGCATAACAAAAGCCCCACCAGCTTAACAATGCTCCAATTCTTCTCTTGAAATTTCACAGAACTTATAGGTCTGTCAACTGGGGGGGGGGGGGTGAGGAGGAGGAAGAAGAAGAGGAGGGGGAGGGGGAGCAGGAGGAGGAAGGCCCAAATGATAAGAAGCAAAAGTCAGGGCAATGCTATCCAACCCTGCCCACCCCCAGTCAACGTGCATCCACAACACCAACACTTCACTTGGCAGGCTGGGTAGGAGACAGCAGAGAGAAGCTTTCTTGGGCTTTCTCAAGGCTGGCTCTCTGCCACTTGAGCCACAGCACCACTTCCAGCTTTTTCTATGTATGTGGTACCTTGGAATTGAACCTGGGTCTTGGTGCATGCTAGGCAAGCACTCCACCACTAGGCCAAACTCCCGGGCCCAGAGATAAGCTTTCTTATCTATAGGGGTCAAGAGGCAAAAACTGGAGGCTAGAAAAGCTGGAGTAGTGGATAAAGTAGAGCAGCAGCCTTGAGCAAAAAAGCCAAGTGAGGTAGATCACAGGATCTGAGTTCAAGCTCAAGGACCAGAGCAGGCAAAGGCCCTGCAAGCAGCTGCCCTTTGCCTCCCGCAGCCTCCACACGGCTGAGGCGGTGGATGCTCATCTTCCGTGCTCCTAAAGCGAGCAGTTAGCTCCCAGGCATCAGCTTCGGGAGAGTGAACAACAGAAGCCATCTTCCCAGCACACCATCACTTTGGGGCTCCGAGCAGCCTTTGCCGGGCAGAGGCCCTGCAGGCCCGGAATTCTCCCTGGGAGGACACAGGAGCATGCTAAGACAGACAGCAGGCCCCACAACCGCATGGGGCCGGAAGGAGTTAATTTAAGTTCATCTTCTCTCAAAATGAGGTCACCAGCTTGGCACATGGTGGCGTCTATGGACTCATTCAGTAGCCTGCTCCATTCTTCCACCTGACGGGGGGCACAGGAGGGCACAGGCGACCCACCAGCGGCCCCCGGCTGGATGTGAAATCGTAAAGCAATTAATCAAATCCGCTAAAAGGCCTGGCTGACAGGAGCAGGGCTGGCCACACTATCTGTCCTTGTTGCTGTGTTTATCATGGAAATCCAGCAGGGGCCCAGGAGGCTGCCTTCTGTGCGTGTGAGGGCAGGGCGGGGCAGGCAGGACCCAAAAGCGCTGGGCCAGACTGCCTGTGGCTCACCCTTGCTCACCCAGGCCCTGTTTCCGACCCTTGGGCGTGGAAAGACCCTCCTCCAGGGGACTGACAGCCAGCAGCATTTCCTTCAGTGGTCCCAGATCCCTACAACTACACAGAAACACAGGACAGACACACGTACACATGTGGTGGCCACAATGCCGTTCTCCAGGATCTTCAAGATGCAAGCTCAAGTGAAAATCTCACTAACAAATGGCTCTTAAAAGGTCAATCCTTCATCTCCGGGCACACACCCATTTAATCTCCCGGTGTCTAGAGGACAGCCCCAACAGTGTGTGACACAACCAGTGTCTTAGTATCATGTGCCAGGACACCAATACAAAGCTGTACCTGGGTGCACACTGGTCACACCTGTAATTCCAGCACTCAGGAAATTATGGTTGGAAGGCTATTTTTTTTGGAGGGGGGGGAGGCAGTCCTGGGCTTGAACTCAGGCCTGAGCACTGTCCTTGGACTTTTTCAAGGATAGAACTCTACCACTTGAGCCACAACACCACTTCCAGCTTTTTTTTCTATGTCTGTGGTACCGAGGAATTGAACTTGGGTCTTTGTGCATGCTAGGCAAGACCAAACTCCTAGCCCTGGAGGACTAATTTTGAAGCCAGCCCGAACGATATAGAAAGACCTTGTTTTAAAACGAAAACAAATCCCGAAAGCCAAGCAAAACCTGTACTGTTCCTACCAGGCCAGCGGTCAGTAATGAGCATCTAGAAGACATTTGGTAATGAAGGACATCTACCCAGGTACAGGTGTGGGGGCCTGTGATGCCAGCTACTCAGGAAGCTGAGATTTGAGGATTGTAGTTCAAAGACAATCCAGGCAGGAAAGCTCACTTTATCTTCAATTAAGCACTAAGAAAAGATGGAGGTCAACAAGAGATTTTCTTTTTTGCTTTTTTTTCGTTTGTTCATTTGAATGTCTTTGGGAGGGTAAGAGGAGTCACAGAAATGAAGGGACAAAGGGTGAACAAATGCAGCCGTGGTACTCACTAGACAGTATGTTGAAAGCGGACTGTGGAACCGGGTGCTGGTGTCTTACGTCTGTAATCCCCCCTACTCAGGAGGCTGAGAGCTGAGGGTTTTGATTCATAGCCGGCTCAGGCACTAAAGTCTGTGAGTCTCATATCTCCAATTAATCACTAGGAAAACTGGAAGAGGGGCTGTGGCTCAAGTGGTAGAGCACTAGCTCTGAGCTGAAGAGCTCAGGGAGAGGGTCAGGTCCCTCCTCCCCAAAAAAGGAAGAAAGAACGGGAAAAAAAGAAAGGAAGGAAGGAGAAAGAAAATGGACTATATACATTGTGGGTATGGGGGGACAGGATGGAAAAACTGGGAGAGTGAGGGAAAGGGTACAATGTCCCAAAAGAAATGTACTTTTTACCTGATTTAAGGAACTATATTCTCTCTGAACATCATCTTGATGATTAACAATTTAAAAATAATTAAAAAAAAAAAAGAGAGAGATACCAGAGGGCTAGCTAGTCAGTCCCCTTTCTGTTGTGGAGGGGCATGATGTAAGAATAAAACCATCATGAAGCAAAACAGGAGGCCCTCAAGAAACAACAACATGACAGTCTTTATATTTTAACAGCATCCCAAATAGAAAAATACATTGTTCTTGTTAAAAAATAAGAGGTAGGCTGAGAGTTTGGCCTAGTGGTTAAAGTGCTTGCCTAGTATGCAGGAAGACCTGGGTTCAATTCCTCGGTACCACATACATAGAAAAAAGCCAGAAATGGTGCTGAGGCTCAAGTGGTAGACTCTAGCCTTGAGAAAGTCCAAGGACAGTGCTCAGGCCCTGAGCTCAAGCCCAGGATTGACAAAAAAAAAAAAAAAAAAAAAAAAAAAAAAAAAAAAAAAAAAAAAAAAAGCAAGAGGTAGAGCTGTGACTCAAGTGGCAGAATGCTAACTTTAAGCACAAAAGCTTAGGAACTGGAGCCAGGAGTTTGGCCTAGGGGTAGTGTGCTTGCCTAGCACGCATGAAAACCGGGGTTCAATTCCTCAGTACCACATACATAGAAAAAAAAGCCAGAAGTGGTGCTGAGGCTCAAGTGGTAGAGCTCTGGCCTTGAGAAAGTCCAAGGGCAGTGCTCAGGCCCTGAGCTCAACCCCAGGACTGGCAAAAAAACAAAACAAAACAAAACAAAAAAACCGCTCAGGGACAGTGCACAAAGGAAAGAGGGGGATAAGAGAGAAGGTGGGAAGGGGGGAGAAAGAGAGACTCCAGGTAGTACGTAGATGGTATTGCTTCTTCTATATGCTTCCAAATGAAGCAACAGAGAACACAAGGGCAAATGGAAGTCTGGGCCAGCAACCAGGCTGGGTGCAGCCCTGCAGGGAGCTCCTTCCTGAGGGGCCCTGGCAGTCCTTAACAAGGCAGTTATTAACATGTGTACAACCAACTAAGAAATCACTCCCGAGGCTGGGAAGGATGGCTCATGCCTGTAATTCTAGTGACTCAGGAGGCTGAGACTTGAGAATTGCTTTTCAAAGCCAGCCTGGGCAGGAAAGTCTGTAAGACTCTTATCTCCAATTAAGCACAGAAAAAGCTGGAGGTAGAGCTGTGGCTCAAATGGTATAATAGCTAGCTTTGAGCACAAAAGGCTCAGGGACAATGCACAGTTCCAGAGTTCCAAGTCCCCAGAACTGGCAAAAAAGTAAGGAAGGAAGGAAGGGAGGAAGATGGGCGGGCGGGCGGGCAGGAAGAAGAAATCATAACGTGAATGGGATGTGTCTGGAATGGGAGATTACCTGCCTAGCACTTGTGAGGTCTTGCGTTCAGTTCCCAGCATTGGAAAAATAAAATAAAAGTAAGCTGCCTTTCCTTGTTATTACTAAAGGCCAAGGTCCAAGTCCATTGAGGCAAAGAAGAGATGTATGACAGACATGGCCATGGCTACCGCTGATGGCTTTGCTGGCAGGGTCTGCCCTCGCTGCTCAGCAGGCCCAGCAGGGCCTCTGAGAAAGCCCTTGCCACCCCACCTCTGTGCACACCCCTGGTACCCTGCTTCGTCAGGCACAGGGGCCTCTGAGAAAGCCAAGTAAAGCAGGGCTCGGTGGAGGGCGTCTGGCACCCTGGGTCCTGGCCCACCTCGGAGCCACTGCCTCTTACCTTTGCCGATGACTAGGCCACACTTGTCTGCTGGCACAGTGTATGTTACTTCTTGGATGCTGCCAGGGGTGCCCACACTCCAGTCACTTCGGCCACGGCCTCTCCCTCGGGCCACCGCCAGCCCTCCAAAGCCATCTCTTTCCTAGGAAGAAGAACAGGCTTCGTGTGGCAGGCCCTGTCACCGGCACCCGCACGTGCCAGCTTCTCTAGGGAAGTGGTAAAGTAACCACATTCTTTCAGACCACCTAGTGCCCCAGGAGGCTATGTGCAGGTAAACGGCACAGACATGCACTGGAAACACACAGGCTGATGGAAATGCCTGCCTGAAGCCCCATGCCTTCCTCTCTGGCACGTTAATTACGGTACCAAATCTCTAGGGCCTCCTCCAAGCTGAAGCTGCTCTTTCTGTGGCTGATACCTGCTGAGCCTAAAGATGCTAATGCGTTCTGGGTATCAGAGTGACACGAGTGTATCATGTGATCCTGACCTCCCTGGCCAGGCTGCACAGAAGAACAATTTATAGTCACTGATGTCTGAGTCAGAATACCTTGCACTCAAAGACAGCAAAAAGGACAAAAACAGGTTGTCTTGCTCCTCAGAAAAGGCAGAAAAGTTACTCAGGGGATCTCTATGGGCCACTGGAGGAAGCAGGGAATAAATGTTTTACATGCTGAACCTGGTCAGGCTAGTCTTCCTCAAGCAAGAAGCCACTCGATGGTGGTACAACACAGTGGAGAAGTATTTGGCAACCCTGCTATGTCAGCTTTGAGAGAACAGACCACCAGACGCTAAGCCAGAGGAGAGCTAAGATAACTGGTGTGCTTTCTCCTGCACTCTACTTTCAGCAAAGACAACTGACAGGTTAATGGAGTAATCTGAGCAATGTTTGTTAAAACATACACTCACAGCCAACTTTCTGGGTTATCATCAGAGGTGGACGAACACCTCAGCCTCTGTGTCTCTACACTCAACAGAGACAATCCAGTGGCTGCTTCTCATCTCAGGAACTGCTGGGGATTATGGCTAAAAACCAAGCCCTTGCTGGGTGATGGTGGCGCCTACCTAGAAGGCTGGGATCTGAGGATCACATTTTGAAAACAGGACTGGCAGCAAAGTCTGCCAGACTAGTATCTGGAATGAACCTTCAAAAAGCTGGAAGTAGAGCTGTGATTCCAGGGGTAGATAGCTTGTCTTGAGTGAGAAAACTCGGATGGCACTCAAGTTTAAACTCCAGCGTTGGTATAGAATCTTGGGAGTTCCAACGCAGGAGTGGAAGCTGCACTGACCCTGTTTTCCCCAGCTGCAAGGCTCGGCTCTGCGCTCCCCCTACCCACCCTAAGCACGGAGGCTCTGCTTCCTCTGGGTTTAAAGCTCTCAAAATAGTTGCAGAGGAACGAAGGCTCTGGTCTCTTGAGTTTCCCAGGCTGGTCCAAGATCACATGGCTAAGGGCAGAACTTGAAATACAATTTCCAAACCAGTGTTTTTTTTTGCTTTGGGTCTAGTTGTTCTCACTTTTTCTAACCCCACACACATGGAGAGCATTGCTGATTGGCTACCACTTGTAGCAACTCTAGTGCAAATGACAGTGTTCTGAAAATTCAGAGAACCAAGAGAAGACAGCATGAGGAGTCGGCAGGGCCTGGAGTGCTGTCTTGATTTCATTTCATTTAAAATGTTTAGACTGTTGAGAATTTGGCATTCTTCTTGGTATTCTCCCAAAGTAGGCAGGAACTTACAGGGTAAAGAAAACCTATGTCTTGGACACCACAGCAATACACCAGAAAACGACAAGGAAAAAGACACAGAGAGGAAGGGATAGGGCAGATTTAAAGATGGCTCTGTGAGGGTACCATCTGGCCCTGGGGCCAGATCTTCGCACCCACCTGAGCTGTGAGAATCAGTTCGTTGATGATATGTGCCGCATGCTGACAACGGTCAGGAGGGCCGATGACCTGGGCTGCCCTCTCTGGACTAATCCCATCATCTGTGGAACCGGGTAAGAGGGAGTATTAGAATAGCCCAAACGGGGAAGGAAACCAAGGCCAATCTGATGAACAGGCCATTTTCTTACCAGTGCCAAAAAGGCAACAAGACTCTCACCAGTTCCACTCTTCTGCAGTGGCTTGATCATAGGAAAATGTGTGTGACTTTCTTTGCACATTGCAGGCCGATAATCACTGTGCAAGGAGTTATTCTGAAAACCTATCATTAGAAACCAAGTGTGGTGTTGTATGCTTGTAATCCTAGCACTTGGGACACTAAAACAGGAAGATTTGAGGTTTTAGGCCAGCCTGGACTACACAGTGAGACCTTGCCACAAACAAAACTCTGTAGGTTTCTGTGTATGTTATATGGTATATGTGTGTATACTAGTACTGGGGCTTGAGCTCTGAGACCTTAGCTCTCCCGAAGCTTTTTCACTTGAGGCTGGTACTCTACCACTTGAGCTATACTTGCTCTGCTTATGGCTTTTGGGTGGAAATAAAGGAGTCCCACAGATGTTCTTGCCAGCCTGGCTTTGAACCTAGATCCTCAGAGCTTAGCTTTTTGAGTAGCCAGGATTATAGGATTACTCCCACAGTGAGTGTGTGTGCGTGTACATACATGCATGCAGGCTTGTGTCTGAAGACTTTTCTTAATGAAATTACAAAGTGAAAATGCCATGTCCATTTTCCCCGCACTGTAGTAAAACAATAACAACCCCCCCCCCAAAAAAAAAGCCAGGCCTGTAAATACTTAGACTAATAAGCATGCTGCCAGAAGAAAGTGAACTCAAGCTAGTAAGCATGCAGAAAGGGCCAAGAGAAAAAGCAGACTGGGAATCTGGTAACATGATGGGGCAAGGAAAAAAGGGACCATGTGTGCTTAGGGCCACCAGCCTGGTTTCTGAGCTGTGAAACTTGACTATAATGCCTGTGAACCATGACAACCAACCTGGTTTAAACTGAATCCTCACGCCAGCGTCATTTTGGATCTTTTTGATCATTTCTCCATTTCTTCCTATTACTATCCCAACAGCAAACCTAGGCACAGACACCTAGTAACACAGACAAAACCTTGTCACAACTTCTGCAAATCTGGCTTATTTTTGAAAAGGGACAGATTTTAAAATGGAAGTCATCTTTATTATAATACAATTCTGGAAATAATATAAAGCGAAGGATAGTTGATTTCATTTCCCATGATTATTAGATCTGACCAAAATAACTTATCAAAAAGAAAAAGAAAACTTACTGATAAAAACAACCAATTTGAAGCCCTGTGTAGTGGCTCACGCCTGTAATCCTAGCTACTCAGGAGGCTGAGATCTGAGGATCTCGGTTCAATGCCAGCCTGGGCACAAAAGGACTTGAGACTCTTATTTCCAATTAACCACAAGAAAACAGGAACTGGGCCTTGGCTCAGGGGTAGGGTGGTAGCCTTGAGCTGAAGAGCTCAGGGACAGCACCTAGGCTGAGTTTAAGCCCTATGCCCCACCAAAAAAAAAAAAAAAAAAGACCAATTTGATTATATCAGTGATCCTTCAAGGTACACATTTTCTTCACTGTGAAAGCTGTGCTACTAAATAGAGATCATGTCACCCAGCCACTGGTGAAGTCGTAGTGTCATGTTCAGTGGTGTTAAATACATCGATCATGCTGTGTCACCATCTACTTGAAACTCTGCCATCACCCAAGCAGCTCTGTCCATTACACAATGACCTGCCCCCTCTAGGTCCTCTGCTCAGGTTTCACCTATGGTGCAATGTTCATCCATGGCGTAGGAGCACCAAACCTTCAATGGATGAGGGAAGCCGCTCAGTGGCAGAGCGCTTGCCTGTCCTTGGGTTTGTCACAGCGCTGCCATCTCACCTCATCAATAATGGGATGCCAGGCTTGACACTACCACAAGATCAACAAGAAAACCTGGACTTCGGCAGCAAGCTAACCTTTAGAGTAAAATCTCCAGCAATCTCTGTGCAATATGCACAGAGTGTGGCCTCCCACACTAGGCCCCGTCTGTCCTCACCCCTAGACAGTCAGTGTGCTCTTGCTCACCTCTATGCTGCCTCCTCCAACTCGGGAGCCAAAATCACCCCGAACACCTCGGAAGTCCGCCTGGTCTTTTTCTCGGATGATCTCCAGAACCATTTCTTTTGCTTGCTGCATCACCACAAATGAAAGGTATCATGGAAGAAACCACAAAGTAAAATCAATCTGGGTGAAATGTCAAGATAAAACCCTCCCTATGTAGGTCCAAAGACACAGAAGGTGCCCGTCTGTGAGAAAACTTGCTTACTACTTCTGGCACACAGGCAGGCTGCTGGTGAGGCTGAGACGGTGAGTTCCACCGGCATTCACATTCTGCAGCCAGCAATATGGCCCCTGGCCAGGCACCAAGCCCTAGCTACTTTCAGCAGCAGGGTGAATTTCTAGGAGTGCATGTAATAAGCACCTGCATGTCTGGGCTGTGGCCTATATCCACCTCCACACCCATGGCAGAAGGCCTGCAAAATAGGCATGACAGGATGGAGAAGGGCCTTGGAGGAACTGTGTGCGAGCTGAGCATAGGCCAGCAAAACCAACACTGCCTCTCCTCTGGTCAGCAGCACCCAGCAGTACCTCCTACTCTGGAACCATTGCATATGGCTGTTCCTGGCAGCCCCCTATCCTCATACTGCTGCTGAGCACTTTAAGTGCAGTGAGTGAAAAAAAAGGATGCGCTTGTATTCACACCGACGCCCCCACAAGCAGCCACATGTGACCAGCAGTAACTACAATGGGCGATATGCTCTCTTTGCAAACAGAGGACCCCCCCCCCCCAGATCAGTCAGTAAACACTAAAACTCAGCCCCATATCCAAGAACCCCCTGGCCCCCAGTCTTTCCTACCTGTACTTTAAATGGATCGCCCGTGATACGAAGAGGCTTGTCTGCCCCCGTGGGCAGTGGGCCATCTTGGATCATGACCATTTTCACACCTGTCCGCTCCTGTGGAACACATACCACACAGCGCTCAGGGCCAGGAGTAAGATGTGGACTGGAAAGCTCATGTCCCACCCAAACAGCCTCCTTACCCAGGGAGCCAACTTCTGGAATGTGACTTATAACCCCCTCCCCCAAACCATCTTTCCCCGCCCTTGCCCACGGCCAGTCCTAGGGCTTGCACTGTCCTTGGACACTTTTTTGCTCAAGGCTAGTGCTCTACCACTTGAGCCATAGCACCACTTCCAGCCTTTTCTGAGGATGTGGCCAAGGAATTGAATTCAGGGATTCGTGAGTGCTAGGTGAGCACTCTACCACTAGGCTATGCTCCCGGCTCCCAAACCATCCTTCTTCCCTTGTCTAACCCTAACATTTTAATGTAAACATTAGTGAGCTGATTGGTCCGAATGCCCCCTGCTGCTCACAGAGCTCAGCACATACGGCCGGCTCCCTTTACAGGTGAAGAGGGCTCTCAGACAGGCCAGGGTTCCAGGGCAGCATTGCCACTGTTAAGTTTCCGGTATGTGCACACCCAAGGCTGGCCACGCCCTCCCCTGTAGCTGCAACACACGTTTGTTTAGAAGCAATGTCAGCAAAACGGAACTTGGTAACTGCATTTCTAGCTCTAGTCTCATAAGCTGGTTTAGCTATTACTATGTTTACTGGGAAAATATGCACCTGATGAACTTGTTGGGGATGCTAAAAGCTAAAATGTGCTTGGCCCAAGTCCTGAGGTGAGGAAGGGATCCTGCCACTAACAGTAGCTGTTGTTTACGAAGTACCTTCCCAGTACCAGCCAGAATAGATGTCACTTCAGCTCTGTAACATCCTGTCTTTTATGGAGAAGGGCCCTGAGCCCTAAATGTTTGCTTTTGTGTGTGCCAGTCCTAGAACTTGAGCTTTTGTTTGCTCAGTTAGTGCTCTACCATTTCAGCCACAGCCTCATTTCCATCTTTGTGGTGGTTAACTGGAGGCAAGAGTCTCACAAGTTTTCCTGCTGGGACTGGTTTTGAACCACAATCCTTAGAATTAAGCCTCCCAATTAGCTAGAAGATCCTCCAGCTCTAGCTTCCGGTAGAGGGTGTGTGTGTGAGTGTGCTCGCGCATGAGTTCACTCTAGAGCCCCAGCTCTAGCTTCCGGTAGGGGTGTGTGTGTGTGTTCACTGTAGAGCTCCATTTCTGGCTTTTTGGTAGTTCATTGGAGGTTAGAGTCTCTAGGACAGGACTGGGAGTGTGGTCTAGTGGTAGAGTGCTTGCCTACCATATGTGAAGCTCTGGGTTCGATTCCTCAGTACCACATACATAGAAAATGCTGGAAGTGGTGCTGTGGCTCAAGTGGTAGAGTGCTAGCCTTGAGAAAAAGACAGTACCCAGGCCCTGAGTTCAAGCCCCAGGATTGGGGGAGGGGGGAAAAGTCTTATGGACCATCTTGTCCAGGCTGGCTTTGAACTATGATCCCCACTCAGATCTTAGCTTCCTGAGTTAGTGCCTGGCTTCATACCCAGCATTAAATGAACATTTAAGAGCACAGAACTGATGAGGAGAGAAGTAGGGTTGGGCCCCAGTCTGACACTGTACGTTCACTGGGGATGCTGTCATAGGATGGCACACCTAACAGTTCTGATGGCTTTTTGGCCACGATGGCTGTGTTCCAGGGCACACCTGTCCAACACTGCCGACATACTTGGCATGGAGCCTATGCCCACTGAATGGAGGAAGCCTTTCTCACATGGGCAGAGATTTGGAAAGGAGGCTCAGCATGCATGTGCAAGGCCAGCTCCAGAGGGGCAGCTGGATGTGACACCCCCACATACCCAGGAAGATGAAGGTCCACTGCCCCCCCCAGGAGGATGAAGACCCATTGCCCCCCCTCAGGAGGATGAAGACCCACTGCCCCCCCTCAAGAAGATGAAGACCCACTGCCCCCCCCTCAGGAGGATGAAGACCCACTGCCCCCCCTCAGGAGGATGAAGACCCACTGCCCCCCCTCAGGAGGATAAGGACCCACTGCCCCCCCTCAGGAGGATGAAGACCCACTGCCCCCCTCAGGAGGATGAAGACTCACTGCCCCCCCTCAGAAGGATAAGGACCCACTGCCCCCCCTCAGGAGGATGAAGACTCACTGCCCCCCCTCAGGAGGATAAGGACCCACTGCTCCCCCTCAGGAGGATGAAGACCCACTGCCCCCCCTCAAGAAGATGAAGACCCACTGCCCCCCCTCAGGAAGATGAAGACTCACTGCCCCCCCTCAGGAGGATGAAGACTCACTGCCCCCCCTCAGGAGGATAAGGACCCACTGCCCCCCCTCAGGAGGATGAAGACTCACTGCCCCCCCTCAGGAGGATAAGGACCCACTGCTCCCCCTCAGGAGGATGAAGACCCACTGCCCCCCCTCAGGAGGATGAAGACTCACTGCCCCCCCTCAGGAGGATAAGGACCCACTGCCCCCCCTCAGGAGGATGAAGACTCACTGCCCCCCCTCAGGAGGATAAGGACCCACTGCTCCCCCTCAAGAGGATGAAGACCCACTGCCCCCCCTCAGGAGGATGAAGACTCACTGCCCCCCCTCAGGAGGATAAGGACCCACTGCCCCCCCTCAGGAGGATGAAGACTCACTGCCCCCCCTCAGGAGGATAAGGACCCACTGCTCCCCCTCAGGAGGATGAAGACCCACTGCCCCCCCTCAAGAAGATGAAGACCCACTGCCCCCCCTCAGGAGGATGAAGACCCACTGCCCCCCCTCAAGAAGATGAAGACCCATGCCCCCCCCCACGAGGATGAAGGCTCACTGCCCCCCTCACACAAGGATGAGGGATGAAGGCTCACTGCCCCCCCCCCAACCCCAGGAGGATGAAGACCCACTGCAGGGCAGCACTCTCCTCCATGCTGTGAGGCTCACATACCTGCAATTGCTTGATTGTTTCCCCTCCTTTGCCAATGACCAGACCCACTTTTGATGCAGGGATAAGGATCTCCTGGACAGTGCTGTTGCCATCCATGTCATTATGAAAGCCAGGCCCATTCCGACAGCGGTCCACAATCTGCCCCAGGAGTCGTTTGGCTTGTCTTTGGGAAGGAAAAAGACCAAAGAGAACCACATTAAATGAGTGCTTGAGGTCTGCGAGGGAAGGAAACAGCACAGGGAAAAGCAAGAGGGACTCAAGGCAGCCCTCTATCCAGCTCCAGCTCCTGCCCCACAACCTGGGAGGTCTCTGTGCTATCCGCCACTGCTTGCACACAGAGCAGGCTCCGTCCAGCCATCATGCCCTGCGTATCTGCTTGGGGGCTGCCCTTCTACTGGAATGTCAGCTGCCCCGGCAGCAGGGAGCCCCTACACGCCGCTCTTGCTTCCCAACCCAGCATAAGCCCCTCACAAAGAGTAGACACCCAGTACACACTTGTTCAACAAGGACGGGAGAGAGAGAGAGAGAGAGAGAGAGAGAGAGAGAGAGAGAGAGAGAGAGAGAGAGAGAGAGAGAGAGAGAGAGAGAGAGAGAGAGAGAGAGAGAGAGAGAGAGAGAGAGAGAGAGAGAGAGAGAGAGAGAGAGAGAGGAGGGGAAGGGGAGACTGAGAGAGTGCAATGAAAAAGACAGGGAGAAAGAAAGCAAGGGTTAGTAGTTGTTGCTCCAACTCCCATCAAACTCCAGATTTCTTCTCAATGACCAACCAAACTGCCCTATGACTTTCAAGCTTCGGCCAAAATGACTGTGGTTTTAAGAGAGGAAGGAAGGGGAGGCAGTGCCTTGCCGGCTGCAGCTATGCACTCACAGGCAGGCACCTTCTTTGCGGAGCCCAGCTGGTAGGATCTAGGGCTTGCCTCAAAGGCCGTGCTAACTGGCATCATGTCCATAGGATGAGGATGTGACCCAGCCTAGTAATGTTATCTGTTGGGCCAGCTTCTTTTTCTGCACCAGAATCTTCCCTGGCTGTTTGTTACTTGCAGACTTTATCCATCTCGGATAGATCTGGCTACTGAACATCTGGCTGCAATAATGCTCACAAAGTCTCAATCCTGGCGACTCAAAGTCCTCTGGCAGACAAGAAGTAGAAATGGTTAGAAGAGTGGTGGGAAGAAAGGAGAGAAGTAGAAACGAAGGTTGCCTTCTCAAGTTGTGAACCCTGTGTGCAGAGCCAGCTTCGTGGCCTTTCTCTGCTGCACAGCTTTTCAGCATTTTGCTGGCGTACTAGATTAACCTGCGCTGGAAGAAAATATCGTGACTCCAGCAGACCCATCCAGCTTGCCCTATAATGCACACCTGCCAGCCACAGTTATTCTGGTTCACCGCTTGCAATGTTACAGCAGAACAAGAGAATTTAAACTCATCTGGACTCCAGGAGAAATGGAAACAATAAAACAACCCTACCTATTGAGCCAGACATAATCTCAGCACCCTGTCTGCATGTACAACACTACACTAGATTGAAAAAGGGAAGCAAGCTGCCTCAACTCACCACCCCACCCTCTGAGGGTCCTTGGGTTTAGGAGGCCTGTGTCTGGCGCCATGCTCTGAGCATTCGAGTATCGCCACAGGAAAGCAGGGCCCCCAAAAGTCACGACACCTCTGGCCCTTAAATGGGCGAAGGCCATGAAGAATGGCTTCATTTAGCTCACAAATATCAGAAGGTAAGAGGGATCGGCCCAGGCAAAGATCTGGTGCCAGGGTTCTCTGTAGCTCGTGAAGTGACAGGCCCTCATGTGAAACTAGCTTTACCAAAACAAATTGATCGGCATGTGGACGGGTGATGTCTACTCCCGAGACCCTGGTTTATAAAGGAGATGCATGACCACTGTGGGGCATTCTGCAGGTTTGGAATAAAGGCAATACCTTGCGTACTTAAGGTCAGAGGAAAGCCCCTGGTGTGGCGACCTCCCAGATCTTTTTCCTGTTGGAGTGTTGGCTGTGTGGCCAGACTGCAGCACACATCAACAGGTTCAGTAATGGTTTTGCCCTTCCATTGCTCCCCACATGGGGAAGGAGGAAGAAGAGTGAAAGGAAAAAGTAAATAAAACAAACTTACTCAATACTTTCTGGGGTTCCGGTAAGTACACAGGGCCTCTCTGGAATCCCAGAACTCTCTACAAGAAGAATCAAGAAGATGAGGTGTGTTGGTGGGCACCAGGCAGCCGGGTGCCAGGTGTGTTGGTGGGCACCGGGCAGCCGAGTGCCTTTGCCTCTGTGTGCAGGCTGTCTCTGGGCTGTCCCTGCAGCTGGTTCCTACACCAGCCACCAAGGAACCCAGTTTCCCTAAAAGCCAGTGTGCCTGCTTTGCATGGGGACAGCAGATGAGGTGGGGGCTCCATTCTAGTTTCTTGGACAGCCAAGTCAGGAAGCACAGGTCTGCGACCCACCCAGGGGCTACTAATTGTCCAGCCACCTTCATGCTTCCCTCAACTTCTCCACGTCTAAAGCAGGCTTCCAACAGCTGTGAGGCTCACTAGCGAGGGACCGAATGATAAAACATATCTGGGCTCAGTCACTGCACGAGCACCCTAAGCAATCAGCAAGAGCAGTGCACACTGGCCCCGGCCGTTCAACAACACTGCACACGAGGATTCTGCCTGGTCCTCAAACTTACTTCTTATAATCCTTCCTCAAAAACTTGAGAGAGAGAGGGCTGGGGAATGAAGCTAACTGGTACAAGTATTTGCCTAGCATATGAGAGGCCCTGAGTTCAATCCCCAGCACTGCAAGAAAACAAACAAACAAACGAACAAAAAACCCAAGGGGGGAGAAAAAACTTGAAAAGAGAAAATAGCTAAGGCAGACACTGTTTTTCAAGTGTCTTTTTAGACAACAGCATGTCACTAGTCAAATGTTCTCCAGAACCCTCTCCAGTGAAAGAGGTCAAATTCAAGTGAGACCATACAGCTATAAATAAAACAAAACACGCCTTTCAGTCTGTATCCTCTACATCCACGGCCGATGTGAGCCTGGTAGGAAGGTCCTGAAGCAGCCGGAACCCATACTGGTCCTATTCCCTGAGGGAGGGGAAGCCAGCGTGCAGCCCCCAGAAGTGACTGCAAAGCTACAAGGCTCTTGCAGGTCCCACTAAGTCTGGCATAACATTCTGGTGCAGAAAACCAGGTCCTAGACAGCAGGTGTTCAGAAGGGGCGTGCCTGGCCAGAGAGCTGCACAAGTCCTACGCAGCAGGCAGGAGGGGGCTGCAAGACTGGGCTGGCTCTTGCTCCAGTGCTCCTGTGGGAATCCAAGGGCAGAAGTGCAAGGAGGACATCACATATACTTACCCAAGCCCCACAGTACTGATCAACTGCAAAGCGCTACACCTGGATCATTTTGCGAATACTGATTTCTATGAAACTAAGATCTATCAGTGAAGAGACCCTTACCTGAAGCAATCTGAATTTTGCAACCAGATTCTGCCTGAATCCGTGAGATCTGCTCCCCTCCCCTGCCGATAACTGCAACAAATTGAACAGGGTCAGAACATGCCTTTCATTCCATGTTTAATTACGCATAAATGACTCTATTAACTCAATAAACATTTACACTTGGCTCGCTGCTCACTACAAATCAAGTGGGACTTGTGAGTAGAAGATCTCAACTCTCTGGGTATGACAGCAATAGAAACCCCATGTGAAACACTGCAGAAACGTCCTGTGAGACACATTGGGTTGCTGGGGGGGGGGGGGGGGGTGGCTGGGACCAGACTCCATTACTCTGCCTTCTCCTTGGCCTAGGGAGAGGCAGCAGTGCTCCACAACTGTATAGAACACATGAGAAGCATCCTACGAAACTGCAAAAACAGGTAGGAATTAGGGAAAAAGAGGTACTGTAAATACTTACTAAAGCCCACCATTTTATCAGGCACTTTGAATTCTTCTGTTATTACTGCCCTAAAAAACAAAAACCAAAAAACCATTTTGGAGGGAAATAAAGACATAGAACACTTTTTTTTTGGGGGGTGGGGGTGGGGAGGACAGTCATGGGGTTGATCTCTGGGCCTAGGCGTTGTCCCTGAGCTCTTCAGTTCAAGGCTACCACTCTTCCACTTGAGCCACAACACCTCTTCCCATTTTCTGGTGGTTTGTTAATGATAAGAGTCTCATGAACTTTTTGGCCCAGGCTGGCTTTGAACCACGATCCTCAGACCTCAGCCTCCTGAGTAGTTAGGATTACAGGTGTGAGCCACCAGTACCCTGCTGAACACAGAATTTTATAACTACTTTAGAACCTCAAATTACCCACATTGGCACTGAGACATAACAAAGTAACCATGCCAATTTGGCCAAGGACTCATAAGCATTGATACAATGTCATTAAGTGATCCTTTGTGTTTCTTTAAATCTATTCCAATTTTTCTTTGGGGTGGGGGTAGGGAAGAAACTTACACATGATATTTGCAGGTATTGAAGATTATGTTGCTCTGGAAAACACCCAGACCCATCCCACTTATGGTTGCCGTGGCAGGGCCAGACCAAGTGATTCTGAAGATCTTATGCAGCCTGACAGCAGCTGTCAGGTCGCTTCTGAACACCTCTGAGGCCCTTTCTAGGGATAGATGCACCAGCCATCTATCCCTGAACACTAGAGATCCTCCAGGGTTTAGGGAGATGCTTAGGGAAATTTATTATGGTACACAATGTGGTCACATCTTTTGCTTACTGCTACTGGCTTCTCTACGTTTTTATTGTTTTCTGGTCTCCTTTCAATTGATCTATTTCTTCTAAGAAAGAGGGGGAAAATGCTTCAAATCAACAATATTCAATGAAAGTCTAACTGGTGTTGACCGAGACAGAACAGGTAGCTCACTAACACCAAGGCGCTTCTTTTGTTAAATGGTATCTCATCCACTGTGTGTGTGTTTTGCTAGTCCTGGCTTGAACTCAGGGACTGAGCGCTGTCTATGGGCTTTCCTCAAGGCTAGCGCTTTAGCACTTGAACTGTAGCACCGCTCCAGGCTTTTTTCTATGTAAGTGGTAACGAGGAATTGAACCCAGGTCTTTTTGAATGCTAGGCAAACACTCTACCCCTAGTCCAAACTCCCAGCCTCCCATGTGTGTGTTTTTTTAAATTACTGCATTGGCTCTTTCAACTAAAGTTGAATTTGCTATATAGTGTATTGCGGACAATATCCAATTTGCCTGATACCCCAGAAAGCAATTAAATCTAAACATTTACCTTAAAAAGAAGCTAAATACAAGTAGTTTTGGGGGGGGAAATGGCAAGCATTTTTAAACATCTCTCACACAGCTGGATTTTTACCCATCACAGAAAAGACTGAAGTGCATGTTTCTTAGAGGAAATGCAGCACTTACAAGAAATGTAATAGCATAAATAACATTTACCACTGATCACAGTGATGGGCCCAGACAGTCTTCTTGTGGTGTTTACACCCTCAGGTTTGTGTTCAAAGGTCCCTGGATATATGCATCCACCTTAAAATCAGGCAATTCTTGGCTTCCTAGTTAGAGGCACTGTGATGCTAATGCCAGCTCTCGCTGTCTACAGCAGAGGCCATACCTGTGCACTGCCAGCTGTCAGAGATGACAGCACTCCTGTATGTGTGGCCGCCAGGGCTGCCGCTCGCTCTTACCATGCACAGCACACTGTCTAAACTCAGAAGGCATTACAGGAAACTGACTAGAGGGCCTCCAACAACCACAATGGGAATGTCACACAGCTCGGTGGCAGCCTGGCCTGAGAAATAAAGCTGACAGATGCTCTGGGGAAGAGACACTGGGATGATCTACCGGGACTTATGGAAGGAAAGGCTTGCTCTAAATGCAAGGCTGAATCTTGCTTGCCTAATGCACCAGGCACACACAATTTGGAAAGTAACAACCTGACTAATTATAGCTCATTTAACAGGATACCACTTTGATACTAGTAATCTTGTTTCAGTTACTGTAATTCATTAACTAACAAAAGAAAGCAAACAGGAAAAAAAGCAGGCTGTAACTCTGGGGTAACTGACCCTTGGTGATTTCTTTAAGAACACAGGGCAGAGCTGTGCCTCTGGCAGGGCTTCTGTGTAACAGAATCCCTATGGAGAACTGGCTACTGCTTTCCTTTTAGGATGACCTTACGACCACAAGCATTCCCACCTTCCACACTGGCCTTTCCAAACCTATCCCATAGGTCTTTGAATCTCTCGAAATCCTCAATACTTAACAGAAGGCTGTGAGGGGAAATGGAGGCAGAAAACCCATAAACCAACTGGGAACTTGGCCAAGATTCTGTGGCCAGTCCCTATTACCAGGGTGGGGCCCTTGCTTCTAGTCTCCCCAAACTCTGTCCCACTCTCCAAGCCTAAGACCTCACATACTTCTTGAGTGAAGAGGCTGCAGGAAATTCCTAAGACGCTGGGGAAACCCATAAAACCAGGTGGGACAATTTCACATCTCACCTTTCAAGTTGAAAATGTGTAGTTTCCTGAGGCTAGGCACAAAAGGGATGGGTTTTTAGCTCTTGCCATCAGTTTGTACGTGGGCTTATGTTGTCTTGGGAATCTTATGGAAATCTAGCCTGTGGCTTCCACACTCCCAACCTCTGACTTGCTAACACTCCAGTACAGATGGTGGATCAATAAACAATTAGAAATGATCAATAAATAATAAAACATAACCCACTGCTTACCTTTGATGTACCAGGGCCCCTAACTGGTTACCCACTGTGGCAAAGAGAAAAAGAAAAGAAAAATCAAAGCATTAGCACGGATAAACTAACTTCATCCTTCTAAGAGTTCTTTACCATTTGAGGGGGAAGAAAGGCAGGGAGAGAGAAAGCAAACAGTAATTTAGGCTCAGTGGCGGAAATGAATGCAGTATATGATATGAAACAGGAGGGGACATCTTGATCAACACAGTCTCCAACCCAGTGTCCAGCTGAACGCAGGATAAGAAATTGATCTGTGTGTGCACATGCTGTGAGGCCTGGGAGAAAATCCCACTCGCCTAAATCCCCCTGTCTTCCTACCTCCCTCCTGTTCCAGACCCAAGCGCAATGTGAAGGCAGAAAGGGTCCCCCTCTCTCTTTTAAAAGCAAATGAGAAAAGACTTAACCCCCTGGCAGCATTGTTGGGGAGGCTCCAGGGCAGCTGCCATCACTAAGGCCCTGCACATATGTTCCTAGCTTCCCAGCACAAGCAGCCCCAGAGAGGATGAGGATGAGGCCTCGCTCTTCTGGCTTTCCTGGACGCTCAGCACACAGGGCCACCTCCCCAGCCCCATGTCACAGACATGGCACTGCCAAACAGCATCTGATGATTAAAATCCACTCCGTCATCACATTCCCACAAAACCACTTTTACTATGCTGTATGCTTCAGCTTCTCCTTTTTCAGCTATTGACAAGTGCCTCCTTCACCAACCATCAGCAGAAACGACTCTGTAACGTTTCTCTTTTGGAAAATGCAGCTAAGGAAAAATAGCAGACAATGAAAAAGTATAAACCCAAACATAATACCTTCCAAGATGCTAAAAAGAGCATTAAAAAATGTTTCTGGCAAAGTTATTACAAGGATAGACAAAAGATAATAAGAGGGAAAGGATCAACTACACCAACTTCAGGACAAAGCAAAAAGGTCTAAGACCTGAAATGTAAAACTCCAATTACCCCTTTTCCAGCTCAAATGTGACTTGCCATTCTGACTGAAGTTGCTGCTCATAAAGAGACAAAGGAAAAGAAATAAAATCTCGACATTCTGAAAGAAGCAGCACCGAAAAACAATGCCAACAAAAAAGTAAAAGAAGACACTGAGTTTATTGAAGCTATTGATCCAGAACAAATACTGTATCTTTTCTGGATCAATAGCAAGATAATGGTTTGCAGCCAAAAGATTGACACTGCATTCTGCTTATCTTAGGGATAGGAGAATTGACTCTTAACTGACTTTCAAAACTTTTTCTGTGTGTTTCTAGTCTGGACAGGTAGCACTTCCTTGTTCACGTCTCCCTGAGGAAAGGAATGGTCACCAGTCTCAGGGCCTCCTACGGAGCAGGGCTGTCTAATGATGGAGGCCAGGAGGAAAGAGGATCACCACCGACAGAGTACTTGTGGGTTTACCTCACTGCTCCTACTCAGCGGTCCAGTCTGGCTGGGCACAGTGGCACACAGCTCCCTCCCTGAACTGGGGTCCCCATTTCCACCACAGTTCCTAGGCTAGCGAGAAACCTCTAAAGACACAGAACTAAATGTCTTCAAATGAAGGACACGCAAGAGTACCCGTGCCCCCAGGACAGCAGTGTGGCTAATGATCATCAGATAGTGGTGGGTCTAACACAGAAGAGCCCCAGAAATAGAAGGGCACAGTGATCACCCAGGGAACATTCCTGAGGCCTTCTGTGAAGGCCACTAAACATTCTGTGCTCACCACAGAAATGGAAATGCATGTCTGTTAGCAAGTGAGGGTCAGGAGCATCCCTGGGGTAGAGGAGACAGCAAGTACCAGTGTGGCGCCCCACCCAATACTACCCCACAGCCAGGAAGCTGGCTCATACCTGGAGGTGGCAAAGGCCGGAAGCCAGTCCTCGTCCTCTGCCAATGCAAGGAAGGAACAATACCACATCAAGTTGTTTCTCTTAGGAAATGGGCCCAGCAGTAGCAGCAGCAAGACAAAAGGGTGCTAAGGGTGCTAGTGCTCAACTCAGCAGGTTGGATGGGTCCTGCTCCTGGCCTCCCCAGCCTTCCTGAGGAGGAGGCTATGCAGAAGACAGGTGGGAACTCTGTCCAGTCCAATCCAACTCTAACTACGATCATTTTCCAGTGGAAAGAAGTGCTGAATAAATCAGCCCTATTTCCCCAGCACTGCACTTGTATCGTGGCCAGTCTTCCCTCCTTTCAATTCCACCAGGGCCCATGCTTTCACAGGACTTGTAAGAAGCTGCAGATGAACTTCTCACAGAAAAAAGGAGATGTGATGATGTAAGCAAGAATAATATTTTGCTAATTTCTTATACCCCCCCCCCACCAGCCCTGGCTTGAACTCAGGGCCTGAGCACTGTCCTTGGGCTTTCTCAAGGCTAGAGCTCTACCACTTGAGCCACAGCACCACTTCCAGATTTTTCTATGTGTGTGGTACTGAGGAATTGAACCCGGGTCTTTGTGCATGCTAGGCAAGCACTCTACCACTAGGCCAAACTCCTAGTCCCAACTTTGCTAATTTCAATAATAATACAAATGCTACAAAAGTCAAGACACATCCTTTTTACCCCATAGTGCATGGGGGGAGGGGAGGGAGATGTAATTTTTTTTCTTTCTAAGAAGAAATGCTAACAAAGTATCACAGGATAGCAAACCCAACTCTTAATAATAGGGATCAAGTTTAAGTCACCAGCCTTTTTTTTCCTCTCCACAAAAACCCACAAGGGGCTGGATACGGGTGGCTTAAGCCTGCAGTCTCAGCTAGGAAGCTGAGATCTGAGGACTGAGGTTTGAAGTCACCCTAGCAGAAGCATTGGTAAGATTAACATTTGAACTCAGTGGCTGGGCACTGTCCCTGAGTCTCTCTGTGCTCAGAACTAGTGCTCTACCACGAAGCCACAGCACTACTTCTGGCTTTTTTCTCAGTTGTTTATTGGAGGTAAGAATCTTACGGACTTTCCAGCCTGGACTGGCTTTGGACAGTGATCCTCAAATCTCAGCCTCTTGAGTAGCTAGTATTATAGGTATGGGGTACCAAGGCCCAAGTCTGGTGAGACTCTTTTCCAATTAATCACCAAAAAGCTGGAAGTGGAGCAGTGAGTCAAGTGGTAGAGCCACTAACCTTGAGAATAAAAGCTCATGGACAATGCCAAGGCCCCAAGTTCAAGCCCCAGGAGCAGCACAAAACAAAAACAAAAACCCAAGATAACCGTGTCAATTAATCCTCAAGACATGTAGCTGAGATGACTGGTATGGTGTAGCATGGCAAGTAAGTGATGCCACACCAGAAGCAACTAACATCCAAAGCTCCCATGGGACTTTCAAAGACCTCTCTGAGGAGTCCGCTCTCATCTGACTTGTCACCAGTGCTTTCCTAGGTCTAGCCAGTGACACCCAGTGGCTGGGGGAAGCAATATTTGGCCACAGAGAACTCCAAGCCCCCAGGTAAGTCATCTGTTACTGATTTTGCCATTACTTGGGGGTTTTTAAATGAGAAAATTATTCAGGTTTATCTTCTTACTTTTTTTTTTTTTTTTTTTTGCCAGTCCTGGGCTTGAGCTCAGGGCCTGAGCACTGTCCTTGGACTTTCTCAAGGTTAGAGCTCTACCACTTGAGCCTCAGCACCATTTCTGGCTTTTTTCTATGTATGTGGTACCGAGGAATTGAACCCGGGTCTTCGTGCATGCTAGGCAAGCACTCTACCACTAGGCCAAACACCTGGCCCCTATCTTCTTACTTTTAAGTGAGAAAGAGCAGAAGGAGGCTAACCTAAGTACTAGGGATGGGGATTAACCAGGACTTGTTCATCCTTCCAGAGAAGGACCCTTCTCTAGAGCACTGACACTAAGAGAAACAATAATTGGGACCAGGCACAGTGGCATCTGCTATAAACACAGCGACTCAGCAGGTGAAGATATGGGTTACGGTTTGAGGCCAGCAGGGGCAAAATGTTAACATTCCTTTTTTTCTTTTTCTTTTTTTGACTGTCCTGGAGTTTGAACTCAGGGTCTGAGCACTGTCCTTGAGCTTTCTCAAGGCTATCACTCTAGGACTTGAGCCACATCACCACTTCCAGCTTTTTCTATGTATGTGGTACCAAGGAATGGAACCCAGGAATCATGCATGCTAGGCAAGCACTCTACCACCAGGCCATACTCTCAGCCCGGGACCTCATATCAACAAACAAAACAGGTGCCATAGCTTACTCCTGTGATCCCACATTGGAGAGGCCTAGAGAAGAGGTTCACAGACTGAGACCAGCGATTACAAACAAGCAAGCAAAAACTGAAGTAAAAAATAGGGCTATGCGGGGGCCGGGAGCCTGGACTAGTGCTTGCCTAACATGCACTAAGCCTTGGGTTCAATTCCCAGGAACCATATACACAGAGGAAAAAAAAAAAAAAAGCCAGAAGTGATGCTGTGGCTCAATTAGCAGAATGCTAGTTTTAAGCAAAAAGTGTCCAAGGATAGTGCCCAGGCCCTGAGTTCAAGTCCCAGGACTAGCAAAAAAACAAAACAAAAAAGGCTGTGAAGAATGGATTAAAGACTGGGCATGGTGACTCATGCCTGTAATCCTAGCTACTCAGGAGGCTGAGATCTGAGCATCGGGGTTCAAAGCCAGCCCAGGCACTAAAATCCACGAGACTCTTATCTCCAATTAACCACCAGAAAACCAGAAATAGCACTGTGGCTCAAGGCATAGGGTGGTATCCTTGAGCTGAACAACTTGGGAATGCCCACAACCAAAAACAACAACAAAAAAGTCCCACAACTAAAAAACAAAGAATGGATCAAGGGGAAGAGCATCTGCCTTGAAAGCACGGAGCCTTAATTTAAACACACACACACACACCAAAACCTATACCACAGAGACAGACAGCATTAAAACTTAATTTCAGCTAAGCAAATAGACACTAAATCAATGTGGGAGCCAGGCACCAGTGGCTCATGACTATACTTCTGCTCAGGAAGCTAAGAGCTGAAGCTCATAACTGAATACCAACAGGAAAGTCTGCGATGTTCTTATCCACAATTAACCACCAAAAAGGTGCAGCCCAAGTGGTGGAGCACAAGATTTGAGCATAAAAGGTCCAGGTCTGGAGCCTAAGCCCCAGGACCAGTTCAAAACAAACAACAATAACAACAACAAAACCAAAACCAATAAGAGGTAACAACCAGCTCCGTGAAAACATGAAACAGAATGTACCACAGCCAATAAGAGCACCTACAGTGATTTCCTCATCTACTGTGGGAGTTTTGTCCCTGAGACTTCTGCAATGGGGCAGCATTAGCCGTGCCTTGCTATAACATGCTTCACTCATTACTTCTCTGATTTTGTGGGGTCTCTGGAACGTATCTCCCACAATAGGTAAGGGATCTCTGTGTTTTGTTTCTAAACCCACAACAGAGTGAAGCTGCAACAAATGAACATGATACAGTGAGAGACAATAGCATTTCATGGCCTTATTTCATTTACACCTTTTTGTTTTCTTCTTCTTTTATTTTTTGGTTGGTCGTGGAGCTTGAACTCTGGCCTGGGCACTGTCCCTGAGCTCTTCAGCTCAAGGCTGCAGCTCCACTTCCGGTTTTCTGGTCATTAATTGGAGGTAAGAGTCCCATGGACTTTAGTGCCTGGGCTGGTTCTGAACTTGACTCTCTGATCTCAGCCTCCCAAGTAGCTAGCATTGACAGGCATGAGCCACTGTGCCCAGCTACACTTGTATTTTAATGTGTGCTACCAACAGTCTGATCACAGTATGGTTATTTTACTAGCACTGAAAGTAGTATTGTGTATGTATGTGTAAGTTGGTGCTTGAACTGCAAGTAGTAGTGTGTGTGTGAGCACCAGTACTGCGGCCTGGGTACTCCTTTCAGTTTCTCACTCAAGTCTACTGCTCTACCATTTAGCCATAGCTCTACTTCAGGTTTTTTGCTGGTTAACTGGAGATAAGAATTTTATGGACTTTCTTGCATAGGCTGGTTTGGAACTGCAACCCTCATACCTCAGCGTCTTGAGTAAGTACTTCTCAAGCTTTACCACTCATATTTTTTTTTTTTCTTTTTGGCTAGTCCTGGGCTTAAGCTCAGGGCCCAAGGACTGTCCTTGGATTTTTCTCAAGGCTGGAACTCTACCACTTGAGCCTCAGCACCACTTCTGGCTTTTCTAAGTATGTGGTACCAAGGAATCACACCCGGGTCTTCATGTATGCTAGGCAAGCACTCTACCACTAGGCCACGCTCCCGGCCCGTACCACTCATGTTTTTAAGCACTACTCTTAATGTGCAAGACACCAAGGCTTGTGTATCTTCTTTTCTATCACTGACTGGGTAGGGAGCTGTGGTCAAACCACTTTTTCTTGGTCTGTAAGCAAGAGATCCTTTTGTTATTCTTTGCAGGGCCCTGCTCATACCCCAGCTCTGATCTGAGCACTACAGTTCCAAGCCAGCCCAGGTAGGAAAGTCTGCATGGCTCATCTCCAATTAACCAACAGGAAACTGGAAATGGCGTGGTGGCTCAAAGTGGTAGAGTGCTAGCTTTGAGCACAAAAAACTGGGGGACAGCATCCAGGCCCTGAGTTCAAGCCCCCATGTCCAACCAAAAAAACAAACAAACTGGGGGCCGGGAGTTTAGCCTAGTGGTAGAATGCTTGCCTAGCATGCACAAAGACCTGGGTTCGATTCTTCAGTACCACATACATAGAAAAACAAAACCCAAAACAAACTCAAAGTTAGGAGGATTAGGCTGTATGCACTGTTTTGGGATTGGCTTATGTAATCATATAAGTTGAAGACATTTGTCCACACAGTTTCACTCTTGCTCCTTCTCACTGTCAAATAATATTCCACAGCAGTGGTTGGACCTCAGTTTGACTGCATCTCCTGAAGAACCTCTGGGATGTTTTGATTTGGAGGATGTTAGGCAAAAAGCTACTAATGAAGATTTGTAGACAGGCTTTCGTATGGATACATTTTCATTTCTTGAAGCTATCTGAATGCTCAGGAGTGCAACTTCAGGCTGTGTGGTAATTATAAGGTTGTAATACTGTTTTCCAGAGAGGTGGTACTATCGGGTAAGCCTTAAAGCCTCTTGAGTGATAGAGCAGAGCTTCTACTATACTACTGACATAGCACTGGAAGAACCCAGGAACCTTCTTCTGACCTGACGTCTACATTCCCCAGGGGTTAAACAGCCTCATAGATCGGCAGCTGAAGTTCTTGCCTAACACCTACTACAGATTTTGCCCGCCATCCATTTCTCTGGAAGATGCCCACAGTGTGGGTGGGTGCAAGGGGGACAGGACATGGTTGTTTCTGGGATAAAAGCTCAGTCCCTCCACACGTTCAGCTAGCACCATTCTAATATTCTCTTAACTTCGGAGCATACTTTTCAGCAAACATTAAAAATGCCAATGAGATGATAGGGCAAAGGACACAAAAGGAGCTACTACTTTCACTTGCTAGGACCACACAGAAATGAAGGCAGTCTGCCATAGTACATCAAGTTCAGGAAAGAGGGGCATAATGCGACATGGCCCCTGCAGGATAAAAGAGGGCATGTTATATACCCCTAGTGGGGTCAAATAAACCACCTGGAGCTTCAAAGCAGAATATGATTTACTCTGCATTGTAGAAGTGAGTGTGTAAGCAAGGGCGGATGTGGAGAGGAGGGGGAAGGAGAGTCCAAGAGTCAGGGTGTGAGGAGGAAGTCCTCTAATGATGACCTAAAGCCAAAGTAGAAGGTATCAGGAAGGGAGCTGGGATGAGGAACTAGTTTCAGAACAGAGCCAGACCAACAGGCTGGCAAGGAGTGTGCAGAACAGAGAAGAAACGAGAAGGACATAGAGGCAATGGCCACGCAGGGAGAGCTGGACTTCCCTGACTGCTGGAAGCAAGCAGCCTTTAACACAACAGGTCAAACTGGTGCTGGGAAGAGGCTCCAGCTGCAGAGATGGAAAACACGCCAGAGCCACAGCAGAATCCTGAATTCTGGTGCCACCTTGCACTTCAAGACTGCTAGGAAGTGTGGGTGTCAAGACTGAAGGGATGCAGGGGAAGGGGGACAGCTCTGCCTGGAACACAAGCTGATTCGAACCCAGGGCTTCATGCATGTTAGGCAAGCACTCTACCACTAAGCCAAGCTCCTGGCCTCTCCATTGGCTTTTTCACTCAAAGTTGGCACTGTACCACTTGAACA
This sequence comes from Megascapheus bottae, assembly GCF_031878675.1. Lineage (NCBI taxonomy): Eukaryota > Metazoa > Chordata > Mammalia > Rodentia > Geomyidae > Megascapheus > Megascapheus bottae. Next base: position 86,304,356 of record NC_143511.1, on the reverse strand, counting down.
TACAGCTCCACTTCTCAGTTTTAATTGAAGGTAGGAGTCTCTCGAGATTTGTTTGTCTGGGCTGGCTTTGAACCCTGCTCCTCAGATTGCAGCCTTCTGAGTAGTTAGGATTACAATTGTGAACCACCAATGCCTGGCAACACTTCAATGCTGAATGTAACCAAGAAAAATCCCTAACACATTTGTCGAGGACAGGGGAAAAAAAAGAAAGCTGGGAGTGGTGCTGTGGCTCAAGTGGTAGAGCATGAGCCTTGAGAAAGCCCAAGGATAGGATGGGTGTGGGGGGGAAGCCAATGGAAAGCACATACACACAATGGCACACACACTCACACACTGAAGTGTGTTATTAAGTAGACCTAACTAATACCTCCAAACACTTTAGAGGACTGAACTTTAACCTCATAGAGGTCAAAAAACTCTTAATGCATGGCAAAGTTAGAAAGTCCATATTGCTAAAGAAGCAATCTGGTGAGCTTTTGTCCAAAAAAAAAAAAAAAAAAAAAAATCCAACAAGCCAAATGAAACAAACATAACCTAGGAAGCCCTTGGATCTTCACTGCTAAGAAGAAAGCAGTGTACTCCATCCTGTGCTCTCTAGACTTGCACACATGTATCTCCCCACCAGGACCTTAGGACCTTTTGGCTCACACGTATTCTCCTGACCTGGTAGGAGAAAACTGAGAAGAGGAAACCGAGTCTGGCCCAGGGATATCATTAGGCTCAAACCCAAATTGTACTTGTGGAAACCAAATTTCATGAATGTAACTTAACAGTGCTCAAGGGCAGTCAGGATTGGTTTTTATCAAACTGATATTAAGAATGTCACAGTGTCTGTGCTTCCAATCAGGTCTGCTCTGTCACAAACAAGGTATCAGGAGACCTGTGTGGGGGCACAACAGGCTGCAGAAGGATTCTCCTGCTACTCTCCACTAAGAGGGGGAAAATGAGAATCCATTGTGTTTACAAGAACTTATTCTTCAAAAGGAAAGAGGGGAAAGCAGGTAACAGAATAGTGGAATAGGGTTTAAGTGACACTGGCTTCTGGGGTGAACATGGCCAGGCTGCAAATCTGTGGCTGTCCAATTCTCTTATCAATAAATTCAGAGCCTTTTGCCAGTTTATTTCAAATAGCTATACAAAGGACTGATGGAAGAAGATTCCTGCACAGTGTCAAGTATTTCATTCTGGGTTCCTTACGCAGAGGACCTGATGCCCATGTTTTAACACTTCAACTCCACGTGCAGGTGAAAACAAGAAGGAATTGTGAAAGGCTAGATGAGTTGGAAATGTATTGATCTTGATTTCTGCAAACAGCGGGCATGGAGGAGACCTGTCAGGACTAAACAATGTAGTTTATTTTTACACTGATATGCCAGAGGAGGGAGCAAATCATAGAAGCTCTGGGAAGGTAAAAGGCTTCCTCTCACTACACCTCCTCACAAAGGTAAAATGCGGGTATATCTGGTCTCAGAAATCATGAACACTAGTCAAACAAAAGTGATCACAGCACATCAGTTTCAAGAGTGTTATTTTGAACAATGCTGTACATAGACAAGAATCATCCCATGAGTTCAGACATTTCCAATGTTTAAAAACACTGGCCAGAGGCTGGGAGTTTGGTCTAGTGGTAGAGTGCTTGCCTAGCATGCATGAAGACCTAGGTTTGATTCCTCGATACTACATACATAGAAGAAAAAAAAAAAAAAAAAAAAAAGGGCCAGAGGAGGTGCTGAGGTTCATGTGGTAGAGCTCTAGCCTTGAGAAAGTCCAAGGACAGTGCCCAGGCCTGGCAAAAAAAATAAAAATAAAAACGAAACAAAGACACCTGTAATCCTAGCTACTCAGGAGGTTGAGATCTGAGGATCAAGGTTCAAAGCCTGCCACAGGCACAAAAGAATCTGAGACTCTTATCTCCAATTAACCTCTAGAAAAGGGGAAGTGGGGCTTGGCTCAAGGGAAGGGCAATAGCCTTGAGCTGAAGAGCTCAGGGACAGCGCCCAGGCCAACTTCTAGCCCTATGACCTGCCCCCCCCACCCAAAAAAGACAACAACAACAATGAAAACGTTGTCCTGCTGGGCACTGGTGGTTCATACCTGTAATCCTAGCTACTCAAGAGGCTGAGATCTGAGGACTGCAGTTCAAAGCTATCTCAGGCATGAAAGTCTGTGAGACTCATCTCCAATTCACCAGAAATCTAGAAGTGATGCTATGGCACAAAGTGGTAGGGTTCTAGCCTTGAGCTGAAGAGCTCAGGGGCAGCACATAGGCCCAGAGTTCAAATCCCATCACAGACAAGCAAGCAAGCAAACAAAAATTGGCCATTATCCTATAATCTGAGATAATCCAGAGGCTGAGATCTGAAGATCCAGAGTTGAAGCCAGCCCAGACAAGAAATGTCCAGAGATACTTATCTCCAATTAACAGCAAGGGAGTAAAAAAAGCCAAGAAGTAGAGCTCTGGCTCAAGTGGTAGAGTGTTAGCCCTGAGCTACAAAAAGCTCAGGGATAGTGCCCGTAGCCTGAGTTCAAGTCCAAGTACTGGCACACACACAAAAAAGTGTAAGTAAAACACACATTGGCTATATTTACTTTCTTGAAGTCCCAGAGAAACCAGAGCAAGCAACTCCACCCAATTAGTTTTTGCTAAGTACTTTTATAGAAACACTTGTTTGGAAAAGGAGATTATATAGTACATATTGCTAAGTAAAGAAAATTTCAGGTATACATCACCAAAGCACATGCATGATTAATATACGTGAACATGGACAGAGAATAGAAGAGAATACCCCGATCCCCTGATTAAACAACAGCTCCCATGCGCCCTAGAGCACACCACTGCCCTGCAGCAGCAGTTCCAACTCTGCAGCCACTTCTGATGGATTCTGTGCTCATGTGCTGGCAATGGGCACTTCTGTTGATGTGTGTGAATGTGATCTAAGTATGTAATATGAGAATATCATCATGAAAGCAGGTATGGTGCTGTACACCTGTAACCTCACCATTGGGGAAACTGAAGCAAGGGATCTCCAGTCGTAGGATAGCCTGGATTACATACTTTAAGATCCTGTCTCAAAGAACTCAAAAAACTTACCAAAACAAGGGAGAAGAATGGGGGAGGAAAAGGGGGACCAAAGCATGAGAAAGGGTATCAAGGTTTGAGAAGAAATGTACTTAGTACCTAACAAATGTAACTGTAACCCCTCTGTATATCATTCTGACAATAAGATACAATTAAAAGGGGTGGGAGGAGAATGAGCCTGTCAAGTTGGACCTGGTACTCAAGGTCTGTAATTCTAGCTACTCAGGAGACTGAGATCTTAGGATCAGGTTTGAGGCCGGCCTTGGGAAAAAAGTCAAGAGATAAGCTGATCTCCAATTAACCACCAAAAAGCCAGAAGCAGAGCTGTGGTTTAAGTGGTAGAATAGTATCCTTGAGAAAAAAAAAAAAAATCAGCAATAGCACCCAGGGCCCCCTGAGTTCAAGTCCTAGGACCAGCATACACACTCACACACAGAAAGAAAAGGACCATAGAACAGAACCTTTCACGATGGGGATGGTGAAAGCCAGCGGACGCTGCTGCCATCCCCTTCCCTTTTTTGGAGCTCATGACATAAGTTCCTTAGAGCCAAACACCAAGTCTTAGCTTTTCTTAGGAGAAAAGTGGTAACTTTAGTTCTCACATGTGCATAAGAGAAAAGAGGGTAAATCAAACTCAATTCTCAATGGGTCAAATTATTTTCCAGCAGATGTGCAAGGCCAGCTCTACCTTGGAGCGCAGCAGCAAAGATTCCTGTATTATCGAGGCAAATAGGAACTCAAATGCTGGAGAATTGCTGAGAAAAATCATCCTAAATATGTTACCCTCTGTCATTCCTCTGAAAGCGAGCGAGGCTGGAGAGCCGTTAAGGAAATGGCTGACACAGATTCAAACTTAAACGGCAGGTTCACTGCTGTCTGAAAGGCAAGACGTCCACAACAGCTTACCTCCATCATCCAAGGGCCGCTTCTGCACTCCATATCCATAGACCGAGGGGTCCACTAGAGGCGTGGAATTATTCAAGTGAGGAATTGAATCAATTTTAGCAGCAATCTATGGAGAAAATCAGATTTAAATACTCAGTTACAGGTCGCTGTATTGCTGAAGAAAGACAAGTCTTTAAAGGCCTTCTCACCCCCATTTCCTCCCACCTGGATTAACATTAAGGCAAAACAAGTATTTTTCCCCTGTTTGCTGAGCTTTCTTTTGGTCTTAATAATGTTCCTTTAGAAATAAAATACTCTTCAAAATGTGTCTTCTGCAAGCAAATTAGTATTTTGAAGCAGCCACTTAACATGTAGGTATGCCACATCTCAAGAAAGCAAAGCGGGTAGACCTGAAGAGCTCTGAGAGGCTTTATTATCACCAGTACCCTCTCCTTCCACTCCCTAGCATGTTTAAAAGGCCTAGTGGGCCCAACAGTGACAACTCTTCAGGAATACAGCATCCTATTAAGATTTATGCCTACAAACTGTCCAGGAGATGGCTGACATACACGGTTTCTCCTCCTCTTTGAAGGATTCTTGCACCAGATAAAGGGGACAAGCTCAGAGCTGCCTCAGCAGCTAACATTTACTATCAACAAAGAACAGAAAGGAGCTATTAAATCTTCTCTCCAGAAACAAACGGTATAAAAAAAACTTCTTAATATCTACTTTGTTCTCATCAGGAAATCAAATGTGACCTTCACAACAAATCAACCCTTGCTGGAGCAAGGGAATATTCCTCATGACCGCCCTGGAGTCAGTCCAAGTTCAGCTCAAGAAGCACAGTAACCAAGCACAGCTAGCAAAGCCATCTTCTTATGAAAGGACAGTGGAGGGACACCTCTCACACAGACAAGTGTGTGCTGGCAATGTGACCTAGTCCAAAGGTCCCAAGAGATCTGAGGCCTTCTGGGACCAACATGCAAACAAATAAACCTTAGTAAGCAACCAACCAACCACAGACAATTTGGTATTGCCAACTAAATTCAGATAAAATGCCAGGCATCCTGCCATCCTGATGGTACCATGTCTCTTCCTTCCCGTTTACTAGCTCTGGGATGCTAGGCAAGGCTTTTCCCACTCTCTGCCTAAGACCCCTAGGGTGTGATACCATTTACTCCACAGTTTCTGAAAAGACAGTTAAGATACTGCAAACAAAGGAGCTAAGAACACTAGAAAGCACATCACAAATACCGGGATTGGAAAAACAAGGCAATTTACCCCACGAATGTTTGTTGCCCACTGTGAAGTGGGCTCTGTTCCAGGCACTGAGCTACTATGGAGAGGAAGCCTAACAAGGGCCTACTCTCCTGGAATGGGGGTGGGAGGAGGTGTCACATGGCACACAGGTGAAATAAACTGAGCATTTCAGCAGGTGATAAACATGAGGATGAGCTCCTTACAAGGGTGATCAGGGAAAGTCTCTGTGAGGGAAGTGTCCAATTTGAGACCTCAATGACAAAGAGTTGGACACAGCAGAAAAGTCACAAGTGTGTCCTAGGAAGCCTGTACAAAGACCCTAAGACAGAAGCAGGCTTAGAAGGTACACACTAGAGAGAAATCCATGTCAGAGTGGAGGGAACCAAAAGGGCTCTAAAAGGTGGAAAAGTTGTAGAGCCTTACAGGTCAGAAATGGAGCTTGGAGTTTACAGACTGGTACAGGAACCTGCTACAAGTCTCCAAGGAAGAAAGAGACATGATACTTTAAGGGGCCGTTGTGGTCTAGTGGTAGAGTGCTCGCCTAGCATGCATGAAGCCTTAGGTTTGATTCCTTGGTACCTCATACATAGAAAAAGCTGGAAGTGGTGTTGTGGCCCAAGTAGTAGAGCACTAGCCTTGAGTAAGCCCAAGGATGGTGCGCAGGCTCTCAGTTCAAGCTCTAGGGCTGGGAAAAACAAAACAAAACAAAAGGTTAAGAAAACCATTTGGGAGGTACTGGCCTACAGTCTATAGTCTAGTCCAGGGGTCAGCAAGCCACGGCAGGCAAGCCACCTGATTTGGCAATGAAAGCTTTGTTAGAATGCAACCCACAGTCTGGCACTGGTGGCCCATGCCTTTAATCCTAGTTACTCAAGGGACTGAGATCTAAGGACTACCATTCAGAGTCAGTGACACTCTTTTTTTTTTTTTTTTGCCAGTCCTGGGCTTGAGCTCAGGGCCTGAGCACTGTCCTTTGACTTTCTCAAGGCTAGAGCTCTACCACTTGAGCCTCAGCACCACTTCTGGCTTTTTTCTATGTATGTGGTACCGAGGAATCGAACCCGGGTCTTCATGCATGCTAGGCAAGCACTTTAACCACTAGGCCAAACTCCCAGCCCGTCAGTGACACTCTTATCTCCAACTAACCACTAGAAAATTGGAAGTGGAGTTATAGCTTCAAGTGGTAGAGCACTAGCCTTGAGCACTAAGAGCTCAGAGATAGTGCCCAGGCCCTAAGTTTAAGCCTCACAAATGACCCCTCCCCCTCAAAAAAGTGGCTTAGTGGGTAGAGTGCCTACCTAGAACGCATGAGGTTCTGGGTTTGATTCTTCAGTAACACATAAACAAAACAAAAAAATGCAACCCACCTATCAGTTTACATATTCTCTGACTGTCTCTGCACTGTGTAGTACAGCTGAGGAACCTCGAGATCACAAGACAGCCAGCATGCACAGTCCATGAAAGTCTATTCAGACTTGAGCAACACATGTACAATGTCTATGAACAGATAACCAAGTTGCCTTGTCAGGTAAAAAGACAAGGGTGGTTGAGTGCTTCTCTAAGACACTTCTTTTCCTTAGTAAGTAAATACCAAAACACCTCATCTCATATACCTAAGCAGCAGGCAAAACTGTCATTTTCCCTGTTACTCTGGCTTACCCATTCCACCACTGGCTTCTGATCTCATACTCCACATGACTGGGTCAGGCCTGGGGGGGGGGGGCGCAGAGGAGGTGGCTGTGGGATTTCAAGGACTCAAATGGAAGGGCAGGTGAACTGAGAGTGCCCTGTGCCCCCACAGAGACCTGACATCTTCAACAACTGCTAAATGGCTCTAAACACAAGGTGCATGTCTCCACTTCCACCTGCTTTCCAGACTCTTCCTTCTACCAGATTCCCCAACCTGCCTTACAGGAGTTCTGCACATGTCTGCAATGCCACTTTTTTTCCTCCAAAGCTAATTTATTACAACTAGTACAATAGTTTCCTGTTCCTAATTCAGATTACATCAAGCAGCCTTCTAAAAACAGGCATTCAGATTTGTTCTCTACTTTGCCAGTACTGGGGTTTGAACACAGAACCTCACTTCACTCAACTTGCTTGCCAGGCTAATCTCTACCACTTGAATCACAGCTCCAGCTTTGCTTTTTGCTGGTTATTTTGGACATGGAGCCTGAAGGACTTTTCTGCCGAGGCTAGTTTTGAAGCTCGAGTCAGTGTATCTCAGCTTCCTGAGAAGCTAGGATTATAAAGTCACCAGCATCCAGCTCACATCTGTTATATCTTGTTTATTTAATTATCTATATTTTGGGCAATTTCCACTGACAGTGGAGTCAATGGTCAAAGAGAACAGCCTTAGTGGTGTATACCTGCATTCCCAGCACATGTCCAGCATGAGCTTCATTATTATAAGACTACCTCAAAACAATAACAAAGAAAGTACGCTCTGAAGTCCGTAGACTAAATCTGAATACATGCTAGATATGAATTCAACATCATAATATATATTAAATTTATACTGTATTATCTACATTATGTATTGCAACATAAAAAAATGCATTCCTTTACACAAATATCACCTTTTTATAAAAAATGACTTCAGCCAGGTGTGGTGGCTCATGACTGTAATCCTAGCTACTCAGCTGAGCTCTGAGGACCAAGGTTCAAAGCCAGCCCAGCACAAAAGGACCTGAGACTCTTATCTCCAATTAACCTCTAAAAAATGGGGAAGTGGGCCTTGGCTCAAGGGCAGATGCCTTGAGATGAAGAGCTCAGTGATAGCACCCAGGCAGAGTTCAAGCTCCATGACCCCTTCCCCTTCCCCCCGAAAGACTTCAAATGTCTAATAAAATAATGGGAATAAGCCTGGTGCACTGGTGGCTCACGCCTGTCTGCAATCCTAGCTACTCAATTCATGAGGCTGAGATCTAAGGATCCTGCTTCACTCAGTTCAAAGCTAGCCCAGGCTCTTATCTCCAATCAACTATGCAGAAAAAGGCAGAAGTGGTATGCTGTGGCACAAGAGGTAGAACACTAACTTTGAGCAAAAAGAAACTCAGAGACAGCATCCAAGCCCCGAGTTCAAGTACCAGAACCAGCACAAAAAAAGAGGGAGGGGGGGCTGGGAGTTTGGCCTAGTGGTTAAAGTGCTTGCCTTGCATGCATGAAGACCCGGGTTCGATTCCTCGGTACCACATACATAGAATAAAGCCGGAAGTGGTGCTGAGGCTCAAGTGGTAGAGCTCTAGCCTTGAGAAAGTCCAAGGACAGTGCTCAGGCCCTGAGCTCAAGCCCAGGACTGGCAAAAAAAAAAATAAATAAATAAAATAAAATGTAAAAAAAAAAAAAAAAAAAAGAGGGAGGGAAGGAGAGACAGGAAGAGAGGGAGAAAGAAGGGAGAGAGGAAGAGGGGAAGAAGGAAAGAGGGAGAGGGGTGAGGGAGAGAAAGAAGGGGGGGGAGAGAGAGAGAGAGAGAGAGAGAGAGAGAGAGAGAGAGAGAGAGAGAGAGAAAAGAGAGAGGGAGGGAGCGGGGAAGGGGGAAGGAGGGGGAGAGGGAAGAAGGGAGGGAGAGTGGGAGGGAGGGAGAGAGAGAAAAGAGAGAGGGAGGGAGAGGGGGAGGGGGAAGGAGGGGGAGAGGGAAGGGAGGGAGGGAGGGAGGGAGGGAGAGAGGGAGGGAGGGAAGGAGGGAGGGAGGGAGGGAGAGAATTGGGACCAGGAGTTTGGCCTAGTGATAGAGTGTTTGTCCATTCTGCATGAAGCCCTGGGTTCAATTCTTCAATACCACATACATAGAAAAAGTCAGAAATGGTGCTGTGGCTCAAGTGGTAGAGCTCTAGCCTTGAGAAAGCCCAAGGACAGTGCTCAGGCCTAAAGTTCAAGCCCAGGACTGGCACCAAAAAAAAAAAAAAAAAAAAGCTGGAAAAAAAGCTGTGGCTCAAGAGGTAGAGCTTCAACTTAGAATGAAAAAGCCAATGACAGTGCAAGGCCAAGTTCAAACCCCAGTTCCAGTGTGTCAATCAGCATCATAGAACTTAGCCTCCATAGTCAATAATTAGCAGAAATCGAGAGACGGCAGCACCGTACCAGCAGTCACAAGTCCTGATTTTCTAGCCAGCTCTTCCAGTGTGTGCCCTTGAATTAGATCTCAGGGCCCTGCTCCTTGGTGTTTCCACCTGTAAAATAAATGCAGGGCACACTAAACGAGGTCCTGTTTTCCACAGGACCATAGCAGATGAAGTGATTCTGGGAAGTGCATAGGTCAGTTGTTTGTTATATCACTGGCATTTGAACTCAGGGCCTCATGTTTGCTTGGCTTGCTTGCTCAGCTGATGCTTTACTACATGAAACATGTCTCTACCTTACTTTTTGCTGGTTATTTCGAAGATGGAGTCTAGTGAAATGGATCTCAGCCTCCTGGGTGGCTAGGATTACAGTCACTGTTGCCCGGATAGGTTAATATTGTTGTTTTCTTTTTTGTTATCAGTACTAGGGCTTGAACTCAGTGCCTGGGAACTGAAGAGTCTCAAGGACTTTTTTTGCCCAGGCTGGCTTCATATCACAATCCTCAGATCAGGCTCCTAAGTAGCCAGGATTGCCAGTGGGCAACATGAACTACTGGTGCTGGGCTGGACCGAATTTTTTTTTTTTTTTAAGTCAGTCATGAGACTTGAACTCTATCCCTGCTGAGCTCTGCAGCTCAAGGCTACCGCCCTACCTCTTGAGCCACAGTCCTACTTCCCACTTCCCATTTTCTAGAAGTTAACTGGAGATAAGAGTCTCACAGTCTTAAGTTCCCAGGCTGGTTCTGAACCTTGATCCTCAGATCTCAGCCTCCTGAGCAGCTAGGATAACAGACGTGAGCATGAGCCACTGCGCGCCCAGCTTCGATCAATGTTTTTAAACTTAAGACAGTTCTCAATTAGCTTTTATGCACAGCAAAATGTATTTTCCTCTAGGAACATATTAAATAAGTCTCAATTTAAAAGCATACTGAGGGCTTCCAGATATGGCAAAAACTCTGAAGGTGACAGATAAATCACCCAAGTTAGGAAAGCTGGCAATCAACTTTTCTTAGTACACTTTTTTTTGGTGAGTCATGGGACTTGAACTCAGCCTGGGCAGTGTCCCTGAGCAAAGCTCAAGACCACCGCCCTATCCTTGAGCCAAGTCCCACTTGCCGTTTTCTAGAGGTTAATTGGAGGTAAGAGTCTCAGGTCCTTTTGTGCCCGGGCTGACTTTGAACCTTGATCCTCAGATCTCAGCCTCCTGAGTAGCTAGGATGACAGGCGTGAGCCACCGTGCCCCACACCTGGCTCTTGGTATACTTTTAAGAAAAAAGTTCTCTCCTGGCCAGTTACATAATCGCAACTGTCCACCTCATAAACCAAATGATGAGCTGCAAGCATCGCCATACTCCATCCTTCTCAGAACTTTCTACTCAGCAGAAATCGGCAAAGCTACCCAAGTACCAGGAAAAGAGCCATCTACATACCATATCTGTGTCACTAAGTATCGCCACCACTCAATCTAGCACAAGAAAGAGCTCACAGATGCATTCTGGGAGCAGGAGCCCAGCTCACCTCCCTGTAAGCTGCTCCCTGCCACTGCCTGGGATAAAACCCAGGTTGGACTGGATTATTTTCTGCTCCATGGCAGAAGGAAACTGTGTGGCAGGGTTTTGGTGTCCAGTGCCTAAACATGCACTGGATCAAAAGTCAGTGCAAGGAAGGGCAAGCAAGTCCTGCACTCACTCCCTAGGAGTAAGGGACAGGAGGGCATCAGCTGCACTGCTCACAGTCCCTTAGTGCCTGCAGGTGCTCTCGCCACCCCCTTAATGACCTCATAAAGCAGCTACCATTCACCTTACTGTGGGATCTGGAGCCAGCAGGCCTAATTACAGCCATGCTGGGCAAAGTAAGAAGTGCAAAGCACACAGACCAATGCCAGGCACACAATAAGGAACCTCTCTCTGAAATGGAACAGTAATACAGAAAAGGGCACAAACCTACTGTATTTGCACATACTAAAGTGTCTATGCACCTTGCACCCAGACAAGAAACCACACTGGGCTGGGGCAAAGCTCAGGAATAGAGCAAGTGCTTAGCATTCAGGGAGCCCAGGGTTCAATTCCAAACACCAAAAGAAACACACCTACAGGGGCCCAGGAGTTTGGCCTAGTGGCAGAGTGCTTGCCTAAGCATGCATGAAGACCCAGGTTAGATTCCTTGGTACCACATACATAGAAGAAACGCCTGTCCTGTACGTCCCTCTCGGTAGTCATAACCCACCCACCCAATATTAGCTTTCTTCTGTTTGGTTTGGTAGTACTGGGGCTTGAATTCAGTCTTGCATGCACTCTATGCCCTCAGTTCATTGTGTTGAGTGATCCACCTATCTATGGTCTCCCTCAGTTGGGGGACCACACATATGAAACCCTAGGTCCCACTTGCTTGTTGAGATGGAGGCCTCTAACTTTTTTCCAGACTAGCCTCAAGTCACCAATCTCCAGAGTAGCTGGGATTTGGGAGGTCTGCTTCTTTCTTTTTTTCTTTTGGTTAGAAATGGGGCTGAACTCTGGGCCTAGGTGCTGTCCCTGAGCTCTTCAGCTCAAGGCTAGCACTCTACCACTTGAGCCACAGCACCTCTTTCACTGCCTTTGTCTTTCTAGTGCTAGAATAAGGCAAGTAAACTATACTCACCTATTGTTTTGTAAATTACTGCCACTATGGATTTCCACTTTATAGAAAACTGGGGCTTAACCAAGTTAAAATAAGGGCAGGGAGTATGGCCTGGTGGTAAAGTGCTTGCCTAGAATGCACGAAGCCTCAGGTTTGATTCTTCAGTACCACATACACAGAAAAAGCCAGAAGTGGTGCTTGAGAAAAGCCCAAGGGCAGTGCTCAAGCCCTGAGTTCCAACCCCAGGACTGGCAAAAAAAAAAAAAAAAAAAAGTTAAAATAAATGGTGCTGTAGCTCAAAGTGGTACAGCACTATCCTTGAGCAAAAGAGCTCAAGGGCAGTGCCAGGCCGTGTTTAAGGCCCATCACCACCACCAACAACAAAAAAGATGAAAGTTAAACTAAGGGCTAGAGAGGTATACATGTTAGAGCCCTTGCCTGGCAAGCCCAAGGTCCTGAGTTCAAATCCCTGTCCTATCAAAAAGAAAAGTTAAAATAATCAGGCTGTGAGCCTATAATCCTAGCACTCAGGAGACTGGGGCTAGAATAGTACCAGTGCAAGGCTTGGACTTTTTGGGGGGGAGGGGGGATTGGTCATGGGATTTGAATTCTGGGCCTGGGCATTGTCCCCGAGGCCTTCAGCTCAAGGTTAGCTGCCCTATCCCTGTGCCACCGTGCCACTTCCGGTTTTCTGGTGGTTAACTGGAGATAAGGGTTTCATGAACTTTTTTTTTTTTTGGTTGATTGTGGGACTTGAACTCTGGGCCTGGGCGTTGTCCCTGAGCTCTTTAGCTCAAAGATACTGCCCTACTCTCACAGACTTCTTAGTGCCCTGGCTGGTTTTGAACCTTGATCCCTCAGATCTCAGCCTCCTGAGTAGCTAGGATTACAGGTGTGAACTACTGACTGGCTTTTTTTTCTTTCTTTTGGTGTTAGTCCTGTGGTTTAAATTCAGGCTAGCATTCTACCATTTAAGCCACTGCTCCATTTCCTGCTTTTACGATGGTTCATGGGCTTTCTTACCTGGGCTAGCTTGGAACCACGATCCTTAGATCTCAGCTTCTTGAGAAGCTAGGATTACACTTCATTTAGCAAGTATCTCATGGATTACTATCTCTGAGGACTCTGTGACCATCAAATGGGCACACATATCTAAGAGTCCTTGCCTGGCATCTGTACAACATGGCTTCATGAATGGTAGCTATTGTTATCATCAGAGATGGGGCACTGGCTGATCCTGCCCTATTTACTGGCATTAACAAAACAAGGAATTCCATTACAGTGCAGTAAGATGTCAGTCTCAGCTTTTCCTCAACCTCATCTTCTCTGCAGCATAAGGAGCCCTGGTTAAAGGGTGACCATCCCTCTCACCCCTGGAAAAAGTAGAAGAGTGGGGCACCAGTCACCTGTCTTAACTGGGACCTTTTTCTAAAACAAATATATTTCTGCAGGTTCAGTTTCCATGAGTCCCAAAAGTGTTCACATTCTTGTAAAGTTAAAAAACACCTTCCAGGGCCGGGAGTTTGGCCTAGTGGTAGAGTGCTTGCCTAGCATGCATGAAGACCCGGGTTCAATTCCTCGGTACCACATACATAGCAAAAAGCCGGAAGTGGTGCTGTGGCTCAAGTGGTAGAGTGCTAGCCTTGAGAAAGTCCAAGGAGAGTGCTCAGACCCTGAGCCCAAGCCCAGGACTGGCAAAAAAACAAAAACAAAAACACAACACCTTCCCTAGGCTGGGAACATAGCCTAGTGGTAGAGTGCTTGCCTAGCATGCATGAAGCTCTAGGTTCCTCATTACCATATACACAGAAAATGCCAGACGTGGTGCTATGGCTCAAGTGGTAGAGCACTAGCCTTGAGAAAGCCTCCCAAAAGAGCACCTCCCCTGAGGCTTCTTAGCAAACTGCGTGGCCCTTCAAAAGCTATCTGCTGAATTTTAAGTGGATACAGAAAAGGCTAGAGAACAGCCGCAGTTCCAAGTGGGTCCAAGGACGATACACCTCCATCCACTCCCATCAGCCCCTTGTAGCTGCACAATGCAGAAGGCACAGGTCCAAGAACAACTACATATAAAGTAGTGACCACAGATGTGCGTTTCTGAGAAAATCACTTTTTTCCCCTGTTGCTATCTGCAAGCACGGAATGAGAATTATAGCCCTCTATCCAACTCAGTTATTATGAGCAGCTACAAACATGTCGGCTCCATCCTTGCCCTAGGCAAGCACTCTACCACTAGGCCATGCTCCTGGCCCCAAGAACGTGAGACTCTTATCTCCAATTAACCACTAGAAAATGGGAAGTGGGGCTGTTGTGGCTTAAGGAGTAGAGTTGTAGCCTTGAGATGAAGAGCCCAGGGACAGCACCCAGGCCCAGAGTTCAAGCCCCAGGACCAACAACAAAAAAAAGAAATGCTGGTGATTTTTCCCCAGTTGCCGGGGTAATTTTTACCCTTGGAGGAGTTAAAAGGTTGAAAGCTCCTAAATTTTGTGCAGAGAATTCCAGCTTACTGACTCTTCAGCTCAGGGGCTGCTAGTTTGAGATGTACGGTTCAGGTATCAATCAACCACAGAAGAAAGCCAAGTCTGACAATACATATTAACTATCAGATTTTAGCAAAAACAATTTCGGCTGAAAGTGAGCAAGGCCTGAAGGTCTATGGTGGAATGTACGTACTTCTTTCACTACCCACTGTTCAGTACCACACAGGAAGTTCAGTGTGGCCCAAACAGGGTCACTGATGGCACCAAACCCTTTACACTGGCTTTTGAGAGCACTTAATTCACTTTAAGTATTCTTTGCAGGGTATCCTACTGGGTCCCCTTAAAGGAAAGCTATAGAAACAGTCAGTAGATTTCCTATAGGCACTGGCTTCCTTCAAGTGTTTCAGAAAGACACAATGAACACAGTGTACAGACTGAAGTTGATTCCCTGTAGGGTAACTTTAACTGCTTGACATGTACAAGACAACCAGGAGCACACCAATTTTCAACTTCTGTAGCACTCAGTACACTTGACTTTGGCATGAGGCAAAAAACACCAGTAGCACACACTTGTAATCCTAGATACTTAGAAAGCTGAGACTGGAGAAGACTGCAATTCCAAGGCCAGGCTGAGCAGAACAGTTCACAAGACTCCACCTTAATAGAGCTGGATGTGGTGGATGACTGCATCCTAACTACAAGAAGCCTGACATTCGTAGAGAAGCTCAGGCTTGTCCTCAGGCAAGAGACAAGACCTGATCTTAAAAGTTACCAGCAAGCCATGCAGCAGCAGCTCCTACTTACTCTTAGCTCCTCAAGAGGCTAAGCTACTCCACAGGATCAGTTTCAAGCCAGTAGAGGCGGAAAAGTCTTAAGAGTCCATCTCCAAAATAACCCAAAAAGTGGTGAGCGGGTAAGCCAAACAAATGAGCAACCAAGAGGAAGGCCCCGAGTTCAAACTGCAGAGCTTTAATAATAAGGAGCACAAAACAAGGCTGGAGGCCATGACTCAATGGCAAGAGCACTTGCCAATCTTAGCACGGAGCCCTTAAACCCCAGTAACACAAAAACTATATGAAATGAATAAAAGAATAACCTCTCAAAGAATATCTAATCAATATGTTTCTTTTCTTTTCTTTTTTTTGCTAGTTCTGGGGCTTGGACTCAGGGCCTAGGCACTGTCCTTGGGCTTTTTCAAGGCTGGTGCTGTACCACTTGAGCCACAGCACCCCTTCTGGCTTTTTCTGAGTGTGTGGTATTGAGAAATTGAACCCAGGGTTTCATGCATGCTAGGTAAGCACTTCATGCATGCTAGGCAAGCATCACTAGGTCAGGCTCCCAGCCCTGTGTTTATTTTCTAATGGTAGATAGACACTGCTCTCTTAAGGAAAATCCAGGCCATGCGTAATGGCTCATGCCTGTAATCCTAGCTACTCAGGAGGCTGAGATCTGAAGACCAACGTTCAAAGCCAGCCCAGGCACAAAAGGACCTGAGACTCTTAACTCCAATTAACCTCTAGAAAATGGGAAGTGGGGCTTGGCTCAAGGGTACGGTAGTAGCCTTGAGCTGAAGAGCTTGGGGACAGTGCCCAGGCCCAGTTCAAGTCCAGGACCAATTAAAAAAAAAAAATTCAGTGCTTCAATAAAAAATGTCACCATCTTAATGCACTGAAGTCCCACATAAGCCCAAGGTGTATGGCACAAATTCCAAATGACCTTCTGTACAAGCTCCAAGTGGGAAAAGGCAGCACAGGAGGCATTTTCTGGAGAACTACCACACAGCAATCAACATTTCCCAAAACAAAAGGTGTCACTAAACAAGGTATTCCTATCTCAAAACCCATCAAAAGATTATTTTTTAGGGGCTGGGAGTTTAGCCTAGTGGTAGAGTGCTTGCCTAGCATGCATAAAGACCAGAGTTCAATTCCTCGATACCACATACATAGCAAAAAGCTGGAGGTGGTGCTGAGGTTCAAGTGGTAGAGTTCTACCTTGAGAACGCCCAAGGACAGTGCTCAGGCCCTGAGCTCAAGCCCAGGACTGCCCTCCTGCCCCGCCAAAAAAAAATTTACTATTTTCTATTGATTTTACAACGGCTTGTGACATTTCCTGGTGCAATGCCCAACTCCACAAGGATCACAAGCCTCCATTTTACAAGTAAAGAACTCTGGAGTTAGGCAATACAGAGGCATTGAGGAGGTCTATATTAAACCAGGAGATGGGTGTGGCAGGAAGAGAGGCAGAGACAGGAAAATCTTTTTGTGCTATGTACCAGAACTCTGCCTCAAAAAACTCACCACCAGGCCAGGAGTTTGGCCTAGTGCTAGAGTGCTTGGTTAGTATGCACAAAGACCAGGGTTTGATTCCCTAATACCACATATCTAGAAAAAGCTGGAAGTGGTGCTGTGGCTCAAGTGGTAAAGCTCTAGCTTTGAGAAAGCCCAAGGACAGCGTCAGGCCCTGAGTTCAAGCCCCAGGACTGGCAAAATAAATAAATAAATCAAAGGTTATCTTTGGGCCAGAAGCATGGCCTACTGATAAGAGTGCTTGCCTAGCATGCACAAAGATCCAGATTCAATTCCTTGGTACCACATACAAAGAAAAAGCTCGAAGTGGTGCTCTGGCTCAAGTGGTAGAGCCCTAGCCTTGAGAAAGCCCAAGGACAGTGCCCATGACCTGAGTTCAAGCACCAGGACTGGAAAAGAAAAAATAAAAACAAAACAAAACAACTCACCATCGCTACCACACTGAAGAGAAACTTTCAAGACTTGAAGAACATTAGCAGTCTGGCAGGAGACCAACTCTAGGTGAGATGGGCAAACAGTTTGCCCAGCTGTGGAAAGCTGCTGGGAACAGAGATGGCACAGTACCCTGTTAATGTGCACCTCAAGTTTGGTGCCACTACACTACTGGTGCTACACACCAGCAGGAACTCTCTTCCTCAAAGGTAGCACTCTACCAGTGAAGCCATACCTCTAGTCTGGCCAATCTGGCATTTTGCTGATAAACTGGAGATGGAGCCTTGCTGACTTTTCCACCTGAGATGGCTTTGAATCTCAATCCTCCAGGTCTCAGTCCCCTGAATAGCTAGGATCATAGATGTTAGCCACTGGCTCTGAGCTGCCATATTGTTTAGTACCTAGCAGTCTGGGCACTGAGTCAGATCATATTCATACTACCCATCTGTGCCAATCATTAATTCAATGGACCTCCCATTACCAGGTAATTTTTAAATGTTTACAGGACATCTTCAGAGATTTCCTTTTGATCTGCAGAGTCCATGTGGGAGTTTACTAACAGCAACCACCAGGTCACTCTGTTACAAAGATTCTAAAAGGACATATAAAGGAGGCTTCCAGATGCCACGAGGGAAGCTCAGTGGTTGGGAGGCTGGATCCACGTAAATAGATTACCAGAAATGTAGATCCAAATCCCAATGAGGTCAGCATCATGACTTGCCAAAAAAAAAAAAAAAAAAAAAAAAAATACAGCAAAGGGTAGCTTATTGCTCTGCAAAACTTAAGGAGCGCCTTACATGCTAGTGTTTATAAGAATCTAAGAGGGAGAAAACACTGCAATCACTTAAGGAAACACAATGTCTTATTTCCATTTACTAGATCTTTTGACATTTTACATACATACATGGAGAATCATGAACATCTTTTCAGGTATGCTTTCCTGTAGCATACAGTGCAATTTCTAACATCCCATTCTTGTTCAAAACAAAGCTACGGAATACATGTAAAATGACCCAGAAACCTGTTTAGTTTTTTTTCAGTAGCCATCAAGTCCTTGGTGAGAGTATAGACCTCTGTTACTTCTCAGAAGGAACACATTTACAATCCTGTCTCATATAAGGCAGTCCTGCTCCAGTCAAGGGTGCATTTCAGAGCTGGGCACAATCTCAATGAAGTTTTTCCTTGCTAGTAGAACTAAGCACCATGGCTTTAACAATCCATTCTGGATCAGCATGTAACAGAGGGTCTTAGTAGGTTCCAGTGGCTCACCTCTGTAATCCTAACTACTCAAGATGCTAAGATCTGAAGACTGAGGATACATGCCAGCCTGGGAAGAAAAGTGTGTGAGGCCCAGCAGCAATTAATCAGCAAAAGACTAGATGGGGAGGCGTGGCTCAAGTGGTAGAACACCAGTCTTGAACGAAAAAGCCAAGCAAGAATACCAGGCCTTAAGTTCAAGCCCCAGGAGCCCCAGTTTAGTGCCAGAAGTGGCACTAAACAACAAAAGCAGACTCCATCTGAAGAAGGCTAATAAGAATGTAAGTTCAAAGCCAGTGGCTCATACCTGTAATCCTGGCTACTCAGGAGGTTGAGATCTGAGGATCACTGTGCCAGTCCAGATAGGAAGCCCAAGACTCTTCACCTAACCAGCAACTATTAGGATGTGGAGGTGTGGCTCAAGTGGTAGAGTGCCAGCTTTGAGTAAGAAAGCTAAGCCCAAGTCCTGAGTTCAAGCCCCAAGCCTGGCAAACACAAAAGAGTCTCCCTGTACAGCAGGGTGTCCAAAAATATGAGCAGCAGGAAATCTTTTCAATGGTTCAAAATTCATTTCATGTTCAACTACAGGCCTTCTGCAATGCTGGGGCTCTGAGTCCTTTAAAGCAGGGAATATAATTCTTCCTGAACACAGAAGGCCAACAAGGTGATGGTAACATATCAGTGGAGTGAAAACCATGACATATGAGTAGCCAATGAAAAACAAGGCTCAGGACCCTGCATGCACAACAGTGGAGAACACAATACCATACCAACCAGTGCAATGAGGGAAAGAAGTAGGTGACACAGGGGTCATGAGTTTGGCCTGGTGGTAGAGTGCTTGCCTAGCATGCACAAAGACCCAGGTTCAATTCTTCGGTACCACATACATAGAAAAGCTGGAAATGGTGCTGTTGCTCAAGTGGTAGAGCACTAGCCTAGAGGAAAAAGCCCAAGGACAGTGCTCAGGCCCTGAGTTCAAACCCCAGGACTGGCAAAAAAGGGAAAAAGAAGCAGCAAGAAACATTCATCAGATAATAAAACTTCAGGCGGTAGTACATGTTTACAAAGTTCTGGGATTCAACTTAGTATGAACTGAAGTGTCAGTATCTGAGAGGCAGGTAGGGTTCTTTCTCTTGGAACACTGAAAAGAGGTGGAAAGATCACATCTTCCGGTACCTACATGGAGACCAGACTTTACTACAACCATTTCTGTGAGGGATCAAGCAGCCATTAGTTACAGCTCAATTTTAAAGCATCAGCACACGTACAGAAACATCAGCAGAGATGATGGAGGCAAGACACTGAACGAAATGTTAGAACTAACTTGTTACTATGACTTTTAGTCGTGATCAAGGTCAAGCTCTGTCCTAAGCCCGAAAGTATTTTTGGCAGGCCCCCTATCCATTCTCCTGGCAAGCCCGAGCTTTCTGAAAACCCACATTGACGAAGTGCACGGCACTGTCTGATGTAGTTTCACCGAGGGAACAGATTCACCTGGCACTCCAGTAGAAGAAAATGCGTAGGACCCATTTAACCTCTTCCTCTCTCCACAAAGTTTTCACAAAACTAGGATAATCCTCCCAAGATTTTTCCCCCCCTTTTCCTACTCCACTCTAGAAACGTAGGAAATCCAAATGATGCGCTGCTCCAAGTCCTAGCAAGCCGCTGCTACTGGGGCAGGAGACGGCGGCTCCCCGTCCCCTCCGCCCGGAGGCCCCGGGAGAGGCGCTCAGGCAGACCCCTCTCCCCGCGGCTTCTCGCACCTGGAGAACCCGCCTGGCAGGCCGGGTCGGGCCTCGCAGCGGCGGCGCCTCTTCCCCAGGCAGCTCCGGGCTGCAGGAGCCCCGGACAGCTGGCCGCGGCCGAAGCGTCGGCCCGGGCCGCCTCCCGCCCCCCAGGCCCGACCCCCGTCCTGCCCGCCGGGCCCCGCCCGCGCCGCCTCGGCCTCGCGTGCTCCCGCCAGCTGGCCGCGCCGTACCTGCCGGACCCGGTGCAGGGCGTCCACGAAGCCCTCGGCCTTCATGCCCACTGGAGCGCTCTGCCCCTGCACCAGCTCCGCCATTACAGCCCCCGCCGCCCCCGCCGCCGCCCCCGCCGCCGCCGCCGCCGCCGCTGGTCTCCCGGGTCCGGCCTCCCGCTCCGCTCCGGGACCCGTAGCCGGAAAGGGAAAGCCGCCCTACTTCCGGCGGAAGAGGCGGTTCGCTGGAGACAAGTAGCGTTGAGTCTGAGGAGAGGCGGGTCGGAACACGTGGTCTCGGCCCGGCCGGAAGTGTGGGCGGGGCCGCGGCCCGGGGGGCGGGGCTGGACCCTGTCCATCTGGAGGCGCTGGTCGCGGCCCCGCCCTTCCCAGGAGGGCTCCGTCTGGGGGGCCGTGGCGACTCCCTCGGAGCTCCCCGCCGGCTGTCTCTGGGAGGAGACACCTGGCTTTCCCAGACGTCTGGGCCTGGGCATCGCTTCCTGAAGGAGCCCTGGTGCCTTGGGAGCGAGAGCCTGGCCGCGGTGCCCGTGTGGGTGGGTGGGTGGCAGGGAGTCCCGGGCCCGGCTCTGGTGGTCGGCTCACTCTGGGATGGTAACCCCACTTCCCGGGGGGCTGGGGGCTCCGGGAGGAGACTCAGGAAACCCAGCTCCGTGTCCACTCACGCGGCCTTCCATGACTCTGGAAGCAGGAGCTAGCCCAGGACCGTCACCGCTTCCTTGCCGGCTGGGTCAAAGCCTTCATTGCCGGAGGACTTCTTGGAATGGCTATTTGTCCTGATGGTTGGTGACTGGGTGCTTCGAAGCCAGGCCGGGGATCTGAGGGCTCGGATACACCTGAGCCTCTGGGTTGAACCGAAGGGGGAAGACAGTGACTCACACCCGTCTCGTGAATGGCCATTCCAAGTTGGGCCGTCCCGTTTTGGATGGATTCCATTGCCTTATGATATTTCGAATCCCTTTGATGTCAAGGAGTTGAGTTTAATGCCCAACTATGTTGTCATTGTTTTTGTAGTGCTACTGGGGCTTGAACTCAGGGTCTGGGCTGTCCCTTAGCTTTTTTACTTCAAGCGGATGCTCCACCACTTGAGCTACAGCCCTGCTTCCAGCTTTTGGTGGTTAGTGGGAGATAAAGAGTTTCATGAACTTTCCTGCCTGGATTGGCTTTGAACCTTGATCCTCAGGTCCCAATGTCCTGAGGAGCTAGATATGAGCCCCAGTGCCCAGACTTTAGCATCGTTTATAGATGAAGAATTAGAGGTTAGGGACTTACATAGAGTTGGTGACTGTGTTGAGGCTGCTTCAGGCAACACAGAAAGCAGAGGTGACAGTGTGACAAAGCAGCCTTCCAGGGCCCCTGACAGTGTTCTGGACCACTGGAATTCCTGGAGACCAGGTTGAGAGTGTGACGGCCTAAAGGCTGACATACAGTAAGGAAGCCCAAGCAACATGAGGAGTCCACAGTTAAATGCTGCTGTTAGTGTCCCAGCTGGTATGAAGCTCAGGGTCATGGGGTCATCCTAGCTCAGTATCTGTGTTTCAGTCCACCCTCAGGATGATTCCTGTTGCTACACCTTGGAGTCACTCCAGACTAGAATACTCCCAGCTGGTGCCTCAGACATCAAGGGAAGAGCCGAGCATTCCCTAGTGGGCTGTCGAACTTCCCTTCCCTTTCCTCTTTCTCCTCCCCCTTCCTCCCCTCCTCTTCCTTCCCCTTACATCTCTCTTCCCTTCCTCTTTTCCATTTCCCTTCCCCTTCCTTCCCTCCCTCCCTCTCTCTCTTCCTTCTTGAGACAGGGTCCTACTATGTAACCCAATTGGCCTCTGTCCTCCTCTGTCCTCAGCCTTTACCATGCTGAGCTCTGTTATCATTTGTGATCCTAAAATCTGTGGTATTGTAAAATGGTCGTTTGTGATGTTTTTAGGGAGGTTCATTTTGCAGTTTTAATAACTGGAATGTGAACAACTAGGTCTCAGTTTTTCTGGGGGGCTTCTGACTGTGTAGACCACAGCTCAGAGTAGCCCTTCTTCCTGCCTCAGTGTCTAGGATCCATTTTGGGGAGCATGAATTCCCTGCTATTTCTGGCCTGCCCCTTTGGACCCAGCAGGGCTCCCCAAGGCAAGCAGAGGAAGGAAGCCTCCGGGTAGGCCTGAGAGTAGCTACTGAGCTGGCAGGGTTTAGTTAGGCAGGGAATGACAGCTCACTAGTCAGAGCTTGAACTCTCTCCCCTGTGGAGCCCAAGCCTGCTCTGAACTCCTCCTCTGAGGACAATGCCAAAGCCCCTGAAACAGAAGACTAGACACAGGCTGAAGATGCTTTGTGACATTTTCAATAAGTTTTAGTGTGTCAATCCATCCATGCCTCCTACCCCAGCCCTTCCGGGGCTATGCAGCTATTTCCATGTGGGTTTAGGGTCAAGAAAGCAGGAAGTGGACCACGGTCAACTTTCAGGAGGGGCCCTGAGCATCCCCCCCACACACACCTGTCTTCCCAGCACACCAAGCTCTTCCAGTGAGACTGCAGTGGGGAAAGCCATACCGGGGGAACTTCCCTCCATGGGCTCCCTGGGAGCCTTTTGTAAACTCCAGGACTCAGATGGGGGTTCTGAGAGTGGAGACACTTCTGCCTGCAAGGCGCTCCATATATTCTGTTCCCCAGGGAACTAAGACTAGATACTCAATTGTGTTTCACAGGTGAACAAATGAATGCAGGTTTTTCTGAGCAGTCCACTCCACAGGACCCCACTTCCCTCACTTCTAGTTACAAGTCTAGTCTTAGGCCAGTAGCTCATACCTATAATCCTAGCTACTCAAGAGGCTGAATCCTGAGGATTGTGATTCAAAGCTAACCTGGACAGGGAAGTCCATGAGATTCTTACCTTCGATGACTCACCAAAAAGCCAAAGGTAGAATTGTGGCTCAAGTGATAGAGAATTAGCCTTGAACACAAAAGCTTAAGGACATAGCACCTAGGGCCTGATTTCAAGCCCCAGGACTGGTACAAAAAAAAAATAAATAAACAAAAGGTCTACTCCCTGGCTCATCCCCGATCACCTAGTTTTTCTCTCAAGAGAAAGAAGGTGCTTGCCTCTGGAAAAGGCAAATTTTTACTAAAACCTGAGGGTTTGCGTTATTATTATTATTGCTTTATTTTCTCTTTGCTGTGCTTTGTGTCTGTGCTTAAATTCAGGGCCTCCTACTCATACTCAAGGCTAGAGCTCTACTATTTGTACTACACCTTCAATTCCAGCTTTTTGGCAGTTGAGTAGAGCTAAAAGAGTCTTAGATTTGTCAGTCTGGGACTGCCTTGGAACTACAGTCCTCAGGTCTCAGCCTCCTGAGTGGGTAGGATTACAACCGTGAGACACCATTACCCAGCATCTCACTGGTTTTGTTATTGTTCTTGGGAGACAAGGTTAGAGGAATCAGTGGCTGACCAAGACCTTGTATCACCTCTTCCATAGATGGGGACATGAAGCTCAGAGAAGATAAGCAACTTGTCTGAAGTCCTACATCTCAGAAGTGGGGTGGTCCTAATTTTGCACCCAGGACTGCTCCAGTTGGCACTGTTGCTCCTCTCTGGTCACGCTTCCTTCAGGCAGCTGTGTTTGGTTCAATGACTCGCTTGTCTGCCGGAGCCCCGAA
Source organism: Megascapheus bottae (assembly GCF_031878675.1). Classification (NCBI taxonomy): domain Eukaryota; kingdom Metazoa; phylum Chordata; class Mammalia; order Rodentia; family Geomyidae; genus Megascapheus; species Megascapheus bottae. The sequence continues at coordinate 86,280,361 of NC_143511.1, read as the reverse complement.
GCCTCCTTGGGAAGGCTGGTCCCAGGGCTGGGTGGCTGGAGGTGAGAGTTGGAAACCGACTTAGTTTATTATGAATGAAAAGCAGATGTGATTTCCAATGCTGGGCTTTGGCTGCCCATGCTGGATGGAGCTGGGCCCTGGTGAGCAGTCACACCAAATAAAACATATTATTTAGGAGTGATTGGAAAGCAGACAAGCTGAAAACATTGTGCACAGAAGGGCTCCTGCAATCTGCTCATGAGCATCCAAATCACTTCCCCAGCCTCCTCTGTGGATTCACATTTAGGGCAATTTCTTTCATGGTAACGCAGCTCCAGGAAATGAACTTGGGCTCCTAGATGTACAATTTCCCAGCTGAACAAATCTTGGACTCAGTGCAGGGAAAGGGGTGCAGGGTGACCAGCTCTCTCCCGGGCTTCCCCTATGCTGTCCTCTCAGATGCTTTCTGAGTTGCAACTCCTTGGCCATTGGGTTTCATGAGAAAGATGGGCAGAGAGCTGTGAGGCACAGAGAGGTAAAGGTGTATTCAGAGTCATAGAGCTCTCCCTGGAGGGGGCTCCAAAGTGTATGGAAGGTGACACTGTCTAGCAGGTGCCATGTGACACCAATAGCATGGTGATATTTGGTGGTCCCAGGGATTGAACTCAGGACCTTGGGCTTCCTAATACTGCAGCTCTGCCATTCAGCACAACTTATACCAATGCCATTTTTGCATTGGTTATTTATTTTTCTCTTTGTGCCACTACTGAGGGTTGCACTCAGGGCCTGGGCACCGTCCGTTACTTTTTTTTTTTTTTTCTCTCAAGGTTAGCACTCTATGACTTAAGCCCCACCTCTACTTCTGGCTTTTTGGTGGTCAATTGGAGATAAGAGTCTCATGGACTTTAACTGTCTGACTGGCTTTGAATTTTGATTCTTAGAACTCAGCCTCCCGAGTAGCTAGGATTACAGGCATGAGCTACCAGGACCAGGCTGCACAGTTTATTTTTGAGATTGAGTTTCCCTACATTGTTGGGGTAACAGCCATTGCCTACTGCACCCAGGCATTGCATATTACCCACAGCCGGAATAACAGGTACATGCCAGCATATCCAGCCATTAGATGGGATGCCATCTAAATTCTTGTTTTAAATTTTTCCCAGATTGGCTTTGAACCTCCATTCTCCATTCAGCTCCTCCCACATAGCTAGGAATACAGTTTTGAGCCACCACTCCCAGCTGCTTACCTCCTTAGATATTTAGAGGGAGGCAATAATGTGGCGAGTCAGACATGTGTACAGGCAGTTGATGGGTCAGGAGGCCCTGTGGTGGGTAGACACGTGTCTTTTTAACTACAGTTGGTATGGGCCCTGAGTTTGGCCTAGTGGTAGAGTGCTTGCCTAGCATGCATGAAGACCCAGATTCGATTCCTCGGTACCACATACATAGAAAAAGCCAGAAGTGGTGCTGTGGCTCAAGTAGTAGAGCTCTAGCCTTGAGAAAGCCCAAGGACAGGGCTCAGACCCTGGGTTCAAGTCCCAGGACTGGCAAAAAAAATTTTAATTACTGTGGGTGAAGGCAGGACTAGGTCTTTAACTGGAGGGAGGAGGAAGGTCACAGAGATCAAGAGCTACCAACCCGAATGTTGCTAACAAGAGAATGGCAAGGAGCCCAGGTGTCCAGTCTGAAAGCTGAGTGTGCTGCCCATCCCCAGACATGAGTGTACCTAGCATCTGGCCATACCTCCACATCTGTGAAGGAAGGAGCTGTGGCACCCTAGTGCTGGGTGCTGACATTCTGGAGAGAGTCACTCTTTGAGGCATTGATTACCTAATCAATACCTTCTGCTGTTTGGAGATGAAGTGTCTCCCAAAAGCATGTATGGTTAGACCTGGCCCACTTCAGACTTTTGGGAAGTGGTTGGATCATAAAGACTGAGGCGATGCTGGAATCTAACTTGATGGCACCTTAATCTGGAAACTAGGATGGCTATAATGGGAGGAAATAAGTGTGTGTGTGTGTTTCAAAGGGCATCATCTTTCCTGTCTATTTCTCTTTGCTTCCTGGCTCTCATGAAGTGAGCATTTTTCTTCTGCCACCCCCTCCCACCATGATATTTTTGGTGGGTTTTTTTTTGGGGGGGAAGGGGTTTGGACACTGTCCCTGAGAATTTTTGCTCACTATATCACTAGATCCCCAGCTCCACTTCCAGCTTTTTGGTGGTTGGTTGAAGATAACAGTTTTATGGAATTTCTTGCCTAGGCTGGCTTCAAACTGTTATCCTCAATACCTCAGCCTCCTGTGTAGCTATAATTTTGGCATGTTCTCTTGGAAGCATTGATTAACTATTTTGGAGATTAAAGTCCCCCAAAGATGTGAGCTATAAAGTCTAGTCCCCAATCACTGTTTACAGGTGGGACTTTGGGAGGTGACTGGATCATGAAGAATCTGATCCAATTAGTGTACAAATCAGTTCATGAAGTCATGATTTTGTGGCACCTTGGAAAGTGATGGAAACTAGGAAATAAGTGCCTAACTGCAGGAAGTAGGTGATGGTGGAGTGTCTTTCAGAGGGTAGAACTTCTCTTGTCTATTTTTGCTCTGCTTCCTAGCTGCCAGGAAGTGAGCAGCTCTTGCCTACCCCACCCCTCCACCATGATGCTCTGTGTGTGTGCATGTGTATGTTTGCTTCCTAGCTGCCAGGAGGTGAGCAGTCTTCCTCTGCCATACCCTTCTACCATGATGCTTCTGACAAGACTGAAAGCAATATACAGCCAGTCTACTGGGGCCTGAAACTGTGAGCCAAAATAAATCCTTCTTCCCTGGTTTCCGCTAGTAAAATTTTATCAGCTAGCAGACACTCACACTGCAGCTCATTTCCTACTCAGTTTACGGCCGACGGGAGACAGAGGGGCCCAGTGTGTGGGTGTGTGTCTCCCACATAGTCATTCATGGGTCCAGGGTCCAGTGCATGAGAATGGTGGGTGCAGGACATTTTAAGACAGGCCAGAAGTGATGACATCATTTCTACCTTACATTCCATTGGTCAGTATCTAGCCACATGGCTCTACTTACCTGCAGGGGCACCTGGGAAATGTAGTCTAGCTCTGAGCTTGGAAGGCCCAGGGGGACTTGTGATGACCCTCTAGTGTTACACCCAGTTTTTCAGGTGAGAAAAACAAATGGCTTGGGGCAATGCAAGGGCTCCCTGTGAAGGGGAGAGCTAGAGGTCAGCCTTGTGCGCCCTGGAGTTCTACCCCTCACCACCAGGCTACATGGAGGTAATGGGCACCCCTTGGGAGGCTCATAGGTGCCGGATGTGTGTTTGAGAGTGGGAGTTCTGGGCCCAACTCCTGATTCTGTCTTTTACCCACACTGTGACTTAGGGCAGGTCAGATAAACTGCTCTATACCACAGTTTCCCCTCCTGTAAAATGGAAACGGTATTAGGATTGTACCATATGGAGGCTGTCTGAGAACGCTGAGTTCACCCATCAGGAGCCTTTGGGCCAGGGCCCGACAGATGGCCTGGGACTCATTCTCCGCAGGAACCTAGAACTCACTCTCTACCCTGTGGCATTGGCCTCAGTAGCAGGAACTCCAGCTCTTAGCTGGTTCATCACATTGCAGGTCTAGGCCTAGAACAATCTAGGATACCCCTCCAGGGAAGACAAATTAACCCCCAGCGAGCTGGAAGTGGGGCTGTGGCTCAAGGGGTAGAGTACAAGCCTTAAGCAGCAAAATCTGAGGCCCAGTGCCCAAGCCCTGAGTTCAAGCCTCAGCACCACCAACCCCCTGTCAAAAAAAGAAAAAGAAAGAAACCATCAGGGCCAGATGTCGCTTCCCATAGGGCAAAATACAGCCCTTAAACACTCCCCCAAGAAATTCATGATTTAAATCTGATGTTGAAAGAACAACAATAATGAGATATAAAAAGATGGAGTGGGAACGAGTGGGAGGGGGAGGGGCCCAGTCAAGTCCCTCCCCCCCATGCCAAGTGAGGAAAGCATACAGGGAAAAAAAAAATTGAAATTAGTTGTGACAGCTGAAATTCTCTGCTCTACAGACGACATTTGACAGGGTACTTAAAAAAATAATAAGAAAAGGGAAAGCGGTTTGGGTCGCCCAAAGAAGGGGGAGGACGGGGGATTTCAAGTGACACAAGACGCCTAATTCAAGCTTCTTAGATTGCAAAAGCTCTTCTTACCTAAGGGGCCTGCTGCCTTTATTTTTATCCAAATGGCTCAATTACCGCAAAGCCCCACAGAGAAAATTACGGATGTTTGCCTCTATTTTTCTCCTCTTGTCTCGACAACTGTAGATATTTTGTTTTCCTTCTTTCTCTCATGCTCTCTCTCTCTCTCCCTTTTTTGGTAGTGGGGGGGCAAAGAGAGAAAGGGGGTGTTCAGATGAGTTGAGAGGCTGAGGCTTTTGAATTGCTCCTCAGAGCCCACCTCTCTCTCTCTCTCTCTCTCTCTCTCTCTCTCTCTCTCTCTCTCTCTCTCTCTCTCTCTCTCACACACACACACACACACACACACACACACACACACACACGTTTAGGTTAGGCCACACACTGCAATTGGTCTTTTGTGTGTGTGTGTGTGTGTGTGTGTGTGTGTGTCCATGTTAACATTTGTCCTTTTTATCCTTTAATATGTCCATGACATCCGTCCCTTTGCTTCCTCTCTTCTCTTCTCCTGGGGGGTTCGCCCCCCCCTCCCCGGGTTCCTGGAGCTCCAGTGGTTCCCTTGGGTGCCCTGCTGTACCCCTCCCCGTGGTCCTCCCTCAGCTCAGCTATTTCCAAACCTGCAATAGACTCAGGAAGACACAGAGGTACCCATTTTCCAACCTTTCTATTGGGTCTCCATTTGTCATTTTCAGAATTGGCACTCCAGGGGGCCTGAGCCGGCAGCAGCTGCTGTCATGCTTGGGCATTCTGCTAAGTGAGGGGTGCAACCTGTGTAGAGACCAGAAAGGGTTCTGGGGCTCTAAGGAGTAGTCTGTGCATCACGCCCTGTGACCCTGATGGCATGGGGAGTGGCAGGTTCAAGGGAGGGGCTCCTTTTCCATCTCTTTTTCCTCTGTTCCTGAAAAGGGTCCCAAGGGGGCCCTGCTAGGCCATGCCCCTCTTGGTTATAGCACTGACCTTGAGGTATATCCCTGGCTTCAGTGACACAAGGCACTGCGTTTCCCTCCACCCTGGCTTCATCCTGAACTTGATCGCCTGTGCCCTGTTCCTTCCTGCCTTGAACACTTCCAATGTAGATGCCTCGCCTGCCCTCCTCTCTCTGTCAGAAGCTTTCCTTGCCCCCTGTATCAGACCAGGCTCCCATCCCACCTGCGCATGGGCTAACACTGAAAATCTCCAGGCCCCACGAAAAGGATGCAGTCTGCCAACATCAGCACGGACGGAGGCTTGGTCCAGCCCACGAGGCATGTCCAAGCCATAGAAATACTCCACCACTTTATCCACTGCAACTGCCGGTGATGCCAGCCTGCCTGTCCCTGTCCACTGGCCTCTAGTCACCAGCAAGTCCTGGTTGGCATCTGTCACCTCCACCAGCCTGTAAATCCCCCATCCTGCCTCCCAGCTGGATATGCAGGTGGGTGGCACACACTGTGGGTGCCCCCTACATAGCTAGGCCCAAAGGCCTTCCAGGGCCAGACTGTCTCTGGGAACCACTAAATGTTGTCCCAGTAGCTCCTTCCTATGCTTGACTCTGCTGGTGTCTTTGCTGCTGGCAGAATTAAAACATAGATGTGGAGGGCTACATCGGCAGAGAGCAGGGCACAGTTGTCAAGAGGTCTTGGAGCAAATTCCAAGCTCAGCCATGTCTAGTCTTGGGATCTTGGGAAACTGACCAAACTCTCCTGAGCCTCAGGGTTCTGTCTCTGAGAAAAGAGAGAGGGAGAGAGAAGAGGAGAGATTGGGTAGCATAAGGCACATAAATTACCTAACCCTTTGTGTCTTCATGATTTAGGCCTACCTTCATATTTGTCATTTATTTGTTTTGCTGGCACTGTGGCTAGAACTCAGGATCTGGTGCTGCTTGCTTGCTCAGCTTCAGTCTGTCACTAGAGCTAGGCCTCCAGTCCAGCTTTTGGCTAGTAACTTTGGAGATGGAGCCTCTTGGACTCTTCTGCCGAGGCTGGTTTCAAACCATACCCTTCAGGATCTCAGCCTCCTATAGGTAGCCAGGCTTACAGATGTGAGCAACTGACACCCGCTTACTTAAGTCTTTTTGAGGTAGAGTTTTGTTAGGTAGCCCAGGCTGGCCTCAAGTCATAATCCTCAATTCAGTGGCCTGGGATCGCAAATGAACTCTTTGATCATTTTCTTGACTTTTGTAGTCTGAGTGCTTCTTGTCTGCCTCTCCAGCCCGCTGTCTAGTCAGCAAACTCTGCTCCAGTTTCTGGACACACACTGGCATCTCTGGGCAACAGAGAGTAGGATTGTCCCCCTCTGGAGCAAACAGGCTCCGAGAATTTCAACAACTTGCTAAAGGTTATGAGAAACACAGTAACCTGTCCAAGCTCAAAAACTGTACTCAGAGACATAATGTGCAGTGAAAGCAAGACTTAATGGTTAATGGTGGGCAGATTTTTCCTCCTCACCCCCATCCCCCATTGCCTGGATACTACGGGGTATATAATCTTCTTGGATTTCCTGGTGCTTGAACTCAGAGCCTGGGCACTGTCCTTGAATATTTTTTGCTCAAGGCTAGGGCTTTGCCCCTTGAGCCACAGTGTCATTTCCAGCCTTTTCTGTATATATAATACCAAAGAATTGAACCCAGGGCTTTGTACATGCTAGGCAAGCATTCTACCACTAGGCTATGTCCCTGTTTTGTTATCTTTTTAATGCCAGTCCTGGGACTTGAACTCAGAGTCTGGACACCGTCTCTGAGCTTCTTTCACGCGAGGCTAGCATTCTACCATGTGAGCCACCACTCTACTTCTGGCCCTTTTGTGTGTGTGTGATTAATTGGAAGTATAAGTGTCTCATGGACTTTCCTGCCCAGGCAGACTTTGAACCACAGTCCTCAAATCTCAGCTTCCTGCGTATCTAAGATTACAAGCATGAGCCTTTGGCACGTCGCTTCATATGCAGCTTTTCCTCACTTTCTCATTCATCGTAGTCCTCTTTTCCCCTTGCTAGATGACCTACCCTGCATGCCTAGGGGCCTTCCAAGTGTATAGACTTCAGGACGGCCACATCTGCAAGCTGTAAGTGATTGTGTAAACAAGCTCTTAGGAATTGTGTACTTAGCATCAGGTGCCTGTTTTGAAAACCCTCCACCACTGACTTTATTTCCAATAAGGTCATACAGTTACTGGGAAGGGGCTCAGAATCAGGCCCTTGGGATGCCAGCTCATGAGCTTTCAACTCTTCATCAAAAATACCTCTCCAGGGTGGGGAGTTTGGCCTAGTGGTAGAGTGCTTGCCTAGCATGCATGAAGACCCAGATTCGATTCCTCAGTACCACATACATAGAAAAAAAGCCAGAAGTGGTGCTGAGGCTCAAGTGGTAGAGCTCTAGCCTTGAGAAAGTCCAAGGACAGTGCTCAGGCCCTGAGGTCAAGCCAGGACTGACAAAAAAAAAAGCAAACAAACAAAAAAACCTCTCCAATTGGGCACTGGGGACTCACAGCTGTAATCCTAGCTATTCAGGAGGCTGAGATCTGAAAATCCAGGTTTGAAGCCATCCTGGAAAGACAAATCAGTAAGACTGTTATCTCCAATTAATAAGCAAAATTCCAGAAGCGGAGCTGTGGCTCAAGTGGTAGAGCACCGGTCATTATTGAAAAAAAAAAACTGAGCAAGAGACCCTTGAATTCAAGCTCGGGTGTGTGTGGGGAAACAATCTCTGCTCTGAATGTAGAATTGAAGCCAATGGAGAAAAATCAAAGATAGATACATGCAGAAGCTATTCTCAGGGCCCTTTCTCTCACCTAAGCTGCAAAAATGAGCAGTAACCACCTAATATGGCCAATACTTTTCATGATAAATGGGAACAAGCAGTTTTGTTTTGTCCTGGGGCTTAAACTCCTGGCTGCACTGAGGGTAAGTGAACTGGCTGGAGGTAAAACTGTTTGATCTGTGGGTACAGCCGCAGACCAAGTCCAAGGATGAGGGCAGAATCATTTTCAGCAAGATGACTTATGTAATGCCACCAAGCAAGTAATAGGTAGAGCTGGGACTCTTACTCAGGGATCCTGACTCCAGACCTGAGATCCAGGAACCCTGAGACAGGAGCAGTTGAACATACTCTCCTCAGCGCCCAGAGCTGGAGAGTAGTGGGTGGAACTCAACCAAAGCTTTTGAAGAACAAAGCAACCATAAAATTGCAGTCCAGCCATTCCTGGCTCTAAGCTTTCCCAGCCTGTGGGGCAGTTTCAAACAAGCTTGCTGCACCAGCCTTCCAAGTGAAATCTCATCCCAGACATCTGACCAACCAATGGAAGCCTTTGCTGTGATAGAGACAAGGTGGGCGCTGGCTCTGATCCAGTTACCACCTCCCTCTCATTTGCCTTTCTCCAGGCTCCTCCAGAGAGCCTGAGGCTCAAGCCCAAGGGTCTGATCAGGTGTCTAAAGCTCACCACAGCACAGCCAGCTGGTGCCTGTTACCTTCTCTTCCCAGCATGCCCCGCATGTACCCCACTTGCAGCCACCCATGCGTCCCCTGCCCAAGCTGAGTCCCACCTGTGTCTTGACTCACCGAAACCTCTGTCCATTCCAAATGGAACTTTTCTCCAGAGGACTAACTCCTATGCAGCCCTCAAAACATTGGAAATGTCTTGAGATACTGGGCAGTCATGTAGGAGTAGGGACGGGCTCTCCAGAGGAGCTCAGCAAAACAAGAGGAAGCCAAGGCTTTATTCCTTGTAATGCATTACCGACCTTTGTTCTGATTGGTAAGAGCTTAGGTTCCCTGTGAGCTATTGGCTAGTTTGAAAGGGGTTAAAGTTTATCCCAACACTCAACTGAACTCAAGATACCCAGCCAAAGCTAGAACATGTTTCAAGCAACCACATAAACAGAAAAGATTCTAACGCCTACAAAACATTGGGTCGTGAGCCCTCAACATGACAGGATTGTCCCTCACAGGGGGCTTGCTTCCTGCCCCGTGGCTAGTTTGCACAAGGAGGCAATACCAGGTCAGATCCCAGCTCACACAACTCACTCGAGGTTCTCAGGCAATCTTGTCTGATGTGAGGTGGCTCCCCAAACAGCGTGGGCAGCAGCAGTGCTCACTTCCACATGGACGAGCTCAGGCATGCCAAGGACTTGGCAGCGATGCCAATTAAGGGGATGGCTCTATTTCTCTGCTAGGCAAAGAATTCAGAGGCAAAGGAGTGGTGATAAGTCAGTGAGTTTATTGAAAGCAACAGTGGAGCCCAGATGGGATAGGGAGGCGTCAGAAGCCAGGAATGTCCCCTAGGTAAGTGGCCTTCATGCCCTACTGTGGGTCAGTGGGGCACCCTTGCAAACTCCTGTCCTTCACTGGTCTCTGCCCGTGAGCAGAAGCACGGAGGTTAAGGTGATAGGTCATCCTGATCGTGCAGGAATATGGTAGTGGACTTGATTGGTCATGTGCGAGAGTCTCTGAAGACTTCCTTCACTCCGGAGGTGGGAGTTTGAGTGGCAATCCAGGGCATTATGGGAAGAAGCAACACTTTGAACAGGAGACCAAGGCAGTGTAAGAACAAGAAGCACCCTGGTGGGCCATGTGTTGTCTCTGTTCATTGGATTCCTGCATTTTCATTCTTCTCTACTAAGAGGTCTCCTTCCTTCCCCTCGGCAGGGTGTCCAGTGCACCTGTCCACACCAGCTGCCTTTCCTGCACCTTGCCTCTGGGGTCCATTAATACTGGGGGTGGGGCTAACAGAGAGGAAGCCAAGGGTTTGCCCCTAAGTACCTAACAGGCCAGGCCAAGGTGAGGTCTAGGAACCAGGAGTTTGGCCTAGTGGTAGAGTGCTTGCCTAGCATGCACAAAGACCTGGGTTCGATTCCTCAGTACCACATACATAGAAAAAGCCAGAAGTGGTGCTGAGGCTCAAGTGGTAGAGCTCTAGCATTGAGAAAGCCCAAGGACAGTGCTCAGGCCCCGAGCTCAAGCCCCGGACTGACACCAAAAAGAAAATCTAGACATGAGGCAGAATGGTTGGAGCCTATGTGTGTTTGTGTGTGTGTGTGTGTGTGTGTGTATGTGTGTGTGTGTGTGTGTGTGTGCCAGTTCTGGGGCTTGAACTCAGGGCCTGGGTTCTGACCCTTAAACTTGTTTGCCTAAGGTTGGTACCCTACCACTTGAACCACAGCTTCCCTTCTAGCTTTTTGGTGGTTAGCTGGAGATGAGAGTCTCGTGGACTCTCTTGCCCAGTCTGGCTTTGAACTGAGATGCTCATATCTGAGCCTCCCTATTACATAGTTAGGATTACAGGCGTGACCACTGGCACCTGGTTCTGGATCTTGTTTTGACCCAAAGTGATGGTCAGTACAGATGTGAAGAATCAGTGGCGGGAAGCCGGGCGCAGTGCTCACACCTGTGAGCTGAGCTCCTCAGGAGGCTCAGATCTGAGGATGGAGATTCAACGCCAGCCTGGGCACTCAAGACCATGAGACGCTTATCTCCAACTAGCCACTAGAAAACGAAAAGTGGCGCTGTGGCTCAAGGGGTGGGATAGTAGCCTTGAGCTGAAGAGCTCGAGAGTCCAGGCCCAGAGGCCAAGCCCCAGGGCTGACAAGAAAGAAAGAAAGAAAGAAAGAAAGAAATAGAGAATTCCCATGGGGACCAAGATCCTGAGCTTGAGGGGTCAATAAGAGACCCTGTAGGTTGGTGACAGATGGGAGACACCCCAATTTTATAAGTAGGGACCCTCAAGGCTGTGAAAATCTGTTTCATTGTTTTTCTTCTCTTCTTTCTACGTTTTTGTATTGGTCCAATGTGTTTTGTTTCGCTGTTGTTTTCTGTAAGGACCACGTTACTCTGAAACTCAGAAGCAATTAAGTTCTTTTCCTTAGCGAGATCTGAAAAGAAAACACACGCATGTGTGCGCAGACTCACACACACAGTTTACCAGGAAGCAGAAGAGGCATCTGAAGCACAAATGAAGTGGGTGGCAGTTATCCCAGGGACCTGAGGCGAGTGAGTTATTTTCCTGAGCTGAGTCACTTTGACGAGACCCAAGGGAGAAATGGCAGGGCCACAGCACTGCTGGGCTGAAAAGAGGAGTCGGGGACACAGGAAGACATGTATCCACCTCAGCCTGGCATCTTACCAGTGCCTCTCCATTCCCTGGCTGAGACAGCACTGCCACTGCCACTGTCCTCTGTGGGCCACCATGCCTGTGGCTGTCCTGCCTCTGACAGAGGGCAGCAGCTCTCAGAGAGCAGTGGGCAGAGCAGTTGCAGGAATTGGGGACTTGCACACTCTCTAACGGAGTCCTGATCCAGTGGGTGGTGGTGACAGTTGAGCCCACAGATAGCAGGGTGCCTTGTCACTGCCCGTGTGACAGAAAGGACAAGCTACTGGCAAACCTATAATCCCTTGACTGTGGTATTGAACCCCTGCTTCCCATCACTGGGCTGAGGTGACACCGCTGGGGCCAGAGCCCAGAACATCTTTGCCACCCCCACCCCCCAGGGTGTTGAGCCCTGGAGGAAGAGCTCCCTGCTTCTGCTCTCTCCTCTTCCCAGAACTTCTTTGACAAAGCTAGACCTGCACCCTCTCTGTGGCTAAAGTCACACCCCTCGCACGGTCCATACGGGATTTCCAACTTGGGTACTCCCTAGCTGGCCATCACACTGGCTTCCTGTCTGGTCCTTCAAGCAGACCTGTCTCAGGACATTTGCACATGCCATTCTTATCCATGATGATTCAGCTTCCCATGACTTGGGCTGGCCAGGTTCTTATCCTTCAGTCTGTATCATAACTTATTGGGTCAAGGTCCCCTGCAATTGGGCCTGTTGGTGGCATCCACCCTCCAGACTGGGGCAAGGTGAAGTTCTTTGCTTAGCAAGTGTGTCAAGATCCTGACAGACCCCCCACCCCCACCCCCGACATACACTCTGTTCAGTGGATTCTCACAACACAGTTCAGGGCAGGTGCTGCTGTTGTGCTGTTGCTCTGCTGAGGAAGCCAACATCCAGAGAGGTTGAGGTTTGAAGTCACTCGACTTGCCAGGCGCTGGTGGCTGAAACCTGTAACCCTAACTGCCCAAGGGGCTAAGATCTGAGGATGATGGTTCGAAGCCAGTCTAGGCAGACAAATCAAAGAGACTCTCCTCTACAATTAATCAGCAAGATGCAGGAAATGGAGGCGTGGCTCTAATGGTGGAGTGCTAGCTTGGAGCAGAAAGGCTAAGAAAAAGTGCAAGGCCCTGAGTTCAAACCCCAGTACCAGCTCACATACACACATACACACACACCTTATCTACAGCAAGTCTGGATTTGAACCTTGCTATAGCGCTGAGTATTCAACCTGAGGCAGTTCTGGGGATCCTGGAGCAGACAAGAAAGTGGCAGAAACTCGGGGCCTCCCCCGAGCAGGGAGGAGAATTCTGCCCTCTGGGGTCCCAGGCTCACATATCCCAGGCTCAGAGCAGGAGGTGCAGAAGCAGAGGTGGGGAGACCCCAGCAGGGCTGGCCTGTTCCCTGGAGCTGGACTCTGGTTGGGGCTCCGAGAGGGGCTCCTTTCAGAACCGCCTCCCCCGGCCCCCGACCCTGCACAGCTGTTTAGCCCAATTAGCCAACAAGTGGCTGTTTTGTGGCATTGCCGCTGATGTGTTTGAAGTGGCTTTCTGAGTGGGAGAAGTGGGTAGGAGAGGCGAGTGGACAAAGAGGAGCCAGTGCATTAGGCTTGCTCCGCACGTGGCCGACATCATTCTTTCAAGCAAGTTGGGTTTGGTTGGCCCTGGAAGGATAAAGACACAAGAGGAGAGCGACCAGGGGCAGCCGCGTGCCATCCCCCATTGCCTCCCCTCCCCATCCAGTCCACGCACGGAAGCATAATGGCCAGACACTGGAGCAAGCTGGCCGACAGATGGGGTCCGCCTTGCTCTGGAGGGGAGGCCCGGCTGCACACACGGTGTTCAGGTGAAATAGCATGGCTGAATTAGCCAACCATTGTGCCTCCGAGTGGGTAATGTGCCTGCCTTTTCCTAATGGCCGCCCGGTCAGCGGAGAATGAAGCCACTTCTGAGTGCGCAGACCGTCCAAGGACAAAAGTCCCCCCTCCTCTCTGATGGCACAGGAACCGGGGAGAAGGGAGCCTCCCGCCCCTGGTTGAGAAGCAAGAAGTGGGCCGGGGGCCAGGAGCCATCGGCTACGCAGGAGGCTGAGATCTGAGGATCGTAGCTCAAATCCAGCCTGCGCAGGAAAGTCCCCGTGAGACACCTCCAGAAAAATACTCAAAAAGCCAGAGGTGATACTGTGGCTCCAAAATGGTAGAGCAAGAGTTTGGCCTAGTGGTAGAGTGCTTGCCTAGCATGCACGAAGACCGGGGTTCAATTCCTTGGTACCACATACATAGAAAAAGCCAGCAGTGATGCTGTGGCTCAAGTGGTAGAGCTCTAGCCTTGAGAAAACCCAAGGAGAGAGTTCAGGCTCTGAGTTCAAGCCCCAGGACTGGCAAAAAAAATGATAGAGCACTGGCCTTGAGCACGAAGAGGCTCAGAGACAGCACCCACCCCCTGAGTTCAAGGTCCTGGAGGGGAAACCGCTTTATTTTTGCTTCAAATTAATGCAGTTTGGCTTCTTAGCTCCTGCTTCTCTGTAGCCTTGGTTTTAGCTTCCTTAAAAACAAGGGGATGTAATTTAAAATGTTGCCTTCCATCCATAGACTCATCCACCCACCCAACTCCACCCATCCACAATCCCTCTATCTATCCATGCATCCTTCTATCTTCCCTCAAGCATCCACCCATCCCTCCCTATCCCTCCCTCCCTCCATCCTTTCACCCACTCCCCCCCCACACCTATCCCTCTCATTTGTCCGTGTATCCACCTACCCATCATCTTCCACTTAAATAGTCACTGAGGAAATACATTCTTCTGTTCTCTTTTGTGCTGGTACTAGGGCTTGAACTCAGGGCCTTGCACTCCTCTATTCCCAGCCTTTTTGCTGGTTAACGGGAGATACTCTCTTGCCAGGGCTGGCTTCAAACCTCCGTCCTCAGACCTCAGCCTCCTGAGTCACTAGGATGAAAGGTGAGAGCCATCAGCGCCACACACACACACACACACACGCACGCACGCACGCACGCATGCACGCACATATACACATTTCTGCCACCGTCCCGCCTCCTCCTCCTCCTCCTCCTTCTCCTCCTCCTCCTCCTCCTCCTCCCATAACTTCTCTCAAACCTGAATGTGGCCAGATGTGGTTAATGGGCAGACTAGTTGCTGCTCTGGGCAGTGGCCACATACTGTTTCCAGGACCCTTTTGCTCCATTGACCCTGCTTGGGGAGGGGGCGCTGTCAAAGCCACCTGCTCTTCCTGACAGCCCAGGCTGGCATGGGGTCAAGAGAGGACCGAAAGATATGGACACGGGGCCCTTCTACTCTTGTTAGCCTCGTCCTCCTGAGCACAGCGCTGCCCACACCGCTGGCCCTGCTGTGGACTGGGGAATGTCAAAACCGAGCCAGATTATCAGGAGGGATGGTTTCTAAAGCAGGTGGAGTTCAAGGCAGGGCGGTGTGTGTGTGTGTGTGTGTGGTATATCCTGAGACTCAGGGCCTCTCACCTTCATTTGTCCTCTCCTGTTGTCATGGCTGGCTTTCTACCACTTGATGAGAATCTCTCAGATTTGTCTCCTCAGATCTCAGCCTCCTGAGCATCTAGAATTACAGGCACGAGCAACAGCACCAGGCCAGTTTGTCTCTCTGAAATGTCAAGCTTGCTCCCAAACAATTCCCTGCGCTCTGTGAGCCGAGGGCCCACCCAGGCTCAGTTTCCCCAGCTGAATGACAGCTCTGGCAGGTTTGCGCAGAGACGCTGCAGTAGAACAACAGCGGCCTGTGGAGGTGTCGGGGCTAGCAGGTGGGGCGGCCGCCCTGGCTGAATGAGGGGTGTCCTCACTGCTGTTCTCACTGGTCCACCTGGGGGCTGTTTTCCCCAGCGCCATCCACCCAGCTAAACCAGGAGATGCATTACATCTCAGTGGGGTCAGGGGTCCACCAGCCCAGCTGGGAAATCGCCCGGGAGCTGTGTTTGAAAGCAATGCCCTGTGTTTTGGTTGCTTGAGGCTGGGGAGAAGCTGTTGAAGTTTGATATGGCTCTGGGGGATGAGGGGGCAAAGGGCTCCAGCCCAGGGAGGGCCAAATAGATCGATGGGAAACTGCCCTGACCTATGACCTCCAAGAGGGCTTGGAGCCACGTTCTGAACATGCCCTGGCGACTCTGCGGATGGGTTCTCCTCCCCCAGGACAGTGAGGGCAGTAAGGACAGGGGCAGGCAGTGCCAGGAAAGAGACAAGAGCCAGCCACAGCCTCCGGGGGCAGGCGGGTTTGCTTTTCCTCCTGTTCATTATGCCTTGGGGCACACACTTGTTTTTCTGGGCCTATTCTGTATTTGAAGGGATGTTGGGCTTTGAATTTGCTTGCTAGGTAGGTGATCTCACACCTGAGCGGAGCCATGCCTCTAGCCCTTTCCATGCATTTCTTATTCATGTATTACTTTATTTTATTTTATTGGCTCTTGTGCTTTTGCCAGGGCCTGGCCCTGGACTGGCTTCCTCTTTCTTACCTATGCCTTCTGCAAAGCTAGGATTACAGGTACACACCACACCTGACGTGTTGATGGGCTCTTGCTAACATTTGGTCAGGTTCAGCCTCGAACTTCCATCTTTCTGGTCTTGTCTCCCAAATAACTTGTCTTTGTTGTTGTTGTTTGGTTGGGTTTTTTTGACAGCTATGTAAGCCTGGCCTGGAATTCCCAATCCTTCTGCATCATCCTTATGAGTGCTAAGATTACAGGTGTGGACTACTTCTCCCTTCCTGGGGTAATGCTTTGTAGAGCTTGTCAGTGTGTCAATCTAGCATGGAACCAATCCCACAGCGGACTCAGAGCGGTGCTGTGGAGGTCTCAGCACGGGGCAGGGGGAGGGGAGGTCAGTTCAGGGTGGAGGAGGAGAGAAGGACTAGGACATGATCCACTAATTGAGTCTTAGGAAGCTCTCATGGCTTCGCTGCACTGGTCACCTGTCAGGTGTCCCTCCCTGGAGGGTCAAAAAATGCAGATCCAGCAACATGAAGCAGGCACGCAGCCACATTCCCGTGTATGTTGTATATCATGGTTCCTCAACTGGGGCAAGGAGGGAAAGGGGAGCCGCCCCCAATCCTGGTGGTGTCTACTGTCCTGCTTGCCCCAGCACTGTCCCTGGGGTGACACACAGCCAGAAGCTGGCGGACCCCGGTGTCAGCTAAGTTTCACCTTGGTTGGCTGGGCAAAGGCTGTTCCCTTCTGCCTCTGTTTCCTTATTTGTGCAATGGCTGGCTTTTTCCAAATGGACCAGGACCAGCCTGTACTCCTAAGATGTGGTTAATTCTCTCTTCTCACCCATGGCCCCTCTCTGTGTCATGAAGTGGCCAGTAGAGTAAGGCTCACATTCTTTACTTTTGCTGGTACTGGGGTTTGAACTCAGGGCTCCCAACCTGACTTTGGGAAGATGGATTAACCTCTCCGGGCCTCTATTCATTTCTTGATCCATGTTTGAAATTCCCAGAGGCACCTGATGACATCATGGTGACTGTTGCCCACAAACAGTGGCTACGCAGGGCTGGCTGGGCGGTGCCAGTGTCCTCTGCCCCGGGCATGAGGTATGCCAGCCATCTGGCCATATCTGCCTGCTTGCCTGCTTGCCTGCTTGCTTCTCTTTCAGCCCTGCCTGGTGCTGGCTGAGGGTATATGTCATGAAATTCTCTCTTGTTTGACTAGGGCCTTTCTTCCCAAGCTATCCTATTCCAGAAGCTTCCCAGACACTCCCTACCCCCTCACCGCCCCCCCCCCCCCGCCCCGCCCAGGAGGTCCACACACCGGCATCTCAGCCTCACCTGCCTGCTTTTTTCCCACAGGCAGGAGCTACATAAAGGACCATCACTGACCACTGCGATCGAGTGACCAGATTGTAGGGGTGGGAGGGCATTCGAGAGCTGTGTAGCTCTCTTGTCTCTGTCTGGGGTGGGGCCTGGACAAACTGCTCCCCCAGGGCACCCCTTTGTCCCAGTCCCTCTGGTGTCTGCGGCCCCAGAAGTCAGGGCTGTGGCAGCCGTCGGGCCCCATGGGCCAGCCCCAGCCACCAGCTTCCCAGCGATCTGGCCCAGGACGCAGATAAAGCCTCCTTTCAGAACTGGGCACCGGCTGCGGGGGGCTGGGGAAGAGCCTGGGGTCTGTGGAGGCACAAGACAAAGCCGCCTTGTTGGGAGGGCTCAGGGGGAGCAGAGAGCCCACTCTTTGGGAGAACCTTCCCCTCAGGGCTCACCGGGGCACGGGGCTATGAGCCTCGCCAACCCGGGACACGGGGGCAGGGGAGTGGGGCTGAGGGGCCTGGGATCATGAGGAGAGAGGTTCTTGGGGGGGGGGGGAACCCAGGCTGCTGCTCCACTTGCTTTTCTATCCTGAGGCACCTACAGTTTTCTGATGCTCTCGGAGCCAACTGAGTTCCCACGTCCTGCCTGCCTCCCGGCCCTTGTTCTCTCTCTCCATGCTCTTGGTTTCCACAACCTCTCACCTCTGAACACATTTCTTCCTCTGCCTGGAACATCTGTCCATGCTCGCCATCCTCAGAGGCTCCCCAAGTCCTCTAAGTGGCCTCCGTGAGACACCAACATCCTCTCCCCAGCAGCGAAGCTTGTTTGGAATGGGGGTGCTCTTGAACTCAGGGCCTGGGCACTATCCCTTAGTTTTTTTTCCCCATGTGTATGCACTGTGGCTCAAACGCAGGACCTTACATTCTTTCTTAGCTTTTTCCCTCCAGGCTAGCACTCCACCATTGGAGCTACCCCTGCATTTTCAGCATTTTTGTTGCTTAATTGGACCCTGGACTCGTGCCCAGTACTGTAGAGTGCTGACTTTGGTCTGTATCCACCCAAAGAAAGGGAGCTGAACCCCTACTTCTCTCTTCTCACCCCCACCCCTTCGAGACGATCCATATTGAAGCATGGCTGACATCTGTCTTTGTGATTGGGTCTGGTGGGTGGCAAGGCCCCGGGGAGGAGCTTCTGGCGCAGGAATGGGTGACAAGGCATAAATAAATGATCAGAAACAGCTGGCATGGGGGATGAACAGTGAGTTGTCCAACCTCAGACAGGATGGGGTCAGTGAGCCCAGATGGAGGGATCCCCGCGTATCAGGGCCGTTTCATGATGTCTGAGCCGAATCACCGGCAGGGTCTCTGTGGGACCCTGTGCAGTGGGACAGTGGGGGACACTGAGGTCAGAGTTGGTTCCAATCCATGCCTGCCCCCTCTCCAGGGTCAGAGTGTGTGGTGGGAGGGAGTTCCTGAGCCTCTGCCCTGCGCGAGGCTGTCTGTGTACATTTTTGCTCATGACAAGGCTATGGTTGGACCCGTTTCATAGAGGAGGAGACTGAGTCTCCACCAGGTAAAGCCAGGGCTGAGTCCATCCTGGTGGCGTGGTTGGCAGTGGCTACAGGCTGTGGCCAGGCAGGAAGCCCTCGAAGGCCTAGACGTGACCGATGACTACCACAGAAAGGCTGGTGAACGTGGCTTATGGCTGAGCACGGCCACTGTAGACCCCGTGTGGACCCCATGTGTGAGGCGACACTTGCCTAAAAGGGACTTGGCCTGCCCAGCTTCTAGAACCACTATAGAACCCGCTTACCAGGACGCTGCTGCGGGGAGGTCATTGGCTTCCGTCTCTCCAGGTCTGAGGCTCTGAAATGTCAACAGACATCAGATTCACCCAGGTAGTGGGTTTCTGGGTCTTAGGTTCAGACACAGGGCTGTAGGCCCAGCAAGCAAGATGTACTCCATCTCCTGTCCACACCTGCAGAGACCAGCCCTGCGGCCTTTCCGTTCAAACTCATTCAGCTCACTAGTTCCCTGGAGCCACGTCCAAACGTCCATCCTCGCTGAGCCCTCTTAGAGATTGGGGGCCTTTGGGGACAGCGTGAAGGAAAGTTCTACAAGAGCTTCTGAACAGGCAGGAGCTGCACAAACGACTTTTTTTGTTTTGTTAATGCCATTCTTGAACTCAGGACCTGTTGCTTTTTCACTCAAAGCTGGCGCTCTACCATTTGAGCCACAACAGTATTTTCAGCGTTTTTTGCTCCTTAATTGGCTAAGAGCTTCATGGGGTTTTTTTGTTTGTTTGTGTTTTTCCTGTCTGGACTGACTTTGAACCTCAATCCTCAGATCTCAGTCTGCTGAGCAGCTAGGATTATAGTATAAGCCACCAATACCTGGCATCAAGCTTTTCTCAAGTCAGATAATATATTTCTCCCCACACCATGGGTTTGTACAGCCAACTTTTGGGGGCGCTGGCTGGGGAAGCTAATGAGTACAGTTTCAGTCTGACTGAGTACACAACCCTGGGCAAAGCTTTGGTCTCAGTTTGTCCACCTGTATTTGATGGAATCACCTCTGAGGCTTTGTGCCAGGACAGCCAGGACAGACACCAGCACACAGACCGCGATGTGGCTGTGGCTTTAAAAGTGCCTGGAACACCCTGGGGCATCAGTGACCATGGTTAGCCACTGAGCGAGCCTGCTGGCGCGTGGGCCACCTGCAGAGCCCGCCACAGCTGGGGAGATTAGTCTCTTCCACTAGACAACACCCATTACCATGTTCCAATAGCCATCACTTCCGCTAGCGAGCTGCAGATGAGATATCGATTGTCTGACCTTTCCCCAGCCTGAGAGGCCTGTGGATCGCTCCGTGCCTGGCTCTACTCTGCTCCACAGTCAAGGCCGTGGGACTCTTGCCCCCTGAAACCATATGGAACGTCAAGGTCAAGGTGGAGCTGGCAGGGGCTGAACTCCCAGGTTTGAGGCTGGCTGAGGCCTGGGCTTTGCATGTGCTGTCATGGGCTGGAGGACAAGGCATAGGGAAGGACGTTTGCAGGGAGAGCAGCAATTGGGCACCTGGCATGGCCTCTGAGCTCTGGGAGCTCAGAGGGGCCTGGCTGTATCATAGGGCGTTGCAATGGAGTCTAAGATAGAGACAAGAGAGGATGCAGTTGGGTGGCCGGTGGAGGGAGGTTGGGAGGCCAGGGGAGGGGGGGGAGTGTGCAGGGGAACTACTGTCCTTGGTACCTTGCATCCTGGGCTCTACCCTGGCATCCAGGATTGCTGGCAGCTCCTGATTCCAGCTGTGTCTCCCTCTACATCTGGAGCACCAATCCAGGATAAGAGCGCTCCCTAGACCTCAGACAGCTCATGCAATGGAGGCTGTGCCTGCCTTCCACTTTGCCCCTCACCCCAGCATAGTCTGGTGTGAGCCCCACTATGTATCTCAGTGGAAGAGCAGACAGGCACAGCTTCCTTCATTCATTTACTCCCTCAATCATGGAGTTTCACAGCCCACACGCCACCAGATAAGCAAGAGGCCCCAATACTAGGCTTTATCCTGTTTTCTTTCTCTTTTTGTTGTTACTGGAATTTAAACTCAGGACTTCACACTTTCTGGGCATGTGCTCTTCTACTGAGCTATGTCTTTAGACCTATTTTTATTTTTGCACTGGTAATCTCTCTCTGTCTCTGTCTCTGTCTCTGTCTCTGTCTCTGTCTCTGTCTCTGTCTCTGTCTCTCTCTCTCTCTCTCTCTCTCTCTCTCTGTCTCTCGCCAGTTTAGGGCCCACGTGCTGTCCCTGAGCTTCTTTTTTACTCAAGGCTGTCACTTTGCCATTTAAGACACAGCTTCACTTCTGATTTTTTTCTGATTAATTGCAGATAAAGAATCTCATTTGGGCTGGGAATGTGGCTTAGTGGTAGAATGTTACTTAGCGTGCATGAAACCCTGGGTTCAATTCCTCAGTATCACATACACAGAAAAAGCTGGAAGTGGCACTGTGGCTCAAGTGGTACAGTGCTAGCCTTGAGCCAAAAAGAAGCTCAGGGACAGTGCCCAGGCTCTGAGTTCAAACCCCAGGACTGGCAAAAAAAAAAAAAAAAAAAAAAAAAAAAAAAAAAAAAAAAAAAGGCTAGTGATACAGCTTATTTGTAGAGTAAAGCACTAGCATGTTCAGGAGCTTGGATACAAAACCCAGCGTGGCAAAACCCACCACCACCATCACCACCATCATCATTAGCCAACAAAATAATAATTTAGAATGTAGAGTAATTCTAATTAGAATAATTCTAATAATGTAAAATGTGGAAAAACTTTATTAAATGGGGAAAGATTAATTAGGGAATATCGGTAGATTGGAATATTACATAGTTGTTGAAAGTGTTCGAGCTTTTAATGGTGTAGAAAAGTGTTTACAAAACAATGTTAAGTTTTTAAAACCAGGATACAAAGTATTCACAATCAAGCATACATCTGTATACTATAAGACATAAAATAATGGGGCTGGGAATGTGGCCTAGTGGTAGAGTGCTCGCCTGCCATTCATGAAACCCTGGGTTCCATTCCTCAGTACCACATACATAGAAAAAGCTGGAAGTGGTGCTATGGCTCAAAGGGGTAGAGCTCTAGCCTGAGAGGGTAGTGCCCAGACCCTGAGCTCAAACCCCAGGACTGGCAAACAAACAAACAAACAGAATTCCATAAAATCTTGGTGCTGGACATGTGGTAATGTATGTATTTAGCAAGTAACAGTCCTGGGTTCAATCCCAGTGAGAGTAAATTAGGACCAAGACCTCTGAGCTAGTGTTTTGGCCTAGCAGGTACAAATCAGATGCAAAAGAGACATTGTTTCAGAATATCCTGTCTCTCTCCCAGCCTTTTCCAGGCTCAATAACCTTCCTGTGACCTTGACATTGAGAAGAGGGTTTGCAGAGGGACCTGATTAGGAATTAACAGCTCATCAGAATGTTGTTGAATCAGACCAATAAACACCTGATTATAATAGGGGTGACCCATCAGAGCACAGCCTAGAGTCTCAGACGACTGTGACATAGCCAGGCAGACACGGAGAGCCACCTGGGGACGAGAGGATAGACTGGGGCAAGAACTGGAGGAAATTACAGCGTAGCATAGTGCTGGCAGTGGAGCTGCAACACTGGCAAGTAATGCCTGCTGCAGAACCAGCAGGGTGTAAGTGAGAGTGGAAAACTATGTATCCCCAGCAACAAACAAACCACCAACCCAAACAATGTATATTAACTCTCCAAGGATAAGCATGGAAAAAAAGCTTTTGTGTGTGTGTGGGGGGGGGGCGGTCATGGGGCTTGAACACAGCCTGGGCGCTGTCTCTGAGCCAAGCCCCACTTCCCGTTTTCTAGAAGTTAATTGGAGATAAGCGTCTCAGGTGCCTGGGCTGGCTTTGAACCTTGATCCTCAGATCTCAGCCTCCTGAGTAGCTAGGATTACAGGCGTGAGCCACTGCGCCTGGCTGAAGAAAGCATTTTAATATGAGGGGCCAGGAGTTTAGCCTAGTGGTAGAGTGCTCGCTTAGCATGCATGAAGCTCTGGGCTTAATTCCTCGGTACCACATACATGGAAAAAGCCAGAACTGGTGCTGTGGCTCAAGTGGTAGGGCTCTAGCCTTGAGAAAGCCCAAGGACAGTGCTTAGGCCCTGAATTTAAGCTCTAGGACTTGGGGTGGGGGGAAGGAATATGAGAAGTGTAAGCAATGTTTAGAACTAGGTGGTTGAATGATGTTGTTTATGTAAAGTCTTCCTTCCTTCCTTCCTTTCTTCCTTCCTTTCTTCCTTCCTTTCTTCCTTCTGTCCTTCACACGAGATCTGGGGACCAGCCAGGCCTGACTCTGTTTAGCTGAGAGGCCTTGGATAATTCTTTTTCTCTGCACTATAGGACAGGTCCAAGTGCCTACCTCAAAGGATGGTTCTGAAGCTTCAGTGAAGCTTGCACTGTGTTGGTGGCTCTAATCCTACCTATTCAGGAGGCTGATATCAAGAGGTTTGAGGTTTGAGGCCAGCTGGGACAGAAAAGTCAGTGAGATTCCATCTCCAAAATAAGTCGCAAAAAGCTGGGATGGAGGCATAGATCAAGTGGGGGAGCGCCAAGAAAGCAAGTGCAAGGCCTAGCTCTGAAAAGATCAATGAAGCTGGGAATGTGACTTAGTGGTAATGTGCTCCCCTACTGAAGTCACACCCCAGGGCCTTTGTTCCCATTTTGCTTTTGCTAACCCTGCCTGGGCAGGCACCACCCACCCTGCCTAGCTGGAGAAAAACAAGTAGTAAAGCCACAACTTTCTGACAAAGGCCGTGAGTCGTGCTGATGAGATCAGGTGTCAAGTTCAAAGCCTGGCAAGGTCCAGGCAGTCAGTGGTCATCTGTCCAGGAAGGCTGGTTTTGGTTACAAGCAGAAACTCCCTCGCCAAGCTGACTCCCCACAAGGGGAAATGCTCCTTTCAGGCGGGCAAGGCTAGTGGCTCACGCCTGTCACCCTAGCCACTCAAGGATGCAATCTGAGCATCACAGCTCAAAGCCAGTCCAGGCAGGAAAGACTGTGAGACTATTTTTTTTTTTTTTTTGGTGGGTTATGGGGCTTGAACTCTGGGCCTGAACGCTGTCCCTGAGCTCTTCAGCCCTACCCCTGGAGCCACAGCCCCACTTCCCATAAGAGTCTGAAGGTCTTTTGTGTCTAGCCTAGCTTCAAACCGATATATTCAGATATCAGCTTCCTGAGCAGCTAGGATTGCAGGCCTGTGCCACTGTGCTCCGCTGACCGAGACTCTTAACACCAATAAAGTACTCACAAATTAAAACAGAATCGGCACTGTGGCTCAAGTGGTAGAACACTAGCCTTGACCACAAAGAGGCTCAAGGGCAGTGCTCAGGTCCTGAGTTCAAGCCCCAGCACTGGCACCAAAATAAATAAAAAACGAGCCAGGAGTTTGGCCTAGTGGTAGAGTGCTTGCCTAGCATGCACGAAGACCCGGGTTCAATTCCTCGGTACCACATACATAGAAAAGAGCCAGAAGTGGTGCTGGGGCTCAAGTGGCAGAGCTCTAGCCTTGAGAAAGTCCAAGGACAGTGCTCAGGCCCTGAGCTCAAGCCCAGGACTGGCCAAAAAAAAAAAAAAGAGAGAGGGAAGGAAAAGAAAAGCTACTTTCACGATGTATCAGGATAGGAAAGTGGACTCTAAATCCAGTCCTCCCCACCATCCCCCCCCCTTCCTCCTCCTCCATCACCCCAGGGTACCTAAAGTAACTTATGCTCTCTTTAGGTTAGGCACCCAATCAGCTATGACCAAAGGGGTCACAGTACAGACATGGCTGCCTTAAGCCCTGATTTATGGACTGATAGGAAATAAGGCCATGACCCGGAGAGTTCCACAAAATTCTGCCTTATGTTCTTTTCTCAGCCCAGGTCCCTTTTACTGGAAATGCTTCATCTTTTATTATTTTAGTCGGTCATGGGGCTTGAACTTTGGGCCTAGGTGCTGTCCTTGAGCTCTTCAGCTCAAAACCACTGCCCTACCCCTTGAGCCAAGCGCCACTTCCTGTTTCCTGGTGGTTTAGTGCCTGGGCTGGCTTTGAACCACAATCCTCAGATCTCAGCCTCCTGAGTAGCTAGGACTATAGGAGTGAGCAACCTGTGCCTGGCTTTATCATTTTTTTTTGGCCAGTCCTGTCCTTGAGCTCAGGGCCTGAGCACTGTCCTTGGATTTTCTCAAGGCTAGAGCTCTACCACTTGAGCCTCAGCACCACTTCCGGCTTTTTTCTATGTATGTGGTACCGAGGAATCCAACCCGGGTCTTCATGCATGCTAGGCAAGCACTTTAACCACTAGGCCAAACTCCCGGCCCCTTTATCATTTTTTTAATGGGACTAGAACTCAGGGCCTGGGCATTTCTTGGCATTTTCACTCTACCACTTGAATCGCAGCTCCACTTCTAGTTTTTCTGGTGGTTCATTGAAGATGAGTCTCATGGACCTTCCTACCTGGGACTGCTTTGAGCTTTCTCAGATTTCAGCTTCTTTAGTTGCAAGGATTACAGGTGTGAGTCAGATGCCCTCCATAATTTAGGCTGCTCAAAGCAGCCAGTTAGTTGCTCAGCTGTGACTCAGTGTGATGTGATTGGCATGGCTGCCATTTCCAGAGGGTCCCCTGTGGACCTGGAGGGTGGGGGAGGAGGTGACTCTAAAGATTATGGGTCCTACATGCTCCCAAGCTCTCTGGCTTCCTGGGCACATGCCTGCCACAGAGCTACTATGGGTGATAGAATTCCAGGAGTCCAGAATTGGCTGTCAGATAAGCAGGTTCCCTGGCAAAGGGTGGCCTTCACAGCTCCTAGGAAACCATGGAGGCTGGGCCAAGAAAAGCATGGTCTCTCTCTCTCTCTCTCTCTCTCTCTCTCTCTCTCTCTCTCTCTCTCTCTCTCTCTCTCTCTCTCTCTCTCACACACACACACACACACACACGCACACACACACACACACCTCTGCAGCAATAAAGAAACAAAAGACTAATGTATCTTTTTTTAATTGTCTTTTTCCCCCCCAACAGCTCCCCCAAGGCAGCTGCCCCCACCTTTCCCATGGATGACCCCTTTTGCAAGCTGCAGGAACAAATGCCAGGCGAGAGGAACAAGTCACAATGACGAATTATCACAACAATTAGCCCCTGTGCTAGGAAGAGGTGAGGGAGAAGAGACTCCAGTTCTTCATTGTCGGGGGTCTATTTGGTGGTGACCTTGCTCTGGAGACGATGATATTCCTTTAGCCTGTAAATCATGGGGGGGAAAACAAAGGAAAATGTAAATTCACAATAACAACATGTGTACAGTTCAATTAATTCAGGCAAGGCCCTGTGTGGCTCCGTGAGGAAGGCAGCTGTTGGTTAAGATGTGTGGGAAGTTGTCTTTTTCTTCTAACCCTTCTCCCATCCCAGCCCCTCCAATCAGGGCTATGTAATTAATTTATCTGTGGGGGAAAACATTGTCATTGTCGGAGACAAAGCGTGTAGCGGGCGCTGGGAGATGTGTGGAGGCCATTATGAGCCATTGAAAAGGGTTTTTACAATACAAGTGGAGGGTGCAGGAGGCAGGGAGGTGGAGGTGGCTGCCCACAGGGAAGAGGCCCAAGGGGTCCCCCTGACATGCCTTGCCTCCTGGCCTGCCACAGACCTGCACCCAAGGCAAGTTGCTGGGGCAGATATTCTCTACCTGACTAAGCCCTCAAAACCAGATAGACTGGTCTCTACCAACTTCTCAGCTGTGCAAGCCAGGGAGGCCACCGGACCACTCTGGGCCTGTTTCCAGGGACTCCCAGATCTGTGTAACTAACAAGCACGGGAGAGGACCTAGCAGGGTGCCAGAGGGAGGTTTGATGGGTAGTGGCATGAGAACGTGTGCCAGCATCGGGGTCACATGTTCCATTTCCGTAAACTCTCCTGGCACCTTCTCATCCTCACTTGCGTCTCAGAACTGCTGAAGGAATCTTTGAGTCTCCTGCAGAGACTGGGTTTGAACTCAGGTCTGAGTGCTCATCACCCTGTGTCTTGAAGATGCCCGTGGCTCAGCAGTGGTCGGGACGTGAGAGCTTCTGCCCAGGGATGTGGGGGGAAGGCCCGGGGCGCCTCACCTCAGGGAGTTGATGTTGATGAAGCCGGTGGCGTCGATGGGCTCATAATCGCCTTGCACGTTCATGCTGTAGGGAGAGAGCAGACCTGTGAGTGGGGTCATGGCTTGGCCAGCACTGACCCCACCGAGTCCTCCCTACAAGCCACGGCCTACCACCTACGTGGAAGGGAGGAAGGGAGGGGTGGTCCAGTGGCCTGAGCAGGTCAGCCCGTGACCAACAGCAAGGCGGCACCTATTTCCTCATCTGTCCAACCCAGGCAGCTCTGTGCAGTCTTTCTCCACCTGTCCATATGTGTGCCCAGATCCAGCCTCGGGACTGAAGCAGCCTCAAGGATTCTCCTATGGAAGTCTCAGGCCTGCCCCTCCTCAATGACAAGGAGGCAGCCTGGCCCTGGCAGAGGCCTGGGATCCCAGCTACGCGGAGGCTGAGGTATGCAGGGCAAGGTCTGAAGCCAGCTCAGCAGAAAAGTCTGTGAGACTCTTATTTCCAATTAGCCTGCAAAAACCAGGCATGGTGCTGTGGCTCAAGTGGTAAAGTGCTAGACTTGAATGAAATAGCTAAGGAAGACAATGGCCAGACCCTGAGTTCAAGTCCCAACACTGGCACCAAAAATGAAAATAACTAGAGAAAGAAAGAAGGGAGGGAGAGAGGGAGAGAGGGAGGGAGGGAGGGAGGAAGGAGGCCTTCTTCGGCGAGCTGCGGGGCATGAGAGATGGAGCACTGTGTGCCATGCTGCATACTCTGGGTAGACTGTGGAGTCTGTGTTTGGCTGCCTGACTAGTGCCATGTCCAGCTCTTCCCGCACCCATTACACCCTGGCCTGACCTCCATCAGAACCAGAAGCTGGCACTGCCTCCTTCACAAGTCAAAACAAATGCCCTATCAGTTGCCTGTGGCTCTTGCCTGTAATCTCAGCTACGCACGAAAGGTCAGCCCGAGGAAAGGTCTGTAAAACTGTTGTCTTCAACGAACCAGCAAAAAGCCAAAAGTGGAGCTGTGGCTCAAGTGGTAGATCACCATCCTTGAGTAAAAAAAGCTAAGGGGCAGCCCTCACCCAGGCCTTGAGTTCAAGCCTCAGTACTGGCACACACACACCCAAACAAAAATCATCACTCCATTCTAAGAGGCTAGGGGACCCCTCTTAGACCCAAGAGGGGTCTTTTTAAAGTCATGGTTTGGGGCTGGGTGTGTGTGCTCGTGTGTGGAGATGCAGGGTGGGGGGACGGGGGGAGATGGAAAAGGAGTTTACAATGATTTTTTTTTCCACCTCCCCTGACGGTCTAGCGAAAACCTCTGTGCTTTTATTTTTGTTCATTGGAGTGGCTCTGACCTGCTCTATAATTACGTTACTTTCTACCCACTGTGCCGCGGCATTTCCAGTCCCACTACCTCTCGCGGCTTCCTCGCTGGTCCCTGTGAGGCTGTCAGTCAAGGGCTTTCAAGTCAGCGATGTAGAAATCAAAAAGAAAAGGGAAATGGTTGGGGACACAGTGAGCATAAATGCTTCTGCTTTTTTTCTCTCTCTTTTTTTTTTCTCCCCTTTCCCTTTTTACTTTATTCATTTAATCTCCCCAAGTGAGACCTTGAGACTTAATGAAGGGTTGGACAGATTATTAGAGGCTGTTGATTTTGAGGGGGAGGAAAGAAAGTGCAAGAGAGAGAAAGAGAGAAGATAATTTG
Source organism: Megascapheus bottae (assembly GCF_031878675.1). Lineage (NCBI taxonomy): Eukaryota > Metazoa > Chordata > Mammalia > Rodentia > Geomyidae > Megascapheus > Megascapheus bottae. The sequence goes on along the minus strand of NC_143511.1, from coordinate 86,252,027 downwards.
ACATTTACCCCGACTGATCTAAACTGATTCGGTTATATTTATGGCTTATAAAGTGTTTAGAAAGATTGAAGTCAGGGAGGAGGGGGGGTGGGGGGGCTGAGAAACTCAACATAGCAAAGAGAAGGAAAAAGGGGAAAAATAATGTTGACTGCCAAACAAAACTCGTCTTTCAATTGCCACAGGCCTCCGGGAGGGGAGAGCCGGCCTCAGGCTCAGCGGGCTGGGGCTGGGGTCCCATGAGCAGGGGCCGTGCCCCAGGGGAGATGCCTGGCTTCCTGGGGTACGGACGGCCAGTGTGTGTGGTCCTTCCACAAGGAAGGCTTGTCCCTGGTACCTGGCTTGTGTCACTTGATCCCTAGGGTGGAAGTTCAGCCTATGAACCCCCCCACCCACAATGTCTCCAAACCAGGCTTCTCCCCACGCTGGGCCCACATGCCTAATGGTCACGTGGTTCTTCCAGGCCATTCCTGAGAAAAGCCATGCTCAAGTTAGCCAAACCCAAATGTATGGTGGTCCCCCAAAAAGATCCTCTTAGGGCTGGGTGCAGGCTCTGGGGCCAAGGGGATCACTGGGAGTACCAGGAGCCCTGGGTTTGAGCCCCAGCATTGTGGCCATCTGTAGAAAAGGACTGGGGCTCCCCCCTGGAACCCAGTTGTTCACCGACCCCACAAAGACTCCAGAGTGATCTGGCTGCTCACGGACCCTCCAGGGCCTCCTCAACCAAGTGCTTTCTTCCGTGTAACCCCAGAGCTCTGCCTCTTCCATCTGAGTCACCCTGGTCCAGCGCAAGCCCCCCACGCCCCACCACTTCACGTGGGTGCCGTGTCCATACCTGACCCGTTCTCTCAGAGCAGACAGGAGGGCCATCCAGAGGCTGGTCTGACGTACCCTCCCTTCAGATCCAGCCCCAAAGCTTCTCTGGGTCCTGTTGTCCAGAGAGTGTCTGGACTCTTCTGGACTTTTTGCAGGACCCTCTCCCCTCCAGGTGCTCAACCCCTGCCACGGTTTACATAGCAAGGGAGTAGCTCCAAGTGCCCCCCAAACTCCCAAGTACTGTATGCAGCAGAGTACCCCATCCTTTCTCATAGCCCACTGCTACCCCTCCCCCTGCCCCGGCTTTGTAGGACTTGAACTCTGGGCCTGGGCGCTGTCCTTGGGCATGTCAGCTCAAGGCTACTGCCCTATCCCTTGAGCCACAATCCCATTTCTGGTTTTCTAGTGGTTAATTGAGATGAGTCTCCTGTTCTTTAGTGCCCGGGCAAGCTTTGAACTGCAATCCTCAGATTTCAGCCTTCTAAGTAGCTAAGGTTACTGGTGTGAGGGACCTCACCCATTTTTTTTTTTTTTTTAAATTGGTGCCAGTCCCGTGGCTTGAACTCAGAGAGGGCCTGGGCACTGTTCCTTAGTGGTTTCACTCAAGGCTGCAGCTCTCCTTCCAACATTTTAGAGATTAATTTATTAGTGTTATTCCTATGATTTTGTTGTTCATGGAGCTTGAACTCAGGTCCTGGGCACTGTCCTTGAGATTTTTGCTCAGGGCTAGTGCTCTACCCCTTTGAGTCACAGCTTCACTTCTGGTTTTCTGGTGGTTAACTAAGTCTGTCTAGGCTAGATTTGAACCTCAGTCCTCAACTCTCAAGCTCCTGATTATTGGCACCTGTGTGCTTTTCTCTGCCCATCTTCTGATGACCCCTTTCTGTCATCAGGATTCATGAGGAAGGAGCTGCATATTTCCACCAGAGGGGACCATGGAGAAGCAGCTGCAGGACCTGCTGGAGCCAGATCGGGGTGGGGCCCTACCTGACCAGCTCCTCATTGTAGAGAGACAGCGGGGACTCTCGGCCCAGGATGTACACCTGGCCCTTGAAGACAGACACCTGCACCTTCCCCTCCACACGCTCCTGGGACTTGGCGATGCAGTGGCGTACAAATTCACACTCAGGACTGTGCCAGAAACCTGTGGGGAGGAAGTGAGAGGTCACGAGGGGAGACCTGCTGTCTCCCAGCACATAGGAAGCTGGGGGCATGGATGGGCAGCCCGGGGCTCAGCTCATCGTAGCCGAAAGCTCTGGCACCGGGCGTACCTGCAACTAGCAAAGGTAGGATGGCCTGTTACTGTCAGGAGGGGGAGGCAGCCCCTTCTGCTGAGCAGGAATGATCAAGAAGCACTGGATGACCAAGGGCGCATGGACTGGCATTCTGGTAGGTCCTGGCAAATCACTGACCTGGTATATGAATACTAATATTTCAAGTGGACATAAGATATCTTATGTACACAAGCTGAGCTCGTGGACCTTCCCCTCCTCCACAGACCAAGAGGAAAGCTTAGGTTCTGTCCTGGGGAAGGACAGCCCTTCAGGCTGGGAGAGGTGGCTGCCCAGTCCAGCCTGCCTGGGGACTGCCTCAGGCCTCCTGCCCAGTCACAGGTGGCCTGGCCAGGCTGGGGGAGGGCCAGGGCAGGCATAGGGTTTCTGTGAAAGGGAGCTGGGAAGGTAAGTCCACCTGGGCAGCTGCGGGCCAGATGGTGCCTGATCCCGGGTCCTGATAAAGGGCTGTGGCCATTGTTGGCGGCCCAGGCTGTGTGTGTGTGTGTGTGTGTGTGTGTGTGTGTGTGTGTGTGTGCACTCACGTGCAGACCTGCTGAAACTGCCCGTGGGAAAGGGACAGGCCAGGCTTGCTCTGGGATGGGTCCTGTGGCTTGAAGGGGTGGGGGAGAGCCAAACAGAGAGAGAGGAGTTTGGTCCAGTTCACATGACAACCCCATCGTGACAGGGGAGATCACCCCCGGGCCTCAGTTTCCCATTTCCATGTTGAGCTGCCTGTATTGACAGAACGCACACAAAGCTTTTCGTTTTCAATCTGGACAGCATGACCACAGCTAGTCCGCACTGTACTCTGGGATAGGCCCAGAGAAGGAATAAATCTGTGTAAGGTCACACAGCAAGACCACTGTTGAATACCTGCTAGAGACACAGCCCTGCACCCTGTCGGGGGACAGTGATGTTTCTCAGTGTCCTCCCTCCCTCAGTGTCCTGGGCTTGGTTGACTGTCCTTAGGATAATTACCCCATTTAAGTTCTTAGGCTGGAAGTGCTGGAGGTGGAGAAGGTAGAGGTCGCTGAGGTCACAGCCTGTCTTTATCTCCCCATCTCCTACTTCACCCCACAGGGGTCCTGGGCTCAGGTTTCCAGCCTAGGAGGGGGACTTGAGCCTGGCCCAAGCTACTGAGGGAACACCTCCCCCCCCCAGCAGCTAGGCCTGGGCAGGTCCTCTTCCACCCCCCACTCCCGGGGTTAGTTGACCTTTTCTAATTGCAGGTTGTATGTGATGCCTATGCCACTGCTGAAGAAATTGAAAGGGAGAAAAGGGGAGCTGTGTCTCCTTAAATGAGATGCCTCGCAGAGGGTCCTGCCCGGTTGAGCCTGCACACTGCTCACAAGGAGGGGGGCTAATGGAACACACCAGGCTAAAAGTCTAGGAATGGGGGAGAAGAGGAGAGGTGGGAGGCAGCTAGGAGTGAGGAGGGGGCAGGTGAGAGGGCTGCCCCAAGCTTCCGTCTACCAAGTCACTCTGAGCTGGAGGGGGGGGGGGTTCAGAGGAAGTCAAGAGCCATGGTAGAATGGCAGGTTTTCTACACGGGCCACTACACGGGGCAGGAAAGGGGCTCGGGCACGTTGTTGGCTTAGTACCACTCAATCTAGTTTTTCTAAAAGGTGAAATAAAGCTGAGAAAGGGAATAAACTCGATCACGATCATGAACCCAGCCAGAGGCAAGGCCCTGCTCCTGTCTGCACTCAGGGAGCACAGCGGGGCCCCCACACGGCATGTTCACACACTGAAAGCCCTTTAGTTTTTCTAGTGCTGGCCTTGAACTCAGGACCTCATGCTCTCATTTAGCTTCTTTTGCATATGGCTAGGACCCTACCACTTGAGCCACAGCTCCACGGCCTGCACTTTACTGGTTTATTGGAGATAAGACGTTCAGGGAGGCTTTGATCATAATCCTCCTGAGTGGCGGGATTACAGGCGGGATGGCTAGTGGCAACCCTACTCTTCACATGAGAAGCCCAAGGCCCAGGGGTGGAACATGCCCCAGGTACCCCTGGTCTGCAGCATGCATACGTCTCTCTGTCCAGGTCACCTCAAGTGGCCTGTGGGCAGCTGGAGCTGGCCTTGATGTCTGAGGGGCTTGAGTATCACAGGACCAGGCAAAGTGAATACTAACAATGGCTGCCTGGGGTCAGAGCAGCTCCCCTCTGCACACCCCTCCACTCTGCGCTGCGGTTTAATCACTTAATCACTCTGTCTCATTTTGGGATTTCCAGGGCTTGGTACTGGCTGGCAGAGGAGTGATTCAACCCAGGCAGTGTGGTGCAGAGGCGCCGTCCCTGCCATACCGTGCCCAGGACCCAGGGCTCCCCATCCCTGCCAAGGCGCCTCCGGACAAACCCCTGGCCCTGCCAGGATCTGCTGGAGTGATCAAGACGTTGGCCTCTGAAACTGGCCTCTCTTAGGCTCAAAGCCATTGTAGCTTATCAGCCTTGAAACACTGGATGATTATCTTTGCCTGCCTGGGCCTCAGTTTCCCTTCCTCTCTGTGTAGCTACGCTTACATAGCTATTAGGTGCCCTGCCTAGGGTCAGACTGGCAGCAAGAGAACAATGGGAGTCACGACCATTGCAGCCATGAGGTGAAGCCATGGGCTCACCCCACTATGCCTTAATGACGCTTCCACTTTGTAACCAAAATCTGCCTCTCAGCAGTGAGGCGCCACCTCCAGAGCCCTCAGGAAACAGTGGTATTTAAGCACCTGTCTGTACCTGGCAGGGGAACGGGGCTCCTGCTTTAGTTTCAAAGCTGTGGGGACAATGGCAGCCAGTAGTCAGCCTGGGTGCATGGGGGCAGGGGTTGGGGGGCCTCCACCCCCTGTACCAGAGGTCAAAGCCAGCTTTAGGTAGCATCCTGGATCCCAACAGCTCAGGGGAGCTGACTCCCCTTACTGGGGATAGGCAAATGATAGAAAAGGGTCAGAAAAGATGGTCACTCTGTACCATCTTTCTAGACACAGCTCTGTCCCTGCAGCTGATGAGGGCCACAGTCTATGGAGGACATGAGTTTATGTGGCTACATTCCACTGGGAAAAATTTGTGGACACTAAAATTTGAATTTTATAGGATTTTCATGTGTCATGAGCTCTCCCCCTCCAACTATTTAAAAATAGAAAAATATTGTCAGCTCAAGGGTAGACTAGAAACAGCTGCCAGGCTGGATGTGGCGGTGGGGCCTGAGGCGTGGTATCCTCTGGTCGGTATTAAGTTGGGGCTGGCTTTGGAATCAGCACGCCTGAGCTCTCGCCAGCTTGGTGACAATGGGCAGATATGAACATCAGATTGCTTGCCTGTAAGGTGGGGCCACCCACACGGGGGTCTAATATCACCCACATCTGTTCCATTCGTGGTCACCTCCAGCTGTTGCATGGTCCAGTCCAGCCTCTCAGGCTGAAGGCTTGTGCAGGAGAGAGAGGAGTGTGGCCTGGCTCTGGCAGGCACAACACAGGAGTGTGTGAGGTCAGCATCTCCTGACTCCCCGGAACCACAGTCCATGAACTTGCTGGCCCAGCATCTTCTCCTCCACCCCTCTGCCTGGCGCTGGGAGGAGCCTGTGGCTGATGGGGGTCGGGGGAGGCCAGAGGCTAGAGGATGGGGTGTGTGTGCTACCCACCGGTGTAGACCAGCTCGGCAAATTTCAGGCCCAGGCTCTGCTTGATTTTACGCACTTCCCGATCCATGGTGAAGGCCTCGATGTCTAAGTGAGCGTGGTAAAGGATGGTCCCCGCTGGGGTCTCGTAGATACCTAGCCATTTTTCCAGGCAGGAGGAAAGAGAGAGAGAGGGGAGGAAAGAAAAAAAAAGGAGAAACGAATGAAACCCAAACTGTCAGCAAATGACAAAAAAAAAAAAATAATAATGACTCGTCTGACAGGAGACAAGCCGGTCGGACCCATTCACTCTCAGCTTGCTGTAAAATGCATCTGTCATTATGTTCATGCTGAGGCCGCGACAGTCCACTCTGCGGCTTGTGGAGAAAATGTCTAGATGCCCCCCTTTGAAGAGGCCCTCAGACGCGGGAAAATGACAGGGTTTCGGAGGAGAGCCCCCCCCTTCCCAAGGCATGCCCACCGGCCCGCGACTGAAAACCTGTAATTAAACCAACGGCGCCCGAGCCCAGGGCCCCAAATATCCCTTCCTGCCTTCCGCCAGAGAGCCAGGGGAGGGGAGCAGCTATGCACACGCGTGCACATGCACGCGCACATGTGACCACACGTGCAGCCGGTCTCTCCTGAGATTGCCAGGAAGCTGCAGTCCTGACCCCACTGCACAGATGGACAAGCTGAGCCCACGAGAAGAGGACGCCCCACCAGTCCCCAGCCGGTACTGTTGGTCAACTCAAAGGCCAGAAGGCCCCTTAATCCTGCTGTTTCTATAGAACTACTTATTTGCAGTGGAGAGGCCTGGGTGTGGCTGTGAAGACCTCAGCCGCACCACAGTAAATTTGAGGACACTTAAAGAACAAGAGGCTCACCAGGCCAGCAAGTGGGAGAGGTGTGGCTGCCATGCACATTAAAATATACCACCAAAAATCTCCTTCCCCTCCACCATATATTATACCATTTTATGCTTAAGAGGCAACTTTCCAGTTTTAAATAATTCCACACTAGTTGGTTAAAAAAAATACATCAAGAGCTGGGTGCCAATGGCTCACGCCTGTAATAATTGCTACTCAGGAGGCTGAGATATGGGGATCATGAAGCCAGCCTGTGCAGAAAAGTCCCCAACAGACTCTTATCCCCAATTGCCCACTCAAAAACTAGAAGTGGAACTATGGCTCAAAGTGACAGAGCACTAGCCTTAAGCAAAAGAGCTCAGGGACAGCGCCCAGGCCATGAGTTCGAGCCCCACAACCACCAAAAACATAACAAACAAAAGAGAAACCTCAGAAGATCTGCCTGCTGGTAGCTCACATCTGTCACCGTAGTTACTCAGGAGGCTGAGATTTAAGGGTGGAGGTTCAAAGTCCCAGTTAACAAAATTTGTGGCATTCTTATCTTCAAATAATCAGCAAATACAAAAAGCCAGAAAAGTGGAGCTGTGGCTCTAGTGGTAGAGTGCCAGCCTTGAATGAAAAAGCCATGTAAGTGTTTGAGGCTCTAAGTTCAAGCTCTAATCATGGCAACTAGCGCGTGTACACACGTACACACACACACACACACACACACACACACACACACACACACACACACACACACCTAGAGTCTGTATACCCAGCTTCACAGCAGCCCAAAGCAAACATAATCTGAGAGAGCCACACTGACAGAGCTATACATGCGACACAATATTATTCAGCCTTAAAAAAAGAAAGAACATAGAGAACAAGGGAAGGGATGCCACTGTCCAAAAAGAAATATACATTACATTACCTCTATAACAACAAGTTAAAAATCTTTTTTTTTTTTTTTGCCAGTCCTGTGGCTTGAGCTCAGGGCCTGAGCACTGTCCTTGGGCTTTCTCAAGGCTAGCACTCTACCACTTGAGCCACAGCACCACTTCTGGCTTTTTTTATGTATGTGGAATGCTGAGGAATCAAACCCTGGTCTTCGTGCATGCTAGGCAAGCACTCTTACCACTAGGCTAAACTCCCAGCCCTACCTTGAGTGGAGCTGTGGCTCAAGTGGTAGAGCACCAGGCTTGTGATAAAGCTCAGGGGCAATGGCCAGGCCCTGAGTTCAAGTACCCTGGAACTGGTGTACACATGCATGCACCCGCCCGCATCCACACACACATGCATACATGACTCACGACTCCATAGTCTGTTTAGAAGACAGATAAAGAGAAGGTGTGGAACTATACTAGCCCTGCCTTCAATATGACAATAAGGATTAGGCCCAAGGGAAGATTCCTTTTTCTTTTCCTTTCCCTTCCTTCTCTTTCTTTCTTTCTTTTTTTTCTTTTTTTGAGTATTAAACCTGGGTTCTGTCCCTTAGCCTTTGACTCAAGGCTGGTATCCCACCAAATAAGTCATAGCTCCACTTCCAGCTTTTTGCTAGTTAATTGGCATCTCATGGATTCTTACCCAGGCTTTGAACTATGATCCTCTCATCTTAGTTTCCTGAGTAGTTAAGACCAGGAGAGGGGAAGTTTTCCATTAACAAAGATAAAGCAATTTTGATAAGCCATTTTAAGCACCATGGCCACAAAAGCCTGTCTCTAGCCAGAAACTCAGTGCTTACTGGGTTAGATAGAAATGGGCCTTTGAGGGCTGTGAATTTGGCCTAGTGGTAGAATGCTTGCCTAGCATGCACGAAGACCTGGGTTCCATTCCTCAGTACCACGTACATAGAAAATATGCCAGAAATGGTACTGTGGCTTAAGTGGTAGAGCTCTAGCCTTGAGAAAACCTAAGGACAAAAGCTCAGGCCCTGGGCCCAAGCCCAGGACTGGCAAAAAAAAAAAAAAAAAAAGAAAAGAAAAAAAGAAATGGGCCTTTGAAGGATTCCTTTCTGGAAAATTCTAGAAAACTCCAAAGCTATTCTAACTTCTGAGACTTGCCTGGAAAGCTAGCATCTGGATACACAGCCTTGCATGTGAGACCTACAAGCTTCTCATCTTGGCGCTAGAAATCCAAGATGGACCCAGGGGTGGAGATAGAGCAAAGCCGTGCTAAAGGTTCCCACCTCCTGTGCATGCCACGTCCCCCAGGGACACAAGGCCAGCACCTCCAGGAGCAGAGGGCACCCGGCAACTAGGTCGAGCCAGCACTCAAACCAAAACCAGAGCTACAAATCCCAGCCACACAACTGATATATTTCCCTGCTCCTATCTTGGAAGGTGTTAAAAGTTAATGGCGATGGATCAAAAAGCTTGTTTTCAGGTTGTTGCTGGTGTGTATGTGCGTGCATGCATTCTAAAGGCCTTTCCTCTCTCCACAGGGCTGGGGGGTACAGATGATTTCTGTGTATTTCTTCTGGGGAAAAAAAAAATCAGTGACAGAAACCTGATGCTAAAAGACTATGGATTTGGGCTTTTGACAGTCGCACACAAACAACGGTGCAGGAGAGGAATGACAGGCAGCCTCGGCGCTACCCTGGAGGAGACAACAGGCATCTTCGAGTGACACGCGCAGCAGTGCCAAGGGTCTATTTTCATCTCCTCGTGTTTACAGGGAAGACAGGGGTGTCAGCAGCCCTCTGCAGAGCGGCTTCAATCACGCCCTAATTACCACCAAGAAGGTGTTGGGGGGGCCATGGGGAGGAGGACCAAGACATGGGGTGACGGGAGGGGGAAGAGAGGACCAAGGGCCAAGGCGGGGATCTCGCTGCAGCAGGGGCTCAAGTCCTTACCCTTCCCAAAGCAGCCAGGCCAGCCTGTGCGGGCAGCTAGGGCACCTGGATCAGAGGCTGTGCCATCCTGAGACTGAGGTTTATTTAGAAAGGTTTAGTGGGGGAAGTGGTTGGCTGGAGCCCAATGGTTCCCCTCTTGGGTACCAGGGCCATGGCCGGAGGCAGTTGCCATGGTGATGGGAGGCAAACTGGTCCTAGGAAACAGGGTACCATCTAAAGGTTGGGCCACTCCAGGCTTCCAGGCCCTGAGAACCCGTCACCATGGGTTGGTGGGTGGGGTATAGAATCTGCATCCTACATGGCTGGAGAGCAGAAGAGCAAGTGAGAAACTAGTGGAAGACAGGAAAGGGAAAGAACAGAGGGAGGAGGAGAAGGCAGAGCTAGAGGAAGGGCCTGGAGGGAAGTGCAGAAGTGGAGAGAGCAGAGGTGAGAGCAGTGAGGACAGGGCGAGAGGAGAGGAGAGGGAAGGTGAGCTGAAGGACAAGTCCAGCTCCTTCTCTCCCCGCTCCTCCCCACTGAGTCATTTACTTCACTTAATTAGCCCCCCTCCAGAGTTAAAAAGATAATGTGATAACGACTTGTCACAGTACAGCAAAAGCCTGCTGCCACCTGCACCCTGCCAGCCTTGCCCTTGACCCTGTAGCCCCTTCCCACGCATACACAGCTGCACACGGCCCAGCCCCGCACATCAGCCACCCAGCCCAGAGGCCCAAAGCGACCACTGCCCTCCCCCCAAGGAAAGCAGCGACGAGCCCTTAACGAATTTCAATTACAAGCTTTGTAAAATCAATACAAATGACACTTTCCCTTGCTCTCCAATGTAGGGACAAATGCAGCTAGCTCTGCCCTCCATATAATTGCTGATTAACAGCTTCTCCCATTACTGTACATTTCATAAACACCTCCTCCTCATGGGGAAGCCTCCAGCATTCTGATTTATTCTCTCCTACCTTCCTCTACAAAGAAAACCACCCTAAAATTAGCTAGCAAGCAAATAAGCAGGCGAGAGAACTTCCGGAGAGCAAGGATGACATCTCGCTCAGGCCCTGCCTTTGAAGGATGGCGGTTCAGAGAGGGAAGCCAGCCTGCCTGAGGGCACACAGCCACACAGCACCCAGAACACACACACACATGCACACACAGCCCCCCACCCAGAACACACACCCACACACCTGGAACCTACATGCATGCATACACACACACCCCCGAACACCCCCCCAGAACACGCACACACATACATGTGCACATACATATACCCCACCTAGGCAGAGCGGAGGTGGCCTGTTGAGGGTATTGTGAAGTCAAAGGAGGCTGGAGGCTGGGCCAGATCTCCTGGCCCTGTACTTCTTGGGTTTGGGGCTCCGTACAAGTTCTGGGATAAAGGCCACCAGCTTACCCATCTGGATATACAGCCATGGCCCAATCCCAAGACCATGAAGTCAAGGCTCAGGGAAAAGTGGCTGTCTAGACAGTGGTAGCGCTCAAGCAGGACTCAATGACAGGTGACACAAGATCCTGTCCTGGGTCCCAAGGGGGCCCTCCAGGCCCAACCAAGCATCAGCAAGCAGCCAGCCCCTCGAGCCCTTCCCCAGCCCCCAGGAACTCTCCTCCTCCTCCCTCCTCCTCCCAGTCACAGTCCAGGCCCTTCCATGGCCACCCCTGCAGCGGCCAGCCCAGACTGCACAGCCCAGGCCTTCACCCAGAGCGTCATCTTAGCTACTCAGCAGGCTGCAATCTGAGGACCACAGTTTGAAGCCAGTCTGGACAGGAAAAGTCTGTGAAACTCTTTATCTCGAATGAACCACTAAAAAGCCTGAAGTAGACCTATGGCTCAACCAGCCTTGAACAGCACAGACCCTGAGTTCAAGCCCCAGGATTGGTACACAGGCATGCATGTGCCCATGTGTGTACCCCCTCCCAATCAAAAAAGACCTCCTTCAGCTCAGTTTTGTGTCTTTTCCTGACACAGTGACCCCAGGCCAGTCATTTCCAAGTAAGGGAAGTGGACGTCACCAGAGAGAAGCATCCGATTGACTGGCATTGCCTGCCAAAGCACAAACTCAATGAGCAGCATCTGGAGCCAGTAGGCTAGCACTGCAGTTCATAATGTCTTGCACACAAGATGCTGGACACCTCTGGGCTATACTGGCCTTCTAGGAGGTCCAGGCTGCCTCTGTGTCACACAGCATCTCATGGAGACTGGTAACCATCGATGGGCGTGGATTCAACCTAGAACTGTTCTGTCTCCAGAGCAGAAGTCTGATGCCTCACCTCCAAACTATTCCTCATCCTGCCCCACCCCATGTCTCAGCCTTGGGGGGAGTTCTCCCCCCCTAAGAGATGCCATCTCCCCCCCACCTCAGAGCAAGGAGTCCCTGGGGACGCTCAAGGGCACATGGAGACAAAGAGACATTTAATCAGATAGTAAATAGGTCAGAGACAAAGGTAAGCCAGGTGAAAAGAAACAGCTAATTAGTGACATTGTTCTTTACAAGGCCTTCCCAAGAGTGTTTCAATTAGGTGGTTTCTCAGGAATAAGGGAGAGGAGAGGCGGGGACAAAGATCAGGGGAAGAGGCAAAGTGGCTTGCCTGTCCCTTGTCCCCATACCTTCCTAGACAATTCTAACAAAATGAGCCAACACCTACCCCAGACACTAGGGGGAAACTGAGGCCACAGATGACAAGGCCAGGGTCACCCAGCAAGGCAGTACAATGTCCTGAAGGACGTGGACCTGCACTGCTCTGTGCCCAAGCTTGATTCACTGTATCATCTTTTCAGATTAACACCACAAAGGGTCCCTGGCTACACCTTTAGCACCTAAAACATCCTGGGCTCGCTGGGCCCCGGTGGCTCACTCCTGTAATCACAGCTACCCACCAGAGGTTCAAAGCCAGCCCAGGCAGAAAACGTCCGGCAAAAAGCCAGAAGTGGCAGAGCATCAGCCTTGAAAGTATAAAGTTCAGGAACACCCTCAGAACCAGAGTTCAAACCCCAATGCTGGCACAAAGAAGATTTCAGTGCCCACTGGGCACCGGGCTGAGATCCAGAAGATTGTGCTTCAGAGCCACATAGGACAGAAAAGTCTGTAAGAGTCCATCTCACCAACAAACAGCAGGACTGGAAGTGTGGCCAAAGTGGCAGGGTGAGCAAGCTAAGCAAATGGGAAGCCAAACTCAGTGCTGGGGGAAGAAAGAATTAGATAGCCATAACTCTCCCTCTTACAAGTTCCCCCTCAAATAACATAGCTTTGTTTTGTCAACAGAGACCGGAGGGCCCCTGATAAGATGGGGGAAACTGAGAGCCCAAGGAGGGTGAGACCAATGAAATGGCAAATGACTGACAAATGAAGTCACTGGCCCCAATGACAGCGGCTGGCTCTTGAGGAACGATGCCCTCTGCCTCCAGGCCCAGTATCCTGGACACCATACTGAGCCCGGCCTCCTCTGGTCTTCAATGCTATGGCTGACACTGGCACGCACAGCTCACAGCGCCCCCCACTGGCAGGCTTCTGGCCTGTCTGCCGCCTATCTTGCACCAGTAGCTTTAATTGACCACAAAATCGGCCTGGCACGGTCCGCCCCCAAACCTGCCTAGCCTGTCCCTGACACAAGAGAGCCTGACCCCAGACCTCCCAGGACCCCTCCCACAGCTGCTCTTGTGAGACTCCCCTCCCCGGGGAGGGGTACCGCAGCTGTGTGGGGTAAAAGGCCTCGCCAAGGGCACCCCTATGGCATGGATGGTGGTTCTGGGGGGACCTCTGGCTGGCAGGGTGTCCGGGCACACCCACTCACCTCGCGATTTCATGCCAATGAAGCGATTTTCCACGATGTCGATGCGGCCCACGCCGTGCTTGCCCCTGTGGGGACAACGCACAGCCTGGGTTTAGGTTCAAGGGGTCAGAGGTCACCCACGGAGCTGGGTTTGGGCTGCCATTGGTGGCCATGGCCCCAGATTCAGAGGCCATCTGGGCTGGGTTACCTACTTCAAATGCCCCTTGTACAGATGGACACACTGAGGCCAGGGCGGGGAGGGCGAGCCTGGGTCACTGCATTGTTGGTTCTGTCCCAGGCCCGCTGGTCCCAGCTTGGCCAATCCTGGGGGGCGGGAGACCCTGGATGGGGCTATGGACGGTCCCTCCGGCCATCACTGGGGTCCAGGGAGAGGCTGTCTGTGGCGAGGCCTGGTGGGTTTTGGGCACTCACGCGACTTCATTCAGGTACAAGAAGAGCTCCAAGGAGGTCTGGCGTGTGGTGCCATCCTTGACATTGGTCACCTTCACGGGGACCCCTGTGGGGGAGAGGAGAAGGCAAAGGGCTGGGGCTGTGCACCCCATCCACCGCAACGCCTTAAATAGATGTGACAGATATAGAGTGTAAATGACTCCTTCAAAGCCTGCAGGTTGAGGCCTGCTGGGGAGGGGGCAGCCCCCCCCCCAATGAGAAGGGAAATGCAATTAAAAAAAAAAAAAAGCTCTCCCCTCGCTCCCCTCCCTCCCGTTCTCTGTGCCCCTTTCGCATTTAGGGGCTGTGAAATTGGAACCAGGCCCTGAACTAATTGAATTTCACGCTCGGCCATTGTCTTAGCAGAGAGTACCTTCTGTCCCACCAGCTACCCTGGCCCTGAGCTGAGCGTGTGCACACACACACACACACACACACACACACACACACGCCCCCCCCCGCCACCCCTCCTCTGCTCCATTTGTCAGGTGGACCCCTGAACCCTGATCCTGTACCCCAGACCCCCACATAGCCGTCTGATTGATGGAGTGAGCTGGTGCCTGCTCTGGCAGGCAAGACATCCATGAATTCTGAGAAGTGGGGTCTGGGGTGGCAGGAGGGCAGAAGGGAGGCGGCCCCGCAGCTCGGCTCGGTGAGGGGGGTGGCGGGAGGGGGGCAGTGGGTGGGTTCGGGGTTGACTTTGAATAGCAAGGGGCACTTTCTCGAGCGGTGTGAAATGAGCAATAAATGTATTAGGACACTAACAAGAGAGCGGTAACAGTGTCAAAGGAAAGCTGTTCAAAGTTGTCCGCTAATCCCCCACCCATCTGCCCGGCTCATTACCATGTCGCCAGCCACCGGGTGCCAATCAGGCCTCAATAGCGGCTTTGGAGTCTTTATTAGCTAGGCGCCTCTTGGAGGGCCTTCGCTCAGGGCGCTGACAGCACCGCCATTCTTAACCCCCATTTCCAGGGGTTTTATAACTTGGTTGTAAATTGCTATTAAATGTAAGTCTGCCCAATAATGAACCTTAAGCTCCTCTCGCCACCCCCCTCCCCCACCCCCCTGCCTCTCCCTTTCTCTCCCTCCCTGCTCCTATTCTGGGCCTCCACTGGGGCCTTGGATGGGGTCTGTCCCGGGGAAGATGTGACATTGTTGAGGCTGCTGCTGGCCAAAGCCTCTTAGCCTTTAAAATAGTTAATAATTAGATTAAAACTTCAAATAAATTAACTAGACAGTGAATGGGATCAGGGAAGGGAGAGGGGCTCTCCCCACCCCTGTGTCCCCCCACACCCCAGCGCTGAATCACAATGCCTTCCTCCACTGCCAGGAGGCTGCTGATTCTCTGGGGCAGCCACCAGCTCCGCACACACTGGGCCGCATGGACGGGGACCAGCTGTCTCTAGGACCGGAGCCTCCTAAGGCTTCACTGGGGATTCAAGGTTGGCACAGCTGCATGGGAGCGGCGGAGGTGCCCACTGGTGGGCCAGGCTCTTGGCAAAGGCTTGTAACAGGTGGGCCATTAATCCTAACAGTGCCATGCGTCACGCTGGGCACCTGCAGTCTGCCTGCTTGGCAGGCCAGTGCACCTGAGGCCCAGAGGGGTAAAGGTCATACTAGCTTCCCCCCATGGCCTCACCCTCTGATGGGAGGTGCCCTCGGCAGGCTCAGAGCCCTCCTGGAGCCCTGTGCTCCACTTCCCACCCCCTGCTTGGTAAGAGAAACATCACACTTCTTGATTTCTCTAGTCATTGCCTGGAGCCACCTACTCCAGGAAGCCTCCCCCTCCAGGAAGCCTCCCTGACTTCCTCTTTGCATCCCAAACCCTCTCTCTGAGTCAGGCTCTTCTCTCCTCTCTGTGGGGCCCACTGTGCTCACTGTGAGGCGGGCACAGGTCAGGCCTGTGAATCAGAGGGAAGATGAGGACACCGCTGTAGGGTGGAGACAGGAGGGACAGTAACCCCTTGAGAGACACTCAGGTCTCCTACCTGTAGTTCTAGCTACTCAGGAGGCTGAGATATTGCAGGACCAAAGTTCAAGAAGTCTGCATGGCCCATAAAGCCCATGAGATTCTTATTTCAATTAACTAGTAAAGACACTAATCAAAAGCCTGAGGCCCTGAGTTCAAGCTCCCTTAAAAACCCACCCAGTGACCCCCTTTCAGTACTGCTGGGGAGGTGCGTACCTTTTTTGAATTCGATCTCTAGAATGTCAGGACTGTTAGGGGCTGTGGCGGGGTCCTGGGTCTTTGTGTAGAGGCCAGCAGGTGCTTGGTTCTGACAAGAGAAAGAGGTTAGAAGATTGGGGGGGGGTGGATGCTGAAGCCAAGCAGAGAAACCCCAGTGCCCTTGCGCCTGCACCCCACTCTTGTGCCTTCAGGGGTGGTATCTGTTTTCCTCACCCCGCCCCAGGACCCACAACCACTAATGGCCTGGTCCCCTCCAGTGTTTTAGTCCCCGGGGCTCCCCCTCGGCTAGCCCCACTTGTCGGTGTTGGGGGGGGGCTAGGAAACAAAAGACTCAAGAAACCAGACAATTTCCCTCTCAAGTTGATCTCATCTTTTTCTTTGCCGCCCCCACAGCTGGAGGTGGAATGGCAGGAGAGCGACAAGTCAGGCAGGAAAAAGTGTGACTTGGGAGGACTGGGGTGGCGGCGGCGTACCCCAGCTTCCTGCTCGCTTTTGCAGGCACGCCGGGAATTGGGGTTTATTCTGCACTGACCGCAAAGCTAATCACTGCGCATGACCCCAGCAGGTGCAGCCGGGAGCCGAGCCGTCCCTGGGGTCCTGAGGTTAATACTCACAGGGAGAAAAGAGAAGAGCAAAGCAAAAACCCATTTGAAAACACATCAACCTTTATGTATATTTCCTCTCGGGCGTGCTGGAAAACGGGTCTCCTGTGCACGTGGAGGCGGGGGGCAGCCGGGGACTGTCTCAGAATTCCCTCCCGCCTCGGGGCCCCAGCACCCCCCCCAGGCTGCAGCTTGGAGCCTTGCCATGCACTGTGGGGCTGGGGACCTCCCTCTGGGAGTCCTTCCTGTGGGTGTCCATGCCCAGCTGCTGTCCACATGCCAACGTCCTGGCGACCATGGCCTTCCCTTCCAAAACTCCTAGACAGTCAGGTCCTAGCCACCTGCAGTGGCTCCTGGATTCTAATCAAAGGACAAACATGGCTGGCACGGTTATTCACACACACAGCCTGTGGCGGGGAGGGGCTGGTATTGTACAAGAGTGGAGTGGAGACCGCTGGCTGTGGGGGCCTGAACAAGCTGCCTTTACCTCCTGGAGCCTTCGTTTCCTTATTGGAAAATAGGAAAATGACTCAGGAGGCTGAGATCTGAGGATCAAGGTTTGAGGCCAACCTGGGCAGGAAAAGTCTGTGAGACTCTTCTTTTTAGGTTAACTAGGGGCCAGGAATTTGGCCTAGTGGTAGAGTACTTGCCTAGCATGCACAAAGACTGGGGTTCGATTCTTTAGTACCACACACATAGAAAAAAAAGGCAGAAGTAGTGTTATGGCTCAAGTGGTAGAGCTCTAGCCTTGAGAAAACCCAAGGACCGTGCTCAGGCCCTGAGTTCAAGCCCCAGGACTGGCAAATAGATAAAAAAAAAATACATGAATAAAATTACCCAGGAAAAAGCTGGAAATGAAGAGGTGGCTCAAAACCAAGTGACTGCAAGGCCCTGAGTTCAAATCTGAGCATACACACACACACACACACACACACACACACACACACACGGCAGGCTCCAGTGAGATGAGGAAACACATCAGGCCCTCAGCAAGGCCCGGTGTCCCTGCTGGCTGAAGAAAAGCTGCTGGTGGGCATGGCCCCACCCCCAGAAGACCCCCCCTACCTAGAGGCCCCGAGGAAGGCACCTCAGGTAGTCACTAATGGTTACTATGCCAACACCTCAGTTTCCCTGGATCCTACTGGTTTTGACAATGAAAATAACATGTCCTAAGAATTGCAAGCTGTGTCTTGTGTGTTAGAAATGAGGCCCTAGCTGGGAGTTTGGCCTAGTGGTTAAAGTGCTTGCCTAGCATGCATGAAGGCCCGGGTTGGATTCCTCGGTACCACATACATAGAAAAAAGCCAGAAATGGTGCTGAGGCTCAAGTGGTAGAGCTCTAGCCTTGAGAAAGTCCAAGGACAGAGCTCAGGTGCTTGAGACTGGCAAAGAAAAAAAGAAAAGAAAGAAATGAGACCCTAGACTGACTTTAGATAGACCCAGGAAGTCTGAGAGGGGTCCTCGGCCCGAGGTCGCCATAGAGCAGAGAAGTAGCATATTCAAACCC
The DNA here is from genome assembly GCF_031878675.1 of Megascapheus bottae. Classification (NCBI taxonomy): domain Eukaryota; kingdom Metazoa; phylum Chordata; class Mammalia; order Rodentia; family Geomyidae; genus Megascapheus; species Megascapheus bottae. Next base: position 86,234,115 of record NC_143511.1, on the reverse strand, counting down.
GCCCCAGGAGCCCGCCAGGGCTCTTCCCTCCTCAGCTGCTGAGAAGCAGCTGCCTATAAGGCCTGTGAGACAAGCAGCATCATGCCACACACCATGGGGCAGGGAAAAGCCTGGCCCTGCCGGCCTCCAGGCCTCAGCCTGAGCCAGGCAGGGCACCCATCCTACCAGCCCAAGACACCCATCCTGCCAGACACAGGCCTAACACTGTTCTCTGCCACGTCTGACAACGTGCTGGGCCTGGGCCTGCCTGTGGCTGGCTGTAGTTTGCTGCATTGTCACTTTGTCTCATACTCCTTTGAAGTAGAAGATGGCAGCCCTGGCATTGGGAAGGAAAATGTGCCCAACTCCACAAGTGAAGGTGGAGGCAAGCTAGCTGTGGGCACTGATTACATAAACTAACCAAATAGAAGTAGAAGGATGTCAGCGTTGCATTCTGAGGTAGCCAGGCCCACCTGCCTGCCTGCCTGCCTGTCTCCCTCCTAAAAGCCCAGTTCAAATGACAAATAGTTGGTCCTGAGTCTCAGTACTCTGGAGGACTCACTTCCAATGTCATGGGGGGATGGGGGGCCGTGGGGGGGGAGTGAAGAAAGAGGGAGAGAATGGGTTGGGAGTATGGGGGGGGGAAGCGAGAGAAAGCACAGAACAGGGTCCGAGAAGGAGAAATTGGAAGCAAATGGACCATAAACGGAGCCATGGTGTACAAGGCACGATCAATGTTGAAAATGGTTTATTCATCCATCAGACATGGCGGCCGGCGGCTGAATGAACTCTTTCACCGTGGCCGTATGAAGTTAAAGCAAGTAAATTTCTATCTTTCTTCGCATTAGCTGCCTCATTGCCCTTCAATCAGCTCTCATGGAGGCAGAAAATGGCTCAGCCATCTGCCTCAGTCCCTCCCTTCTGCAAGGCTCGGGTCTCTGGGACTTTTTGGGGGGAGAGGGGGAGGGGCACTGGTTCCCTGACGCGCTCTGGGGGGCCGGGGCCACTGCCTGCACAGGCCAGCTAGAGATCCACAATGTGTGTCCTGGAATTGAGCTCCCTGTATGGCTTCCTGAGGACGACGGCAAGGCTGGACAAGCTCAGAGAACAGGGCTGAGAGCGGGGTCGGGACTCTGGGACAGGTACTGATTGTGTACACACAGGACTTGCTTATCTACCTAACCCTTATCCCAGAGAGAACCAGGACCCCAAGTGACAAGGTAATAGAGGTGGGGCGGCAGCAGCTCACGCCTGTAATCAGATCTGAGGATCACAGTTCAAAGCCAGCCTGGGCAGAAAACTCTATGAGATTCTTTAATTACCTAGTAACACGACCAAAGCCACTCACTCAAGTGGTAGAGTACTAGCCTTGGGCCAAGCAGGAGAGGCCCTGAGTTCAAACTCCAGTACCAACATACCACACACCCACACCCACACCCACACCCACACCCACACCCACACACGCACACGCACACGCACACGCACAGTCCCTCAGCTGTCTGATTGTAGGGTGAATTTTCCCCTAGTAAGGAAGAAGCCTTGGAGTGGGAGGAGAGAGGGAGGGAGAGGGAGAAGGAGAGAAAGAGGGAGAGAGGGAAAGAGTGAAGGAGGGAGGGAGAGAGGTGCGAATCTTTTCCCAGCATGCTTGGGCCGGCAGGACACCCTGCCTGGAAGCAGGCTGCCTCCTAGCCCCCCTTGGAGTGACTGACTGGCTAATGAGAGGTGGCTGGCCAAGTGTGCCAAGTGTCTCCTGGGGTCAGCAGAGCATAAACTGGAAAAACCTGTGGCTGCAGGTAGCAGCCCTAGGGTGGGCAGGCAGAGGGGGCTGTGGCCTTGGGGACACAGAGGCCAGGGGCTTGAGCCCTGCAGCTGGGAGGCATTAGAACTTAGGGCTCGTGCTCTACAGCACTGTCTCCTGGCAGGGTCTGGCGCTGCTGGGGTTGGCGAGGGGGTGGAATGGGGGGGGTGCAGGCCTAGAGGCCATGGGGACCCAGCTGTGCTCGGGCTCTCCCCCATCTCACCCCCCACCTCTTCTCCTCGAGTTGCCTTCTGGTACCCTCCAGACCCAGCTGCCCAAGAACCCCCACCAACACCCATCTCCCTAACATGAGTGCTCCCCACCCCTAAACAGCCGCCTAGCGTATGGGGCTGGGCTGGCCCTGCAATTTCTCTTCCTGTGATCCATCTCACACCGCCCCCACTTCTCAAGGCGACCAGGGGAGACACAAAGAAACCCCTGCGGAAGAAACATGAGACTCCACACAGGGCAGTGGCTGGCCCAGGAGGCTGACGGGGGGGGGGGGGGGGGGGGAGGCTGGGGACAGGAGCAGGGTGGCCCCCAAGGTCGTTTTGGGGGGGTGTCTGGTTCATTCCAACCCACCCACCACCCTGATGGCAGCTCGGCTAGGGCTGGTGGCCGCAGGCCCAGCCCTCCCACAAGTGGCTCATCTGCCTAATTACTTCTTTATTGTCTCATAATCACACACACACTCTCCCTCTGCTCTGAAATATTTCCTTTCCCCATTCATCCTGCAGCAATTAGGCAGGAGAGCCAGCCAGGGGGGCAGGCTTCAAATGCAGCTGGGGGACTGGCGAGGGGATGCAGGCGAGGATGGGGTCCTCCACCCTTCCCCCCTACAAACAGCCTACGAACATGTGGGATAGCACTGGCTCAGCACCCCCACCCCACCCCACCCCTGAAGGAATGGGGTTACCTTGGGGTTCTCCAGGATCCCAGCCTCGTAGCTGTGGGTAAAAGAAGATGGGATCAACTAAGGAGAAATAATTCCATTCACACCTCCCCACCCAGATATGTGCCCACAAATCTGGGCCACTCTTTCCTCTTTGTCAAAGCACCTGCTGGTCAATGCTGCCTATTAGTTTCTAGAAAGAAGCCGGACACAGCGGCTCACGCCTGTAATCCCAGCTACTCAAGAGGCTGAGATCCAAAGGTCGCAGTTCAAAGCCAGCCTGGACACTAAGACCAAGAGACTCTAATCTCCAATTAACCACTAGAAAATTGGAAGTGGGGCTGTGGCTCAGGGGTAGGGTGGTAGCCTTGAGCTGAAGAGCTCAGGGACAGCGCCCAGGCCCAGAGTTCAAGCCTCATGACTGACCAAATAAAATGGTTCCAGAAAGACCAGGATACCTGGCCCCCATCCCCGCCCCGCCCCTGCAGTGCATGACTGCAGTCCTGAGACTGCACACAAGGGGGCGTCTGCCTCCTGGCAGCTTTGCACACTGGTCCCCAGTGTTCTGCTCCCCTCCACCTTCATTCTGAGGCCTCAGCACCCCGTGCCACCTCCTCAGAGAAGCTTTCCCCATACACAAAGGGGTCCGCTCCCCATTTGGGGGTCCTGAGAGTCATGCTGAGGGTCCCATGGGCCTCCCTGAGATCTCTCAGCAGGGCCTGGGTGTGGGGCTCAAGGTCAGACTTGGGGCAGCGGGAGCCCTACCTGATATGCATGAGGTTCTCGTCCATGCTCCACGGGTTCTTAGGGGTGACGGGGATGGGAATTCCATGTTGCTGCAAGTGAGACATAGGGAGGACATTAGGCACCAAACTCCAGTCCCCATTCAGCCCCCTTCTGGGCTGCCAGGGGCTCACGCCTGCAATCCTGGCTACTCAGGAGGCTGAGATCTAAGGATCAAGGTTTGAAACCAGCCAGGGCAGGAAAGTCTGTGAGACTCTGATCTCCAACAAACCACCAAAAAGCTGAAAGTAGAGCTGTGGCTCAAGTGGTAGAATGCCAGCTTTGAGCATTAAAGCTCAGGAAGAGTGCACAGGCTGGGTCCTGTGGTCATCTCCCTGCTGACCAGCTCATGGCTATGACCCAGCCTCTTCCCTCTGGGAGCCCTGCTCATCCTTTATCACTGTCTTGAAATTAAATGAGGCTCAATGGAGAAGGGGGCAGGGGGAAAACAAAGCCTCGGGGGTTCCTGCTGTAGAGTGTTACATGGAGCCCATGTGGAGAAGGAAAGCTGGGACCCGCTGCAGACTTCCTATGAGCCCATGTTGCAGCTCCACAGGCAACCAGGGTACTCAGAGATGGGGTATGGGCCCCCCGGTTTCCAAGGTCCAGTGTACAGGCTCTGCCTGCAGCTCGGCAGGTCTGGGATCAGGACCGCGGGATATGGCTAGGCTGCAGAGTAGGGAGGCTAGGCTGGGGAGGGGGGCGCTGGGCTCCCTGGAGGCTTTGCTTTTGGGGTGCTGGGGTATCACAGAATGAGGGGAGGGGAGGGAAGGAGGGGAATGCAGGACACGTGGCCTCCACTCCGAGATAACCCAAATGTTTGTTTCATGACTCCAATTTCTGTTTCTTGACCTCTCTCTGGCCTCAAATCCCCCCTCCCAGCCCACACTTGTGGAAGGGCTCTGTAGCTCACACCTGTTATCAGGAGACTAGAGGGCCAAGGTTTGAGGCTAGCCTAGGCAGAAAAATTCACTGGACTCCATCTCTAATTTAGCCAACAAAAAGTCAGGCTGGAGGTGTGGCTCCGGCAGTAGAGTTCTAGCTAGGCAAGCAAGTCAAGCAAACACAACTGAGTTCAAACCTCAGTACTTTCCTACCTAGGCTGGCTTCACACTGCGATCCTCAGCTCTTAGCCTCCTGAGAAGCTGGGATTACAGGTGTGAGCAGGGGCGCCGAGCTCTGAGTCTCTCTCTGAGTCTCTCTAGCTTGGCACCTTTTGGTTCCAGCTAGTTGAAAACAGATCTTTTTTCAAAGCTCCATTGATTTTTCTCTCATCTGTCTCAGATCCTGCCTGGCTCTGAATTTTGGACAAAGCCTGGCAGCTGCTCAGATATTCTGGTCATTTCCAGTGTGACTCCACCTTTTTTCTAGAATGTGCTCAGATTTCCCACTGCTCAATCCCAAATCCCAGCCCCCAAGGAGAAAAGGGGATGGGAAGGGGGCCGGGGGGGGGGGGAAGCAAGGGGGTACCCACGCCCCTTCCTAACGCTTCCTATTCCAAAGGGTATTTGGGAATAAAATCAAGGGACACGCACACACACATCTAGAAAAAGAAAAGAGATAAAAAGAAATCCAAGAAGGAAGGGCAGAGTTCTCCCAAACTCAGGGACTGGAAGGACAGGGAGCCGCTTCCCAGGTTGGCTAGTGCCTTCTCTTTGGGGGTGGGGGGTTGCCTACCTTGAAGGGAGTGAGTGAGGGGAGAGGGAGGGGGTGCTGGGCCAGCCATTCATTATTCTTCAAGGGAAGACATGGCTCCCTGTTTCCTATCTTCAAGGAGGTGGGGGGTGGGAGGGGGAAGAAAAGACGCCTCGCCAACCTCTGTTTCCGTAATAGCACTATTTGACAATTTGTTTGGTAACATATGGGTTTGCACATGTAAACTCTTAATAATAAAACAACAGATGGTGGAGGAGGGCCTTCCTGGAGCACTCCAGAGCTTAATGGGCTGCCGGCGGGCTGGCCAGGGCTGCGTCCGCCCGCGGCCCCTGCCACGAGGCACCGTGGCTGCAGAGTGCTCACAGCCAGCCCTGGTGATTGCTATTTAAAAACCTGGGCAATTTTCTGGTGCGTGCACTTGAGTCGCTTTTCTCCCGTCTGATTGATTGAGGCCGTTTGTCAAATGCTGCCATGGAGTCTCTAGAAAGAAAGGTGCCCTGGGGAGCGGCTAAGGATCTTGATACAAAACTTCTAATATGTTTTATTGCAACTTGTACTTCAAAAAAAAAAAAAAAAAAAAGGAAAGGCTGGCATCACAAAAGGCTTTGTCTGTCTCTGGCCCCCGGAATGCCTACCTGTCCCCCAGCCCCTGAGAAAGCCCAGCAAGCAATTAAGACATGGCTAATGAAGGGAGAGGGTAATGAAGAGGGAGAAAAAGGGCTCCCACCTCTCCTCCCCCAAGAAACCCACACTCAGCAACCAAGTGGGGGTCCCCCTCCCTTGGAGATCAGAGCTTGGTGCTTTCCCCCTCAAATGTACCCACTCAGGAAACAGACAGATGGCTGTGCTCCCGTGGGGCCAAGGGACCAGGCATACTGGAGGGAAGATGGGAGGTCCAGCCTTCACCCCACAGGGACGAGCTTGGCCCAGGCAGGGGTGAGTAGGGAGGGATACAGGGGCGGGGGGGGGGTTGACGGCGGAGAGACAGGGATTCATACCTTTGCATACTCCATGAGGTCGTTTCGGCCCTTGAAGCGGTTGTAGAACTCTGGCATCCTCCAGGGAGCGATCACCTGGACAAGGGACAGGGGTCAGAGGGGCGTGTGCGTGCGTGTGTGTGCGCGCGCATGAACACACACATGTGCATGCACTGGGGCTTGAGCTCATGGACTGCTACCACTTTTTGGTGGTTAATTGGAGACAAGGGTCTCACAGACTTTCCTGCCCGGCTTTGAACCACAATCTTCAAAACTCAGCTCCTGAGCAGCTGGGTAAATCACAGACGCGAGGCACCAGTGCCCAGCCTCTGCTGGCTCTTAAATGGCAGACAGGCCTTTCTAGGGAGAGCTTCTCGCTGTATCCACGGAGGATAGGCAGAGAGACCCATTAAACAGGTGGACGCTGGGAGGGAATGGCTGCCTCGCCCCTCTGCCTCAGTCTCCCAAGTTGAGACCTGAGTTCAAACTGGACAATCGCAAGGTGCAATGACACTGGGTGGCTGGCTGGGAGGAGCCGAGAGAGGACACATGTGGCCCCCTCCCCTCGCTAGTGCTGGGGCTACCCTGCAGGCTGCTCGGGGTGGCAGGGAAGGACAGACATGGGGCAGCACCTCACTCAGGTGTGGGGTACAGGTGAGTGTGGGGTCTCAGTGAGGGATGGTCCTCTGACCCCAGTCCTCAAACACAGCTGCTAGACTACAGCTCAACAGCCCAGCCCTTGGCCTAGTTCCCAGAGACCAGCATGCGCCCGGCCTCCAGCCCCACAGCCCTAGGCTTGGCCTTTGCAACGAAGGGCAGAAACAAGGCTGCAGCCCTCTGGGGCCAAGGTGCTGGAGAGGCGAGCTCTCCACAGCGCACCCTCTCCCCACCCACAACGTTATGTCTAGAGAGCCAGGGTGACAAGTTCCATGCCAAGAGAGCAACAGGTAAGGGTAGGAATACCTGGGGTTTAATAGAATAGATTGCGATGATGTCACCTGGTGGGGGAAGGCCCAGTGACTATGCAGATCTAATTGTGGGATTTGATCTCTGGCACCAGGAAACATAAATGGCCCTAGGTTGTGTTTTACTTTTAAACTTGCACATATTAATAGTAAGAAAGGGTTTAATTGTGATCTTTTCCTTTCTCTGTCTCCATGCAGTACTGGGGTTTGAACTCAATGCTTTGCGCTCACCAGGCTGGTGCTTTAATGCTGAACCACACCTCTAGCACTGCTTTTGGATGGTTATTTTGTGAGACAGGTCTCACTTCCTGTCAAGGTAGGTGCCTGGACTGTGATCGCCTGAGGTTTGAGGTTTCCCAGAGCCGCTGGGATGACAGGCAGGCAGGCAGGCGCCACCACACCCAGCTTCTCCTGATGAAATGTCAGACTTTTTTTCTTTTTCTTTTGGTCTGGGCTGGGCTGGAACCTTGATGACCCCATTATCAGTCAGAACTACAGGCTCTAATTTTGTTTTAATGTGGTTACTATGGTAAATGAAAGAAGTGGCTCAAGGGTAGGGCCATAGTCTTGAGCTGAAGAGCTCAGGGACAATGCCCAGGTCCAGAGTTCAAGTCTATGACTGACAAAAAAAAAAAAAAGGAAATGCTGCCCAGGACATTTGGTCTCGCTGCTCCAGCCCAGGCCCCCCACCAAGGCCTGCAATGTACAGGTGCTTGTTGAATGCAGGGTTGAGAGAGGAAGGAAGGAAGACAAATGGAGATCCAGGCCCAAGGCCAGGGGACCATGGGTGCAGAGTGTGGCCTGGTAACTTCCTGGGTGGGGAAGCCCCGATAACCCTAAAAATCAGTGGTCCCATTCCAGAGATCTTCCCGCTTCCCCGGGGCAGTGCCCCGCCCCGGACAGGACCAGGAATGAAGTGGCCAGCGAGGACGTGGCCTCTGGACACCAAGCCCACTTTCTGCTGGGCACTGGCGGACTCCTGCCCGTAATTCCAAGTACTCAGGGCTGAGACCTGAACACTGAGATTGCAAGCTAACCTGAGCAGAAGTCCCTAAGATTCTTCTTTCCAGTCAATCACCAAAAAGCCAGGAAGGGAGCCGTGGCTCAAGATATAGAGCGCTGGCTTTGAGTCACAAAAGCTCAGGGATACTGCAAAAGCCAGCTCTGAGCTCACTCCTCACAAAGGAAAGGCCCAAACCACCACTGAGCGGCTCCACCCTCTGCCTGGGGTGCTCCTCCCCTCTCCCTGCTGGGGGAGGGTTACGCCTTACCTTAATCTGGGGTGCCAGAGAGTAGCAGGAGAGCTCAAACCGGACTTGGTCATTGCCCTGGAACACAGTGCAGAAGACAGTCAGAAGCCCGGGGGTCAGGGTGGGCAGTACACAGCATGCTGGGGGGCTCTGCTCCATCGGGACCCCAAGGCCTGTAGGCACGGGTGGCTCACACCTACAATCCTAGCCACTCAGGAGACTGAACTCTGGAGGACTGCCATTCAAAGCCAGCCTAAGCAGGAAAGTCTGTGAGCCTCCACTTCCAACAAAAGCAAAAGGCTGGACTGGCGGTGTGGTTCAAGTGGCACACTACCCTGCAAGCAAGCAAGGGAGGTCCACGTTCTAACCTCAGCACTGGCTAAATACTTAAGAGGTCGGGGCCGGGAGATTGGCCTAGTGGTAGAGTGCTTGCCTAGGATGCACAAAGACCCGGGTTCGATTCCTCGGTACCCCACATATATAGCAAAAAGCCGGAAGTGGTGCTGAGGCTCAAGTGGTAGAGCTCTAGCCTTGAGAAAGTCCAAGCACAGTGCTCAGGCCCTGAGCTCAAGCCCAGGACTGGCAATAAATAAATAAATAAGAGGTTGAAGAAGCAACTCCTGCCCCACAAGTGAAGATGAGGATTTGAACCCAGGACCTTCCAGTCCACAGCTGAACTGTGGATGCCCAGGGACCGCAGTGCTGGTGATGTGAGACAGCGCGTGCGTGTATGCAGTGGAGCCCGGCCACACTCCAGCCTTGGTTCTCCATTCTACAGTGGCTGGTAGCGGGAGGAAACAGAACCAGGAGACCAGGGCCTCTCTCAAGTCATCTGTGCACAGGTTGGGAAACTGAGGCCCAGAGAAGCTGCAGGCCTCGTCTGCACACAGAGCAGGGACAGAACCCCAAGCGCAGGCTGCCCATCCTGCTCCAGGCTGACAAAGAGGGATTGGACGGGGTGAGGGGCATGGGATGCCACCCAAGCTGCCAGCTGGGCCCTATGGCCCATGCAGCGAGGCCGCCTTCCCTCTCAGCCAGGGCCCAGCGAGGCCTCTGCAGAAATAACAGGCGCCTCTCCGCCTACTGTGAAAACTGCCCGGCACAGCCAGCAGTGGAAATAACATGTCATTTTCCAGCGTTTTGTCAGGTGACTGGAGACCCAGGTTCCAGCCCTGCTCTGCTCCACAGGGCCAGGCGCCGTGTGGCAGAGGCTGTGTCCCCACCCGTCTAGCAGCTAGCTCCTATCCAGGGTGCAATGAGCACCCACTATGTGCTAGCACCCAGGCTGGGGGGGGGCGTGGTGCACAATGGGATTTGCAAAGCTTATTTTACAGTTGAGAAAAGGGAGCTCAGAGAGGAAAGGCACTGCCTGGGTCACACAGCAGCTGACCCATCCTCAAACTTCCCACTCGGGGGACTCATGGGCCCCTCATTTTGGGGCTTAGATATGCAGGGATGCTGCGGGGAGGAATTGCCATAGGCAGCCTGGCACAGCTGAGAGAAAGCTTCCAGCAGGGGCCGCCTGTCCAGCTTCCATTTCCCCACGGTTTCAAGTTTCCCGGACACAATGGCAGTGGTGACTCGCCAGCCAGCCAGGCCGTCTGTTCTGGGCTGCGGGGCCGAAGGCCATCTGTGTGGGGACCATGGTTCCAAGCCTGTCTGGGGCAGGGGCCCAGGGTGCCTCAGTCTCCTTCTGAAACCCAGGGCGAAGGAAGCTCCAGACAGGGGCCTGTCACTCACGCGTGCCCACACCCAGATGCAAGGCCGTGAGCATGGCCAGGACGGGGTGGGGGCGGGGCACTCCAAATGCCCAGGCTCCTCCCAGATGGCGCCATGCACGGAAGCCCCCTGAGCCTCTCTTTCCAGGTTCTTCCCCTGAAAGTGTGTGGGGCCCCCGAGCGTCCCCAGCTCTGCGTGTTCTCCAGGGGACAGGGGCAGGCTCAGTGGGTGAGGAACAGTGAGAGATGGCCCTGTGTTCTGGTGCCAGGTGGTACCTAGACAGAGCTGCTATGAGGAAAGTTGCCTCTGGCCACTGGACCTGGCACGGCTGCTCCTGTAGCTGGGGTGTCCGTCCCCTGGGGCCCTGCTGACTCCTGCTCCCCCTAGACATTTCAGCCGCCTCCCTACCAGCACCTGCGAGGCGCCTTCTTAGTCCATGCTGGAGTGAGACCCACGACCCAAAAGCTCATCAGCGCCTGCAATCCCAGCAACTCAGAGGCTGAGATCTAAGGATTGGGTTCGAAAGCTGGAAGTGGAGGGGTGGCTCAAGTGGTAGAGTGCCAGCCTTGAGAGAAAAATCGTGATTAGAGTGTGAGACTCTGAATTCGAACGTCACAACTGCCACACATGCGTGCTCTTGTGCCCCCCACCCCCCCAAGTAGGGTCTCCATGGCCTGCTTCTACACACAGCTGTGTCCTCCTGGACCATCCCACCAGCACCCACAGCCTTGGACATTTCAACCTCAACAGCCCTGTGTTCCCTGGTGTGAACTTCACAGATGCTGCTGGGTCCCCAGAATCGCTATGGGGGACTCAGTCCTGGGGTACTTTAGTATCTGCCCAATGCTGGCTGAGCTCTGGCTCGGTAGGCCTCTTCAAGCTCAAGCCTCTGGTGCCCTCTGGTGGCCACACAGAGACCCAGCATGCAGCTCTGGGCAGGCCACTGGCCAGCCAGACTAGGGCTGAGGACAGATGCAGCTGGGAGTCTCTGTCTCTGTCTCTGTCTCTCTCTCTCTCTCTCTCTCTCTCTCTCTCTCTCTCTCTCTCTCTCTCTCTCTCCCAGCACCACTTCTGGCTCCTTGGTGGTTAATTGGACTTTCCTGTTCAGGTTGCCTTTGAACCATGATCCTCAGATCCTCCTGAGTAGACTCTGGTTAACAGAGTGTCATTTCTATTTGGTTTTCTCCTAGGCCAGCCTTAGGAGATGACAGCATTTTCATTGAGATGGACTCTTTCTTCCTTCCTTCCTTTTTTTTCTTTTTTTTTTTTTTGCCAGTCCTGGGGCTTGAACTCAGGGCCTAGCACTATCCTGGAGCTTTCTCAAGGCTAATGCTCTAGCACTTGGGGCAAAGCACCACTTTGGACTTTTTTCTGTGTATATGGAACTGAGGAATTGAACCCAAGGCTTCGCGCATGCTAGGTAAGCACTCTTACCATTAGGCCACGTTCTCAGCCCTGAGATGGAGTCTTATAAACTTTTTTGCCTGTCTCTCCGGGAACTGCAATTCTCCTGATCTCCACTTCTCCAAGTAGCTGAGATTATAGGCGTGAACCGCCAGCACCAAGCCTCAGGGGTCTTTCTTTATTCCATACTGACCTCATCTTGCCTGATAATCACGGGTCTGCACATTTTCTACAGGGAGTGTTTGCCATGTGTCTGGCCCCATGCTGTGCACATTCTTCAAATTATTCTTGCTCTATGCTCCTAAGCATCTCATGAGCACACGGCTATTTTTATCCCCATTTGCTGAGGAGGAAGCAGAGGCTGATGGGAAGACAGCTATGCAAGGGGAAGCCATGGCGTTCGGATCCCCCAGCCATGTGGGGCCTGAGCTCAAGGCCCAAGCCTCAGGTGCCACTCCTGGGCCCTCTGCTGCCAGGGTGTTTGTCCCATAGAGGGTGGCACACATGTTCCAACTACGTCCCCAGAAAGCCAGCCCAGCCTTTCGGTCTAGCTTCCTGGTGCCCCATTCTCCATGACCGAGTGTCAGGGGACGCAAGGGTCACAGGAGGTACGCAGGGACCTGCCCAGTCTCTGCCTTCCACCACTGCTGCCCAGATGGTTCCCGTGGGGAGACACTATTCCACCCAGGACCTCCCATACGCACAACCGGGCATCTTCACATTCAAAGCTCTCTCGTGGCCCCAGGCCCGCTGACTCCCAGCCAGGCCTCCTTCTCCCCACCCCTCTGCCAGCCATACCGTGTCTGCGCCCTGTGGCTCACCCACTTGGGCTTGCCTCCATGGCTTTGCCCTGGATCATAGCTCTCCCTCTGCCTGCACAACCTGGCAGCTCTAGTGTCCAGCTTTTTCTTTTTCCTTTTTGATGCCACTACCTGGCCTTGAACTCCAGACCTCACTTTGCTCTCTCAGAAAGCTTTTTGTTCATGACAGGTGCTCTACCATTTGAGTCATGCCTCCAGCTTGGCTTTTTGCTGTTTTAAAGATGGGATCTCACAGACTTTGCTCAGCTTCCCGAGTAGCTGGGATTACAGGCGTGAGCCACTGGTGCCCAGTTGGGCACCCAGTTTTGAGACCTACACGGTGCTTTCTGCTGCCTTCCCTCAGCACCCCATGACCAGCCCGGAGCCAGTGAGGTCGTGGGCTCCCCACTGTGGGGGAAGCAGCGAGCCTGTGGATGGGGGGGAGTTGCTGTACCCAGCCCATCCCTCTCCTTACCTTTCCCGTAGCACCGTGAGACACAAACTTGGCTCCCTCCCTCAGGGCAATTTCCACCTGTTTGCGGGCAATGCAGGGCCTGGCCAGAGAGGTGCCCAGGAGGTAGCGGTCCTCGTAGAGGGCACTGGACTGGACGGCCGGCCAGATGAATTCCTCCACAAACTCCTTGCTCACATCCTCAATGAACACCTATGGGGAGACAAGCTGTGAGCGGGGCTCAGCAGGAATGGGGATCCAGCTGGAACTCAAAACCCTGGCGAGCAGTGGCTCGGGCCCAGCGCAATGGCCCAGTGAGTTCACCCAGCTTCTCCTTCTGCAGTGGAGTGAGACATCACTAATCAACTCCAGCAACCTGCGCGACTGCACTCCATCCTGCACCCAAGACAGACACTGATCATCAACCCTGATTAAACCGATGTGGCTCTAATCTTGTTAATTGGACTGGGGATGGGTGAAGGGAGAGGTGAAAGAAGGGGGGAAGATAGATACATGAATGGGTGGATACATGGATGGATGGATGATAGATGAGAGGTGGTGAATGGATAATGGGTAGATTGGTAATAGATGAGTAAATGATACACGAATGAATAGGATATTGACTGCCTGGTGGAAGGACGATGGATTTCTGACTGGATGGCTAAGATCAATGATGAGAGGTAAGTGGATGGATGATGGATGATGAGTAAATGGATGATCTACCATTAAATGATGAGTAGATGAATGGGTGGGTGGACGGGTGGATGGATAGATGGATGGATATGTGGCTAGATGAGGGGTGGATAAATGGTATATGGATGGATGTGTGGATGAGTGGTGGGTGCATGGGTGGGTGGATGATGGATGGGTAATAAGTAGATGGATGGATGATGGGCAGATGAGTGGAAGGACGGTGGATGAAGATGGGGGGGTGATGGGTTGATGACTTAGGGGTGGCCTGCACACACTTCGTCTCAATGAGGAGCACAATGGCAGAGGGACAGGAGTAAGGCAGGGTTCCACTGCTGGCCCTTCCTATCCCAGCCCCACCTGCAGCCCCACGCCCTGCTTCCTGCTCAGACCTTTTTGGCCCCAAGCTTCAGCGCCTTCTTCCTGGCTTCCTCGAAGTCCTCCTTCTGGCCGATGTTGGCCTGTGAGGCAGAAGGGAGAGGTTGGGTGAGCTGAGGGTGGGCAGGTCATTGCCTTGGGAGGGCTGCTCTGGCCATACCCAGTGCCTCCAGGACAGAGGTGGCCCCATTTCACTTGGCGGCAAGGTGGCACAAGCTAAGCCCATAGACTCTGGGGTGCTGTGGCAGGTCAGGCTTGGGGCCACACACAGCCTGATGTTCTGGGCGGGCAATTGCTTCTCTGGGGTCAGGGTGGGCGGAGCTATTCCTGGTACCTAGGATCCTGGGACAGAAGCCTGGAGCCCAGCATGTCAGCAGCATAGCTGCCCCGAGCCAGAGCAAATACTGCTCTGTCCTGCCCACCATCCAGTGCACCCTGAGCTCCTGAGCTAGCGGCAGGCAGCAGGGCCTAAACCCAGGGGCGCTCCTGTCGCCGTCTGGACACTGGCGTGGCTTCAGCGGCCCCACGTGAACTTTGCCTTCTGTTCACCAGAGCGCAGAGCGCAGCAGCAGGTGTTTGCCTGACAACAGTCAGGCTTTTAGATGTGCAATGGGGCAGCCTGAGGGTCTGGAGGCCAGACAGGCGGCACAGGCTCAGGGCTGCCCCTCGCCAGACAGCAGGTGACTGAGCAAAGCACCCTGACCTCCCAGCCTGCCTGCTCTTCCCCTGCCACCTGAGTAACTGGGATGGGGTCACACACGCTTCTCCCGGCTCTAATGCAGTCCTGCCTGTCTGGCCATCATTGTGACTTCCTCAGGAGCTAAGTCTTTCCTGGAGGATCCCTCCCTAGGGACCGGGGAGCCCCTCAGACCTTGTGCTCGGGGACCCCGCCCAGCCTCCAGGAGGCAGCCACGTGACCTGACATGCAGGGGTCGCTGCTCAGGCCAGTGGGAGTGAGCTTGGGCTCTGATGAGCTGGTGGCTGCCTCGCCTGCCCCGTGGAGAGGTCAAGTGAAGCCCAGTAAGATTGGAGACAGATGTGTGGACACAGCCTGGCCTGACGCCTCCACACGCCACACCTCTGGCTTCTAGTGATTTGGGCCCAGAATTGTTTTGATGTTGTTGATGCCTTAAACCTGATTTGAGTTGGGTTTCTAGACTCTGCAACCCAGCGTCCCGAATAGTACAGGCGTGTAGAGGACTCAGAGGCTGCATCTGGCATAAACGTGCTCTCCAGGAACCGCTGGAGTCACCACCACACACATGAAAATAAAGAATTGCCACGCCGGGCGAGGTGGCTCACGCCTGTAATCCTAGCTACTTAGGAGGCTGAGATCCGAGCATCACGGTTCAAAGGCAGCCCGGGCACAGTAAGGCAACATCTGCTTCTGCAGAAGGCTGTGCCATCAGCTAGAAATCTGACAAGCAGGGCAAAGAGCAAGCAGGCAGGCTGCTCCCTATTTATCCCTGACACAGCAGACCCTGCCCTCTGCTGATTGGTCAAGCTCAGGTTCACAGCCTGCTGGTGATTGGCTAGTTTGAATAAGGAAAGATGTATTTACCTAAAATGATCATTAAACTATTTTAGAGCAATTTCAAAATATACCCCCAGGGGGCCGGGAGTTTGACCTAGTGATAGCGTGCTTGCCTAGCATGCACAAAGACCTGGGTTGGATTCCTTGGTACCACATACATAGAAAAGCCGGAAGTGGTGCTGTAGCTCAACTGGTAGAGCTGTAGTGTTAAGAAAATGCAAAGATAGTGCTCAGGCCCTGAGTTTAAGCCCCAGGATTGGAAAAAAGAATACCCACAGGGCTGGGAATGTGGCCTAGTGATAGAATGCTTGCCCAGCTTGCATGGAGCTTTGGGTTCGAGTCCTCAGAACCACATGAACAGAAAAAGCTAGAAGTGGCACTGTAGCTCAACTGGTAGAGCTTTGAGCAAAAAGAGCCGAGGGACAGTGCCCAGGCCCTGAGTTCAATCCCCAGGACTGGCAAAAAAACAAACAACAACAAAAAACCTTACCCATACCCTCTATTTCTTGAGCAATCTGACACACAGGCAGGCAGGCAGGCAGATAAAAAGACAGACAGGTGAGCGGGAAATACTCACCAGGTAGGCGATGACGTCATAACCTTGCTCCTTCAGCCACACGAGGATGCAGGACGTATCCAGACCTCCACTGTAGGCCAGAACCACGGAGCCCTTGCTGGACATTTTGCCTGAAAGGGCAGAGGAGCCTGTGAGCGCCCAGGTCCACCTCCTGGCCTTGCTCAGGCATGAGGGCCAGGCGCTCCTGCCTTCCTCTTGGCCTTGGGCTGCCTGCCCCTGGTTAGGAACAGCTGCATGCACCTCGTGCCCAGGGCCCCGACCCTGCACTGTCCACGCCCCACACCAGGTCCGGGGAAGGCCCTGGCAGTCTGCGGCCAGCAGGGGGGAGGCTATGTGTTTGGACCAATCTCTAGGGCTGAAGCTGGCTAGTATCAAAGGCCCAACTGTGTGTGTGTGTGTGTGTGTTCACACCAGTTAGGGGACTTGAACTCAGGGCCTGGGCGCTGTCCCTGGGCTTTTTGCTCTACCACTTGAGCCACAGCACCACTTCTGGTTTTGGAGATGGGCGTCTCAGGGACTTTCGTGCAGAGCTGGCTTTGAACTACAATCCTGAGATCTCTGCCTCCTCATTGGCTGGGATGATTCGTGAGCCACGAGTGGCCAGCCCGAGGCTGGCGTTGGACCAAGGCCAGTGGCCAATGAATGAGCAGCAGTGAGCACCAGGGCCGGAGCCTCCTTTGTCAGAACAGCTCTGTGTCATGCAGGACGGTGCCAGGCAGGGCCCGGGGGCCGGGGGGCACTGTCCTGGACCCCGCCGTCACCCCACTGAGCACTGGGTAGGGAGGCAAACGGCATACTCAGAGGTCCAGCGGTGAAGGTCACAGTCACTGTCTCTCTGGCTCTGACACCTGGCCTGCCATCCTAGCTACTCAGGAGGTGGAGAGCTGAGGATCACAGTTCAAAGCCAACTCACACAAGACTAATCCAGGGGACTCTCCATAACCATAACCAGCAACAAGCCAGAAGCAGAGCTGTGGCTCAAGTGGGAGAGTGTCAGCCTTGAGTGAAAAAGTTAAGCAAGAGCAAAAGGCCCCGAGTTTAAGCCTCACTGGCACAGAAAAAAAAGCAGCTTTGGCTCTGACCCAGCAGGCACCCCACCTGCAGGAGGCAGGGGGCAGGGCAGGGCCACCCCAGATGTGCCTCTCACCTGCAGCTCCTCCAGCCTGCTTCACTCCCCACAATTGCAACAACCTGTGCTTTCAAGTACAAGTGACTGAAGGGGACCCAGAGCCTTCGGATTAGACACTGGGGCTTCCCTATAGGCAGGCAAATGGAGAAACTGAGGCCCTGAGAGGGAAGGAGGCACAGCTCCTTAGACGCCTCCTCCTCACACTGCTAACAACTTTCCCCATTGAGAGTGGATGGCATTTTCATACCCACACTGCAGAAGACAGTCTAGAGACATGGGGTCAGCAGGCAGTGGGCAGTGGGTGTGGACCCCATATTCTGCCTCTGTGGCTGGGTAAGCAGATTTCTACGATGCGGGCCCGAGGGGAGGGTCAGCTGGGTTCCTTAGACGACACAGCTGGAAAGGTCAGGGTCTCCCAGGGCAGAACTATGGGAGCCTGGAAGGCCCAGTACCCACCACCACTTCCGCACTCTTTGACCCCGTGTGCCCCTCTCTCTGCTTGCGCTCAAAGGGCTTTCCCCGGGTGTCCAGTATGGTGCCCCAGGCAAGGACATGTAGGCAGGTGGACTTTGGAGCTTGAGCACGTGAAGTTGAAGTCTGGACACATCCCAGGGCCCTGCCAGCCAGCCAGTCAGCCCCAGGCCTCAGTCCCTGTTGCCCTTCAGACTTGAGAAAAAAACAGACCATGGAATGATGATGTGGCTGGGACAGAGACTGGTTTCCATCTCCCCTTCCATCCCTCTTTCCATGGGGCAACAATCGCTGTCCCCACCCCTGCAGGTTGCCCTGACATGGGATAGTAGGTCAGTAGAGGTGCCCCTGGCAGTAACAGCCAGCAACTGGCCTTGGAAGGTGGACAGACCAAGCAGGAAGCAGGAAGGTTCAAGGCAGGAAGTACCTGGGCTTGATTGACAGCCTGGGTTCCCTGGGTCAGAGTCTGTCTTCACAGCTGAACAAACCACTCTGCAAAAACAAAGGAACTTAATGGCTGGCACTGCAGCTGAGTCACATGGGGGCCATGAACCTGGCCCCTGCAGACCCCAGGCTTACGAATCTCACTGAGCTGGGAGTCTTGGGGTCCATGGGGCTCAGAGCCACCAGGCCAGCCCCCTACAGCCTCTGCCCTAGCAGGTACTGGGACCCATATGAAACCATGCCTCTTGCCTTGTTTTTATTTAAACTGTCCAATCTGGCAATTTTTTGGGGGGTGGGTGGCATCGAACTCAGGGCTTAGGTATTGTTCCTTAGCTGTTTGTGCTCAAAATAGTGCTCTACTACTTGAGCCACAGCTCTACTTCCTGCTTTCTAGTGGCTAATTGGAGATAAGAATCACAAAGACTCTCAGCCTCCTGAGTAATTAGGATTACAGGTACATGGTGTGAGCCACCAGCACCCAGCTAATTTGGTAAATTGTTGGGGATTTTTTTGTTGATGTTTTTTGCTTTCCAGTCCTGGGCCTGTCCCTGAGCTTTTGCTGAAGGCTAGCACTCTGCCATTTGAGCCACAGCACCACTTCCGGCCTCTTCTGTGTATGTAGTAATGAGGAATCGAACCCAAGGCTACAATGCATGCTAGGCAAGCACTCTACCACTGGGGCACATTCCCAGCTCCCTCAGCAAGTTTTGTTGTTCATGGGACTTGAACTCTGGGCCTGAGCACTGGCCCTGAGCTCTTCAGCTCAAGGCTACCACCCTACCTCTTGAACCCTAACACCACTTCTGGTTTTCTGGTGGTTGATTGGAGATAAGAATTTCAGTCTTTAGTGCCCAGGCTGGCTTTGAACCGTGATCCTCAGATCTCAGCCTCTTGAGTAGCTAGAATTACAGGCATGAACCACTGAACCTGGCTGTTGGCAAGTCTTGACAAGTGAATACCCAATGGGGACAACCCCATCTCCCTTCCATTTGGAACTGTCTGCATTGTACAGACATGGAAATGGAGGCTTGGGTTAAGGAACTTGCCGAGCTCCTACTTGGTTGGCGGCAGAGCTGGAACTCAAACCTCCATCAGCGGGTCTCATAAGGACAAGGCCACCTCTGTCTGGAAGGCTGGGCAATGGGTGGTCAGGGCGCCTCAGGGCTGAGATCCTAGCTGCATTCAGGTTCCTGTCCACCCAGGATTTTCCCAGCTCCCCAGGTAGTGTACTGTTGGCAGTCTGGCTCTAGCTGACAAGGTGGGAGGGCATTTCCTGAGGCTCCAGCCAGAACCACCTGGTCAGTACCCAGGGAATGTGTGCCAGGCACCCATCGGCACCCAAGAAAGCTCTACTAGCTTTCAAATATCAGAGCTGGCATCACAACAGCGTGGCAGTGTTTGGGGTCAGAAACATCTCATCTCCAGGTTCAGAGTTCCACTGCCACCTATTCACAAACAAAAGCCAGGGGAGTGCGTGCCCAGGCCACGCTGCCAGGTCCCTGGGCGGCCTTGGCCTGTTTCCCTTCACTCACGCCTCTTCCACACAGTAGAGGCCTGAACCACTTGTCACCAATACTCTTCTATTTCTCTGCATGTCCTGTGGGGCCCAGCTCAGAATTGCAGCTGTCTAAGCTGTTCTTCCAGACGCCCAGGTCCCTCATCCCCAGAAGAGTCTCCCCTATTTTGAGATTTCCTACTTCTAATGTTTCAGCCCAAGCACCGATGCCTTCCTTTTTGTCCCATAGAGATAGGCTGCAATTCCAACACTGACCAGAGGGAGCGCACCATCCTTTCAGACTATAGCTTAAGAGACTAATAGGTGTGATGCATTATACTCATAAACTGACATACTGAATTATAACCACTGCTTAAAGATGATTAAAATATCATTAAAAAAAGAGTCTAAGGGGCTGGGAGTTTGGCCCAGTGGTAGAGTGCTTGCCTAGCATGCACGAAGACCCGGGTTTGATTCCTCGGTACCACGTACATAGAAAAAAGCTGGAAATGGTGCTGAGGTTTAAGTGGTAGAGCTCTAGCCTTGAGAAAGTCCAAGGACAGTACTCAGGCCCTGAGCTCAAGCCCAGGACTGGCAAAAAAGAAAAAAAAAAGAGTCTAAGGCTGGGAGTTTGGCCTAGTGTTAGAGTGCTTGCCTAGCATACACAAAGACCTGGGTTCGATTTTTCGGTGACCACATGTGTAGAAAAAGCCAGAAGTGGTTCCGTGGCTCAAGTGGTAGAGCTCTAGCTTTGAGAAAGCCCGAGGACAGTGCTCAGGCCCTGAGTTCAAGCTAAGACTGGCCAAAAAAAAAAAAAAAAAAGAATCTGTCCTAGACTTTCACTTGAAAGAACTGGATCTCTTTACAAAATCTGGATTCTAACCAAACTTTATGGAAATGCCCCAAGGTGGCAGGCAGGGAGACTAAGCAGGTACCTGTCACCTGACTGGTGAGAGACATCCACAGTCTCTCCTAGGAACTGGAAAAAGTGAAAAGCACGTTGATTCTTCCCCCGCCCCTCCAGTACTGGGACTTAAACTCAGGGCCTTGCTATCTCAGGTGTCTTTTTCTACTCAAAGCTGGCTCTCTATCACTTGAGCCACATTTCACTTCCAGCTTTTTGGTGGTTAATTGGTGATAAATGTCTCACAGGCTTTGAGCAGAGATCCTCAGATCTCAGCCTAGGATTATAGGTGTGAGCCTTCAAGTCCTGGCTTGAAAAGCACTTTGTTTTTGTTGGTGGTGGGGCTTGAACTCTGGGCCTGGGCATTGTCCCTGTGCTCTTCACCTCAAAGCTACTGCCCTACCCCTGAGCCACAGCATCAATTCCGGTTTTCTGGCAATTAATTATACATAAAGAGTCTCATGAACTTTAGTGCCTGGGCTGACTTTGAACCACAATCCTCAGATCTCAGCCTCCTGAGTAGCTAGGATTACAGGTGTGAGCCATAGCATCCAGAAGTCTTTTCTTTTTCTTTTTTTTTCTTTTCTTTTTTTTGTTTTGCCAGTCCTCGACTTGAGCACTGTCCTTGGATTTTTCTCAAGGCTAGAGCTCTACCACTTGAGCCTCAGCACCACTTCCGGCTTTTTTTTTCTATGTATGTGGTACCGAACCCGGGTCTTCGTGCATGCTAGGCAAGCACTTTAACCACTAGGCCAAACTCCCGGCCCCTTCTTTTGCTTTCTTTCTTTCTTTCTTTCTTTCTTTCTTTCTTTCTTTCTTTCTTTCATTCTTTCTTTCTTTCTTTCTTTCTTTCGCCAGTCCTGGGTTTGAGCTCAGGGCCTGAGCACTGTCCTTGGATTTTTCTCAAGGCTAGAACTCTACCACTTGAGCCTCAGCACCACTTCCAGCTTTTTTTGTTTTTTGTTTTTTTTTTTTTATATATGTGGTACCAAGGAACCAAATCCGGGTCTTCACGCATGCTAGGCAAGCACTCTACCACTAGGCCAAACTCCCGGTCCAGTCTTTTCTTTTTCAATTATTTATTTTACTAATAACAGAGTACCTGTGGTAGCCTGGCCTACTCCAAATCTGGTGTGGGAGGGAGCCAGATTAATTTGCCTAATGCATTAACAACAAAAATGACAGAGCCTTTCAGACCCAGAATCCAGTGCGGTGCCCATTTGCACGTGTGTGCCCACAGGCAAGCCAGTCACTTCGGCTCAGTTCAGTGCTCAGAGAAGGCTCCTGGCTGTCTTGGCTGCTCTCCCAGGACCCAGGGAGAAGCTGAGACAGACCATGAAGAGCTGGCACAGCAGGTGGGTCTGGGGCTGGCTCCACCCCAAGGCTCTGAAGCCGGCAAGTGTGGACACTCCAGAGTGGTGGCTGGTGGTGGTCTTCCCTCGCTCTCCCACCCCATGCCAGGTTTCCCTGTGACTTGAGCAAGGCCTCCACCCCACCCCTGAGCCGCCCTGCCTGGGATGGAAGGCCAGGGAGACCTAGAGGAAGTGGGAGAGGCAGGGAGTGGGGAGAAAGGTCCACTTGCTTCCCAGCATGACGTCCCGGGGCCTCTGGTGTCGGGGCTGCGCTGTCGGCCTCCACCATCAGCTCTACCCCGGGCGCTGGGGACCCTGCCCTTCCAGTTCTGCGTCCGTCCCCACCCGCAGCCACAGCGCTGCCCCGCCCCGGCCTGAGGACGGAGGCGCAGTGGGGCGAGGGATCCAAGCCAGGCGCTCTCGTTCTAGGTCTAGGCGAAGTACGGGTCCGCTCCTGTCCAGACCCTGCACTGCCAAACACCCCGCTCCTCGAGGCCGGCGGCTGGCCTGGCCCTGGAGGTGTCCCTCCCCGGCGCAATCACCCTGCCTCCCTGGAGGGCGCAATCGCCGGAGGGCCGCAGGCGAAAGCGGCCTGGAGGTGGACGTTTCCTGCGGAGGGGCCCCTCCCACGAGCCCGGCCGGGCCCTCAGGAAACCAGACGGGCGGAGCCCGCCCCGACAGGGCAGGGAGCCCCGGCGTACAGCCAGGGTAAACTGAGGCCCACGGGAAGCACAGTGCTGGAGCCCCGGAGGGCACGGGGCTGAGATGGGGGAACTCTGCTCTCTCGGGGGTGACGGAGACGGGGGCCGAGGGTAAGGTGCGGCGGGAGCGTGGGAGTCTGGCGCTCCAAGGCCGCCATCTGGGGACACCCCCGCACCGAGGAGGGCGGGTCGGAGAGGGCAGACCGGAGGGCAGCCCCGGATGGCCCGCACGGGGACCCATGGCCCCTCCTGTTCCCCAGCCCCGGGCCCCCCAGGACCGGCGCCGTCGGGACCCAGCTGCCAGGTGTGTGCGCCACCCGACGGCGGGCGTCGGCCCTGCCGCGCCCCGAGCCCGGTGGGTCCGCCCAGTGCGCACCCCGTGGACAGCGGGCGCGCAGCCTCGGCCTCCGCGCCGCCCGCTCGGGCCGGGTCGCGGCGGGTGAGATGGGGGAGCAGAGCGGGGCCAGCGAGATGGAGGGGCTCCTTACCGGGTGGCAGACGGCGGCCGTGGCGAGCAGCAGAACAGGGCTGAGAGAGCCAGGCGCCTCGGATTATAAGAGCAGGGCCCGGGGCAGGGCGGGGGCGCTGGGACACGTGGGGACACGCGCGCGCGAGGCCCCGCCCCGGCCGGGCCCCCGCGGGGAGCCTCTCAGAGTCCAGGCCGGGTGGGCGTGGCCAGGCTTTCCCTCCCTCCGGCCCCGCCCCCTTCCCCGGAGTCCAGGCCGGGTGGGCGTGGCCAGATTTTCCCTCCCTCCGGCCCCGCCCCTTTCCCCGGAGTCCAGGCCGGGTGGGCGTGGCCAGGCCGGTCCCTCTCTGACCCCGCCCACTTCTCCCGCTGCAAACCGCAGTCCTGGCCCGGGTGGGCGTGGCTGTGCCTTTCCCTCCCTCCGGCCCCGCCCCTCCCCATTCCCAGCCCCACCCCCACCGGGCGGGGCCGGGGTCACAGCGCCCTCGCGGCCTCCCTGCGGCGCACGAGCCGGCGTGGGCGCCCGGAGCGCGGGCCCGCGGCCCCGCCAGGGGGCCCGTGGCACCCCGGAACCCTCGTCTCTAGCAGAGGTCGAAGCTGTCCGGCGAAGGACTGGACGCCTGGAGATTGGAAGGTGTTCAAAGCGCAAAGTTGCCCAGCTCCGGGGAGCTTCGTGCCCGCGTTTGCCCCGGGCGTCCTGTGCCTTTCTGGGCCCCCCAGAGCCGGGCACCTGCCCCAATCTGCCCGCCTCCTCCAGGGCGCCCAGGAAAGGGTGACTAAGGCCGGCCGGCGCTGGCCACAGGGGGTCGCGGGGCGCAGCCTGGGAGCCGTGCCCACCAGGGACCGACAGACCCGGATCCGCGGCCGGTCAAGGCCTGCGCCTGAGCGAGGGGGCCCAGCCGCCACCTCCTTCGCGGTCAGACGCTCCGTGCGGCCGCGGGCAGGGTCCCTGGAGCCGCCGCCCGAAGCAGTGGCTGTGGACGCGTCTAGGAGCCGGGAGGTGTCAGAGACACCCAGCTCCTGGTACCCGACCCCCGCTCTAACCACGTGCGCATGGGTGCCCGGAGCAGCTGGAAGCGCCCTCCTGCCAGGAGCTAGCTCCACTCCCTTCCCGGGCTTGCCCCGGGCTTGGAGACTGCTCTGAGACTAACACAGACGGAAATGCAGAGGACCATAAGTACATAAATGTTTATAGCAGCAGTGTGTGGCCTGAGGGTTTTTCCTATTTAATGCCAGCCGGGGGCAGGGCTAGTTTTGGCCAGTTTTCATACTATCTCCAGATTACCCTATAGGAAATAACCATTATTATTATTATCCCTGTCTTACAGGTGGGGAAGGGGGGGCGGTCTCAAGATCACACAGCTCATTAAATGATGTAACAGAACTAGAATCCAGTTGCTGGACCTCTGGTCCACACAGTCTCTGCTCAGACTCTGAATGGAGCTGAGATTCCAATCCTAGGTTTTTTGAATGCTTGGCTGGCACCCATGGCTCACACCTGTAATCCTAGCTACTCAAGAGGCTGAGATTTGAGGATCAAAGTTCAAAGCAAACCTAGGCAGAAAATCTATGAGACGGGCCGAGAGTTTGGTCTTGTGGTTAAAGTGCTTGCCTAGCATGCACAAAGACCCGGGTTCGATTCCTTGGTACCACATACATACAAAAAAGCCGGAAGTGGTGCTGAGGCTCAAGTGGTAGAGTTCTAGCCTTGAGAAAGTCCAAGGACAGCGCTCAGGCCCTGAGCTCAAGACTAGGACTGGAAAAAAAAAAAAAAAAAAAAAAAAGAAAGAAAATCTGTGAGACTCTGATTTCCAATTAACTATCAAAAAGCTGGAAATAGAGCAGTGGTTCAGGTGGTTTTGAGCTAAAAAGCTATGGGATATTATCCAGGCTCTGAGTTCAAGGCCCAGTAACCCCCCCCGCCACGCACACATGTACATGCAAAATCTTTGTAACCTATGGACTGAAGTGGGCATGGTAGCACATGCCTAAAATTCTAGCTATTTAGGAAGCTGAAGCTGGATATAGGGAGTTCAAGACTGGCCTGGGTGATATAGTGAAAATCTGTCTAAAAAACAAAACAAAACAAAAAAACTGCTGCTGGTGACTTGTATCTGTAACCCTTGCTACTTAGGGGGCTGAGATCTAAGGATCATACTTCAAAGCCAGCCCAGGCAGAGAGCACTGTGGCTCATGTGGTAGAGTGCTAGCCTTGAGCAAAAAGGAGCTCAGGGATGGCACCTAAGCCCAGAGTTTGAGCCCCAGGACTGGAAACACTCTTTCTCTCTCTCTCTCTCTCTCTCTCTCTCTCTCTCTCTCTCTCTCTCTCTCTCTCTCCCTCTTTCAAGACCCAGAGCTGGGAATTTCTTCAGCAAACGAGGGCTCCAAACGGAGCCTGCGGGTGGACACTCTTCAGTTGTAGCTGGCCTGAAGAAGGCCTGGGGTCTGTGACAAAGGTGCGAGCAACATGCCTGTCCCATGGGATAGCACTTTCATGGGTTAGGGATGGTTGTTGCTGGACCAAACTCTAAGATGACTGTTTTACTGGATGCCTTGGGTGGATTGACAGGCAGAGACCTGTTCTCAGGCAAAGGCCCAAGTCATTTATTCAGGGTAGACCTGGCATGCCGGGACATCTTTGATGGTAGTAAGAAGTCCTCCCTTTCCATGGAAGTACCAAAGGAATCAGAGTTAAATTGTCTGAGCTCTCCTTTATGGTTGTCAGTGCCCAATCCTTGCTGATCTTCTTTCAAATTTAATTCATATATTTGCCAGTCCTGGGGCTTCAAGTCAGTCCTGGGCACTGTCCCTGAGACACAGCACCACTTCTGGTACTGAGGAATGGAACCCAGAGCTTCATGCAGGCTAGGCACACACTCTAGCACTAAGCCACATTCCCAGCCCCATTTCAGGGTTTTGTGTGACACAATGATATGATAGACAGTTTTACTTTTCCCTTTCTTCCCTTTGTGCCTTTTTTTTTTCTTGCCTTATTACAGAAGTGGCAATTTCCAGTAGAACTGAATTCGTTTGGTTAAGGCATCTATGACATAAACTTATTTTGCTCTCACAGACCTTTGCTTATACTGGGGTTTAGACTCCAGGGGCTCAGGCTCTCTGGACTTGCTTGTTCAGCTGGCACTCTACCACTTGAGTCTTATCTACAGCTCTGTTTATTGATGGTAAAAATGTGTGAAATGCTATGTCTACATTTGTTGAAAATATATAGTTTGTGCTTTGAATCTACAAATGTGGTGAATTGATGGGTTGGCTCTCAGGAATTGAATCAAACTTACATCAACATGAATTTTAATATTTTTACATATTTTAATCTTTTAATTATGTCGACATGAATTTTTATATTTTTACAACAAAAAGAGATGCAGAGGGAAGTGTTGGGATAAAATGAGACACTACACATTGTGTAGACTTCTTGCTTGTTTGACACAGGGGCCTCCTTATGTAATTCAGGTGTCCTGAAACTTGGGATCCTTCTGTTTTGACCTTTGAAGTGCTGAGATTACAGGCAGGTAGCACCACACTTGGCTGGTTTTTGTTTAGTTTTGTTTTTTTGCTTAAGTATGTATCTTTATGAAGAACTGGAAATTTGAACTCTGACAATTGCTGATAAGCAGAGAACTACTGAGTTTTTGTTTGTTTTTAGCTATAATAATGATGCCACTGTAGTTACTTTGGTGAAAACACTTGCTGAGTTTTAGAGATGCCTATATAGAGATACTAATGACTGGAATGACATTACAAGAGTTTTGGTGATCTGAGCCAGGGACCTGCATTTCTTCTCTGGCCCTGCCTCACTTACTGTGCTTGTGGTAAGAGTCTCCTTTGGTTCATTTTTATATAAAAGGCTCTTTCTTGCCCTGTGGTCTTCTTACTTGCTGTTCCTCAGAGATGAACCTGTAGTCTCTTCCCTGTCCATAAGCTCCCGTCACAAGCTGGCTTGCCACCACAGAGCAGAGATGTATCACCCACAGGACAGGAGAGCATGAAGCAGGTTCTGGGCCCTCCTTCCTTCATTTCGAGGTCTTCTTAGCCTAGCTGGCCATGGCTCTGCTGTATCTTTGTGGGGACAGCTTGACAGTTTTCCTGAGGTAGAGCAGGGAATGGAGGTGTGGTAAGAAACAGCTTGGGATACAAAAAGCTTGAAACAAATACAGGAGGAGACAGCTCTTATCCATTATGCTCCCTTAAGATAAAGGAGCCAAAGTTGTTTTAGGAGGAAATGAGGCCGGATAGACTAGGGAAGTGACCTGGTGAAGGTACTCAGAAACTAGGTATAGAGACTACCTTTGCCTGAGAGAGAGGCGGAATGCCTTCCTTATCTCAAGGGTTCGCATCTGTTTTAAGGCTAGAGGCATTCTTCACTGGAGAGAATGCCTCAACAGGCTGGAGCTCTTAGTGTAGTGCTAGGAGTGTTTAGAGCAAAAGACAATTGCTTAGAGCGCTGTCCTCGCGTACCTTTGAAGTCCTGACCCCAGCCTTTCATATCCAAGGGCAGTCCTCCTCTGCTTTTCCTAGCTGCTCCGTCTACTTTGTCTGCCTGCCTGCCTGCTTACTTCAAAAAGCTCTTCCAAGTTTTCTTACCATTATGACTATTCCAGAAATTATTATGTGATTCAAGTCAAGGACCCTAAGTCCTTTCTTCTAGAGGGAAACTTCACAAACATTTCTGCCTGTCCTCACCACGCATGCCCAGTGCCAGATCCTCATTGTGAAACTGGGTTTTTAGACCCAGGGCTCAAAGTCCTGTGGGGTCCAGCCACTCACCCTGATATACCAAGTACAGAGATGGGGTGAGCTGGACGCTAGTGGCTCACCCTGTTCTTCTAGCTACTCAGGAGGCTGAGATCCGAGGATCATGGTTCAAAGCCAGCATGGGCAGCAACGTCCATAAGATTGTCTTCAGCTAACCATCAGAAAACTGGTAGTGTCGCTGTGGCTTAAGATGAGGTCAGGAATAGTATCCAGGCCCTGAGTTCAAGCCCCACCACCAAGAGACAAAAGGCGGGGGAGAGAGAGAGAGAAGGACAGAGAGAAATGTATTCCACGGCACTATGGGAAGCTAGCATGAAGTACATCTTCAAGCCTTCTTTAGGATACAGACAAATAGAGAGGGCTTGGGAAAGGGGGTGAAAAAAGTAGGCCTCGGGGCTCAGGTGTGGCCCCGCTGACTTGGCGGATCTCTTGAGGAGGAAAGCAACGTTGGTCTGAGTGGTTGTAAAGTGGCTTCAGGAGGGATTCACAGATATAGATGCAAAGTGTGTGTGTGTGTGTGTGTGTGTGTGTGTGTGTGTGTGTGTGTGTGTGTGTTGGGGGGGGAGCTAGGTGCTAGTGCTTAGTTAATTTACAGGCCAGCGAAAGAAGCTTTGAAATTGTGTCTTCAGTAGCACCTGGCCTGGACTGGAGAGGTGAGGCTGGGGGCTTGTGATCTCATGGAATCTCGCAGTGACCTATGATGTCCACGCTGTTAGGAAAGTGGGGGAGAATGGAAAAGAAACAGGCCGGACTCCCTCATCCAGAGGCAAGGTCAGTGCATTGTCAGCAAAAGGGCACAGACCTTCCCACAGGTCTGGAGGTCACGTGAGGGACTGGATGTTGGAGTGAGCGTAATAGGGGCTTAACAAGGAAGCAGAAAATAAAAGTGGGCCATGGTTCCTTTGGGACCAAGGGCGGTGTCCTCATCAGGCCCACTCTGGGCCTGGAATGCTCCACCTGGGGTGAGGGGCTATTATCTCCTGGGGGGCCAAGGGCAACTTCCTGGCTCCTGCCTGCAGAGAGGTATGCGGTCAGGCCTGTTTGTGTGCCCCTGGGGTCTTGCTTGACCTGAGGGAAGAAGGTGGAAGTCAGTCCTTCATATTCCATCTTTAGATACGTGAGAAGATTAGCTGAGCGGGGAGAGGCAAGTCTTCCCCACAGCGCCTGTGGGCAGAGCTGCCATCCTCCCTCGGCCGCCAAGGGCAGCAGGGCTGTGCAGTCCCCACGGACATCTCATGGTCAGGGCCATGAAACTCCCTTGCACTGTCCAGGCCTCTACAGAATGATCAGAGAGAGAATGACCTCACTTTCCACCCAGAGGAACACAGAGTCCAGCAGCTGGTTCTTGGAAATGCTGCATCTGGGAGTTTAATGAGTGACCGCACGCAGAGCTGTTTTTCACTCCTGCTCTGGAGGCCAGGTGGCCAGGGGGACTGGGTGGGTGGTTGGATGAGCCCCTGGCCAATGACCTCTGACAGTGGGAATGCAGAAATGGACAACACCTCTCGTCAGAGCTGGCCGCTATGCCAGTGGGTAGAGCCTCTGCGGCATAGCTGCCCCATGGGTGGGGGAGGGCAGTGGGTCAGAGCCCAAGTCAAGCCTAGGCTATCAGTGGTTTGTACCATGGTAGAGGCAAAGCATCCATTTGAACCAGCCTCTGTCTGTAAGTCACAGCTCCAAACAGATTGGGAGCAGAGGTGGGAGGAAGGGGAGGAGGAGGAAGAGAAGGAGGCTGGAGGGGGGGCAGGCTGGACTTTAGAGACACATTCTTTTTCCGTTCCTTAGGTCCCAGCTCTCTATTCCATCCTCCTTCCCCACTGGGACTGCCTGAATGCCTCTGGGTGCCAGGAGGGTCTGGTTGAGTCCTCTATTCCCTTGTCTGTGACATGGGACATGATTGCCTGCTTCTGGAGCTCCTGGAAAAGTAAAATAAACTCAAGTTCCTAAGACACTAGACAATCAGGCAGTAATAGTTTCACAAACTTGAAAGGCCCAAGTAAGATGGGAGAGTAGCCCACAGGAAAACTCAAGTGGGAAAGCTCAGGAGGTGGCCCCTCCTCTGTTTGTCTTCCACCCAGATCTAATCATATCTCTTGTCTTGGGCTGCAAAGTCTGGAAAAAAATTAACAGCCCAGCAAAGAGCAGGGCTCAAGTTCTGACCCCTGGCCCCTAGGGTTACACAAAGAGAGGTGTTAAGCCTAAGCAGTTTTCACAGGTGGGGTCTGGGCCAATGGGGTTGGAGAACCTGGGAAGCCCTGCCCCCACCTCTCCTCCACCCAGCTGGAATTCCTCCACACGGGGGCAGGGGCTTTTAGATTATAAGGGGGGTAAAGGAGGGGGGAGGGAATCACTGAGTATGAAAATGATCATGAACTTGAAATGTAAGCTTCCACCAATAAAGTTTTATTGGCACAGGCCACGCCCATTCCGTTTGTGTGTCCTCTGTGGCAGCCTTGCTCAGCAAGGACAGAGTAATAGTTGCAACAGAAACTGGATGTTCTGAAAAGTCCCAAATATTTATGCCTGACCCTTTACCAAAGAACATAAGCAGAGCCCAGGCTGTGTAAGTAAGCGAGGGTAGGCGGCTCACCTGCGTAATCCCAGCTGAGATCTGGGAATCGAGGTTTGACATCCAGACTGACCACTCTTTCGCCAATTAACCACCAAAAGAACAGAAATAGAGGTGTGGTTCAAGTGGTAGAGAGCTACCTTTTAACAAAAATCCAGGGGAGGGCCAGAGACTCTTAAATTCAAGTTCCAGTACCCCTCTCCCCTACAGAAAGACTCGGGGTAGAGTCTTCAACCAGTCTCTCATGGTCAGGTGACTGAGTAACCTATCTCTCCTGGATTTCACCTACTGCTCTGCTTGCTTTCCTCATGGTCCAGATGAGAAACTGTGCTGAGGCAGGCTCTCAGAGGCTGCTTCTGGATGGCAGCTGGCAAAAAGGAGACCACCAAGGAGCATGCCAGCCCAGGAGATGGAAACAAGTGCAGGGGAGAGGAGTAGAGCACACGGGAGCCATACCACCAAGCCTGGCTTTTTGATGCTGATTATGGAGCTGGAATCATGGAGATGTTTCTGATTTTTCTGTCTCAACTGGACTGGCTTTATACTTTGATCCTCTAGATCTCAGCCTCCTGAGCAGCTAGGATTATAGGTGTGAGCTGCCAGCCAGCACCTAGCTTTAAATATTATTCTTTAGAATTACAAGGAACACTTACTTATTTTTGGTACTACATATGGCCGGGCAGCATTTAATTGTCATCAATCCCCCTGGGCTATGTGGGGGAGGTAAGGAAGACCTACTGCAATATTGAAGGAGGGAGAATGTGGCTTAGTGGCCTAGCATGCATGAAGCCCTGGGTTCAATTCCTCAATACCACCTATACAGATAAATTAGACGTGGCACTGTGGCTCAAGTGGTAGAGTGCTAGCCTTAAGCTAAAAAAGAAGCTCAGGGACAGTGCCCAGTCCTTGAGTTCAAACCCCAGGACTGGCACCAAAACCAAAAATGTATTGCACAGCCAACAGAAAGGTGCGTGAGGGCACACTATAGACACCTTGAGTGCGACCATGTGGAGCCCCTGGCTTGGGAGGGGAACGTGGTGGTCTCTTCTCAGCCAGAGCTCCTGCTTACCGGAGCAAAAAGAAAACCACATCAGGAAACCAAATGGATTACGAAGGACTCATTTTATGCTCGCAGGCGCCCTGGGCCCCCTCCCCACGGCCCCGCCTGGCTGGCCAGCCCTGCGGCCCCGGCCGGGGGTCAAGGCTGCTGGCTGACGGCGCAGGCTGACGCACGCACCAGCGCTCTGCTGTCCCGCGGGTGTGCAGGGCGCCCGTGGGGTCGCAGCCCTGCCTGGGCCCCCTCGGTCCGCCCTCAGTAGGGGTAGGGGGAGACAGCGATGAGCAGCACGTAGAGGCTCTGCCTGCGGGGCGCCTCGGCTTGCACGGTGAGCCGGTAGAGGCCGGGCCGCGTGAGCGCGCGCCGCGTGTAGACGGCGCCCTGCCCGGGGCGCAGCGGGCGCAGGGCGAAGGGGCTGCGCGGGTCGGGCTGCAGCACGCGGAGCTCGGTGCGGTTGGCGGGGACCCCGGCGTCGGAGAAGGCGGCCAGGCGGGCCACGTCGTGGCGGGCGCGCACGCCCAGGGGCAGCGGCAGCAGCCGGTACTGCAGGGTGGACGCGCCCTGGGCGCTGCAGTCCTGCGAGCAGCGGCGGAAGCAGGTCCTGCACGGACAGACGGACCAGACGAACCGATGAGGCCCCGTGGCCGTGGAGCCAGCGCCACCCATCAGACCTCGCCTCTGCCGGGCTCTGCGTCCCCTCCTTTCCCGCCAGCCCGTCCAGGAGCAGAAGGCGCTGCGCTCTTTATTCCGCAGCAAGGGCGCTCGAGCCTCCTCCGCACGGCCCTCTGCAGAAACTGAGTCACCCGCCGTGTCTGCGGTGCGGGGGTGGAGGCTCAAAGGCGCCATTCCAGTTCAGCCTTGCCCAGTCCTCCTCCCCCAGGGCAAAGTTCAGCTAAGTTCCAGAACAGATTTCCAGCATGCACAGTGAGCCTGCCCACGGCCCTCCAGCCTCTGCGCCTTCATGAGAACCTCTGCCTGGCCCGGGGGTTGGGGGGCATGTCTGGTTGGGCCGTGACCTGCCGTGTCCTAGGAGAGGGGTCCCACTGCCAGCACGGCTCCTGGCAGACAATGTGCCACCCACCATCCCTTGCTCCTGTCCTGCCCCGCTCAGCCCTTACCCGGGGCTGGAGCCCTGCCGGTAGGTGGCGGGGCAAGGCGTGTCCACACATTGGTAGCTGCCCCGGGTGTTGAAGCACATCTGGCCAGGTTCACACTCGATGCCGTCCTCCTCGCACTCGTTGATGTCTGGGCAGAGGGTAGCGGGCGATGAGGAGATGCACCCCCCCGGGAAGGGCAGGAACCAGGAAGGGCATACAGGGGTGAAGAAGCACTGGCCAGAGGACCAACCACGCAGGCAGCCCCTCCCATCCCCCTAGGGGCTGGTGGGAGTCAGTCGGGGAGAAGAATAGAGAGAGGGCTGTGGGGATGGCCCAGAGTGCCCAGGAGGGGTGCCCCCCCTTGTCTCCTTCCTGGGAGCATCCACTGACACCCTGGAGAGTGTGGGGGGGACAAGAAGGGCACCCACTCAACAGGGCTGAGGGTCCTATGGTGCCAGCTGCACCCATGTACATAAGGAAAAGTAGACCCAACATGGGGTTCGAGGACATTAAGACTGCGGGCAGCCAGGGCGCCCGTCATCCTAGCTACTCAGGAGGCTCAGTTCTGAGGGCAGCAGTTTGAAGTCAGCTCCCACAGGAAAGCTCATGAGACTCTTATCTCCAATTAATCAGCAAAAAGCCAGAAGTGGAGCTGTGGCCCAAGTGGTAGAGTGCCAGCCTTGAGCATAAAAGATCAGGGACAGCGCTCAGGCCCTGAGGTCAAGCCCAAGCCTGGTCGGTCTGTCTGTCTGTCTGTCTGTCTGTCTCTCTCTCTCTCTCTCTCTCTCTCTCTCACACACACACACACACACACACACACACAAACACACACCAGCCACCAACAGCCACTGTGCCCATCCTCTCAGGCCTCACTTCAGCCATCTGCAGGGGTGCAGTATGACTGTGTGAACCCTCAGAAGGTTGAGGCTCAGCGAGGTAGAGAAAGTTTCCTAGAGACCCATAGCAGAGCTAGGCTGGCCCGGAGGGAAGCTTTGAGTTCTGCCTTGCATAGCCTGGGGGCCACGCCTAGCTGGGGTGGCCAGGGGCTCCCCACCTTCCCCCCATGGCATCTGGGCAGGGACTCAGGCCCAGCTGTGTCTGGGAGGTGATGACCGCTTCTCACCCTGGCAGGTCTTCCCGCTGGGAAGGAGGCGGTAGCCGGAGGGACACAGGCACTGGTAGCTGCCCTCAGTGTTCCGGCAGGCATGCTGGCACAAGCTCCGAACACGACACTCATCGAGGTCTGGTGCCGGCAGAGATGGGGCAGTCACAGAGTCACACAAGCCTTCCCACCTACCTCCTGCCCCTTGGCTCTGCCCAGCTGCACCCAGCCCCTGCTCCAGATGTCCCTGAGCTTGGAGAGATCAGAGACTCTGCCCTGCCCCACCTCGGGCTCAAGCAACCCCTTCCCCACCACTGCCCCTTGTGGTGCCCGACAGCCTGTCTCTGCTTTGCCCATCTCTGCCACCTGTGCAGCTTCAAGGTCCAGAAGCTATCCTGACTCGAACCCTCTGTTTCTGCCCGTCACTCCTCATTCCCCCGTGATCTGGAACATTCTGTCCCTCCCAAAGTCCCTCCTTGACTCTTTTACTCTGAGTGCCAAGGAGGCCCTGCTCACCAGCACAGTCAAGGCCACGTGGCTCCATGGGGGAAGGAGACACCTCACAAGGGCTTGTAAGCCCCAAGCCCAAAGCTCAGGATACGTGCAGGTGGGATGGTCCACCTTACCTGTGCAAAGGCCATTCTGCCGGATGAAACCAGGGGGGCACCATGCCCGGCCTGAGCTGCTCAGGGCCCCCAGCCCTGGCCAGAGGGAGAGCCAGGCATGGTAGGAGCTGCCCAGGACCGGGGCTCGAGGCCGCAGCCAGGGCCCCAAGGGGCCCCCGTGGCTGACAGCGGTTACATTTTGTTCGCTGTGCTCCAATGGAACACAGGCCTTGCCATCCCACAGGAGGGCCTGGCCTGGTGGGCACAGACAGCGGTACCCGCCCTGGAGGTTGTGGCACTGGTGGGCGCAGGGCCTGGGCAGCTGCAAGCACTCGTTGATATCTGTGAAGGGGAGGGGCAGGTGAAGAGGGTGGCTCGGACTTCTTTTTGTGTGTGCTGGTCCTGGGGCTTGAACTCAGGACCCAGACACTGTCCATGAGTTTTTTTTTTTTTTTTCTTTTTTGCCAGTCCTGGGCTTGAGCTCAGGGCCTGAGCACTGTCCTTGGGCTTTCTCAAGGCTAGAGCTCTACCACTTGAGCCTCAGCACCACTTCCGGCTTTTTCTATATATGTGGTAATGGAGGAATTGAACCCGGGTCTTCGTGCATGCTAGGCAGGCACTCTACTGCTAGGCCAAGCTTTTTTGTTTTTTAACTGAAGCTTAGCACTCTACCACTTGAGCCAAAGTTCCACTTCCGACTTCTTAGTGGTTAATTATTTGGATATAAGAGTCCCATGGGCTTTCCTGCTTGGGTTGGCTTTGAACTGTGCTCCTTAGATCATCCTCTGGAGTACCTGGGATTATAGGTGTGACCCACCAGCGCTCAACTTTTTTGGTAGGTGAGGGGGTCAGTACTGGGGCTTGAACTCAGGCCCTCGCACTCTCACTTGGTTTTTTCTACTCAAGGTTGGCAATGTACCACTTGAGCTTCAGCTCTGACTTTTTGCTGCTGAATTGGAGAATTGCCTCTCAGGAAGCCTCGTGCTTCTCACACATTCGTGGTGCTCTCCAGGCTGGCCTGGGGTGGCCTCTTCACCAGCCTCCCCTCTGACCCCGGCTCTGCACTCTGACACCCACTTCCCCTGCTGGGCATCACCACAGGCTCCTATGTGCCCAGCCCCAGGCCCCTGACATTTCCGTCTCCCTCCCTGCTTCTCTGAGGCCCATTTTGTCCTCCTGGCCTTAGGGAGGTGACTCCTCAGGGCTGAGCTGGCCTCTGCTGCCCCTGGTCATTCTCAGAACCCACGGTTGCCAGGAATACCCACTGCTCCAAGCCAGGGTTGCTGACCAGGCTATAGGCGGCCCCATACCTAGGCAGGGCAGGCCTGGGCCCTGCAGATGGTACCCCCGGGGGCAGCTGCAATGGTGGCCGCCGGCAGTGTTCTCACAAAGCTGGCTGGAGTGACATTCATCCAACCGTTCCAAGCATTCATCTACATCTGGGGAGCAGGGATGTGGTCAGGGCAGGTGCTCCCCAAGGCCCTCCTCCACATCTGGGGACAGGGGTGTGGTCAGGGCGGGGTGCTCCCCACGTCCCTCCTCCACATCTGGGGAGCAGGGGTGTGGTCAGGGCGGGGTGCTCCCCAAGTCCCTCCTCCACATCTGGGAAGCAGGGGTTTGTCAGGGCGGGGTGCTCCCCAAGTCCCTCCTCAGCTGCCCACTAGCTCTTACTCACCCCAGCCCTGTCTGAGGGCCAGGGAGGAGGACTGGCTACAACCCCTAAGTTCAAGGTCACCATGTTTTCCCTCCCTTGGCCTGTCCCCAAGGAGCCAGAAGCACAGAATGTGAGGTGAGGAGGATCCTAAAGGTCATCCACCCAGTGGTGGCCCCTAGGGTTCAGCCTCAGGTCAGCTGATCCACAGTGACAGCTGGGTATCCCGAGGCTGGGCCCTGACCCAGGGCACGGGGGGAGCAGGGGAGTGGCAGCAGACGTGGCTTCGGTTGCTACCCCTAACCTGATTTCTCCCCTCATGAACAGATGACCCAAGGAGAGACTCTGTCACCTTCACAGCTGGCCCCATCAGCTGCCACCCGGAAGCCAGGCCCGCAGTCGGGGAGGCAGTGGTAGGACCCGAGCAGGTTCACACAGCGCTGGCCCTCAAGGCAGAGGCGGGCCTCCCACGCACACTCGTCCACGTCTGGAGGCAGACCAGGCAGACAGCTACAGGAACACACAGACCCCAGCCCCTGCCCCTGTCCCCGCCCGGCCGACCCACACGGGGTTCAACCTGGCAGAGGAGCACAGAGGCCCCAGCCCTCTCCTACTGCCTGCCACCTGCCATTCTGTCCTCTATGCACAGCCCATCAGGGGACCAGAGGACCCTAGCCTGCAGCTCCAGACCTGGAGCCCTGAAGGGAGGATCCCAGTGTGTGAGCACAGTGAGTGTGGAGTGGGCACACGTCTCTGTCACCAGACCACCATCACCCCTCACTCTTGGCCTCTCCATACCATCCAATGGTATGGATGTCTTCAGGAATGGGGGTAGGGTATCCCCTGGGTCTGGAGACTCTGCTGCACACCTGAGCCAGGTGGGAGCAGTGCCACCTGGGCCCACCCACCTCTGCAGCTCCTGCCATCCCGCGTCAGAGTGAATCCTTCCGGGCAGGAGCAGGAGAAGCGGCCAGGGGCGTTGTGGCAGCTGTGGGAGCAGGGGCTGGGGCCCCTGGAACACTCGTCCCTGTCTGGGCAGGAAGAGAGACAGGGGTCTCTATCCACAGGCCCTCCTGCCAGCTGGCTGGGACAGGACATGCATGCCAGGCTGGAGGCCTCCCGTCTCCATGCTGGAGTTGGGGTGAGGGGTGCTCACCCACACAAAAGGTGCCTTGGGTGTCCAGCTCAAAGCCCTCTGGGCAACCAACACCATTTTCCTCTGCAAGGGAAAGCAACCGGTCCTGAGGACATGGAAACTGCACTCCATTCCCCAGCCATAGTCTGGCCATAGTCCAGGCTTCCTCCTGGGATGGGGAGTGGCCCCCAGGAGACATGTATACTTGTATAAGTATACCCCAGGGGTTCCCAGCGGGGGCAACCTCCGAGAAACCCCTAGAGAGAAGTAGAAAGCAGGAGGAAGGGCTGAGTGGCCTGGTGGCTCACACCTGCAATCCTGGCTGAAATCTCAGAATCCCCCAGTTTGAAGCCAGCCTGAACCAAAAACTCTATGAGATTTCTCTCTCTCCAATTCACTAGCAAAAAGCCAGAAGTGAAGCTATGGCTCAAACGGTACAGTACCAGCCTTGAGAGAGAAAATAAAAAGTCCTAGGACCAGCATCCAAAAAAAAAAAAGATAGGACAAGATCAAGTGGAATGTCACACGTGCAGAATTCTTTGTGGGGCTTTCACGGCAGTACCTGAACTGCTCCATCCTGCGAGACTGGACGAATCACGTCCATATGCAGATGGAATGGGCCAAGGGAGAGCCAGCACATGGCCCCCAGGGCCCTATAGCTGGAAAGCCAGCCACATGGGATTTGAGCCTGACCCCTTGGTTCTATTCTTGCTCAATGTTCTAGAGCCCTTTGGGATCTCAGGTAATGCTGACGTGTCCTGGAACATGCATAGATGGAGATGTCGGGTGGGTCCAGGTGGGCCTCAGGAACTCCAGTGCGGGCAGGGGAGTCCTAGGTGGACCCATGGGAAGAGAGTATGGGGCGTGGCTTGACTTGAATACCAGCCCGGGGGAGGGGCGGGGCAGGGTCATCTTCTTGAGGCCCTAGGGAATGGCTCTGGAGGTTATAGCTTTATCCCTGTGGGACTGGGGGGTGGAGGTGGAGGAGAGGCCAGCTAGGAGGGGACAGTGCACGGGAGGGGGGCAGTTAACCTGCTGCATCTGGGCCCCTGGGAGCCTTTAGCCAGAGCCATGGGGGTACAGACAAGGGGAGGGCGGCGTACCAGCCTGCAGGGCTGTGGTGAGCTGGAAGCGCAGGGCCTGGGCCTCAGGGTCAAAGGCTGAGCTGATACGGGAGGCCCGCAGGTGCTGCACCAGCTGTGGCTGGGGCCCCCGGGCCGCATCGTACCGGATGCTGTGGTTGCAGCGCAGGGCTGCGGGCTGGCCGTTGTGGAGGAAGCGCTGTGTGGCACCCACGAACAGCTGGCCAGGGCCTGTCTGCACGTAGTGTTCCTCGAAGTCCTGCAGGATGGGGAGTGAGTGGGGGTGCCTGGAGTTGGAACTCAGGGGACGGGGTGAGATCTGGGGAGAGGCCCAGGGGCAGGTGTGTGGCTCCAGAGTCTATCTCTGAACTCCGATCCGGGTTCATGACCACCTGCTAGTGGAGCCCAAGTCCAAGGGCAGCTGGGGGTCAGGAAGGGGCGCGGCCTGTCAGCCTCGGGCTGCGTGGACATTGGAAGGCTCACCTGCAGGAGAAGGTCCGCCTCGGCCAGGCTCTCGGGAATGGCGCCGTGGACCACCACGTCCAGAAGCAGGAATCCGTGGGCATCCAAGCCCCGAGCTGCCTGGGTCAGCACAAGTAGCTCCCCTGCAATCCACCCGCCCCCCCGCCTGTGGTCAGCTGGGAGAGGTCCTGGGTGCAGGCTTCGGCTCCCACCTCGGGGAGGACTCTGCTCACCTGTAGCAAACTCCACATGTGACTCCTGCCGGAAGTGGCCACCCGTCAGGGATTGGCCATTTAGGGCCGATCCACTCTCTCCAGCCAGGGCCCAGTAGATGGGGGAGATGGTGGCCACCAGAGTCCGCAGCAGAGATCCTGCGTACAGAGGCCAGGCTAGCAGAGGCCGCACACCGAGGCCAGGCTAGGGTGGGAAGGTCAGGGCGGCCATCCTCCTGTTCTTCATCCCTCTGTGGCCCCCACCACCTCCCAGGAGAACTCAGCTTTGTGACTGCCTGAAGTAGTTTATTTAACCAGAACCTGGGAAATGGCAAAGCCCAACATATATTCAACTGTGGCTATGAATACAATAAGTTTGCAGGTGTTGGTGGCTCACATCTGTAATCTGAGCCACTCAGGAGGCTGAGATCTGAGCATCATTGGTTCAAAGCCAGCCCAGGCATGAAAGTCTAATTGGTTAATCTCTAATTAATCACCAGAAAAAGTGGAAATGGCCCTGTGGCTCAATGTGGTGGAGCGCTAGACTTGAGCTGAAGAGCTGAGGGACAGAGCCCAGGCCAAGGTCAAGCCTCATGACCAACGAAAGGAAAAAAGAAAAAAAATGTATGTATCTTGTTGGTAATTCAGTTAACTTCAACAAATACAGATCAAGAGTTACTGGGTCACTGCAGGGCCTGGGAAGCCACGGCTTGTCAGTACAGCTTTGCTGAACTGAGTTAAAAATCAACCCAAGTTTCCTGACTTGCAGACAACTTCTAGGGAACAAAAGTTCCAAATCACTGGCTTTGAATAAAGCCAAAAAGAAGTGGTGCTGTGGCTCAAGATTAGGGTGGTAGCCTTGAGCTGAAGAGTTCAGGAACAACCCCCAGGCCCAGAGTTCAAGTCCCAGGACCAACAAAAAAAATAAAAAAGAAAGAAAGAAAAAAACAAGCCAACCACTCTCCCTGGCTATGGATTTCCAGAGCTTCCCAGAGCCATCCGAGTTTCAGCACTCTTGTCCTGCTGGCCTGCTCACGTCAGTTCTCTCTTGTCCGGTTGTAAACGCAGTGGTTTCTTGGGGAAGGGGACCGGGCCAGGAGCTGGAGAGGAGGTTGCCTAATACCCTGGCTTGAATTGGTCTGTTAGAGGCATCGGACCTCCCAGGGTAGCAGCCGGGGGAAGCCTGGGATACAGCCTTTGCCTCCCCCTGCCCAGTGGGTATCTGAGGGGTCCCCAGTGGGTGGACCCCACTTACCCACATTTGCTGGGATGTGGCTGATGCTGCTTTGGATGGTGGTGGCTCCAGAGCGCACCCGCTGTTGGATGCTGGTGTTGAGAGCAGCCATGCCAAGTTCCTGGCCATTGATTGTTCCCCTCATGCTTCCCCGACTGCCCTGGGGTTCTCCTGTGCGTGTGAGGAGGAGAACATGAGGATGCACGCTCTCTACCTGGGGCCCAAGCCGAGGCTCAGAGGGGAAAAAGTAACATGTCCAAGGACACACAGCCAGTAGATGATGGTGCCAAATAGGAATGCTGCCTGGAAGCCTGGATGAGTCAGGCCCCCCAAGCTCATCTGTGACACAAAGAGTAGGTTCAAGACACACAGGAGACCCACTGGACTCTCAAATGCCCAGAGCCCACAATGGTAACCCCTGGCAAACGAGCAAGGGCCAGGGCACTGTGCCAGGAACTGGATGCCCTGACCTCAACATCTACATTCCTCCAGAGCCTCCACTCCAGCCACCCTGCAGCTGGCCTGGCTGGGGTGGGTTTCTTCCTGGTGCCGCCGGGCTGGCTAGGAGCAGCTGCTTTTCAAGCACTAATCAAAGGGTTGATGGAGGCCCCAGGGACCTCTGCTTCCCTTTGGATGGGCCATCTGTCTCCTCTGGGCAGCTGGCATTCCAAGGGATGGGAGACAGAAGACAGCCTGCTGTTCCTCTTACCAGCTCTCAGGGGAAATTAGCAACAAATTGTCCATGGCCTGTCAGAAAATAACACAATATACAGCAAGGCCAGGGTCCGAAATGGCTACACCAGGGGCTTCTTAATGTCAGATTCTAGGAAGCGCCCCCATTTCTTGAGGTTTCATCAATCGGCTGCAGTTCTGGGCTATTTTTCCTCCATATCCAGGGCCTGAGAAGGACATGGGACCATGACCCAAACCTTTGTTTTCCTCTTTTCTCTCTTTCCCTCTCTCCCTCCCTTCCTTTTCTCCCTTTCTTCATTTCTTTTTGTGCCAGCCCTAGGGCTTGAGCTCAGGGCCTCATGCTCTTGCTTAGCTCTTCTACTCAAGGTGCTCTACCACTTGAGCCAGAGCTCTGCTTTCTACTCTTGCTTTCACTAGGGGATGAAGAAGTAGTGGCTGCAGGGGAGAAGGAACATGCAGGACCCAGAAGCCCTGGGAGGGGCAAAACTCAGATGCCAGGAGTGACAAGCCACCGTTTCATTAGCCTTTGACTCCAGGAGGACAGAGCTGAAACCCTCAGGCTGGTGGGGAAGGAGGAGTGAGGCTGGAAAGGAAGGGAACAAGATTATAGTCAAGGGCTTTGCTAGAAGTTAGCTGGGTGCTGGTGGCTCACACCTGTAATCCTAGCTACACAGGAGGCTGAGATCTGAAGATTGCAGTTCAAAGCCTGCTGAGCAGAAAACTCTGAGATTTGTATCTCTAATTAACCACCAGAAAACGAAGTGGAGCTGTGTGGCTCAAAGAACTAGAGCTCTAGCCTTGAGTGAAAAAGCTTAGGGATAGCACCCAGGCCCTGAGTTCAAGCATTACAATGAAAAAGAAAAAAGAAAACAAAAATGATGTAGACTCAAGCTGGGTGCCAGCGACTCACTCCTGTAATCACAGCTACTCAAAAGGCTGAGAGGAGGAGCCTGGTTTTAGGCTAGTCCAGGATGAAGAAAGCTCACAGGATCCCATCTCAAACAATAGCTGGGTATGGTGAGGTGTTTCTGCCACCCCAGCTGCCCCTTAAATAAGAGGGTTGCTATCTGGATTGACCAGGGCAAAAAGCAAGGCCCTATCTCAAAAATAACAATAAAAAGGAGGCTGAGTGTATTTGGTTATTTGAAATTGGATAGGGAATGGGGAAAAACACGATGAGGGGTGGGGGCGGGGGGAGGGAAATGGGGACCAAGACATGAGAAAGGGTATCAATGTATGGGAATTAATGCACCATCTATCTGGCAAATATCATGTAACCCTTCTATTAAAAATATATGAAAAAAAGGAGGCTGAGGACATGAAACAAGTGGTAGAGTAACTGCTTAGTAAATGTGGAGTCTTTAAGTTCAAATTCTAGTACCATCTCCAGAAATTAATCAAACAAATAAATATCATTGTGGAACCAGGTTGAATATTATGGAATGGTACCCTGGACAGAAAGCAAAATGGCAAGTTACGAGCTGTGAATTTGATCTGAATTATAAGAAGAGTATATTTCTTCACACTTAGAGAAATAAAAATTGGACAAATATGCCCTTAATAATTATCTAAGCTATTCATGGTAACTGAATTATGAGAGAAAAATCACTTTTTATCACTTTAGAGTTCTGGATTATCTGACCTTTCTGTAAATAGCATAAATGAAGAGAGTAGGAGTCTGGGGACAGATGTGGAGAAGGGTTCTGACATTGTGTGTGCGCAGGTAGATTGGCGATGTCTACCAGGACGGATGTGGAGAAGGGTTCTGACATTGTGTGTGCGCAGGTAGATTGGTGATGTCTACCAGGACGGATGTGGAGAAGGGTTCTGGCACTGTGGGGACAGGGACCGCCCGTACCTCTCACGACCAGGTGTGCCTGGGCTGTGGCGGAGCCCAGGAGGTTGTGAGCAACACACTCGTATGTGCCCGCGTCCCCTGCCTGGATGTGCTCCAGCCACAGACTCCCATCTGGCAGTGTCTGGAGCCGTGGGCCAGCCTGCAGGGGTTGACCTGCCCTCAGCCACTCGACGGTGGGTGCCGGCTCGCCGGTGGCCTGGCACTGCAGCACCACGTCCTCGCCAGGTCTCACTGCCATGTCCTGGGGCTCCATTTGGATTACTGGGGCGCCTGTGGGAGGGCCAGGCAACACTTAGGAATGTTTAATTATGGTTACCTAGGCCTAGACATTCAGACTTAGTAGAAACCCAGACATACAGAGCAAGTAAGAGTGTCAGGCAGCCAGTTAGGGGCCTGTGGGCATTGTTTCTTATAAAGTACTGTCATGTGCATGTAAGGTCATGTTGCTCTATGCCAGGCTGCTTGCACAACCATGTTCCAATAAGATCACACCACTGGGTGATGGCACAGCCATCCAAGCTCCTGGGATGTTTCCACAACCTGCTTCTTAGAAGACGTCCGCAGCACTCAGCGATGCAGAACTTGAGGCACTGCACACAGCCGCCTGTGCCATGCCAGCCAACCCTCCCTACCCCTGCCTGCTGCTACCCCTGCCTGGAGGCCAAGTCCTATTCCACTGTTGGGAATGACTGGGAGCTGCTATACCCAGCTTCAACTGCAGGGTATTTTGGTTGTTGCCAAAGATGAGGTGTTGCCTCTTCCAAAATCTGTGTGTGTGTGTGTGTGTGTGTGTGTGTGTGTGTGTGCACTCACTGATCCTGCAGTTTAAATTCACAGCCTAGGCTCTGTCCCTTAGCTTTTTCACTTGAGGCTGGCACTCTACCATTTCAGACACAACTCCATTTTCCAGCTTTTTTTGTTGGTTAAACGAAGAGTTTCATGAACTTTCCTGCCTGGGCTGGCTTTGAACCACCATCCTCAGCTCTCAGCCTTCTGGGCAGCTAGGATTACAGGTGTGAGCCACCTGACTCAGAGAGCGTGTCTGAGGTTTGTGTCATTGGCTCCTCCAGGCCTGCTGATCCAGACTCTGGGAGCTTGGGAATCCAACCCTGAGACTCACCCTACATTTCCTAGGGGTTTCAAAACAAGATTTGTTACCAGCCATAGCAGCCTGAGGGCCCCTGTCACCATGTCACTGCCCCACGTGCTGGGGACAGGAGCCCAGGGACGGGGGAGGGTGCTGGACTCACTCTGGAGGACGAGAGTCACCACCTTCTTCACGCTGCCCACCTCATTCTCTGCCAGGCACTGGTACTGTCCTGCATCCTCCATCTGCAGGTGGCACGGGGGAGGGGGTGCTCAGGGAGGAAAAGGGGCAGTTCAGAGCAGCAGGGCATGAAGGGACATCTCACTGGGACAGGGACATGGGTTCCCACAGGGTGCCAAGGCCCTCAGGACACGTCTGTGAACCCGATGTCTTCATTTGTAAGACGGGGGCACTGTTGAGTGCCTACTCTGCCCTTGTGATCACATTTTAGGGGCGTTACTCACACAGGTCACTCTCCAGTCATCTCATGATTTCTCACTGAGGCTTGTCTAGGAGCGTATACGCCC
Source organism: Megascapheus bottae (assembly GCF_031878675.1). Lineage (NCBI taxonomy): Eukaryota > Metazoa > Chordata > Mammalia > Rodentia > Geomyidae > Megascapheus > Megascapheus bottae. The sequence continues at coordinate 86,190,156 of NC_143511.1, read as the reverse complement.
TGCTGTGGCCCCGGGTAGGCTGGCACCACCCTTACCCTCTGTGGTTTACCAAGCACCTCCTGCCATTTCGCAAATAGTTCCCTCATAAAACCCAGGGTGACCTCCTGCCCGGGATGCAGCTCTTCTGTCCACCCCTCACGCCACGCGCTCGTCAGGGCCCATAATTATGAGCAGAGGCCATTCCCCACGAGCCCGGCCCCGTGCCACGCCACCCCGCCTTGCCTCTGTTCTGCGGATGGTCAGCGAGCCGTTCTGTAGCCGGAAGCGGAGCCGGCTGCTGGGCAGGGGAAGGCCATCCTTGGTCCACTGAATGTCCGGTTCCGGGTCTCCTCGGACCACACAGTCCAACCGGACGCTGCCCCCTACAGGCTCCACCAGGTAGGAGAAGGCTTCGCCTTGCAGGACAGGGGCTTCTGTAAGGGGTGGCATGAAAGGTGTGGTCAGGAGAGGGGCTCCCTTGAGGTTCAACCTCCAGTAAGTCCACTCTCGAAGGCCACCCAGCATCTAGGGGTTGCCTTGTGGGTCATGAGCACTGGGACCTGAGCTGAAGTGGTTGAAGCTGATTGGTGCTTGATTGATGATGCCTGAGACGGGAGCTGGGGGGAAGGTGATGCTGTGTGGGCCTGAGTGTACACGTGTGGGAGTGCATGTGTGTGCAAGCGTGCATGCGTGTACAGTATTAGTTCTCGCAGATCCTGCTAGCTGCAGTGGCACTTGGGGAGGCAGGGAAAATCAGGCCGTGGTGTTGGTGGAGCACAGCAGTGCTGGATGCCGGGTGTCGGATCTCACCCTTCCCCGGGCTGAGGCGAAATCCACCGAAAGTCCTGGTGTCTGGGTGGCTCTTTGGTGCCTTCAAGCCTCACCCATCCCAAGGCTGAGTAAAGTCTCACCCAGGCGGGGTGGGGGAGAGGAACCTGGTCCTTGGGTATTACAAAGTTTCCCAGGGCTCCATGGGGTCATGTAAGAAAGGTCCCACGGGCTCCCACTTACCTTTCACATGGACGAAGCTGACCGTCTGCACACGGCCCACTCTGTTCTCAGCCCAGCACATGTAGGCCCCGCTGTCCTCCTTGCTGATGGCTGCCCGCTTCAGAGTGCTGCCCCCGTCCTGCTCGGACACCCCCTCTGTGGTGGACAAGAGATTTCCCAGGCTGAGTCCACGTCCAGGGCCTCTGGATCCTCTGCTGAGGACTGGGTACCAGGCGGTGCTTAAATAAGGCGTGAACTCAGCTGGGGTGGCCCCTCCCTGGCTGACCAAGTCAACCTCTTCCTGGAGTTGCAGCCCCTACAAATTTAAATCCTCCGATATAAAATCAAAGTAGCTGTTTTTGTTGTTTGGGGCGGTTGTGGGGCTTCAACTCTTGGCCTGGGTACTGTCCCTGAGCTCTTCATCTCCACAGCATTGCCAGTTAGTTGGTGGTTAATTGGAGATAAGAGTGTCTCAGACTTTAGTGCTCAGGCTGGCTTTGAACCTTGGTCCTCAGATCTCAGCCTCCTGAGTAGCTAGGATTACAGGCGTGAGCCACCAATGCCCACCCCAAGAGATTCTTATCTCCAATTAACCACTTTAAAAAAAAGAAGAAAGAAAAAAAAGAAGAAAAATCTGAAAGTGATTTAAGACCTAGAGCACCAGACCTGAGCGGAAAAAGCCAACTGAGGGTGTAAGGCCCTGAGTTCAGGCCCCAGTACTGGCAAAAAGAAAATAAACAAAGCACAACCCACCTGGTACCTGGTTTTACTATGATTTGGTAAGAGGGCACAGTGGTTCTCTGAGGGAGATGAGGGGCCTGCTCACCTTTCCTCCCCACTGTGAGGCACAGGGGCTTGACAGCCTGTGGCTTGGGGGCTGGGCTAGGACTGATTTGTGTTGATCCTTGTTTGTTTGTTTTTCTCCAGTTCTGGGGTTCTAACTCTGGACCTGGGCACTGTCCCTAAGCTCTTTTTGCTCAAGGTTAGCATTCTTGAGTCATAATGCCACAGTGGCTTTTCCTGTGATTAGAGATAAGGGTTTCCCCGAACTTTCTTGCCTGGGCTGGCTTCAAACCACAACCCCCAGATCTCAGCCTCCTGAGTAGCCGACAGGTGAGAGCCACCAGCACAAAGCTGGTGTTGCGTTCTAAAGCAGGAAATTATCATAGGCTGTGGAGACAAGATTGAGCAATTCTCCAAGGCAGCAGGCACTTATCGAGCACCTACTGTATTCTCTGCAGGCCCCAGGTGGGACGACTGAGCTCTGCACACAAAACACGACCTTTTCTGGTGCTGAGCTCCCTGGGTCTGAGTGTCCCCGCACAGGTGACTGACTCCCTTCCACTTCTGCTGGGCCCAGAGAGCAGCTCTGCCTCCCAGGCTTGCAAGCCCAGGGCACACAGCCCTCCTTCCCTACTGGACCTGCTTGGGTCTCCAACCCCGCCTGCACCTCTGGGGCCCGGGGCCCTGTCCCACCAGACCTGTGATGGGTTGGTCATTGCGGGTCCAGCCCATGCGGGGCGTTGGGCTGCCGCGAGCCGCACAGCGCAGCCACAGTGGGTCCCCGAGGCGTAAGCTGCGGTCCCCGGGCAGGGTGGTGAAGACAGGCAGCGCCAGGATGGTCAGGTGCACGCGGCGGTGGGCGCGGCCCACCACGTTCTCAGCCATGCAGATGTAGGTGCCCCCGTCCTGGCCCTGGGGGCAGAGGGTAGCATCACCCTGGGCACTGCCCACCCGGGGGCTCCCCCGGGCCAGAGCGCCCTGGAGACCCATTCCCCACGGGGCGTGGGTTCCCTTCCCACCCCCTCATCCAGTCCAAGGCTCAGGCCCTCACAGGCCCGCTCACGGGCCCTTGTCACTTTGGCTTGGCTGCCCCTCTGCCACCCAAGCCCTGTGTGGGATGGGCTGTGCCATGTAGGCCCGACAGCAGAATATGACCTGGGTCAGAGTCTTCATGTTTGAGTCAGCCCTACTTTTGGTGCACAGAGGTTCTCTGAGAGGTTTTGGGGTGCATCCAAGCAGGGCCAGGGTGTTCCCACTCCATGGCCTGGCCCTGTGGGGCAGGGCCTGAGGCCTGGAGACCCCCCCATTTATGTGTGATCTTACACATGGACGTCACCACACAACTCCCTAGCCATCGGGAGAGGAACTTTGTTTATTTTTTGCCAGTCCTGGGGCTTGAACTCAGGGCCTGGGCACTGACTTTGACTCCGAGCTGCTTCTGCTCAAGGGTACTGCTCTACTATTCGAGCCACAGTGCCACTTCCAACTTTTTCTGTTTATGTGGCGCTAGGGATCAAACCTAGGACCTCATGAATGCCAGGCAGGCACTCTGTCACTACGCCACACTCCCAGCCCATAGAAGCTTCTCGTGATGACAGATCTACTAAGCCAGGGCCAATGGCTCTCGCCTGGAATCTCAGATACTCAGGAGGCTAAGATCTGAGAACTGAGTTTTGAAGCTAGCTGTGGGAGGGAAGCCCATAAGACTCCTATTCCCATCAACCAGCCAAAAGCTGAAAGTGGGGTGTGATTCAAGGGTAGAGTGCCAGCCTTGAGTGAAAAACCTAAGCTGGAGGGCGAGGTCCTGAGTTCAAGTCCTCGCAGGAGGGAAAAAATCTGGGGAGAAGGGAACTGGGGCTCCCACTGACCACAGCCCTGGCTCAACACCTCCCAGCCCACAGGGATACTGGGTATCAAGATGAGCTGGAGAATGACAGGTCACCCCTCCTTGAGCTTGAACTCAGAGCTTGCCCTTAGCTTTTTGCTCAAGGCTGGTTTGCTACCACTTGAAACAAAGCCTTATTACAAGCTTCTTTTTGCCAGTCATAGGACTTGAACTCTGGGCCTGGGCACTGTCCCTGAGGTCTTCAGCTCAAGGCTACAACCCTACCTCTTGAGCCACAGCACCGCTTCCAGTTTTCTGGTGGTTAACTGGAGATAAGAGTATCACAGACTTTAGTGCCTAGGCTGGCTTTGAACTCTGGTCCTCAGATCTCAGCCTCCTGAGTAGCTAGGATGACAGGCGTGAGCCACTGGCCCACAGCCAGGCTCAAATCGGACTCTGGCCTGTTGGCTAGTGAATCAGGACAACCAGGCACGGGGCCTTGCCTGTCCCCTGTGGGCCCGTACAAAAGCTCAGGCTTCCCCAGGCCGAGCCGGCTGCTCCCTCCTCACTCACCTCCAAGTTCCTCACCAGCAGCTCCCCAGAGGGCTGAATGACGAACTTGCCCTGGGCTCCGGACACGGGCTGGCCATCTTTCTCCCAGGTGATGTCCGGCTCAGGGCTGCCCCTCGCCGTGCAGGGCAAGAGGGCATGGGAGCCCTCAACAGTAGACAGGTCCAGGAGGCCGCTCTCAATCACAGGTGGGACTGCGAGGAGGGGAAGGCTCAACCTGTAGTTCACAGCAGTGCCTGACGCCTGCTCCACACGGTGACAGCCCACAAAACCCCCACCACGCAGGGGCTGTGGCACAGAGGACACTGCAGTGACTCAGGGAGATGCCCGAGCAGAGGGACACACACAAGGACTGCCCCCAGGAGCTGCTGCTCACGCCTGTAATCCCAACTGCACGGGAGCCGCGAGCTAAGCACTGGTTCAAAGCCAGCCTGGGGAGGGAAGACCAAAGAACCACCAAATAGCCAAAAGTGGAGGTGTGGCACGTGTGGCAGTGTCAGCCGTGTGCAAAAACTCTGAGTAACAGCACCTGAGCCCTAGGTCTGAGACCCAGGACTGGCACACCCATGCGTGTGTGTGTGTGTGCGCGTGGGTGTGCACATACTTGCTCACACACACAGGAAGAGAGAAAAGAAAGAAATTTCTACTGTCACCAAATCCTAATGAAAGAGGGGGGCCAGGGCAGCGTCCCTCCCAAGAGGGGCTAGAGAAGGCCGGGCTGGGGGTGTCTGTGGAGCCAGGCTGCAGGCAGGAGGAGAGAGAGCTTCCAGAGCCATCTGTCTGGGGGCTAAGCTGGCGCAGCCGGGCAGGGTGGGCTCATGGGATCCATGGTGGCCCTGCCAGCCTCACCTAGCACCACCAGCCTCGTCTTCCCCACTGCGCTGCCTGCGCTGTTCTGGGCGATGCACAAGTAGTTCCCAGCATCCTCTGGGCTGGCGTGGACAATCCGCAGGTGTCCGTTGGGCAGGACCTGGGCACCCATGCCTGGGTGAAGAGAGGAAACTGGGCCTGGAGTCTAGGGCTGGCCTGGGACGGGGACATTAGCCATGACTCTCAGAGCGAGCGTGTGTACGTGTGTGGGGGTGGGGGGGAGCCAGAGAGCCCAGGATGGTCAGGCTGGGGGCACAGGAGAAGGGGGCGGGATGCTGGCTGCGGCAGGCTGGGGTCTTCAGGGCCTCTGGGGAGCTGTGAATCTCCAAGCAGGAAGGAGGACCCGGCCCCCAAGCCCAGCTCCCTTCCCTCCCCAGGGGCCTCACCTGACCCGATGCTCTGCCCCTCCTTCTGCCAGGTGACAGTGGGTGGGGGAACTCCCAGGGCCTCACAGGGCAGCAGCGCCTCCCTCGCCACGGCGGCTTCAACCACGCTGGGCAGCGGCTTCACCACGGGAGAGGCTGGGGGCAGAGGGGACAGGAGTCCTGAGACAAGCACACCAGCTAGCCTGTCCAGCCCATCTGAGCGCCCGGGAGTCAGAGGAGGGGAGGCCTGGCACAGGAGGCTGGGCTTGCCATCCATTCCCAGCCCCATCCACCACCAGGTCTCCATCTGACCCCCGCCCCTAAGGTTCGCCCCCCCCCCCCCGAGACGTCACCTTGAACGGTGAGGGCCATGTGTTTGCGAGCCACACCGGCGGAGTTGTGTGCGGTGCAGGTGTAGGGGCCAGTGTGGATGGGGAGGGCATGCTCAATCTCCAGTGCTCCTGTGGGTGAGGAAGGGGCATGGGTGCTGAGGGCACCGAGGATGGAGGCCCCCAGACATGAAGGAGGTGGCGGGGCTCTTCCACCCATTAGTAGACAGAATGCATGGACACCCAAGCTCTAGGCCTTGCCTCTGCTCTCTGCCTGAGGCACAACCAGGGAAAGTCCCTTCTACTCCTGGGCCTCAGTTTCTCCACATGTACAAAGAAGAATGAGAGAAGAGGGCCTGTGGAGCCCTCCTGGCTCCACAGGATGGGCCTCTGTCCCGCCCAGGATCCCAGGCTCTGGAGTTCTGCACTCTGGATTGCTCACCTCCTCCGGAAGCCTCCCCAGACTTCTACCTCCTCCTCTCTGAGCACTTCACTCTCTCAGCCTCAAGACTGTATGCCAGCAGAGAGGGTTCTAGAATCCTCTGAAGCCCTGCTGGGTGGGTGTGGGGAGGGGCCACAGCCATGGCCATTCATTCTCAGGGTGGCCAGAGCTGTGACTTGCCTTGGACGCTGGGCCTGGCTTTCACCACTTATTGAAAGAAAATGTTCTATAGCCACAGGAGAGTTTGAAAATCACATGTTTGTCCAGCATCCTGGATGTTACGATTTCACCAACCAAGTAACAAAGATCCATTTAATTTGGGGGATTCCCCATAAAGTCACCAACCTTTCTTTTTAAGAAACAAAGATGTTTGAAAAGACCACCGTCTTGGCCATGCACTGTGGCTCACATTTGTAATCCTGGCTACTTGGGAGGCAGTAATCAGAAGGATCAGAGCCTGAGGCCAGCCCAGGCAACAATGAAATGCAAAGCTCTATCATAAAATAACCAGAGCAGTCAAGCTCACACCTATAATCCTAGCTACTCAAGAGGCTGAGATCTGAGGATTGCAATTTAGAGCCAGCTCAGGCAGATAAATCCAAGAGACTCTCATCTCCAATTAGCCAACAAAAACCTGGCAGTCGAGAAGGGTGTGGCTTAAGTGGGAGAGTACCAACCTTGAGTGAAGAAAGCTCAGGGACAGTGCCCAGGCCTTGACTTCAAGCCCCAGGACCAGTACAGACAAATACTTCCCTTCTCCTGTCCCCCCAGCCTGACCATGCTAGGGAGCTGGGTACTAGGGCTCAAGTGGCAGAGCCAATGCCAGCAAGCGCAAAGCTCTGTGTTCAAATCTTAGAACTGACCAAAGGAAATAATGAAACCCATCACCACCTGCTATTACCTTAAACCTCATCAAAGAAAGGGACTCTCAGTGCTGAAGACTAACAGTGTGACTTCCGAATAAAGGACAGTCCTGCCTGTGGTCTAGCCAGCAGCCAGGTGGATGCTTGTGGAGAGGGGCAGCGCCGGCCCCCTGTCCTCCTGTCCTTCCCTCTCCTTTTGCCACGGGGCTACACTAACTGCACCAACCTGGAGACTGCCATGGGCTCTCAGCACACAGGCACTCAGCACCCAGGCGCAGAGAGGGCAAGGCACTTCTCCCAGGTGGCACAGCCACGGCGTGGCAGGATGGAAAAGTCCATCTCCCCACCTGGGCTCTCCCACCCACTCTGCCCACTCCCCGCACCTCCCTCGTCCCCCACTGGCCACTTCTCTGTGGCGGCTTACCCTTCCTTACCTGAGGGTAAGATGCGGTAGCCACTGCCCCTGGGCCCCAGCAGGGCACCCGCCTTGCTCCAGGACACGGCCGGCGTGGGCACACCTGTGCTGTGGCATGTGAGAAGCACGGGGGCCATCCTGGCCACCATGTAGTCCGTCTGGTCGTCCGCAATGGTGGGAGGCGCTGGAACCAAGGTGAGGCCCAGGCCTTCTTTAGAACGGGGGCTTGGTGTGGCCATGGACCAAGTTGTGGGGGGGGGGGCAGTGCAGGAACTGTCAAGGGAGGCTTGGAGGAGAGGCTGAGTGACAGGGCAGGGGGAGGTGGAGGCAACAGACACCCTGGCTCACTCAGCCAGTGCTCGGGGCACCAGCTTGAGCCTTCTGCACACTGCTGGCCTGGTGATTTCACCGTTTTTGAGGCAGAGGCTCTGGGGGGGGCGGGCTGGGGAAGGCCTAGGGATGCTACCCCTAACCTGAGGTCAGATGGCAAAGCAGGAGTTGGCTGGGGGAGGGGGAGCGGGTCCTGGCAGAGGAAGAGCATGTGCAAAGGCCCTGATCCCAAGAGTTTCAAAGCTGAGCAACACAACTAGACCCCAGAGTGAGGCAAGGCTGAGTGAGGAACCCAACCCAGGGGTCCCTCAGGGAGGCATTTCAACCAGAAGGTCAGATTTGGGTTAGAACATGCTGGACTGCAGAGCTGCTGGGAAGTGTTCCTGACTGACACCAGGGTGGCCTGCAGGTGGGCAGGTTCTGTCGAGGAGAGTTCCTGGAGGAGGCATTCTGTGGGCAGGCTGCTGTCCCCACCTCCTGTGCCCCACTCACCATGGACGGTCACCTGGTAGACCCTCCGGGCCTCGCCCACCTCGTTGCTCACCACGCATTCAAACTGGGCGGAGTCCTGTGGGCTGGGCGCTGTCAGCAGCAGAGCATTGGAGGGCAGGATCCTGGGCGGGGCAGACGGGCAGAGTGACTGAAGGGCCAGCTGTGGACTTCCTGCCTGGCAGACTGGCTATGGGACCCGCTGACCACTTTTCCAGTTGTTTCTAACACCTGATCTGAACTGTCTTCTAGAAGTTTCTATCCCCCAAATTTTAGCTATTGGGTTAGTGGTGATTTCTGCTCCTCTCTTGTTTCTCTGTAACTCTGCATGTTTGCTATAAGAATGCCTGTAAAAGCTTTCAACTTCCTTCTTTTTCTTGTTTTTACAATGCTGGGGTTTGAACGCAAAGCCTTGTGCTTGTCTAGCAACTTCTGTTCCATAGCCCTTTTGGCTTTAGCAATTTGGGGACAGGGTCTCCAGCGTGTGCCAGGCTATCTTGGGCTCCCATCCCAGGACAGGGCAACTGGGACGGCAGGGATGCAACACTCTGCCCAGAGATCTACCCAGGCTAGCCTCACACAGCAATGCTCTGGATCTCTGCCTCTGGGGTTACAAGCATGGCTGTGTGCACGGGCGCGCGCGCACACACACACACACACACACATACACACACACGTTACAGGTGACTTGCCCCCGAGCTTTCACCCCAGCCTTCCAGGTTTTGCTTCTAATGGGTGCCAGGCGTGCATGGAAGTCACAGGACTTTGGCTGTGGGTCCCAGATGCCCTGCAGGGCAGTTGTGTCTACTTACAGTAGACAGCCACTTGGCTGTCCTGGGCCTGGGTCCTCCCCTTTTGTCCCCGCCTCTCCACCGGCCCCGCCTCCCCGCTTCTGTGATGGACACCACCCGTCCCTGGCTCCCATGGTATTTGAAGGACCCGTTCCAGAGGTTTATTACCGATAGGCATCCTGCTGCTGTCGGAAGTCCAGCTTCTGCCCGTCCTTCCACCAGACCACCTGGGGTTTGGGGGAACCACTGGCCTCACAGGGCAGTGAGGCCAGGCTGTGGGCAGTCAGGGTCAGGTTGGAGGGGCCAGGGGTGATGGCTGGAGGCTCTGGGGAGAGGGCAGTGGTCGGGAGGCAGGCGCAGGTCAGGAGGACTGGCGAATCTCTGAGAGGGGAGCCTTCCTGACCACCTCAATGTGCCCCAGGGGGAGAGGGCCAGGAAAGTCCCCAGGGAAGACCCCCCAACAGACTCCTCAAGCTGGGTGCTCCCCAGGCCCGAGCCTGGCACCTGAGCCCCTCCTTTCAAATGAGACTGTCCTCAGCTCCCACCCGAGGCCACGGCCCTGCAGAGCAGCTGCAGGGCTGGATGGGGAAGAGAAGTTCAATTAAAGCCCCAGATTTCTGTGACTTCGAGTGTTACTTAGATGTTTGACCTTTTTGTTTTTGCCAGCCCTGGGGCTTGAACTCAGGGCCTGGGCACTGTCCTTGGGCTTTCTCAAGGCTAGCGCGCTACCACTGGAACCACAGCACCACTTCCAGCTTTTCCTGTGAATGTGGTACTGAGGAATCGAACCCAGGACTTCATGCATGCTAGGCAAGCGGGGGACCCCACACACTACTCAGGACTGGGTCACATGGCTGCCCTGGGCCACCTACCGAAGACTCGGAGCTCACGGCCTTGCCGGTCAGAGCCAGCTGAATTGGACACCAGGCACAAGTAGTGGCCAGCGTCCTGGGCCAGGACTGGCTGAATCCTCAGGGAACCATCAGGGAGGAACTCAAGCCTGGAATGGAAGGAGGCGCTGCCGTGGCCAGCGCTAGGCCACTGGGCCACGTGAAGCTGGACCCTGGTTGTGTTTCCAGGGACACCTGTTCTCTTCTTGCCCCTTCTCCTGGCAAGAGGATGTGACTTGGGCATCAATCTGATATCTGGGAGGCCAAGTTCAGGGCCATGGCGAACACAGCTCCCGTCCCACCAGAGGGGTGGAGAGAAGCACTGCTTCAGGTGGCCACGCCCCACAATTTCTGAACTTGCTCCCAAGATCTGAGAAGTCCCTCTCCCCCACACCCAGGGCTGTGCTATTTAACCCCGCCCCTGGCCACCGTTGATTGGGCCAGGGATGGGAGGAGTCCATTTGGCTGGACCAGTAACATTCTCTGCCCAGGACTTTGTATGCACAGAGAGGAGACTTACTCTGCAGGTGAGGAGCTGTATGTAAAACTGGGGGGCCTTGAAGGGGTGGAAGGGGGTGTCTGCCATGTTCACAGAAGAAGGAGCGAGAGACACACAGAAAGAAGTACTGAAGACATAACCAGGGGAGCTAAGTTCCACTCAACAGCCAGCCAGTGGCTTGCTCGTTTTTATGTGATCGTGCACTTTTCTGCACTGACTGCCCAAGTGGCTTTGTGTTTGTGACCTGCGACCCTCCCCTTGGGCTCCTACCTGGGGCTCTCAGGATCCAGGGGGGCCCCGTCTTTCCTCCAGCTCAGGAGGGGTGTGGGTACACCACTAGACCGGCAGGGCAGCAGGGCTGTGTGGTTCACTGAGGCGTTCACGACAGGTGGTCCCGGCTGGATGGTGGGTGCAGCTGAGGAGGGGCACAGAGGACGTGGGCTGGGAGCCCATGGCTGAGGGGCGGGGGAGCGGGGGGGGGCACACACTCACTGTGGATCTCTACGTGGAAGTCCACGCTGGTGCTGCCTGCTGCATTTCGAGCTGTACAGCTGTAGTGGCCGCCATCGGCTGTGCTCAGGGCCTGCAGCTGGAGGAACCTGCCCTGCTCGGGAAGCTGTGTGTGGACATCGGCCTGCAGACCCGGCCAGCGTGAGACCCAGGCTGCAGAGCCTGGCAAACGCCCCGCTGAGACCCTCAGAGGGAGTGAGAGGCCCCCAGGCTCCTCCCGGAAAACCCGCAACACTTCTAGCTGTGTCCTGGCCCTGTGGGCACAGAGCATCAGTCACCAGAGGGGGTGACACAGCCCCCAGGTGGGACTTGGTGTACCACAGGAGGAGATTATTCCGTACTCAGATGTCCTGGCTGCGAGTCCTGGTGGCGCTTCCCTGCCTTGTCCACACCAGGGGCAGCCAGGCAGGCAGGCAGGCAGGCAGGGCGCTGCTCAGAAGAGACCCTCAGCAATGGGCTGTGACCCAGCACCCACCTGTAGCAGGACTCCATCCCGGTGCCACTCAATCTGGGGCGCTGGCTCTGCCTCCACGGAGCATTCCAAGACCAGCTGCCCCGGGGCCAGGCCAACCACAGCTCGGGGGCCCTGGGGCCCAACCAAGTTCGGAGGCACTGGGGGGCAAAGACATGGACGTGAAAGATGAACCTGCTCCGGCAGTCTCTGTCCTGCTTCCCACCCTGACCCCCGTACTTCCTACCTTGAACCTTGACCCAGAAGCTCTTTTCAACGTCCCCTGCAGGGCTTTCCGCCAGGCAGGTGTACATTCCGGCATCGCTTACCTGGGAGATGGAAGCAGAGTGAGCAGTGCTGGGTCTCCTCTTGCTAACCTTCCAATCTGGTCTCCGTACCATGTAGCTAAGGGCCAAGATTCACACTCGAGACCCACAGAAGGTCTAAGAGGGGCCAGCTTACCTCCCAGGCAACTGCTCCCTCTCTGGAATTCTTCCCCACCCCATCTTACTCTTGTTCTGGGACTAGGACATGACTGCCTCCTTCAGGAAGTCCCCTTAGGTTTCTCTGGCCTGGATAAAGAGCTATCTGGTTTTTACACTACCTTTCCTCTGGCTAGTCTGGGATCTTGGAAGGGCACAGACCAAGGTATCATCTCCCCCCATGTCCCATGCCAAGGAGGAGTTGAGGCCTGGGGAGGTCACGGCCCACCCCTTCTGCTGGCCTCCCAGCCTCAGTCCCCAGCAGGCGGACACCGGCACCTGTACACTCTCCACCCGGAGCATCTTCCCAGCTCTGCTGCTGTTCTCTGGCCTGGCCAGGGTCTGCCCATCCTTGTGCCAGGTGATGTTGGGAGGGGGGACACCCTGGGCATCACACAGCAGCTCCATGGGGGCACCGGGTGTCAGTGACATCTCTGTAAGCTGATCTGAGTTCTTGATGTGGGGGGGATCTGCAGAAGAGCCACCCAGGTCAGCCGTGGCCTGGACACGAGGGGGCTGGGGCCACAGGCCTCCCCACTATGGAGGGTGAAAACCAGGGGTCAGGAGACAGCTGGGCGTGTGTGTGTGTGTGTGTGTGTGTGTGTGTGTGTGTGTGTGTGTGTGTGTGTGTGTGCAGGAGTGGGGTTATGGCTCAAATAGAGTGTCAGCCTTGAGTGTAAAAACCCAAGCGAGACTGTGAGGTCTTAAGCCCCAGTACTGGCACTGGGATAAAATAACACCTATGAGCCAGGGGCTGTAATCCTAACTACTCAGGAGGCAGAGATCTAAGGCTCAAGGTTCAAAGCCAGCCCAAGCAGAAAAGTCTAAGAGACTCCTACCTCCAATAAATTACTCAGAAAAGGCAGGACGCGGGGCTGTGGCTCAAGTTATAGAATGCCAGCCTTGAGCCAAGAAAGCTCAGGGACAGTGCCCACACCTTGAGTTCAAGCCTCAAGACTGGCAAGGTAAATAAATAAATAAATAAATAAATAAATAAATAAATGCAAATTTAAAAATAAGCCTGGCGTGGTGGCTCACGCCTGTAATCCTAGCTCCTCGGGAGGCTGAGATCTGAGGATCACAGTTCAAAGCCAGCCCGGACACTGAAGTCCATAAGACTCTTATTTCCAATCAACCACCAGAAAACCAGAAGTGGTGCTGTGGCTCAAGGGGTAGGGTGGTAGCCTTGAGCTGAAGAGCTCAGGGACGGCGCCCAGGCCCAGAGCTCAAGCCTGAAAAACAAATAATAAAAACTGCGCTGACTTGGGGCTCTGCCCCGGATTTCAGTGGCTCCTGTTCTTCTTTCCACTAACAGGTCTGCTGGACAAGACAGTGGACAAACATCTGGCAGCCTCATCATCCCAGCCACTTCCCCCACCTCCACAGAGCCAGCCAGGTGTACCCCAGAGCGGGGCTCCACACCCGCTCCCCCTTCTCAGGGCCCCTGAGCCCAGCCCGCCCTCTGGCCTGCAGACACCCACCCATCACGGTGAGCTGGAATCGCCTCCGAGCCTCTCCGGCCTCGCTCTCTGCCACACACAGGTAGCTCCCAGCGTCCTCAGCGCCCACCGCCTCCAGCTGCAAGCCGGGGCCCTGCTCCAGGCTCTGGGTCAACAAGGGCTCCCCGTCCTTCATCCAAGACACAAGGGGCAGCGGGGTCCCCCAGGCCTCACACGGGAGAGTCACTGAGGAGCCCCGGGCCACCACCACATCCTTCTGGAACTGCCCCGGCTCCAGGACAGGAGGCACTGCATAAGGCAGAGGGCGGGGGGGGGGGGGGGAGGGCCAGACTTGTTTTATGGCACTGGCCCCAGGACCTTGGTCAATCTCTCTCTCTTTTTTATTCCAGTCCTGGGCTTGAACTCAGAGCCTGAGCACCGTCCTTGGACTTTCTCAAGGCTAGAGTTCTACCACTTGAGCCATGGCACCACTTCTGGCTTTTTTTTTTCTATGTATGTGGTACTGAGGAACCGAACCTGGGTCTTTGTGCATGCTAGGCATGCACTCTACCACTAGGCCAAACTCCTAGCCCCAACCTTGGTCAATCCTTCTCATCTCTACGACTTGGCCTAGGTCTTACTAGAAGAACTCTCTCTGAGCCCTGAGGTCAGGTGTGGGCCCCCATGCCACCCCCCTGGAATCCTTCCCTTCTCTGGTGGGGCTCAGGCTCACGGCTATGGCTTATGACTGTATTCTGGTGCCTGGCATGGCCCTGCTAGCCTGCCATCCACCCACTAATTATGAGCTAAATGCAGGCGAAAACAAAGGAATCAGAGTGAACCTCAGCCCTGCACTGCTGTGGCTGCCCGCTGGCACTGCCTGGATGCCCACCACGGCTGGAGGACCCCGCGGTCTACTGCCTTACCCAGCACCTGCAGGGTGAAGTTCCTGTCCGCCACGCCTGCTGGGCTGGAGGCCACACACGTGAAGACGCCGCTGTCTGTCAGCTGCACCCGGGAAATGCTGTGGTCAGGGGGAGGAGAGGGGGTCAGCGCTGAACTGGAAGCCCTGCCTGGTCCTGCCCCCACTCACGGGCCCTTTCTTGTGCCCCACTCCTTCTGCCTGCCTTGCCATCAGCCAGCCAGATTTCACTTACCCAATTCTGGAAGCTTCCTGTCCTACTCCTGTGACCTGCCTACCTCTCGGTGGCCTCTCCCAACTGCTCCCCCAAATTGTCTCTACCCAGTAACTCCCTACTTTACTTCCTCCCTCCCTCCCTCCCTTCCTCTCACTCTCTTTCCTTGTTTTCTTTTCTTTCTTAGGTGTCAGACCCAGGGCTTGAACTCAGGGCCTGGGCACTGACCCTGAGCTGTTTCATTCAAGGCTAGTGTTCTATCAAGTGAGCCAAAGCTCCACTTCGGGCCCCGGCTAGCTTTGAACCTTTATTTTCAGATCCCCGCTTCTTGAGCAGCTAGTGCTACAAGTGTGTCACCAGCACCTGGCAGCTTAGGGAAGGTTTAGAGAATTTTGTTCTTTAACCTGACACAACCCGACACATTTGCACAGAACTCCAGGCCTCCCCTCCCCATGTCTCCAGAGCCACACTTGTCAGTTTCGTAGAGGTGAAAGGTAGAATGGAGCCTCAGCTGTCATCTGGGGGCAGGGGGACACACAATTTCATTTCTAGAACCTGAAGGGTTTTGAGAGACAGGGTGGTGGCTCAGGTGGATGAGCATCTACTGAGCAAATGACAGGGTCTGAGTTCAAAACCCCCGTAGCAAAAAGCAAGAAAGAAAAAGAAAAGGTGCAACCTTAGTTACTTGGGGGCTGAGATTGGGAAGATTGCGCTTTAAGGCCAGCTTATGAAGAAACGTTCTCAAGATGCCTTCTCGGCCAATAGTGGGGTGCTCCTGTCACCCCAGTCAAGTGGAAGGCTGAGAATGGGAGGATCATGGGTCAAAGCCAGCTCAGGCAGAAATGTTCATGAGATCCATTTCCAACTGGCAGCTGGGCACGGTCGAGTACTCCTGTCAGTGCCTCCTGTGCTACAGACGAGGCTAGCATCAGGAAGACTGCAGGCCACCGGCAGCCTGGCAGAGAAGGCCACAAGATTTCATCTCAATGGAAGGAGTCTGGGTGTGGTAATACAGCTGTTGTCCCAGCTACAGCAAGAAGCATAAAACAGGGGGATCGTGGTCCAGGCAGGAAGCGAGCCCCTCTCTCAAAAATAATCAGTTAAAAAGCTGAGAGCACTGCAGGGCTGGAAGTTTGGCCTAGTGGTAGAGTGCTTGCCTTGCATGCACAAAGACCTGGGTCCAATTCCTCGGTACCACATACGTAGAAAAAGCCAAAAGTGGTGCTGTGGCTCAAGTGGTAGAGCTTTAGCCTTCAGAAAGCCCAAGGACAGTGCTCAGGCTCTGTGTTCAAGCCCCAGGACAGGCAAAAAAAAAAAAAAAAGCTAAGCACTGGTCAGTACACCTGCAACCCTAGCTACTAGGAGGCTGAGATTTGAAGGCACTCCCGGTAGGAAAATCTGTAGGATTCTTATCTCCAACTAACCTTAGAGCTGTGGTTCAAGTGGTAGAGCGAGCAATCTTAAGGGTGGGCACTGAATTCAAACCCCCCCCACACACGCACACGCGCACACACGCACACGCACACGCACACGCGCACACACACACACACACGCACACGCGCACACACACACGCGCACACACACACGCACACGTGCACACACACGCACACACGCACATGCGCACACACGCACACACGCACACACACGCGCGCACACACACACGCGCGCGCACACACACACGCGCGCACACACACATGCACACGCGCACACACACGCACACACACACACGCACACACACACACGCGCGCGCACACACATGCACACGCGCACACACACGCGCGCACACACACACACGCACACACACACTTGCACACGGTTCAAGAGAGGGCTGGAGGCATGGCTCAGCCTAGCAAGCACGAGGCCCTGAGTCCAAACCCCAGCACTGCAAGCTAACGGACAGATGAACGTTTCTGAAGCTGGATGGTGGGTGGGCAGGGCCTGGGAGCCCCTTTCATTTCCGGGGTTCTGTT
This sequence comes from Megascapheus bottae, assembly GCF_031878675.1. Classification (NCBI taxonomy): domain Eukaryota; kingdom Metazoa; phylum Chordata; class Mammalia; order Rodentia; family Geomyidae; genus Megascapheus; species Megascapheus bottae. Next base: position 86,173,738 of record NC_143511.1, on the reverse strand, counting down.
TGGGAACAGGGTCCTCTCTCCCCACCATCAGTTTCTGCTTGCTTTTATTTGTTTTTTGAAGACCCATACAGAGAGAAAGGCGGGTGGGTGGGGGAGTGAGTCCCAGGCTCGGGCCAGTGACCCCAGGGCCCCACCTGAGCGTGCGTCCAGCCCCGTGGGTGCGCATGTGCTGTGAGAGTGGCAGCGGCAGGCCGTCCTTCAGCCAGCTCACGTGGATGGGCCCCGAGCCCCGCGTGGAGCATGCCATGGTCACCAGATCCCCGAGCTTGCTCAGCAGGGGCCCCGCGCGGCTGCCTCCCTGCTCGATGGTGGGGGGAACTAAAAGCAGGCCAGGACGAGAGAGAGGCTGAGGTGGGAGGGAAGGGGGTTCTCGTGGGGACCACACCCAGACTTCTGCCAACAGCAGGGGTCGAGACCACGGGAGGAATGGGGGCTATGGATGCATGGACCACCCATCCCCCCTCGGGGCCTCATGTCAAGTCGGACGCGGGGCACTGGCGCCTCACACCTGCAATCCTGGCGCCTAAGCAGGCTGGAACCTAAGGATCACAGTGCCACGCCAGCCCGGGCAGAAAAGTCCATCAGACTGTCATCTTCAAACCAGCACAAGGCTGGAAGCGGAGGGTGGCTCAGGTGGTAAAGCACCAGCCTTGAGCAAAGCTAAGGCGCAGCACCCAGGCCTTGAGTCGCAGTAAATGAACACAAATGTTTAAATCGAGGCATGGAGGCCCACAGCACTCACTGCATGGGTTTGGCCAGGACTTGAACCCAGGTCTCCTGTGTCCTGGCCACTTATCACCCTCCTGGGGAGGCCCCACGCCCCCAGGGCTGCCCACCGCTGCTGCTCCCCCGCTGCTCACCCAGCACATTAACCGTGTGCAGCCTGGCATCCTCGCCGGCCAGGTTGCGGGCCACGCAGGTGTAGGCGCCCGAGTCTTCTGCCCTCAGGCCCTTTAGCACCAGTGAACTACCATCCAGGTAGAATCTGCACGGGGAGTGGTTGCTGAGGGCAGGCACGCAGGGATGGGCAGCCTCGTTGTGCTGGGAAGCACGGCGGGCCTTACCGGAGGTGGGGGGCTGTCTGGCTCAGCGGGCTGCCGTCCTTCAGCCAGGCCACGTCGGGCGGCGGCTGCCCTTCGGCCTCGCAGTCCAGCTGCACCTCCTGCTCCTCCAGCACGTTGTGTTCCTGGGCCACGCCTGAGCTCCGGATCTGGGGGGCCACTGCGGCAGGGACTACAGTGAGACTCGGGAGGCTGCGGGGCTGCTACGGCTGGCGCGGACGCGGGCGTGGGGTGCAGGCAGACGTACCCAGCACGGCCACCACGAAGTCCTTTCGAGCCTCGGCCTGGGCGTTCTCGGCTACGCATGTGTAGGTGCCGGCCTGGGCAGGCTGGAGGCGGCTCAGCTGGAGGCGGCCCCCCCTCGAGACCACACCATGCTCCACGCTGCTCTCTGTGGGGACGGAGGGAGGGAGGGAGAGCTCACAGGGGAAACTGAGGCCCCCAGGGGCAGGGGCTCCTTCTTACCAGTCACTACTGTCTTCAGTCCTATTCTGTGTGCACGTGTGCAAGTTCATGGGTGTGTGTGCGTGTGTGTGCATGTGTGTGTACCAGGATTCAGCTTGAACTCAGGTCCTCACATTCTTTCTTAGCTCTTTCGCTCAAAGTTGGTGTTCTACCACTTGAACCATGACCTCACTTCAGCTTTTTGCTGATTTATTAGACTTAGAACATAATTAAAGTTAGGCTGAGGGTTTATATGTCATAGATACATATTAATCCATGTAATAAAACATGGTGTCTCTAGAGTCATAAAAGAAGAGAAGCCCATAGACTTTTTACCTAGGCGGCCCTTGAACTGTGATCCTCAGAGCTCAGCCTCCTGAGTAGCCAGGATTATAGGCCCGGACACCAGCGTCCTGGAGTCCAATCTGCTTGTTTCCCTTCTGCTGGGCTGTCTCTCCCCAGAGGAGCCAGGCGCTTCAGCGTCCAGGCCCAGCCACATCCCCGCCCTGGCCAGCTCTGCTCTACCCCTGTCACCTGTCATGGTCACCCTGGAAGGTGTCCTAGACTCTGCCTGCCCTCCGGGGACACACCTCAGCCAAGGCCGAGGGTGCCAGGAATCAGCTGGTGCTGGCAGAGGCAGGGGCAGGAGCTACGGGCAGGAGAGGCCACGGACACGGTGCCTCAGCCAATAGAGAAGGGAATAAAGAAAAGTAACCAAAGCCCAGACACCGGGAGGCTGAGCACTGAGGATTATGGTTCTAAACCCGTCCAGGCAGGGAAGTCTGTGAGACTCCAGTGAACCACCAAACACAGCCAGAAGTGGAGCTGCGGCTCAAGCCTGCCCTGGCAGTAGCAGTGGGCCCAGGAGACCAGCATGGAGGCAGGTGCCCTTGGGGGCAGGGAGACCAGCATGGAGGTCACAGGAGAGAGCAGCAGGAAGCACCCAAGATCCCCTGCTCTCAGGAGGATGGGCTCCAGCTGCTGACCTGCTCTTCTCACTGGAGAGTGGGGTTTAGCTGGATGAACCAGGGGACGGGGTACAGAGAGGCTGGGATGGGCCAGGCTGGGGCAGAACCCAGCCTGGGTTAAATGCCAGGTCCGGGGCCAGCCAGCTGGGCCTTGCCTTGTCCCTTAGCACCCATGCTGGACAAAGTAGAGCTGATGTCTTCTCTCCCAAGACAGATGAGGGCGGAGCCCTGCTCTGGCACGCTTTGATCCTGCACATGTTTTGTTGTTGCTGTTATGAGACAGGGCATTAATATACAAGCCCAGACTGGCCTTGAACTCACAATCCTGCTGCTGCAGTCTCCTGAAGGCTGGACTTACAGGTAGGCGCCACCACGCCCAGCCCACATTGGATTTTGACAAGTAAAGATGTGAAGAGCCAGTAACTTCCTCTGCGGGCGGCAACCCCGCACCCCCGAGGGCCAGCACCTCGCGGCCCAAGCAGTCCTCACCCACAGGCATTCTGTCCTTCAGCCACGTGACCGTGGGCGCTGGGACCCCGGACACGTCACAGGTCAGGACGAGGGGGCTTCCTGCCACCTGGCTCACTGCCTCCACCTTGGGGTTCTCAAATGTGGGGGGCACTGCAGGGAAGAAGTCAGATCCTTAGAATCCTGAGCCGATTCCCTGATCCCTTCCTCGCAGGTGAGGAGAACACAGGAAAGTCATTCGGGTTTTATGCTCTGCCCTGGGTGCAGGAAAAGGCACAGGGCCTCATGCTTCCCCGTAGGTTTTTTCACTCTACTACCTGAGCCACAGCTCCACTTCTGGCTTTTAGCTGGTTAATTGGACTTAAGAGTCTCACAGACTTTTCTGCCTGGGTTGGCTTTGAACTGGGATCCTTAGATCTCAGCCTCTTGAGTGGGTAGGATTAGAGGTGTGAGCCACCAGCACCTGGCTAAAGCTAAACCCGGACATGCATTCATGAAGCCTGATGAGCTTCATGCAGACGGCTGGGTGGGTTTTTCCTCAGCCCGGCAGGGCCCGCGGATATGCCATGCCATCTGGGTTCTACCCCGGGGTTGACTGGCCAGGGGCCCTCAGGGCTCAGGGCAGGGGTGACCTGGCCCCAGGCCTCCCTGGATCGCGTGATGTCTTGGCATTCTTCATCAGTGCCTGGGTACCCGGCTCTGCGCTCACAGTAGAGCCACGCCCCTCGCCAGCCCGGCGGGCGGGTCCTGCTGCCGTGCCCAGCTCACCCTGGACGGCGAAGACGAAGGTTCTCACGGCCTCCCCCGCAGAATTGCTGGCTTTACAACTGTATACACCTTTATCTGAAACCTACAACAGAAGAGACCCTGGTGATTTGATGTGGGGTACCTAGGGTTCCTCTAAATATCCAGACGCCCCAGAACAGGGGCTCCCCACCCACGCTGGTCCCATCTGGGCTGGTATAGGGAGAAGGCGTCTTCTAGCCTTGCCCGGGAGCCATGGCTACCAGAACTCCTGGTAACCCCAAGGCCCTCACCCTGTCCCGCAGCTCCCATCTCCTTCCCCAGGCCTCTGGGCTGGAGGGAGCCTGTCCTTCCACCATGCTGTCCACTGCCCCTCACCTGGGAGGCCAGGATCTCCAACTCCCGACCCTGCTGCAGAGTCTGCAGCCGCTGCGCCGGGGCCAGAGGCTGCAGGTCTTTGTACCAGGTCACTGTGGGCTCCGGGTATGCATCAGCGTCACAGCTCAGGGTGGCCTTGTCCCCTGCCCGCACCAGCACAGACTCTGGGGTGCTGCCAGGAGCCTGCCTGAAGCTTGGGGGCACTGAGAACAGGACAGACCAGTAAGCTCTGCGGCCTTGCCCACGCCTGCCCTCCCTCTGCCGCCCCCTGCCCTGGGCCCACCATGGGAGACATTCAGAGGGCACACGCTGACCCCGACTGCTGCCAAGACGTACCCAGCACGCGGAGCTGCACCACCTTCTGGTCCCGGCCAGCAGCATTGAGGGCGTCACACAGGTACCGCCCGGTGTCCGCCGGCTGCACCCGCGCCAGCCGCAGCGTGTGCGTCCCTGCAGGGAGCCAGCACCTTGCACCAGCAGCCAGCCCGGATCCGAGGCCCACCTCCAGTCCTCCACCCCTCTCCACACAGCCAGAAGACTCAGTTTACCCACCAGGCAGGAGGAAAACCTCTTCTCCCAGGGGGACGGCCTGGCCCTCCTTATACCACGTGACCTCAGGGCCCGGGTGGGCGTGGACCTCGCAGGTGAGGGACACACTGCTATTGACGATGGCGCTGACCTTCTCGGGGTTCAGGCCCATGATCCGTGGTGGCACTGCATAAAGGAAGATGAAAGAAAGCACACAGAGAGAGCCAGGAGTGACGCCAGGGGCTTTGCCAAGCTCCTGGAGCTTGGAGATCAGAGAGGGAGTGCCTGGCCTGCAGCGTCACACAGCACCAGGGCAGACAGCCCGGCAGCAGCTCATGCCAGGCCCATGGGTGTCCCCACACCTGAGCTGGTGGAAATGTGGAGATCAAGAGCACAAACCCTGCCCCTCCACACACGAAGGCGACCTCTGAGGGGCTTCAGAGCCACCAAGTCAGGCCAGCCCCCGAGCTGGGCCAGAGGTCAGGGGCATAGTAAGTGCTCAACGCTGGGCTCTAAGGCCTGGGAGCGGCCTGGGTGGCTGGGGTTCCCCAAAGGCTGTCAGTACCTTGGACCCGGAGGGTGAAGAGTTTCTCGGCAGAGCCAGCCTGGTTCTCCGCCACGCACATGTAGCTGCCGGCATCCGACATGTCCGCCGTGGAAACCTATGGGAGTGAGTAGGGCAAGGCTGAGGTGTGGCTGGGGTGCTAGGGCCCCTTGTTCCCCCCCCCAGCAGACATACGGCATCAGACAGCTGTCCCTCCGGGGCCTGTCCACCTTGTGGGGCTGTGGAGGGCTGGGCTGGCCTGTACTATTGTTCAGTGCCAGTTCACTGAAATCCCAAAGCAGGCTGCCAGAGCTGGCAGGGCATGTGGTGTACACGAACCTCGCTTTTCAGGGGTCAGCTGGGCCCCCGGGGGGTGGGGAGGGTCAGCCTCACCTGTAGGACGCGCCCTTCCTCCAGGACCTGGAGCTGCGGGCTCGGGGAGAAGGGTAGCCCGTTCTGGAGCCAGGAGATGGTAGGAGCTGGGTTACCCAGGGCCGGGCACTGCAGACTGACAGTACTGCTGGCATTGACGGTCACCTCTTCCACCAGCTCCTCCGTGTCACCCACGATGACAGGTGGCGCTGGGGGCAGGGAGGAGGGGATGAGGAGTAGCCCAGGTGCCCGGCTGGCAGTGAGGCCAGCCCTGGTGGGAAGCCCGTGGGCCCTGTCCGGATGCAGCAAAGGGAAGTGAGGGCACAGACAAGATCCTGGTTTGCTCATGGCTAAAAAGGGACCAACTTGAAGTCTGAAGCCCCCTCTGCCCAGCCTCTGAGCCCGGGAGCCCTCGAGCTTCCCGTGCTGTCCCTCGGCCGCTGAGCCTTCCCCGTCCACCCGCATCAGCTACTCACTCAACACCAGCAGCTCGAAGTGCATCCAGTCCTCGCCCACCTCGTTGGAGGCCTTGCACGAGTACCTCCCCGCGTCCTCCACCCGTGCCAGGGGGATCTGCAAGACCCGGCCTCCTGCAGGGGCACAGTGCAGCGGCCTGGGCTCAGGGACAAGGGCCCCATTCTAGCCAGGCAGGGTCGCACATCCTGTAATCCCAGCACTCGGGGGGCTGAGGCAGGAGGACCTCGAACCTGGCTGCAGTGTAAGACAGTCAAGACCACAAAACAGAGCAAAGGAAAGACCCTGCTCTTCTCATACCCGGATCTACTGCCATAGCCGGGGCAGACGCGTGCCCTTCCCTGCCAGCTCAGAGGTCAAGGGAAAGCCAAGTCTGGGGCAGGCGCAGTTAAGTCTGTATGCCAGCCCCAGTCTGCCAATCCCACCCACGGCTCAGGGTGGTCACCCTCCCTGCCCAAGAGGCAGCACTCAGAGAGACAGACAGACAGGCAGATGGAGACAGAGTTCTACCTGCCTAGCTTGCGTATCCTGCCTGCCTACCTTGCAGGATGGAGACCCTGTCGGTGGCAGAGAGGGGCTGGCCCTCCCGATGCCAGGTGAGCTGGGGGGGCGGGACGGCATTGGTGTCGCAGTATAGGTAGGCTGGGTGGTTCTCTACGATTTCCAGGAGTTGCATCACCTCGCCCCGGGCCTCCTCCTCCTCCTCCTCCTGGGACAGCGCCTCAAAGTCTGCACCCACCTTCTGGAACATGGGGGGCACTGGACAGGGGCAGGATGAAGCCATTAGGAAGCTCAGGGGAGGCAAGGGTACCCCACCACCACGCTAGACTAGAGGCAGCAACATCACCTGAGCCCTTCCCCTCCTCGTTTGTCTTCCCCTCCCCTCCTCCTTCCCTCTTCCTCCTCCTTCTCCCTCACCCCCAGCTACATGTCATTTTTCACTGGTTATTTTTAAGGTAGGGTCTCAATTCCCGCCCGAACTGTGATCCACCTATTGTTAGCCTTCCCACTGTGGGCGTAGCTGAATGACAGCGTGTGCCACCGCGTCCAGCTTTGTTATGTGGAGATGGGAGTCTTACGGTCTTCTCCCCAGGCTGGCTTCAAACCCCAGTCCTCCTAATTTGAGCCTCTCAAGTGGCTGTGATTACAGATGTGAGCCCCCACGCTGGCTCCACGGCAGTTCTTAAATTCACCCTCCACCCCTGGCTTAGGTGATGTTTACTGAGCAGTTGCTATGGACATTCTAGGAGGGGGCTCCTGCCTCATGGAGCCATGGCGGGGGGGACTAGACGTGGAGCTTTAACCTGCACTTGTATGTGAGTGCACAGAGGCATCAACCATCAGCTGTTAGACTCAGAAGGGCCTGAGGCGGCCTGCAAGGCTGAGGCTAAGGCTGGGCGGGGTCAGAGGCCCACCCCAGCCACGCAGCCCATCAGTGACAGGATCAAGGAGCCCGAGATGGGTGAGGGGCCTGCCAGCTCCTTCCCCAAGCACTGTGCAGTCAAACCCGGCCACTTCTTGCTCTATATGGTCGTGGCCTCCCTGCCTCCCTCCCAGCAACGGAATTCTGGGCCTTGGAGCCGTGTCCCCTGTCCCTTAACTGTCCAGTGGCTGGTGCAGTCCTCTGCCATGTGGAAAGACCAGCTTGGGTCTCCCTGGCCTGGTGGGCCCTGGGGTCCCGAGCACTGCCCAGATGACGCCCTGCGGTCACACTGGCCAGCACACCCCACCCACCCTGGATGAGCACGCTGAAGTCCTGATCGTCTTCACCAGCCACGTTGGTGGCCACGCACAGGTAGCGCCCCGAGTCTGAGACCCGCGTGGGCTGGATCTGGAGCAGCCGCCCCTCCCCCAGGACCTGGAGCCGCTGGTCGGGGGTCACCGGCTGCCGGGGGACCGGGGAGAAGAGATCAGAACGAAGTCAACGTAAGTCCAGGTACTTGTACATGAACTCATGAGACAATGCTGACAGCTCTGTAAAACCATGTGACTTCACACGTGGGAGAGACGTGAATAAAAAGCAAAAAACAACCATAAAGAAGCTCAAACTGGTGGCTACTGAGGAGCCAGAGACCTGGAGAACCATGGTTCAAAGCTGGGACAGAATACTGCATGAGACTTTATCTCCTATTAACTAGCAAAAAGCTGAACTGGAGACGTGAATCAAATGATAGAGCACCATTGGAGCATGCAAGCCAAGTGAACCTGAGGCCCTGAGTTTATATATATATATATATATATATATATATATATATATATATAGAGAGAGAGAGAGAGAGAGAGAGAGAGAGAGAGAGACAGAGAGAGAGACAGAGAGACAGAGACAGAGAGACAGAGACAGAGAGATGATAGAAATAATAGTTTAATGTCTATGAGACTTGTGTTTGGTACACATTGTTTTATTTATTTATTTATTTATTTTTGGTCAATCATGGGGCTTGAACTCTGGGCCTGGGTGCTGTTCCTAAGCTCTTCAGCTCCAGGCTATTTCTCTACTATTTGAGCCATAGTGCCACTTCCAGTTTTCTGGTGGTTAATTGGAGATAAGAGTCTCATGGTTTTTACTGCCTGGATTGGCTTTGAACCTTGATCCTCAGATCTCAGCCTCTTGAGTAGCTAGGATCACAGATGTGAGCCACCATGCCCAGCCTGGATTGATTGATTGAGTGAGTGCGTGATTGTTAGTCCTGGGGACTGAACTCAGGGCCTGAGCTTTGTTTCTGGGCTTTTCTCAAGGCTAGAGCTCTACCACTTGAACCACAGCACCATTTCCAGCTTTTTCTATGTACATGATACCGAGGAATAGAACCCAGATCTTTGTGCATGCTAGGCAAGCACTCTACCACTAGGCCAAACTCCCAGCTCCTGGATTTACCTTTTTTTTTTTTTTTTGCCAGTCCTGGCCTTGAGCTCGGGGCCTGAGCTCTGTCCTTGGACTTTCTCAAGGCTAGAGCTCTACCACTTGAGCCTCAGCACCACTTCCGGCTTTTTCTATATATGTGGTACCAAGGAATCGAACCTGGGTCTTCGTGCATGCTAGGCAAGCACTCTACCACTAGGCCAAACTCCCAGCTCCTGGATTTACTTTTAAAAATAATAAAGGATGGACCAAGTACTGGTGGCTGGGATCTAAAGAAGCTGAGATCTAAGGATCGCAGTTGAAAGCCAGCCTGGGCCAAAAAATTCCTGTAAGATTCTTAACTCCAATGATCCACTCAAAACCAGATGTGACTCTGGCTCAAAGTGGTATGGTGCTGACCTTGAGCCAAAGAGCTCAGGAATAGCACCCAGGCCCTGAGTTCAAGCCCCACAACCAACAGATGGATGGATGGATGGATGGATGGATAGATAATAGATGCATAATGAGGGCTGGGCTGGCCCAGGCAGCTCTAGGGCCAGGGACTTTCAGGGTGCCCCACTGGGGCCTGCACTCACCCGGCCATCCTTGTACCAGCTGATGGCGGGCAGGGGCGTGCCCCAACACTCACACTCCAGGGCCAGGCTGCTGTTTACCTTGGTCTTCACCTCCTTCACACCCACCTCCCCCAAGGGATGGTCTTTGGAGATGGAGGGCGGAACTGGAACATACACACGGGGGGGGGGGGTGGTGAGGTGCTGGCTGGGGAGGGGTGTGGGGAGGGGGGGTGCGGGAGATGAGGATGGCTTGTTTGGACAGGTGTGAGGTGGGGTCCCTGGGCTGAGGGCTTGCCTGGGAAGTGGCAGAAGACAGCCGGGACGGGGTTGGGGGTGGGGTGGGCCATGGGTTCCCATGGTAACCGCATCCGCACACTAAGGAATGGCGCGCCCCACCCCGCTCCCTGCCACAGGATGGCGCCCCCGGCTCAAATGCAGCCAGGCTCCAGGCAGCCTTCTTTCTGCCCAGTGGTTCCCTGGGGCCCCTGGCTCACTGAGGACTTCCACATGGTAGTTCTTCACGGCCTCCCCAAGCTCGTTAGTGACCACGCAGGTGTACTGGCCGGCGTCCTCCTTCTGGACATTGAGGATCTGCAGCCCGTGGGTGCCTGCAAGGGGAGGGGTGTGGGCAGCGGCCAGGGTCATCCTGCTGCGCAGGCTCACCCCTGCCCCTCACTGCCCACCCGGCCGTCACCTGGCAGCTGCTGGATGTTCCTTGAGGCCTCAAAAGGGGCCCCGTCCTTCATCCAGGTGATGTTGGGCAGTGGGAAGGCTAGCGCCTCGCAGATCAGCGAGAGGGGGCTGTTGACAGTGACGGTCACCTCTTCATCGGGACTGTCCTCTGTCACTCCCTGGATGCTGGGGGCCACTGCAGGAAGGGGGGACACGGGTGAGCACAGAGCTCCGGCCCCAGGCCAAGGCCCAGCATGTGACCCAAACAGGAAACTGAGGCACAGTGGACGCCAGGCACGGGCAGCTGGATCTGGATTCGGGCTTGAACGTCCAGAACTCCAGCTTGCTATCCACAAACAGCAGATACCACAGGGGAAGCTAACGTATTTCCCACCATTGTCCGCGGCGTCCCTCAGCCCTGCTCATGCAAGCAGAGCCTTGGGCTTCGGTTGAGCTTCTAGTCAGCTGCTCTCTCTGAGGCAGAGAAAGTGGGGGGGGGGGCTGGTTGTACCTGGACCCCACTTTCCTCTCTCAGCCCCTATGGAACCCTTTGCTACAGCCCTGTTGGGAGCTTGGTTCCCAGTGGTGGCACAGCTGAGAGGTAACCCCGTCAGAAGGGCTCTGTCGTTCCTGAACTAGTCAAATCCATTGATGGACTGATTCCTTATTGGATCCATTTTTGAAAGGTTCTGGAAACGTTTATGCCAGTACTGGGGCTTGAACTCGGGGCCTCATACTCTTGCTTGGCTTTTTGCTCAAGACTCTTTGCCTATGGGAACCACTGCTTCCCCTTCTGGAGGTGAGTCCTGGCTAGAGGAGGGGGTTCCCTGGGGGGAGTGGCGGGGCGGGGGAATATTTGTGTCCCTCTTCCTCCCTGATCCACAGGCCCAGAAGGGCCAGAGCCAAATGGAATGGAGTGGAAGCTCCTGAAGGCATGGAGGAAAGGCACTTCACTTTAGCCGCTTTCTCTGGTATTTTGTTACTGCAGTATAAGGAGGATTGTACGTAACTCTGTCGTGTCCTTGGTTCTTTGCTTCTACAGTTTAACAAGACAGAGCATGGGGCGTGGCCCTCTGGGACAGAAGTCACCAACGTGGGTCCTGGCGTGAGCCACGTGAGCCTTCGTTAGTGACACAGGAACGCATACATTCCCCACATTTGAAGATGACGCGTAGCCGAATGCTGCCTCATGAGACGCGTTTAGCTGAGCTGCTCTTTGTGTCGTTGCTGTCCTTGGAGAGGTCCAAGGAAGGGCAGGGGGTGCTCCGTGGGGCGTCCCCCCTCCTGCTAGTGCCACGATGGTCAGGGCACACCCAGAGCTCACCCAGGACACGGAGCTGCAGGTGCCTGGTCTTCTCCCCCACGGCATTGGCAGCGATGCAGGAGTAGTGGCCAGCACTGGACAGGTTGGCCTGGAGGACCTGCAGGAGGGCTCCCTCCGGGGAGAGGTGATGGGCGCCACCAGCAGCCAGGGGCTGGCCGTCTTTGAACCACGTGACCTGGGGCGACGGGTGGCCTGTTTGCAAAGGGGAGACCGAGGCCACTCAGCAGGCGCTGGCCAGTGGGGTGCAGGGCTCAGCAGCCGCCCCCGTCTCTGCCTGGGATCTCACCCCAGTGCCCGGAAAGAGGCAGATGTGGGTCATGGGCCTGGCCTCTGGTGTTTAATTGCCTTCCCTCCTGGGGGTGTGGCAGAAATGGCTTGGTGCAGACAGGTAAAATAGAGTTGCAAGTTAATCCTTCCATACACACACACACACACACACACCACACACACACACACACCACACACACACACACACACACGTCCATCCATTTATCCATCTGTTCATCCACCAATCACCATCCATTCATCATCAATGCATCCATCCACCATCCATCCATTCACCACCCATCTACCATTTAACCACTATTTATCCATCCCTCTATCTGTCCATCCACTATTAATTCACCACCCATCCATCCAGCAATCACCATCCTTCTACCATCCACCCTCCAGTCATCACTCATCTATCCACCAATCACCATCCATCTCCACACATCTATCATCTATCCACAATCCACCCACCATTATTATTTATTAATCTATCAATTCATCATCCATTGATACACCATCCATCATGGATCTACCCACCATCCACACACCCTCCCAAGCACTATCCACCATCTATCCATCCATCCATCCATCCATCCATCCATCCATCCACCCACCCATCCATCTATCCATCCATCCACCCATCCATCAATCCATCCATCCACCCATCCACCCATCCATCCATCCATCCACCAACCACCATCCATCCACTATTATTTCTCATTAATCTATCCACTATCCATTGATCCATCAGCCATCCATTTATCAATCTACCATCCACATACTTTTCCAAGCACCATCCACCATCTATTCATTCATCTGTCCACCAACCATCTACTATCCACTATCCATCATCCATCCACTCATCCACCAACCACTATCTATCCATGTACCCATCCATTCATCTATTTGTCCATCCATCTACCTACCTAGCCACCTAGCCACTCGTCAACCCATTAGCATTAGTGGAAACCTATCCTGCCAAACACTGTGGAAGCGATATTGACCATGATCCTGGTTCCCAGGGAGCTCAGCTGTGCCCACAAGCCACTGTGGCTCCATGTGGTCAATACGGGGGCAGAAAATCCTGGTTCCACAGGGGTACTGTGGCGGTAGCTCACTGGATCTGAGGGACTAAGCCAAGAGTCTCTGTGGAAGGTTCTGGAAGCTGACTTGTGCTTAGGTAAGGAAGGAACAGAGGAGTGTTTGGGACAGAGACCTGGAGTGGGGGCCAAGATGTAGAACCCCTTCCTGGGGAGCAGCAGGGCTGGGGTGACAGGCCGGGTCCCTGGGTATGCGCTCCCACTGCTGTCTTCCTGCCCTCCCCCGCTCCCTATCTGAGTTCGCCCTTACCTGTGGCATTGCATGTGAGCTGAGCCTCCTGTCCCTCTAGCACGGTGACCACCTCCTCCAGGTCCTCATTCTCAATACTTGGAGGCACTGGGAGAAGCAGAAGACAGACAGCTGCTGGCCGGCACCGCAGGAAGTGGAGAGCCAAGGAATCTCATTTCCTGTGCCTCAGTTTCCCTATCTCTGTGTCATTTGCTGCCTGGCAAGTCAGACCCCCATACCCCTGAGTTATGGCTCTGATCAGACAAGGTGGTGTGGGTGATGTGGAGAATAGTTGACCCCCTTCCATGGTGGTTTATTTACTGTTGTTTCTAGAAAGTTCTGTGGTAGCTTTAGCGCACAGGTGTTGTATGTGTGTGTGTTTGTGCACACGTACATGTGCACACGTGTACACTCCCATGTTCATGTGCTTTCATGCCATTACTAGGCCTTGAACTCAGGCCCAGGCACTTTCCCTTAGCTCTTTCATAGACCAGAGATTTTGTTTGTTTGCATTTGTATTGATTTATTACTTACTTATTTTGGAGTACGAGGCCTTGAACCCAAGGCCAGGGTGTTCTCCCTTAGCTCTTCACAGAGCAGAGGCAAAGGAAACAAAGCTGCCCAGCAGCTCCCCAGAAAGAGGGCAAGGATGTCAGGCGCCCAGTGAGCCGGGGCTGCCACATACCCAGGACCTCCACGCTGAAGTTCCTCTGTGCTTCCCCGGCTTCATTGTGGGCCAGGCAGGAGTAGAGGCCTCTGTCTGCCTCCTGCACCTCTGCCAGCCTCAGCATCCAGCCACCTGGGGGAGGAGGGTGGACGTGGGCGCCTCAGGGCTCTGTCCACCACAAAGCGCCCTGTGTGCCTGCCTTCCCCAGTGTTCTGCTCCTCAGGTGGGGAATCTAAGGCCCAGCAGGGTAAGGAAATGGACAGAGCACACTTATTAGAATCAAACTGAGGATCCTCGTCTAGCAGGGACACCCTGCCCACTAATGGCTCTGGGACTGACAGGGGCTAAAAGGACAGCAAAAGACTCTGTAGTTCTGATCTACTTCAGATCCCCATTCTAGAGACAGGCACAGAAAAAGCCTTTCTTCTCCCATGGGCCTCGGAGGGCAAGCTATCTTCCTTCTGAGGAACTATGGGGGCATCTGGGTTCAGCCTGGAGAGTGCAGGTACACAGCATGCACACCACTGGTGTTATTTCTGCACCCAGGGCAGACATCACTAATTGATTGCCGTTGCCTTTTCTGCGATCTCTGGGTTCAGAGCGGCACAGTGCACCTGGCAGCCCCTAGTGTGAGGCATCATGTGTGCAGGAATACATTTGCCATCCCATATGGGCTGCAGGGAGCAAATGACGTCCCCAAGACATTTAGATGGGACACTGCTTCAGTTTCCCCATCTGTTCCCCAGCAAGAACCATCACGATCCGGTGAGGAGGACAAATACTCAGACTGAGTATTAGATGAGCATTCCCCAAGAGTGTGTTGTTGGTTCATGGGCTGCTCCAGAGGGAAAAAGAGAACTTGTCTTTGCTGCAGGACGTCTCAGAACTTGCACTATGTACATGTTCCCCGGGTGTGTCCAGGAGGGGAGCTGGGCAGGAAGACTTCTTCAAACTTACTTGAATCCAACCCCCTGAAATGTCAGCTCACCAGGCTGGCAGCTCAGGGCCAGAGATCATGGGCAGGTAAAAGGCACAGACAGGCTAAGTCAGACTCCAGAGACACGGTCCTGGCTGGCACCTCACCTGCCAGGAGATAGATGCCTTCCCCTGGACTGATGGGCTCCCCATCTCGGAACCAGTGGACCTCAGGTGGCGGGATCCCTGCAGCCTCACAGAGTAGAGTCAGGGGACTGTTCAAGGTGGCTGAGACATTGGCCAGTGGCTCCGAGTCTCCAGTGATTTCTGGGGGAACTGGAACCAGTGACGGAGCTGTATTCAGGGTGCAGACTGGGCTGGGGGCTTCTGCCCGCTCCAACCTGAAGACCCACAGCCCTGCAGAAGGATCTGAACAGTGACAAAACCAGAGGCACATCCACTGAGCCTGTGACCGCTCCCCCCCCAGGAGGGTATGTTAGCCACTGGCTGGGTGCTGTGAGGCCTCAGTTTCCCCAGACTCTTCAGAGGAAAGCTTGAAGGATTCAACAAGAATGTGAGTTTAGTCCAGTGCCTAGCGTGGAGCAAGAACCCAGCACTGAGACTGAAATGGCTACAAAGCTGAGTCCAGACACATTCCCCAAACCGCCTAGCTAGGAAGTGAGCCTGTCTGAATGGAGGGGAAGTGGGGGGGACATGCTACCTGCAAGAAGATGGGGCGAGAAAGGCTCAGGGTGCCAGAGATGCTGGGGCTTGGTGAGAGAGGGCCCCCCAAACCCAGTCTGCCCATCTCCCTTTACCATACCCCACCTTTACCCTGAAGCTGACTCCAGCCCTGCAGGAGGAGCTCAGAAATGATGGGGAGGGGGTGTTGTTCCAGCCTCCCAGACCAGCCCCAAATTCCTAAGCAGCCCCAAGGCTGCTCCTCTGGGAAGCGGCCCTGACTTCCTTCCACAGCGTGCGGATATTCCCCGATCTTTCCAACACTGATAATCTCACACCACATCACCCGACCATGCAGAAGCGGGCTTCCAGGACCAGTAGATGTGGAAGAGAGGAAAGAGGGAAAGGCCAGAGAGGATGGAGGAGAGGGAAAAAGGGAGGCAGGAGGGTGGAAACAAAGGAGGGAGGAAGCCAAGAAAGAAGAAAAGTGAAGGAAGGAAGGAAAATAGAGTGGGAGGGAGGGGAAAGGAGGGAGGAGGAGAGGAGGGAGCGGGCTGGGGAGAATCAGGGCTATTCAATCTGGAGATCTGTGTTAGTGGTGACCCCAACAGCAGCTCTCATCTTCAACCTGACTCCGGGAAGCACAGGGGTCCCAGGACTGCGGCCTGAAGATGGTGCCTGGCAATTGAGCCACCTCTGCCCCCAGCCCCAGCGTCAGATTCTCACCCAGCACAGAGAGCTTGAACCTTCTCTCAGCTCTGCCAGCCACGTTCTCAGTCACGCAGAGGTAGTGTCCAGCGTGGGTCGTTTGTGCACGTTCCACATGTAGGCTCTGGCCCTGGTTCCTCACCCACAGGCCAGGCTCCGTCTTCACGGGGCGGCCATCCTTCTCCCATGCCACTGTGGGCAGGGGCCTTCCTGTGGCATTGCATTCTAGGATGGCCTCCCCATCTTGGGCCACAGAGAGTTGCATAGAGGGCTCCCCAGTGCCAGCAATCTGAGGAGGAACTGGGGTGGGTGAGAAGCACGTTAGGGAAAGCAGCTGGGGCCACCAGAAGCAAGTACTAGCCAGCGCAGGCACTGGAAGGGCCACGCCACCACGCAGACCCAGGTTCTCCCTTGCTCTCACTGGCCGTGACCTCAGTCAGGTAACCTCATCTTCTCTGTGCCTCTGTCTCCCTACAATAAGAGCAGAGCACAATCCTGGCCTCCTCTCTCGAACCCTGGGAGTCCAGGCAGACCTGCTCTTGGGGAGCTGCCCCCAGCTTTCTCTTCCAGCTTTGTGTATCCTTTCTTCCTCAAAACCATAGGCTTAGCTAGAGCTGGTGGCTCACACCTATAATTGTAGCTACTCAGAAGGTTGACATCTGAAGACTGAAGTTCAAAACCAGCCAGGGCAGACAAATTCAAGAGATGATTATCTCCAATTAACTTTAAAAAGAAGAGAGAGAGAGAGAGAGAGAGAGAGAGAGAGAGAGAGAGAGAGAGAGAGAGAGCGCACCAAAAGGTATTCTCCCCTCCCTCTAACAAGAAAGAAAACAGGCTTCTGAGAGCTGACATGGCTGCCGGGACTGGTCAGGGGGCCACTCTGGGGGGGTCTCTCCTAACCAGTGCCTGCTGCTTTTCTGGGATTTGTGTTCTAGCCTGATTTGGATGAGGCCACCGTGTTTAACCTCTGGAAAGGCACGGGGAAGCTAGGATTCTATGATGTGGAGGAGCTTCGGCATAAACTGACACCGCCTTCACATTTTCAACAGAGCAAGGTACGAGTTCTTCCTTGGAGCTGCGGGAGGAGGGCGGCCGGAGCCTGCTGTCCCTGTGTGCAGGCTGGGAGCTGAGGCGTGTGGCCGGGAGAGGCAAGAAGAGCCAACTCTGCAGCCTCTGACCCTGAGCAGTCCTCCCGGGCCCCAGCTCACCCAGAACTTCCAGCTTCTGGTCCTCCCGACCTGTCCCCGCCGCGTTTCTGCATTCGCAGGTGTACGTCCCTTCGTGGGCCAGCCGCGTCTGTTCCACGTACAGCATCCGCCCCACGGCCAGCACAGGCTCCAGGCCGGACCCCTCCCGGGGCAGGGGCTGACCTGGGAAGAGAGAAAAGCCCCATCCAGGGCATGGAGCGCCGACTCATGGGGGAGGCAGGTGGTGACCATACAGATGGGCCCTGACCTCCTGGGACCAGGGAGGCTTCCTGGTGGAGGCCTCTGAAGCAAGGCCAGGAGGTTGAAGCCCTAGTGGGATCCCCAGGTCTGAGCTCCCCTCCCCCGGCCCTGTGGGGGCAGGGCAGCCCTGAAGTACTGGGCAGTGTGGTGGTAGGGGGGGCAGCATCCTACCGTCCTTTCTCCAGGAGATGTTGGGGAAGGGGACCCCCTGGCAGTCGCAGGTCAGCCTGGCGGGGTAGCCCTCACTCACGGTCAGTGTGGGTGTCTCCCTCTCCGGGAATTTTGGGGGCACTGAGGCAGAGCAAGGGTGAGGCTGTGTTCAGAGCACTGTGTGCTGGAGTCCAGCTCCCCTCCCCAGGATTCAGGGGCCCAGCCTCACCCCAGACATTCAGGTGGAAGTGTTTCTCGGAGCGGCCGGCCTGGTTCAGAGCCTCACATGTGTAGAGACCGGCGTCCCCCAGCTCTGCCCTGCTCACCTGGCGGTGAATGAGGATGATCTGTCAGCCAGGGAGCAGAGCTGGCGTCGCCCCGGACGGTGCATGGCACCACTGCCCCTCATCTAACCCCGCTGAGCCCCTGGTGAGAAGTGGGGAGATGTCCCACGGGCCTCCCTCTAGATGGAGCCTGGGTCACTCAGCAGGGTGGCCTCGAACCTCTAGCAGGGCCTGGTCTCGGGAGAGCTGGACGCCGGGCCGAGGCTGCAGGGGCCTCCCGTCCTTCCGCCAGCTCAGCACGGGAGGGGGCACAGCGTGGCTCTGGCACTCCAGGGCCACTGACTGGTTAGCCACAACGGACACGTTCACCTCTTCTCCGAGGATGCTGGGGGGCACTGTGCAGGAGGGGGAGGGCATTCTCAGTGTGCGGGTGGAGTGGGCAGGGCAGGCTTTCACCAGGGCTGCCCACAGCCATGCCCTGCTGACAGGAGCAAGCCCCCATGGACGGAGCCAGAGTGGGGATGAGGCTGTCCCCAGCCTCCAGCCCCGGCCTCCCTCCTCCCTTTACCCTGCACCACCTCACCAGCCAGCTCTAAGGGAGAGACAAACAGAGCTGTGTCCTGGGGACCCAGCGATAATGACAGATGCAGGACTCTCCAGATTTCTTCCTTTTCCCTCCCTTCCTCCCTCCCTCCTTTGTTGATGTCGTTGTTGTGGGCCTGGGCACTGTCCCTGAGCGCTTCAGCTCAAGGCTACCGCTTTACCCCTTGAGCCACAGCACCATTTCCAGCTTCCTGGTGGTTAATAGCAGATAAGAGTCTCACGTACTTTCCTGCCTGGACTAGCTTTGAACTATGATCCTCAGATCTCAGCCTCCTGAGTAGCTAAGATTACAGGCATGAGCCTCTCTCTCTCTTCTTCCCTCCCTCCCTCTCTTCCCCTTTCCCTCCTTCCCTCCCCCACCCCTTTCTCCACTTCCAGATTTTTGTTTAGTTTTGGTGCTGGTTAATTGGAGACAAGAGTCTGGCTGGCTTCGAATTTCAGTTCGCAGGTTATCAGCCTCTGGAGTAGGGGGGACCCCAGACGCCTGGCTTCTGCTACTTCTCAGAACTGTCTCTGAGTCTATGGTGGTCAGCAATGACTCTAAATTTGAGGGGGTATCAATGTGTGAGAAGCAATGCACCTACTACCTGACAAATGTACATTATCCTGACTATAAAGAAACAAAAACAATGACTCTAAATTTTAAAAAGTCTCAGTAATACACACGCATGTAAATATAACATATATATAACATACATATACGCATGTCGATTTATCTATATATCTACAATTTAAAGGCAAGCCTGTGAATCGCTTTTGTCTCCGTGTAAAAGTCATTGGTGGAACTTCGGGGTTGAGGACACGGGGTCTGGGGTCAGAGCTCCATCAATCGCTCACCACGGTGGAACAGCCACACAGATGGTGTTGAACCACCCTGGGCTTAGTTCCTCATCTGTAGAATGGGGGTAAAGGAAGCCCCTGCCTCATGGGACTGCTGCCTCCACGAAAGAGAAAATGTGTCCAAGGCGAATGTGTCCTCATCCCCAGGGCACTTCCCAGGACTCTTCTACATCCCCATAAAAATCCAGGGGGGGGAGCCCTGCACGGGTGGCTCACTCCTGTAATCCCAGCTACTCAGGAGGCTGAGATCTGAGGGTAGAGATTCAAAGCCACGGAAGTCTGAGATTCTAATCTCCAATGAAACACTAAAAGAGACAAAAGTGGAGCTGTGGCTCAAGTAGTAGGATGCCAAAAAAAAAAAAAAAGAACTCAGTGACAGTGCCACAGCCTGAGTTCAAATCCCAGAACCACCACCACCATCACATACACACTAGAAGTCCACTGGAGGAATTAACAACGCTAGCAACCTTCCAGGTGTGCTGAGCCAGCGCAGTGACTCTCCAGGCAATCTGACGGTGGGGACTCTTTTGTCCCCAATTACACTAGAGCCAAGCATTCAGCGCAAGGTCATGGAGGCCTGATTGAATCCCAAGGTCACGCTATCACCAGAACATGGCAGATTGTCCTGCTGGCATGAGCTAGCAGGGCTCCTGGGCATGCCCACCCCTGCCTGCCCGCTGCAGCTCCAGGAACAGCTCAGGGCCCGCCAGCCCTGCAGGGAGGCAGCCCTGGATCGGGTGGGGTCGACTCACTGTGCACCAGCAGGATGACGTCCCTGCGGTCCTCGCCCACGGCGCTCACAGCCACGCAGGAGTAGCTGCCCGCGTCGGATGCCTGGGCACTGGCCAATGCGAGGACCCGGCCCCCGGGGAAGACCTGGGGGGCACACAGAGGCCCCGAGAGATGAGGAAGAACATCAGCGACTAGGCCAGAAGGCCTGACCAGGACCTGCAGAGTGCCACGCAGCACCCCAGATGCCAGGGAGAGAGCATGGTGCCATGGGTTCCATGTGGTCAGCACGATGTAAGAGAGGCGGCAAGCGCAAAATTCCCAACAGAGCTCAATGTTCCTGGGAAAAGGACAAAGCCGGGTCTGATGCCTCACACCTGCAACCCTAGCCCTAGGGAGTCTGAGGATTGTGGTTCAAAGTCCAATGAACCACCAAAAGCTGCAAGTGGATGCAAGTGTGCTAGTCTTGAGCAAAAAAACTCAGGGACAGCACTCAGGTCCTGAGTTCAAGCCCCAGAACTGGCACCAAACAAAAGAAGGAAAGAAACAAAGAAGCCTTATTCATGATGCTTATATTGCTCCTATGATACACTACATTAGAAACAGTAGATTCATCGTTCGGTTAATATACTGAAATTGATTGCACTTGTTTATTTATTTATTTGTGGATCATGGGGCTTGAACTCTGGGCCTGGGTGCTGTCCCTGAGCGCTTCAGCTCAAAGCTACCTTCTCTTCCTGGAGCCACAGCGCAAAATTGGAGGTAAGAGTCTCTTGGTTTCTTTTTTTGGTACCCGGGCTGGCTTTGAACTGTGATCCTCAGATCTCAGCCTCTTGAGTAGCTAGGACAACAGACATGAGCCACCGTGCCCAACTGCACCTATTTATTTTGCATTCAATTAATGCAGCCACAAAGAAAACTTCAGTTGCCATCTGCGGAATGCATTCTCCCTCTCCCCCTCCCCTCTCCGCTCTCTCCTCTCCCCCAGTGCTGGTCCTAGGTTTGGACTCAGAGGCTGGTTGCTGCTCCTGAGCTTTTGTGTTCACAGCTGGCACTTGACGACTTGAGCCGCAGCTCCATTGTGTGATACATCTGTGGGCAGGGGGCCCCTCCACCCACCCTCTGCTCCCAGGACACGCGGGAGACCCCAGCACAGCGAGCCAGCCTCCCAGCCCAACTGACCTGCAGCCCCAGAGTCCCCACGGCAGACACAGGGTTTCCATCCTTCAGCCACACTAGCGTGGGGCTGGGGGCGCCGGTGGCATTACAGGTCAGCCGGACAGGAGCGCCAAGTAGGACTGGGCCAGGCAGGCTGGGAGGCAGTGTGATTCGGGGTGGCACTGCAGGGTGAGGGGGGCACAGGATACAAGTTGAGCCCCTTGTTGGGTGACCGGTGAGCTCTCCAGGAGCCTAGGCCAGCTATGGGGACCCAGGCAGCCATACCTCAGTTCCCCGTAGAGCTAGAGGCTAAAGGCTTCTACTGATTGGAAACTGGGGCTCAGGAAAGGGAGGTCATCACCTCAGCTGGCACAGACGCAGCCTGCATGGGCCTTGGGCCAGTGGCAGGCATCTATCATGGAGGCTGTGGGGGCAAAAGCCAAAGACCCCCTCCCCACTCTGGGGTCTCAGATGAAACTGTCTTGCAGGGAGTCCCTCCTGGGCAAAAAATGCTAGAAGATTCCATCATAGCTGCAGGGCCCCTGGCACCTTTCCCTGCTACCTCCTGTCCTCCGGCTTCAAGGCTCCAGAGGGCCACCAGCACCACCCTGGACCCTTCTCTTATTCTGTACTTCACAGGCTCCCCAGTCTCTCAGTTTCTCTAATCCCCGGTTTCTGTGGCCTGGAGCCTTGCACGTCTCTGTCTAGGTACCTCACTGTCAGCAACTTTATTATCTCCTGCCACAATTAGGCAATGAGCAATGGTTGATTCCTGGATCTGTCACCAGACTGGACGCCCCTGGAGTTTTCCTATTCAGGGCTTCAGTGCCAGTGTCATTCCCAGAGCACAAGCACAAAGATGTGGTCAGTTAGGAAATGGATAGAGGATGTGTGAGAAGGAATGCACTTAGTACCTGGTGAATGTAACTGCAACCCCTCTATACATTACCCTGACAATAAAAAAAATTAATTAAAAAAAGAAAATGGATAGAGGAAGGAATATGTGCATGAAAGTTAGATGGTACAAGAACAGAGAGTTATTTGGGATAAGTCAGTTGAACCCATCGATGGGCAGGTGCATGAATGAATGGAAGGATGACTGGAGGGCTGGGGGGGCGGACAACAAATAGCTGACTAGATGGGTGGTGAATAGTAGATGGATAGATGCATGAGTAGATGAACGGATGGGTGTGAAGCAGGCATATGGAGGCTGAGTAGACAAGAGAGATGGGTGAGAATGTGGGTAGATAAATAGATGGGTAGATAGTGGTGGATGATGGAGAGATGATCGGTGGACAGAAAAATCGATAGATAGGTGGCAAAAGGATGGGTGGAGATTGTCAGTAGACATGGATGGATGTATAGATGGGTGGATGGATGGATGAATCAATTATGAGTAGCTACATGGATGAGTAAATGGGTGGAGAGATGAAGAGATGGACAGATGGGGTGGATAGTGGATAGATGGGTGGTGGGTAGTGAATGGATGTGTGGATAGATGGATGGATGAATGGATGGATGGATGGATAGATGGATGAGCAGACGGATGGATGGATGGATGGATGGATGGATGAATGGATGGATGGATAGATGGATGAGCGGATGGATGGATGGATGGGTAGATGGATGAGCGGATGGGTGGATGGATGGATGGATGGATGGATAGATGGATGAGCAGATGGATGGATGGATGGATAGATGGATGAGCAGATGGATGGATGGATGGATGGATAGATGGATGAGTGGATGGATGGATGGATGGATGGATGGATAGATGGATGAGCAGATGGATGGATGGATGGATGGATGGATGGATGGATGGATGGATAGATGGATGAGCGGATGGATGGATGGATGGATGGATGGATGGATGGATGGATGGATGGATAGATGGATGAGCAGATGGATGGATGGATGGATGGATGGATGGATGGATGGATGGATAGATGGATGAGCAGATGGATGGATGGATGGATGGATGGATGGATGGATAGATGGATGAGCAGATGGATGGATGGATGGATGGATGGATGGATGGATGGGTGGATGGATGGATGGCTAGAAAAGTGGGAAACGGACAGATGAGTAAGAGTGACAAATGGAAGGCAAGACAATGTTTGGGTGGAAAAGGCCTCTGTAGTCCCAGGACAGCTCACCATTGACCCGCAGGCCGTACTGCAGCTCTGTGCTGCCCGCCACATTGGATGCCACACAGCGGTAGCTCCCAGCATCTGCCAGCTGGGCACGCTCAATGTGCAGGACTCTGCCATCAGCAGACACTGCCAGCCCCATCCTGGCAGCAGCAGGCTGGCGGCCCTTGAACCAGGCGATATCTGGGGAAGAGGAGAGAACTGGGGAGACCTGCCGGCACAAGGGCATTCAAGGAAGCTGCCCAGAGAAAGCCAGAGTGTTGAGGAAGAGCATGCCGCCTGACGACCCAAACAGGCTGAGGTGGCCGGATTAGGGTGAGGCAGGCCTGTGTCAGGCCCTCTCCTGCCTCCACCTGAGACTTGGCACAGGGTGGCTCTGGGGAGACCGTGCTCCCCACACACAGCAGGCCCGCCTGTAGTCAGGGGCCCTTACCCCCCAAATGTCCCCTGGAACTTGGTGGGACACTATGGGAGGAGCATCCCAGGGGCGCCTGTTCCTGTGAGAGCAGCGGGGCCTTCTTCCTAGGTCCTTCATAATCCAACACAGGGGACACAGGCCAGGGGCTGCCTGGTCCCCATGTGACCACAGAGGTGTGTGGCCAGGCCCTTGCTGGCCTTACTCAATGGGAATTGGGGACAGCAGGAGGGGGGTTCGGCCAAGTAGAGGAGCTTTTACCAGGAGGGGGTACACCAGAAGCCAGGCACTCTAAGGTCACTGAGGCATTCTGCAGCACAGCCTTGTTGACTGGTCCTGGCTCAATGTTGGGGGGCACTGGAGGGGGAGACAAGGAGAGAGTCTGTTTGGTGGATGGGAAGCCTGGGTACCTCTCATCCCAGCCTCCCTGGGGCTCCCCTGGCCCCTGTTTCCCAAAGGGTCCTGGTGATGGGGTTCCACAAAACTCATGTTCTGGGACCTAGAGGCCCACGCATGCACACGGTACAAGCCAGGAACAAGTCCTGGACCCAGTCTTGCGCATGTGCACAGAATAAGACCAAGAGCAAAGAGCAACGGGTCACACCTCTGTCCCCCACGGCCACGGGGAAGAGAGCCATGTCCCTGAGGGTCACACCCATGTTCCTTATCGCTCCGCCTGCCAGAATCCCTCACAGCCACTGAGTGTGACCAGGGCAGGGCCTAGTGCCCGTGGAAAGGGACAGCAAGGGACCCAGGACCTCTCCCTGTGGGGGAGGGCAGGGGCTGTCACAGACACTTGTGAAGGCTTTCATTTTAACACACGTGCACCATGGTAACCTCAAAACCTCCTCCTCCCACCGAAGCTGGGTTGCAGGATCACCCACCCCCCAGAGCGGGGCCAGGCTGGCACGGCATCCTCACCCAGGACCTTCAGTGCCACGTCCTTCTTGCTCTCCCCAGCCAGGCTGGAGGCAGCACAGGTGTAGATGCCTTCGTCTCTCAGATTTGCTTTCTCAATCTGGGGGTGGGGGGGAGGTCACAGTGTCCAAGACAGGGGGACAGACAGCAAAGATGGGACATGGGAGTGAGCCCAGGGGCAGCTGTGGGAGGAGGCGATGGGCTGCGTGCCCAGATCTGAGGTGGTCCTCAGATCTCTGTCCTGTGTCTTCCCCGACAGCCGAGGCATCTACCAGACCCTATCCCACGGCCCTGGAACCTGAAGCCAGATGAGGGCCCCTCCTCTTCCAGGCCCAGTGTCCAGGGTCCCCCACGCATGCCCAGGCTGCGAGGACCTGGCCCTTCCTGCCTCCACTGCCAAAGCTTGCCCAAGGTCTCCAGGACCCCAGAACAGCTCCTCTGCTTGTGCCCGCTGCCCCTGAACGTACCTGGAGGTGGCCCCCTGAGGTGGCCAGGGCCACCCCATCCTTCCACCAGCGGAGGCTGGGGGGAGGCGTGCCAGCCCCCACACACTGGAGGGCCACAGGCTGCAGGAACGGGGCGGTGATCTTCTCCCCACCGACGATGTGCACGGACGGGGGCTCTGTAGGGAGTCGGGAAGGAGCCGGTCACCGGGGCCCTAGCGCCTCTCTAATGGTGAAGAGCTGGCCTCTATCTGCCCTGTCTTCCTCCTAACACCTGGGTGGGGGAAGGAGATCTGGACCGGGAATCAGCATAGCAGCTCTTTCCCTTTAAAGTTCTTCCACCCACTCCTCTGCATCCACCAATCAACTCATCTCCCGCCCACCCACCCACCCATCCATCCATCCATGTACCCATCCTTCAATCCACTCCTCACCTACCTATTCATCCACCTATCCATCTACCACCCATCCATCAAAACAGTAACCATCTATTCATCCCCTGGCCGTGTATCCATCCATCCATCCTCCATCCAATCAACCATCCCTCCATTCACTGATCCGCTAATTCACCCAACCACCCGTATGAGTCTGTGTGTGTGCCAGGCATCTATTGTGTGCACAGAACTGTGGTAGGTTGCTAGATACCCCAGAGAAAAGTGGCCACCATGCTGTCTTCCTAGAGCTGAAGGGGCAGGAAGCAAAGCTACATGACCACACAGATAGGCTATGAGAAGATGGGAGGTACACGTAAAACACACAGGAGGTGGAAATGGCGCTGTGGTAGAGGGCTAGCCTTGAGCTGAAGAGTCCAGGGACAGAGCTCCAGGCTGAGTTCAAGTCCCAAGACGGACAAAACAAAACAAAACAAAAAAGAAAACACAGAAGTCCAGGAAGGCTTCCTGGAAGAAAGGGTGTTTCAGAACAGACTTAAGGGCCAGGAGTGTGGCCCAGTGGTAGAGTGCTTGCCTTGAGGAAAGCCCAAGGACAGTGCCCAGTGTCCCAGGACTGGCAAACCAAAAAAAAAAAGCCCAGGACAAGCTGGGTGTGGTAGCTCATACCTATCATCGTAGCTACTCAGGAGGCTGAGATCGGAGGATCAGGGTTCAAAGCCAGCCTGAGCACAAAAGGACCTGAGACTCTTATCTCCAATGAATCTCTAGAAACCAGCAAGTGGGGCTTGGCTCAAGGGTAGGGTGGTAGCCTTGAGCTGAAGAGCTCAGGGACAGCACCCAGGCCAAGTTCAAGCCTCATGACACCCCCACACATACACATACACACCCAAAAAGGCTCAGGAGACAGTGCCTAGGCCCTGAGTTCATGCCCCAGGACTGGCAAAAGAGAGCTGAGGGGAGCTACAAGCGGAGAAGGGGGGCGGGGGGGCAGGGCCAGGGTTGGACAGACAAGTTCACATCTTCGGGGAGACTGGACCTCCTCCCCCACACCTCCAGGCGGCCACCCCCGATCCAGGCTCCCCCCAGGCAGAGCCCCAGTACCCGCTCACCGTGCACCGTCAACTCCACTTCAGCCCCAGCAGTGCCTGCTTCATTGGTGGCCTGGCAGGCAAACAGGCCTGCGTGGCTCAGCTCCACGTGGCTGATGTGTAGCGTGGTCCCCTGTGGGCTCACCTGCACCCCGGCCAGCTCCTCGGCCGGGCGGCCATTCTGCAGCCACCTAAGGTGGGCAGGGAGGGGAGGGAAGGGGTCAGCCTTCTCCACCGAGGCCCACAGAGCCGGGGCTCTGCCTGCCCAGTCCCCTACGTACTGGACGCTGGGCATCGGGGAGCCTGAGGCCTGGCAGGGCAGATCCAGCGACTCTCCAGCGACGGCGGTCACTTGGCCCACGCCTTCGGCCACCAGGAGCTGCGGGGGCACTGAGAGAGGGGCATGACGCTAGGTGCCGGAACCGAGCAAACCCCTGCCCCATCTTGCCCTCCAAGTCTCCCCCTAGGGGCCTTTCAGAGTCACCTCAAGGTAGGCCAGGAGGCCCTCTGGAGTCCCCATAGGCTCAGCCCCCCCTCCCCCGCGCTCGGCCCTCTATCCGTGGTGACCCGACCCGGTGAGCTCGGTGGCCGTGATGGGCCAGCTCACCTTGCACATCCAGGCTGTACTCCAGCACAGCCTCGCCGGCGGCACTGCTGGCCACGCAGCTGTACAGGCCCCCGGACGCCTCCCCGGGGAGGTCCAGCCGCAGCACGCCCTCCGCCTCCAGCCACGTTCCATTGCTCTGTGTCACCGGCAGCCCCTCATGCTGCCAGGACAGGGTGGGCGCTGGGTGGCCTCTGGCCACACACTCCAGTGCTACCGGCCTCCCAGCCACAGCCTGCACCGCATACGGACCTCCACTAGCGCCCTCGATGGTGGGTGGGACTGGGGAAGAGGCAGCGGAGGCTCAGGGACCCTGCGACCCACAGGAATGCTCTCCTGCCTCTGCTGTGCCCCGGCTCAGACCCTGTCCGCCTCCTCTTGGGTGCCTGTCCCAGTGGCTGGCTAGAAGATTCTAGAAAACTCATGGTGAGCAGCTCGCAGCCCAGCAGATGGCTGGGACGCTGAGTTGAGACGGCGTGGCTTTCAGGAACTGGAGTTGGATCTTATTGTCATCAAGAACAAACTTTTTGGGTGCCAACACTGGGTACAAAACTCAGGGCCCCAGGCGCTGCTCCGAGCTTTTTTTTAATTCAAGGCTGGTTTCACACTGTGCCCACTGCCCACCGCAGCCAGGAAGCTTCAAGGGCTCTGGGTGGGAGGGACACGGGATAGGCAGAGACTGGGGTTCAAGGTGCCTTTTAACCTTCTGTACATCCCCAGGTTCTTTAAAATGGCAATAAACAGTTTCCATGCTTTTTCCAGGGAGCTCAGATCCCAAAAGACCACCACAGACGCTCACGCAGCCCTCCTTCCTGGGCTCCAGCACCCAAGCCCTGAGCACCTGAGGGGCTAGAATCCTCAAGCCACATCATCACTGGAGGCCAGATGAACTGGGCACCCGTGACTCACACCTCTAACCCTCGAGACTCAGGAGGCTGAGATCTGAGGATCATGATTTGAAGCCAGCCTGGACAGGAAAGTCTGTGAAACTCTTCTCTTCAATTAAGCACCCAAAAAGCCACCAGAAGTAGAGCTGTAGCTCAAGTGGTAAAGGGACAATGCCTAGACCCTGAGTTCAAGCCCCAGGACCAGGACTAACACACACACACACACACACACACACACACACACGCACAGAGAGGCCAGATGACTCCATCCTGGCTGACACAGTGTCCCAGCCATTCCCCTGTAGCTTTGCACCTATTTTCTGGGGAAACACACACTGAGGTACTGGCAGCAGGTCCCCAGGGTGGGACCCAGCCCTATACCCCCAGCAAGCGCTTCTACCCTCTGGGGACACTAAGGTCCTTTCAGCAACCTATCACTACTGGGCCTGGCAACAAGGGCCACTGGGATCCGCTCTCAGGAAGTCATCAACTCCACATAGTTAATTACCAGAGCCTCACGGCCTCTGGGGCAGCTCTGGGCCCTGGCACCGCCCCCAGCCCATTTCCATTCACTTGGAGAGCTGAGACTTCTCCTTGCCAAGTCCTGCTTTCCACTGACCACTCAACGAAGCTGACCATCGGAGACAAGCAGAGGCGACCCTGGCCCAGAGTCCCTCCCACCCACGCCCACCTCTCCGTGCTGCGACAGCTACTCACCATAAACCTCTAGCCGGGTGGCCTTCTCGGTGACCCCCGCAGGGTTGCTGGCCAGGCAGGTATAGAGGCCAGCGTCAGAGCCCTGGGCCTTGCCCAGCTGCAGCTGCCGCCCACCCTTGGCGTAGACAGCCTCGGCGCTAGCGGGGAGCGGGACCCCGTCCTTGAACCAGGTGACGTGAGGCGTGGGCACTCCTCGGGCCTCACACGGGAGCCTGGCCACATGGCCCTCCATGACTGCCACCTCGCCTGTCTCATTCGAGCCCCGGATGGTGGGAGGTGCTGAAGACAGGGGGTGCTGGTCACCGGCTGCCCCCTGGCTGCTGGCACCCCCCCCACAGGGACATCACATGCTTGACCACAGCACATCTCTCCAGGGGGCACTGGCCAGCCCAGGGCATGCTTGGCCAGGAGCAAAGCTGGGGAACAGGGGAGCGACCCTAGATTTGAGCTCTGGACCCCTCTCTGCCTCTAACTCACTGGATGGCCTGGGATCGGCCACATGCCCTCCCTGGGCCTCAGTTTCCCTGTCTGTGGAGGGACTAGATGAGGGCTGCCTCAGGGCAGGGCCCTTCCCACTGGCACTGAGATGTTGGGTAGGCAGAGTCTGGGATGGCTGAGGGACGGCTGTGTCCTCCAGGGGCAGGGAAGGGCTCCACCTGGGGTCTCTGCGCCCCCAGCCTATCCAGCCAGCCCTGTCTGCCCCTCTTCCCATCCAGAGCAAGCAGGTGTGTGCAGGTGGGGCTCACACCCCAGTTGTGAGCTTTCCCACTTCCTTCCACGGATGATAAATACCCTGGCTGAGAGAGGAGACAGCCCTTGGTATAAATACGTTTTAGGCTGGGCACAGGATCTCACTCCTGTAACCCAAACAACTAGAGAGGCCAGCCTTGGCAACAAGCTAGCAAGACCCCCATCTCACTAGGGAGCTAGGAACTGTGGTCCCTGCCTGTAAACCCACCCACTTGGAGTGCCTAAGAGAGGGATCCTGGTCCAAGCCCAGCCAGGTAAAATGTGGCAGTCTGTCTGAAAAAAACAACTAAGCTGTGAAGGGCTGAGTGTATAGTTCAAGTGGACACAGAGCATGTATACAGCAAGCTCCAGGCCCTGCATTCAAACCCTAATATTGACACCCTCCAAAGAATGTATAGGATGCTTCTGTGTGAAGACACGGATTGAGTCGGGTGCAGTGGCTCAAGCCTGTACCCCTAGCTACTCAGGAGGCTGAGATCGGAGGATCAACGTTCAAAGCCAGCCTGGGCACCAAAGTCTGTGAAACTCTTATCTCCAATTAACTCTAGAAAACCAGAAGTGGCCATGTGGCTCAAGTGGTAGAGCACCTGTCTTGAGCTGAAGAGCTCAGGGATAGCACCTGGGCCCAAAGTTCAAGCCCCAAAACAACAACAACAACAACAACAACAAGACAGGGAGTGGTGGAAAGAAAGCATGCACTAGCGGTGCTGGTGAGTACTCTGGAATCCCAGCCACTCAGGAGCCTGAGGCAGGGGGCTCAGGAATCAGATTGCAAGGACTATGTAGCCCACTTAAAGCCAGCTTAAGCAATGAACTGAAGTGATAGTCTCTAAAAGTAAAATAAGAGAGAAAATAAAGTGCTAATATTGTCCAAAAAGAAATGTAGGGGGGCCCAGGAGTTTGGCCTAGTGGTAAAGTGCTTGCCTAGCATGCACGAAGACCCGGGTTCAATTCCTCGGTACCACATACATAGAAAAAAGCCGGAAGTGGTGCTGAGGCTCAAGTGGTAGAGCTCTAGCTTTGAGAAAGTCCAAGGACAGTGCTCAGGCCCTGAGCCCAAGCCCAGGACTGGCGAAAAAAAAAAAAAAAAGAAATGTAGGGGCCAGGAGTTTGGCCTAGTGGTAGAGTGCTTGCCTAGCATGCACAAAGACCCGGGTTCAATTCCTTGGTACCACATACATAGAAAAAAGCCAAAAGTGGTGCTGTGGCTCAAGTGATAGAGCGCTAGCCTTGAGAAAGCCCAAGGACAGTGCTCAGGCTCTGAGTTCAAGTCCCAGGACTGGAAAAAAAGAAAAAAGAAATGTACTCATTATCTGACTTACATATTTGTAACTCCTTTGTACCTCCATAATAACAATTTAAAATAATCAAAATAAAAATAGTAAGCCAGGGGCAGTGGCTCATGTCTGTAATCCTAGCTACTCAAGGAAGTGGAGATCTGCAGATTGTAGTTGAAATCCAGCCTGGGCAGGAAAGCCTGTGAGACTCATCTCCAAGAAATAATGAAAAGAAAAAAGCCAGCAGTGGAGCTGCACGTGGTTCAAGTGATAGAGCTCCAGCTTTGAATGGAAAAAGCTAAGAGACAATGTAAAATTCTGAGTTCAAGCCCCAGTACTGGCACCAAAAAATGAAAAATAAAAAGTCCTGACTGCATGGCACAGGAAGCGAGAGCTGTGACGCAGAGACCGGGGTCCTCATCCCCCCACCCCATCCCCTCCCTCCCAGGCAGTGGCACGGGGTGGGGCTGGGCTCACTGTAGATTCTGAGCTGGAAGTCCTTGGCCTGCTGGCCCGCCGGGCTGAAGGCCACACACTGGTACCGTCCCTCATGGCCCAGGTGACTGCTGGGAATCCTGAGAAGCTGGCCGTCCTCTTGGAGCTGGACATGAGGGTCTCCGGGAAGGATGGGCCTGGGGAGATTCAGGCCCCCATCAGGCCAGAGCGCTGGAGGCC
Source organism: Megascapheus bottae (assembly GCF_031878675.1). Classification (NCBI taxonomy): domain Eukaryota; kingdom Metazoa; phylum Chordata; class Mammalia; order Rodentia; family Geomyidae; genus Megascapheus; species Megascapheus bottae. The sequence continues at coordinate 86,142,249 of NC_143511.1, read as the reverse complement.
AGCATGCTTAGTGGCAGCTGTGGAAGGGCTGCTGGGCCATCCACATCCACCGAGGGTGGAAGAACCCAAGCGTCCACCAAGAGATAAATGCTCCACAGTCCACCCATGTGGCCGTCAAAAACAGTGATACTTGCTACCATGCGAACAGACCGCCAAAACGGAGCAAAGGAAGTCAGACCCGAAGGCCACGTGTCCTTAGCCCTCATTTACATAAAATGTCCAGGATGAGGGTCAGGAGCGCGGCCTAGTGGTAGAGGGCTTGCCTAGCATGCACAAAACCCTGGGTTCGATTCCTCAGTACCACATATACAGAAAAGACTGGATGTGGTGCTGAGGCTCACATGCAGAGGGCTGGCCTTGGGAAAGGTCAAGGACAGTGCCCAGGCTCTGAATTCAAGCCCCTGAACTAGCAAAAAAGAAAAAAAAAGTCCAGGATAGGTAAGCAAGCCTGCTGCCAGGGCCAAGGGGGACGGGGAGGGGCAGAACCACCTATTGGAACTTTCTTCCTCAAGCCTGGCACTCTACCACGTGGGCCACAGCTCCACTTCTGGGTTTGGGGTAGTTTATTGGGGATTAGAGTCTTGCAGACAGACTTCCCTTCCCAGGCTGGCTTCACCCCACGATCCTTAGATGTCAGCCTCCTGAGTAGCCGGATCAGGCCCTGGCCTAGCTGCCTTCCTTTAAAAACAACAACGAATCTGGTGGTCTCCCTGCTGAGGGAAACGGCACCTGCCGGGCCCCGGGGCGCCTACCAGAGCTTCCAGCTTCCCTGGGCCCCCCTTCCATCCCATCCCTCCCCCCTGCACATGGCCAGGGGAAGGGCACTCACTGCCCGTCCTTGGTCCACTCCACCTGGGGTGTGGGAACCCCTGAAGCCCGGCATTCCATCTCCACGGTGGCCCCAGCCAAGCCCAGCACCTCCTGGGCAGTCTCAGCTCCCAACACCAAAGGAGGAACTAAGGGAGGTGAGGAGAGAAATGGCTCAGGTCTGGGATCTCTACTGGCCACAGGGCCTTTGCCTGCGCAGACCTCCGCCAGCACAGGCCTCTCCTCTCCCGCTCAGCCCCAGCCTGGGCTCTCTGGCTGGGTTTCTTTTGTGGCTCTGTAACAAGAGACCACTGTGCATCCCCATGCCCAGCCTCTGTGGGGCCGTGCTCTCCCCCCACACCTGCCCCCTCCCGCAGCCACACTCACCCAGCACAAGGAGGTGAAAGTCCCTCTGGGCACTCCCGGCCCGGTTCTTGGCCAGGCAGGAGTAGAGGCCGGCATGGCTCTCCTGGACCGCAGGGAGGTGGAGCGTCCGGGCCCCGTTGAGGGGGCGGTGGCCGCCCGCCTCAGTGATCTGTGCACACCAGCCAGACGTGGAGGGGAACACCAGCAGGGGGAAACTGAGGACCCAGGGCTGCCTCTTGACAGGAGCCCAGGGCCTCGGACTCCAAATGGCGCTGGCAATTTCCACTGGGGGTGGCCCACACCCCTCGTGGAAACACAGCCCTGCAGAGCCCCGAACCCCAGGATCCTGAGACCCCTGCCTCACCTCCACACCTCAGGACCCCAGGAACGCACACCAGAGGATGTGCTGATGCAGTCTCCCTGCAGCAACCCCTCCCCTCCCCCAGCCACCTTCCCCACTCTCCTCCCCCCCCAGCTCCCCTTCCCCCAACCACCTTCCCCACTCTCCTCCCCCACCTCAGCTCCCCCTCCCCCAGCCACCTTCCCCACTCTCCTCCCGCACCCCAGTTCCCCTCCCCCAACCACCTTCCCCACTCTCCTCCCCCACCCTAGCTCCCCCTCCCCCTGCCACCTTCCCCACTCTCCTTCCCCACCCTAGCTCCCCCTCCCCCAGCCACCTTCCCCACTCTCCTCCCCCACCCTAGCTCCCCCTCCCCCAGCCACCTTCCCCACTCTCCTCCCCCACCCAGCTCCCCCTCCCCAGCCACCTTCCCCACTCTCCTCCCCCACCCAGCTCCCCCTCCCCCAGCCACCTTCCCCACTCTCCTCCCCCACCCAGCTCCCCCTCCCCCTGCCACCTTCCCCACTCTCCTCCCCCACCCAGCTCCCCCTCCCCCAGCCACCTTCCCCACTCTCCTCCCCCACCCAGCTCCCCCTCCCCCAGCCACCTTCCCCACTCTCCTCCCCCACCCAGCTCCCCCTCCCCCAGCCACCTTCCCCACTCTCCTCCCCCACCCAGCTCCCCCTCCCCCTGCCACCTTCCCCACTCTCCTCCCCCACCCTAGCTCCCCCTCCCCCAGCCACCTTCCCCACTCTCCTCCCCCACCCAGCTCCCCCTCCCCCAGCCACCTTCCCCACTCTCCTCCCCCACCCAGCTCCCCCTCCCCCAGCCACCTTCCCCACTCTCCTCCCCCACCCAGCTCCCCCTCCCCCAGCCACCCTTCCCCACTCTCCTCCCCCACCCCAGCTCCCCCTCCCCCAGCCACCTTCCCCACTCTCCTCCCCCACCCAGCTCCCCCTCCCCCAGCCACCTTCCCCACTCTCCTCCCCCACCCAGCTCCCCCTCCCCCTGCCACCTTCCCCACTCTCCTCCCCCACCCTAGCTCCCCCTCCCCCAGCCACCTTCCCCACTCTCCTCCCCCACCCAGCTCCCCCTCCCCCAGCCACCTTCCCCACTCTCCTCCCCCACCCAGCTCCCCCTCCCCCAGCCACCTTCCCCACTCTCCTCCCCCACCCAGCTCCCCCTCCCCCAGCCACCCTTCCCCACTCTCCTCCCCCACCCCAGCTCCCCCTCCCCCAGCCACCTTCCCCACTCTCCTCCCCCACCCCAGCTCCCCCTCCCCCAGCCACCTTCCCCACTCTCCTCCCCCCCCCCCAGGAGAATGCCCACCCACCGGCTGCCCGTCCTTGAGCCACAGGATCTCGGGGGCTGGGAAGCCGCTGGCGTCGCACTCTAGGGCCAGAGACTGCCCCACCATGCCCGACACATTGGCCTTGCGCCCGTCCTCCCGGATGCTGGGGGGCACTGGGGAGCAAGGAGAAGCAGAGTGGCCCCACCCCGTCTCAGCGCCACACCACCGGGGTCCCCCACGCCGTCCCTTCCTCCATCCGGGCTCCTACCGTACACCACCAGCTTGGCTCTCCGGGTGGCTGAGCCTGCTTCGCTGGTGGCCTGGCACTCGTAGTCCCCGCCGTCAGAAATGGACACGGAGGGCAGGAACAGGGCTCCTCCCTCCAGCACCTCCACCCCTGGGCCCCCGCTCAGGGGCTCCGGCCACGGGCTCTTCCGCCACACCACCCGTGGCTTGGGGCTCCCTGGTGGGGTGAACCACACATCAGCCTGCAGGGTCCAGAGCGTCCCGCTCCACCAGCACAGCTCTGCAACCCCATTCCAAACTTGGGGAGACCCCGCAGGCCTCCAGGCCTCCCTCACTGCACTGCCGGGCATCTGCCTTGGCCACCAGTGGAACCACTGGGCCACCAGGGCAGTGTCACCCAGCCCCAGGCAGGGCCTGATATGGCAGGTCCACAGATGGGCGTGGCTCTGGTGTGAGCCTGGTCTGGGCATGGGCGTGACAAGGCCTCACCCCACGCTAACCACCACCTGCACAGGCTGGGCTCCCTGTTGGGTATGCAGAGGTCCCATGTGCAAATTGGCTGTTTCCTGTGTCCTGGGGCAGGCCACGTAATCTATCCACACAGCATCCCTGGGAATCCTCTGTCCTGGACTGAAAGCCTGCTATCCCCACTCTGGGACACACACATGTGTGTATACACGTCCCTCCAAATGCCTTCAGCTGGAGACCTGGATCCCCTGCATCTGTCTCCTGAGTAGTCAGGATTACAAGCTTGAGCTACCAGCTCATGGCACAAACCCAAGGGAGACAAGAGCTCCCGTCTCCAGTTTCATGACACACTCTGGAAATCTGAAACAATCCCTCTCCCTCCCCACTTCACAGAGGCCAAGAAGAGACGTGGGCACATGCCATCCAGGCTCCTGGCCTTGCTGTCACACACCCCAGGGGGAGGCGACAGTGTCACCTGTTAGGGGGCCTGTGTGCCAGCTCTGGGATGGTGATCCAGGATGGACAGTGAATGGAGGAGACTCATCGGTTGCAGCTGATTGAAGCTGGGGCCTGTCCCAGAGGACGAGCCCCTGAGGGTCCAGGGATGAGAGTGGAGTGTGGGAGGCGGGGAGGAAGGGGGATCCTGCCTCGGGAACTGTTCTGTGGCCTGCTGTTTCCATAACTCAACACTAGGTGGAGCTGTGGTCCAATAGTCAGCACCCGGGCAGCTGTCCAGTACCATCCAGAAGCTGTCCTGGCCCAGCTGGGTGCAGCAGCGTCTCCCCACCACTCCCTCTTCCTAATCCAGAGACACCCCCCCTGGCTTTGGGGGCATCTGCTGGGATAAGAGGCTGCCGACTTGGTTCCTGTCTGTGTCAGTCACCTGTTTATGCTCCTCAGACATGGGACAGACAGCCTATCGCACAATCATAGGTGGCCACTCCATGGGGGACGGCCACCGGGGCACCATGTGCTGCCATCTCTCTCAGACCTCATGGCAGCCCCACTGGAAAGGAACAGATGGACCCCTACCATGCAGACAGGGAAACTGAGGCTCAGAGAGGAAGGTAAGATGCCTTAAGAAGCTGCAGAGCCAAGACTGGGCTCCCTGGCCACAGAGGCTGCTCTTTGGGCTCTCCACTGTCCCCCGAGGGCGCTCAGAGGAGCTGATGTGAGCCAGGCTCACACTTGTAATCCTAGTTACGCAGGAGGCTGAGATCTGAGACTCCTGGTTCAAAGCAGGAAAACCTGTGGAACTCTTATCTCTAGTTAACTACCGAGAAGTCAGAAGTGGCTCAGCTGTGGCTCAGATAGTGGAGCACTAGCTAAGACACAGGCCCTGAGTTCAAGCCCCAGGTGGGCTGGGTGATCTTGGGTAAGGGGCTTCCCCGCTATCTCTGAGCCAGGACGGTCTGTGTTGCAGAGAGGCTGATGACACGGTCCCGCAGGGGGAGATGGAGGGAAGCGCCCGGCACAGGCTGAGGGCCCCTCAGTCACTCATGAATGCTCCCGCAGTGTGGTCCAGGGTGCTGGAAGCTAGCTCTGCCCACCCCCAGCCACCAGCTCCCCGGGGTCCAGACTCACCTTGGGCAGGGCACGGCAGGGTGGCATTCTCCCCCGCCACACGCTCCAGCAGGCCGCTAGTCTCATCAGTCCCCCAGTGCGGAGGTTCTGGGAAGCAACAAGGCCACGTTCACACCCTTAGCCAGAGCCGCAGAGGACACCCCTGTCCTTGCCACCACTTCCAGCCAGGGCATGGAACTGGCTCACCAGCTGGGGGGTGACCCCCCCAGAGCAGGGCCCCATAAGAGCTCCCCAGCCCCATCCCCAGGTGCAGGCTAGGGATGGGGTGGGGCTAGGCCTGAGCTTTCAATGGTGAGGGGAGGAAAGTTCCTTCTGTAAAAGTCCCCCAAGCTTACTCTGCGCGTGCGTGAGTGCGTGTGCGTGTGTGTGTGTGTGTGTGTGTGTGTGTGTGTGTGTGTGTGTGTGTGTATGTGTGCGTGTATGTGCTGGTCTGAGGCAGGTGCCTGGGGCCACAGCTGGGGCTGGGTGTCAGGTGCCCAGAGGGCGGTGCTGAGGGCCCCTGGCAGATCTCAGGAGCTGCCTGAGGCTTCTGGATGCCAGCGACAGGGCAGGGAGGCCCCGGGAAGGGCAGAGGGGCCAGGCATCCTGGTACACTTGGCCCGTGTGAACCTGGGGAGGCTCACCCAGCACCCGCAGCTCCAGCTCCCAGGTGTCAGTCCCTGCGCTGCTGGAGGCCTTGCACACGTAGTTCCCAGCATCCGAGGGGCCCACGGCCACCAAGTGGACAGAGCCAGTGGTCCCTGTGCCCCGCAGAGCCACCCCATCCTTGAACCAGCTGAGCTGGGGCTCTGGGTTGCCCTCGGCTGCACAGTTCAAATCCAGGGCTTCTCCAGCCAGCACCTTCAGGACCCGAGGGCCCTGCTGCACCTGTGGGGGCACTGGAGGGCCCCAGGGAGGGGTGGCAAGGTGGGGGACCCCTGAGAGGGGGCACAGAACCTCAATGTTTTGGTGCCCCTCCCCAGCTACTACTGGAGACAGCTCATCCTGCACCATGGAACCATCTGCCGTGCGCCCAGCTTAGGGCATGCATGGGGAAACTGAGGCACAGGGCTGACTCACAATGGCTCAGCATGGTCTGGAGCAGTGAGGTGGCTCTCATTCCAGCTCCACCCCTCACGGTGGCAGGGCCTGTGTCCCCAGAGTGGCCAGCTCCTCCCAGGTACCCCAACCCCACCCATAGGCCTTCCTTCCTTCTGGGTGGCTCTGCACATGGGAAGACAGGCCTAGAACAGGTATAAGAGTGGGCACGGTGGCTCAACCTGTCACCCTAGCCATTCAGGAGGCTGAGATCTGAGGATCGGGGTCCAAAGCCAGCCTGGGCAGGAAAGTCCCCCTGAGACTCTGGACACTGGAAGTGGAGCTGTGGTGCAAGTGGTTTTGCACCAGTGAAAAAGCTAAGGGATCGAGCCCAGGGCTGGGTTCAAGCCAGGGGCCAGGGCATCCAGACCTGGCAAAGGACATGCAAAGTGCCTGGTGTAGGGGAGATGCCCATTAAATGCCAGCACCCCCATCACAGTGCTGGGGTCCCTTGTTGAAGAGCCTGGCGCCTGCACCCTGGGGGCCAAGTAGAGCAGCCACGCCCCTCGGCCCTTGCTAGTCCTTGTGCCATCTCTGAGCAGCTGTCCAGGCCTCGATCAAGGACAGCAAAGGGGATGGGGTGGAGGGAGGGGTCTATGAGTGGAAGGGAGAACCTAGGAGGGAGAGGGGAAGGGAAAGGTGGGAGGGTTTGGGTGTGGGGGAGACCGTGGGGGAGCAGCGAGTGGGGGACCTGGGTGAGACAGTCTGCCCTACCTTGCACCCTGAGGACGTAGCGCAGGGAGGTGGCCCCTGCAGGGTTGCTGGCTGTGCATTTGTAGTGGCCACTGTCCAGGGCCTTGGCTGGGGCCAGGTGCAGGGATCCGGAGGGGAGGAGGTGGTGCCTGCAGAGTGAGGGGCGGTGGTGAGGTGCTGTCCCCCAGCCATCTTCCCCACCATCCCCCAGTCCACCTGCACCTTGAAAGCCCCCTGCCCCCACCCCACAGGACCCAGGACTCCCAGCCAGGCGTCTGCAGCTGGGCTGGACCCCAAGGGACCTGGGAGACATGACATCACCCCCTCATGTGCTGGCTGCGAGGAACCCTGGCTCCCATAAGATAGGGGGGCAGGGGCAGCCACTGGCCTCAGCGGGCCTCAAGAGCAAGGGGACCCCAGAGCCGGTCCTCAGCCCTGCCCAGCCCAAGTCTATGCCCCAGAGTGTCACAGAGCCCCTGTGGCTCCAGACGGTCCCCCCATCAGCAGGTGCTACTCAGCCTGTGCCTCAGTCTCCCCATCCACACAGCACAGCGGCAATCCCCTGCACACCACAGTGGTTGACACACTGGTGACTATCTCCACAGCCCGAGTGGGCTCCATGGCTGGGCCCCCTGCTCTGCCACAAGCCTGCTGGGTGAGGCTGGGAAAGTCCCTCATCTTGCTGTGCCTCTGTGGTCCCCATTTTAGAGCAAATAAGAGACCTGAATGTCCTGATGGATCAGGAGCAGAGGCTCCATCAAGGCCGCCAGACGGCGCAGCCAGCAGCGCACAGCTCAGTGCCACGTGCCGAACGACACTTCTATAGATGCGCGATACGGATGTGTGTGCGTGCAGTTCACTCCTGCTCACTGCGTGGTCCCAAGGTTCTCACGGCTGCTTCTGAGATGGATGTGTAAACGCGCCCTCCAGCCCTTCCTCCTCTTTCCCTGCCAGCTGCCTGCTCTCTGCTGGCTGAAGGGACTGTGGGCGCATGCTCAGGAGACTGGGCAGGGTTCCATTGTCCTCGGCTCCCTGAGCCCAGGGTCTCCACTGGAGCCACCAGGCCCGGCTAACACACTTCTGTTGGTGTTACTGATTGCACTGAACCACTGGAGAGGAGACGCCCTGCTCTGTCACTTGGAGGAATGACGGGGTGCTTGTGGCACAGTGGTCCCTACTGTCTAGAGCCACTCAGCTGACCAGGGCCCAAGGCAATGGGGCCCTTAGATCCACTCCTACACATAGCATGGCTGCCGAGGTGACCTGTTCAGTCTGGGGTTCATTAAGAAGCTGCTAAACAAAGCAGGCTGGCAGGACCGGACTTCAGAGGTGCCAGGCCTGCACAAAAGGGGAGGCAGAGGCCCCATGAAAGGCCCCGAGGCAGCCCATGCGGCTGGCAGCACCTCTCCACATCTCAGAACCCTGGCTACGGCCCTGCCCTGGCCATGGTTAACCAGCCAGAGAGGGCTGGGTGGGTGCCTGTCCTGCGGTGTCATTGGGAATGTGCAGAACAGGGGGAGACTGAGGCAAGAGTGGGGGAGACCAAGGAGGGAGCATGGTGGCCCCGCCACTGGACCCTCGCCTGGGCAGGAACAGGACCTGGCTGTGCCTCAGCTCCCAGATGTCCCAGCCCCACCCCAGAACCCCAAACAAACATGGTTGCCTAGCAACACACCTCCCCATGTGCTCCAGCCCCCAGCGCCCTGCCCAGGCCTTCCTTGGGAACCCACAGGCCCCGAGAAGGGACCAAGGAGCTGGGGGCGACACTGGCAGGGGTCCCCAGGCCGCCTGGCCTCCAATGCAGGCTGGGCTCAGTGCTGGGCACAGGCCACTGCTAACCACACACACCCTGGTCCCCAGGCCCAGCCTGTGGGGCAAGGCTCCTGCTTTCACGCAGAGCCCCCCAAGAAAAGGGCAGGAGGAAAGGAGCCCCTTATATAACCAGAAATGGGGGCCCGTATCCCTGGGCAGGTGCAAGCAGTAGGCATGGCGACCCTTCCAGGTAGAAGAGGAGCGAGGATGCCCTGGGGACAAGGAGGCGGGACGAGGAGGGGATGCTGAGGCAGCCAGTTTAAGTCTGAGTATCGGGGGGCAGAGCAGACTGGGCTGGGCAGGGACCCCCCCTCCTCCCCAGGCCTGCCTTACACCCGGCTTCCCACTGGACGGCCAGCCCTCCAGGGGCTCGGCACCCACCTGCCCACAGTGTCACTGGGTGTCTGTGCTCAGGACTTGCCTCTATGAGCTCACACCCGTTGAGATGTGAGTGGCTGTGAGCGTGAGTGTGCATACTCATCTCAGGCTCATGCTGAGGCCCGCTGGCCCCTACGGAGGTTGCAAGCCTCTCGTGCACTGCAGGCACTAGCCTTTAGCCAAAGAGCTGAGGCCCAGTGTCTAGGCTGAGTTAAAGCCCTGCCATGGAGAGAAATAAAAGATCCCTCAGCTGCGAAAGAAATTTCAAAACCTCTCAAAGATGAAGCTGTTCACAATACCCACACACAGCTCCATCAGCTGGTGAGTGGCGGGTGACACCAGGGCTATAACTCAGCCATAAACAACGCAGCTGTTCTGCCTGCTACGGCCTGGGTGAACCTTGAAAGCATTATCCTTGGTGGGAGAAGCCAGATGTAGAAGACCCCCTAGGATTCTGCATAGAGGATAAATGGGTGAATCCAGAGGCAGAAAGGGGCCCCAGTTGGGTATGGTGGCTCACCCTTGCCATCCTATTGAAATGGTTCAAGGCCAGACTGAGCAAAACCATAGTGACATGTCCCAACTCCACCAACAACCTGGATTTGGTGGCACACTTCTGGCAATCCCACCTACATGGAAGGTCCCTAGTAGAAGGATTTCAGTCGGAGGCCAAGCCCCAGAAAAAATACAAGACCCTATCAAAAAATCAATAAAAGGCTGGAGGCGTGGCTTGAATGGTACAGCATCTGTCTAGCAAGTTCAAGGCCCTGGTTTCAGACCACAAAACTCTCCCCAACCAAAAAAATAAATAGGCATTTGGGGGGAGAGCAGCAAGATGTCCAGGACTGACGACAGTGACAGCTGCCCCACCACGGACATAATAAAACGCCGATTTACAACCTGCCACAAGTACTGGATTAGTCTGTCCAACACAGAGAGGACTCAGCGAGACAAGGATGGTTCTGTGTGCTGAGGCTTGAACACAGGCCTTGCACGCCCACTCAGCTTTTTCACTCACAGCTGGTGCACTACCGCTTGAGTGACATTTCCACTTCCAACTTATGGATGGTTCGTCAGAGGTAAAGATCTCATAGACTTCTCAGCCCCGGCTGGCTTTGAACCTCTATCCTCAGATCTTGGCCTCCTGAGCGGCTACGTTTACAGGTGTGAGCCGCAGCGCCAGGCGAGAATGGCATGGCCATGATTTCAGCCCGGATATGTGTCCTGGTTCTCAGCTAGTGCCTGTGGCTGGCCGGCGGGCCTGGGCTGTCCGGGGAGCCAGCAGGGACCAGGCACATTGAGTTCAGGTTAGATCAACTCCAGGGCAGCTGCCTGACTGGGCCAGTTCCCTCTTCCTGAGGATAAACCCAGAATGCCATAAATCTCCAGCCCCAGGCTGCAGGCCAGGCCCCAGGGGAGAAACGAAAGAACAAGGCTACAATTGCAAAAGCAGCTTTTTGTGAATTGATGGCTCCCGCTGGGCCCCTTAACACTCAGGGCATGAGGAGTGAACTACAGAAACACCATTCCTGTCAACCACTGTGCCCACTGAAAACCACCACCCAATGAGGAACGGAGCTGGGCCTTGTGGGGCTCCCTGAACCCCACCGTCCAGCCAGGCCCCACCATCTGTCCCTGCCTGGGCTGTGTCTGGGGCCCCACGGCTGCAAGGCCTGGCTGGCTGGGCGCACAGATGTCCCGCAATGCAGACGCGTGGGGAGGCGGCTGGAGGTCTGCTGGGCCTGGAATGTGCCAGAAAGCTTGCCAGGGCTGACATCACCATCACCGGGCCTCCCACCCCACCAATGGCCCAGGAGTTCAGAGGCTGGAGTATCTACTGCCCCCACACCCCTCCCCTCAGCTGAAAGACCCCCAGTCAAGTCGCAACCCTCGGCCTCCGCTCCCCAATTTCCTTCCGGAACATGTTTCATCAGGTTCAGCTCACCCTGGTTCCCACGCACCCACGGAAGCTCCAGGGACCCACGGAAGCTCCAGGGACCCACGCACAGAGGTCGTCCCTGCAGAAAGCAGCCCCCCCACCCCCCCTACCTGCTGGGTCACTGCCCGCCTGGAAGCCAGCTCCAGTTCCCCTGCCTCCCAGCCCATCTCTGACTCAGTTACCTGTCCGTGCCGGGTGGCAGTGGCTGCCGGTCTTTGGTCCAGGTGACCAGCGGGGTTGGAGAGCCCTGGGCCTCACAGTCTAGCGTCACCCCTTCTCCCGCCTGGGCTCTCACTCTCAAGACTGCACCTGCATTGTCGTAGGAGCCGTTCGCCTTGATCCTGGGCTTGGCTGGCAGGGAAAGCAGCACGGCTGTGAGTGAGACCAGGACAGTGACAGGCAGGGTCCAGGGGCTCAGGACCCCTCCCCGGCATGGCCATTCTCTGGACAAGGGTTCTACTGGTCCCAGCTGTCCAAACCCCCTCTGCTTTCCTGTCCTGCTGTCCCTTTCTGGGCTGGCCCAGCTGGCTCTGCCTCCTCCTGGCTCCCAGGCATCCCCAAGGTATCCCTCAGCTACCTTGGGGTACAGCCACTAGCTCCCTCCACTTCCCCACCCCAGGCGGCGGGGATGGTGACCATGCATCTGTGACCCCTCCTCCCACATCAGGCTCAAGAGCCCTGGATGACAGAGAGGACTGCATCCCCTTCCTTCTGACCCCTGGCTGCAGCCCCTACCCTAAGGGCACAAAGTCCCTGTGTAAGCAAGAGCCCTGAAACAATCTGGACATTGGGGTGAGGGCACTACCAGAGCCCGCCTTACCATCCCAGGTGTCTAGACTGATGTTGTTCAGAGAGAAAACCCTACATTTAAAAAGATGGGGCACATGCAAAGGCCCTGAGGCAGGCTGGACCCTCCAGAAATGGGGAGGAGACCAGAGGGTTTGGATAGAGAAAAGTATGGGAAGAGAGACTAGCAAGCAGCTCCCTCCCAGGCTGAGTCGGGGCGCTGAGGCGGGGCACAGGGACCCCTCCCGCCGCTCACTGTTCACTGAGAGCCACATCTCCTGGCTGGAGAAACCCACGGTGTTGGTGGCCGTGCACACGTAGGTCCCTGCATCCCCGCGTGATGGCTGGGCGATGACCAGGCTGCCATCCTGGCTCATGTTGTAGTGGCCATCGGCGCTCAGGGTGCTGGCATCCTGGAGGGGACAGGGTGGCATCAGCAAAGCCTCTTCCCATGATGCACAGAGCAGGCTGCTGTGGCTCCCTCGGGCGCCAGGCCCTGCCTACCTTGGTCCAGGTGACAGCAGGCATGGGGACCCCCGAGGCCACGCAGGGTAGAGAGACCAGAACCCCTTCGTTGGTGACGTGGTGAGTGGCAGCTGGGTGAATTCTAGGTGGCACTTTGAGAATCAAGACAATCCCATAAAGCAGCGTTGCCAGCAGCTGGGGTCACCACAGCGCAGACCCCGCCGTCCTCGCCTGTGACCCCAGCTGCCCGGGCCGAGATCTGTGGACTGTGGCACCCGCGTCACTCCACGTCTCAGCCTGGCCGGGACTCACCCTGCACCGCCAGCACGACGTCCCGGTGGTGGGCCCCGGCCACGTTGGTGGCCACGCAGCTGTACGTGTCCGCGTCGTCCTGCAGGGCCCTGTCCAGGTGCAGACTGCCGTCCGACCGCACCGCGTGCCGGCCGCCGGGCGGGAGCTGGGGACAGGAGGAGACCCTTGTGAAGAAATGAGGGCGGCGGGGAGGGGCGCCGGGCCCCTGAGGGCTCAAGCAGAGGCTGGGCGTCGTAGCCTCTGGCAGGACGGGAGGTGAATGGTTAGAGGAAGGAGAGGGGAGTCCGACAGGGACGGCTGAGGGGCTTCGTGACCCGCTTCTGGCCATGACCAGGACAGCAGGACAAGAAAGCACCCCTGCCTCCACTCCCCCCTGCCACTCCCCAGATCCTCCTACCGCACCCCTGCCTCACCTTCTACCCCAGAAGCCCCCCCCCACTCACAGGCCAGCTGCCTCCCCACCCCAGGGGCCCCACTCACAGGCCGGCCAGCCTTGAGCCAGCGCCGCTCGGGGAGGGGCTTCCCAGCCAGGACGACACAGGGCAGCGTCACAGGCTGTCCCTCCAGGACCCGGACCACAGCCGCATTGCTGGCAATCTGTGGGGGTGCTGTGGAGAGAGGAGGGGTGTGGCCTCAATAGACTGTGAGCGGCCACTGGGGGACAAAGGCCCACTCTGTCCCCCCAGCGGGTCCCCCAGGTCACTGCCCAGGATGCAGCAACTTGGCACACATCTCTCCTACAGGAGGGTAGCCGTGTGACCTCCCTGGGGTGCCTGGGGACCCCCCCCACTCCCGGCCCCCTACTCCAACCGTGTCCAGTGACCACGAGCCGGGTCTCGGCTTGGACCTTCCCGAAGATGTTCCGCGCTTCGCAGATGTATGAGGCCTGGTGCTCGGGGGCGGCCGCTGAGGACAAGAGAGGGGCCCGATTGCCAGGACCCCCAGCCCCCGCCCCCAGACACGGCGGCTCGCATCTGCCATCCCAGCCACACAGGAGCCTGAGATTGAGTGTTGATGTGCTAGACCAGCCTGGGCCAAAAGTTCCCGACACTGTCTCAACAGGAAAAACAATAAATACAACAGCCGGAAGGGGGGCCTGCACCCGCCATTCCAGCATGAATAGGAGAATCAAGGTCCAAGCTGATCCAGAAGCTTCTTTTAATAAAGCCACAAGAGCAGGAGGCCTGGCTCAGGCGACAGAGGGGCCCCGCCTGGCGAGCACAAATCCCTGGGATCCAACCCAGCCCTGCTAGCGCGAGCAGGGCCTGGAGTGGGCCACAGCAGGGGTGCAGGCGATTAGGAGATGACGTGGGTCGGAGTGTGAGAGTGAGGAGCTGCGCCCCTGCCTGGGCACCCCGATGTCTTACTTTCAAAGAACAGCACCCCGGAGTGGCGCTGCCCAGTCCTGCCGCTCTGCGTGGGCCCCAGGGCCTGGCCATCAGCACGGCGCCAGGTGATGGTCGGGGGCGGGCGGCCTGTGGCCCGGCAGGCAAGGAAGGCGCTCTTGCCCAGCTCCACAGCCACGTCCTGGGGCCGCTCCACCAGCCGGGGAGGGTCTGCAGGGAGTTCCGACCAGCTGGGTCCCGGGAGCCCGGCCTGTCTCACCACCCCCGCCCCGCCCCGCGACACGGCCGAGAAACCCTCAAAATGCTTCCACCCACAGGAGCGTGGGGGCCTGGTATGAGGGCTCCCACGGAGGTGGGGAGTGGGGAGCGCTGACTCTCCCCTTCACACCTCTACCTAATCTCTCCTGAGTCACAGGACGCTTTGTCCCGGGGTCTTAGCCAGGAGAGGAGGAAGCACAGGCCTGCCAGCTTCTGTGTCCACAGCTGTTTTAAGCCACCCAGAGAGATGCCTTCTGGGAACCTTCAGCTCCCCATCCTCCCCCCCCTCTACATCGTTCCTTGGTTGCTGGGGTGTGTGTGTGTGTGTCTGTGTGTGTGTGTGTGTCTGTGTGTCTGTGTGTGTTTGCTACCCTAGGCAGGAAAAGTCTAGGGGATTCTGATTGGCAATGAACCACCAAAAAGCAGGGATGGAGGCATGGCTTAAGTGGTAGAGTGAAAGCCAAACAAGCAAGCCAAGTGAAAGTATGAAGACCTGAGTTCAAGCCTCAGGACCAGCAAAAAAAAAAGAAGAAAAAGAAGAAGAAGAAGGAGAAGGAGGAGGAGGAGGAGGAGGAGGAGGAGGAGGAGGAGGAGAAGAAGAAGGAGGAGGAATAAACGCAAGATCCTCTCCAGCCCTGGTCCAGCCCTAACCCATCCCGTGTGAACTCCACAGTCCAGGCCCCATCCAGCTCAGTCCAGGCCCATCTGCCAGGGAGGTCCCTGTCTCTTAGCACCATGGAAAAGCCGCCTCCTCTTGATTCTTTCCAGAAATCCCCATCCATCCAGATAATGACACTGACTTTCCCTGCTGGCCACGGGAGGAGGGAAGTTCCAAGGAGGCGGAGGAGCCCGGGATGCTTCCTCCCAGGGCCACAGGCGGCTCCCCAAGTCCAGCTTGGTTCCTCCTTGCTTCCACCCACAGCAGAGCTGGGCCCTGATGCCTGGAGCCCCAGCACCCTGGGGACAGGATCCAGCTGCCACCTCCCCCACGTGGGGCTGGCATCTACTCTCAGGCTGAGGTCCCATTCCCTGCTCTGTCCCCCTGCACCCCTTTCCCATCCCTGTCCCAGATGAGGAAACTGGGGATCTGAAGGACTAAGGAACTGCCTGGAGGTCCCTGCTCCAAGTCTCAGCTCACCCCCAACTCCCCCCCCACCATTCTGGGGACAGTGTGGCTGATGTCACTTGCCTTCCCCACGCCCAGGTCCTGCACCAGGCTCTGAGCCTGCCCTGGGCGTCGTCCCCTCCAACCCCCATGCAGGATAGTTCATACTCTGATGGCGTAAGGCACACCCAGTCCTGCCTGGATCCGTCTTCCTCTGCTTACTAGTCTTTTTGCTTAGATTGTACAGGAAATTAAAATTAGAAGATTTTTCTGAATCTGGCAGCATGGCTCGCACTTGGAATCCCAGCTACTCAGGTGGCTGAGACCTGAAGACTCTGCTTCAAAGTCATCCTGGTGAGAAAAGTCTGCGACTCCTCTTGTAACAACCAGCAAAAAGTCAAATGTGAAGCTGTGGCTCAAGTAGTAGAGCACCAGCCAAATAAGTATACTAAGCCTTGAATTTGAATTCCAGTGTAGGCACAAAAATGAGGAAGAGGATAAAGAGGAGGAAGAGGAGGGGGAGGAGGGGGAAGAGGAGGTAGGTGCCAGCCCAGGCAGGCAGGAAGACCTGATTTCAAAGATAACTTGTGTGTGCCAAGCACCAGTGGCTCACACCTATAATCCTAGCTACTCAGGAGGCTGGGGTCTGGGGATCACAGTTCAAAGCCAGCCCACACACTAAAGTCTATGAGACTCTTATCTCCAATAAACCACCAGAAAACCAGAAGTGGTGCTGTGACTCAAGTGGCAGAGCACCAGCCCTGAGCAAAAGCATATCAGGGACACTGCCTAGACCCTAAGTTCAAACCACAGACTAGCACCAAAGAAGAGGTGCAAAAGGAACCAGAGGCGTGGCTCAGTGGTAGAGTGCCGGCTTCAAGTGCTGGCACCAGTTAACCAGACAAGGATGCTGCCTTCTCCTGGGTCCCAGTGCCACCAGGAAGCCTTGGCAGCAAGAAGCAGGCACTATGCCCACCTATCCTGGCCTCTGTCAGCCTGGCTTGGAAGGCTGGCCCACAGCTGCCACCCAGATGGACCAGAGATCTGATTGTCCATCACCACCACCAGGCTGGCCCACCACCTCACTCTGACACGAGGGACGGTTCCAGAGCCAACTGCAACCCACAACATGCAGGGCCACAGACCCTGCAGACAAAGGCTGTGTGGGGTTCTAATGCCCCGTTCCCCTCCTGTGTGAGCAGCAGTTTGGCAGATGCTGTGTCTCACCTGCCACCAGGCAGCTGGTGACCATGTTGGAGGAATGAAGGATCAAATGAATGAATGAATGAATGAATGGAAGTCTAGGGTGCCCCACACCTGGGAGGACTCCAGCCCCAAGACCCCCACAGACAGCCCAAACTCAGCCAGCACCCCACCCCTCCCAGGGGCACTGGGCCCAGCCCCCACCCACCTGGCCCCGTAAGAACATTCTGGATTGATTCCCACATTGGCCCAGTGTCCAGCACCTGTCCTTCCCGACACAGCGGATCCGTCCCAGCTCCCGTGCTCACAAGCAGAGCCCACGGCTCCCCAGCAAGCCCCAGCGCCTGGAACCCAGGCCTGGCACTTACCACCCTGAAGACCACAGTCCAGACCAGGTGCTGGCTACCAAAAAGAAGGCCCAGCATCCTGCATGCTGGTGCCTGCGGATGACCTGGCCTAAGGTTGGCTGTGAGGAATGCTGGGTTGTATGTCTGTGTATCTGTCTGTCTGTTCTTTTGCTGTGGGTTAGTCTGAAGAAACCCACAAGCTCATTGCCAACAGCCATACAAGTGACCCTGGGGTTGACAGCTAAACCAGATACCAGGAGAAGACAAGATGGTAGCCCTGACCACTGTGCTGACCACAGACCGCCTGCCACATGTGCCCAGGCCGCATGGCTGTCCATGCTTACTGTCTCAGCACCGAGCTGGGGATGGTTGGCTGCCTAGGGAGAAATAAAGCAAGCACCCACTGTGCCCTCTGCACCCCTAGTGCCCCCTGTGCCCTGGAGCCTTGGCAGTGGGGCAGGGAAGGGCCAGCTGTGTACTCACGTCCAACCTCCAGCTGGATCTGGGCAGAGGCGTCACCCAGCTCGTTGACGGCCCGGCAGGTGTAGACACCCGCGTCCCGCTCCTGGGTGGCTGGGATCCGCAGAGTCCCCGCACTGGAGCCCTCGGGGACCAGGATCATCTCCAGAGCCCCTGCAGCCGAGGGGACAGGGGACAGGGCCGGCTCCCGTGAGCTTCCACACAGCGGGATTACCACAGGGCAGCTCCAGGGAGTCCGCCTGCCTCTCAAAGGACAAGTGGATCAACCCAGCGAGCTTCATCTACCCTTCCACTCGGAAGAGTGAGAGGACAGATGGACCTGGAAACACTAATGTCAAGACGCTGGGCACAGTGGCCTGTCATCCTAGCTACTCAGGGGCGGGGATCTGAGGATCGCGGTTCAAAGCCAGCCCGGCACTAAAGAATGTGAGACTTATCTCCAATTAACCACCAGAAAACCGGAAGTGGTGCTGAGGCTCCAGGGATAGGTGGTAGCCTTGAGCTGAAGAGCTCAGGGACAGTGCCCAGGCCCTGAGTTCAAGCCCCACAGCCAAACAAACAAAAAAGTAGCTTTGGCCAAGATGGAACCAGGAGTTGGACTCCCTGCCTTTGGGCAGAGGGGAGCTGCTGACCAGATCTCAGACGGAGGCCACAGGTGAGGTACAGCCAGGTGGGAGATGGGGGACCCTGGCTGACCCACCAAGAGGCCCTGTGGTGGGCCTGGGTCATTGTCACCAGGAGCAGAAGCAGAGCTCGAGGATCAGGCTTGCTCTAACCCCATACAGAGCCACACAGTCCTGGGGGGACCCCCACCCTACATACCTCGATACCAGATGACCCGGGGTGGGGGGACGCCAGACACCACACAGGACAGCACAGCCTCTTCCCCCGCAGCAGCCAGGACCACAGCGCTCACAGCAGAGGCGGATGGAGGGTCTGTGTGGGGAGGATGCAGGGTCTGACACCCCACCACCATGCCCTCCCAAGGTCTTTGCCTCGCCTCTGGTCCTGCTGCTCCCATGGGTGGCCCAGAGTGGAGTGCTCACTGGGGAGCCCCTCATGTCCTCCCCTCACTCCCCCCCACCACATTCCCTGCTCGGCTTCTCACGCCTGGGCCCCAGGACCTGGCAGACCACAGGCCTAATGTTAATAGAAGGTGGGGAGAGGGAAGAGAGAGAGGGGGAAACAGAGAGAGGGAGACAGAAACAGACAGACAGACAGACAGACAGGCAGACAGGCAGACAGGCAGGCAGGCAGGCAGGCAGGCAGGCAGGCAGGCTGCTCTCGAAGCCCCATGGCAGTACCGGTATAGTAGAGGGTGACCGTCTCCTCGTCTGTGCCAACTTCATTTGTAGCCTTGCAGCTGTAATTCCCAGCGTCCTCCGGGGCTAAGTCTCGAATGAGCAGTGACCCCTGGGTGTCCACACGGACTCTGGAGTTGGGCCACAGAACGCGTGAGGTCCCGGGCTGGGCGCCTCCAGCCCTCGCCAACACTTCCGACTATGTTCTCCCGTGCTTGCTCTGGGCCCGACACCAAGCACTTTTGTCTTCTTGAATTCAAGAGGTTCAGGGACGTAACGCAACTTGCCTGAGATCATATAGCCCAACCACACAGGCTGCACCCCAGAACCTGAGCTTCAGCCACCCTGAGGATTCTAGCCCCCACTCCCCCCGGATTCCATCCCAGCCAGGGGCCCCCCCGCCCCTCCCTGAACCCCAGGAGGCAGACAGGGCAGAAGACTCTCCCCGTGCAGGTAGGGGACCCAGCCCACAGCCCACCCTGAGATTCCAGGAGCCCCTCTGTGCCAGCCTGGGGCTCTGCTAACCCTCACCGGCTGTGTTCCCGCAGGGCGAGGCCCTCGCGGCTCCAGGAGATGTGGGGGGCAGGGTATCCGGAGGCGGAGCAGCTGACCTTCACCTCCACACCCTGAGAGAAGCCCTGCGACGTGGTGTTGATGCTGACCCTGGGGGGCTCTGCAGCCCGAGGGGTAACGGGGAGAGGAGCCCGTCAGGGGAGACCTCAGATGAGGAGATCCCCTCAAGACAGGGACCCTACAGGAGCTTCCCCAGAAACGGGGGACCCCAGGCTGATGCCCAGTCCCCCCCCACCACACACACTCCCACCTGCACACATACACCCCCACATAGACACCACACACATTCATGCTCACACACACCTACACACATGTACACACCATACACACACCTGCACATTATGTACGCACCACACACATCCACGCTCCACACACACACCCATACATGTACACACTCACATGTACTGCACACAAACGCACACTGGCCCCTCCAGCCTGGGAGCTGGGATGCCCTGCTCTAGACTGGGCACAGGGGAGACTTCAGGACCTCAGCGCTCAGGGCTGGGGACTGTCTCATCTCCAGTGACCTCAGGTGTCAGGGTTGACTCCAAGGTGGTCCTGAAATTGTTCCTAAACTCAGGTTCCTTCCGAGCATCTGACCTGCCGGTGAGGATTATGCACCCCTCCTGCATCCTAGCATCATTCATGGACCCCCTGCTATAGAGTGCGGGCCCTGGCAGGCATCACTAATGGATCCTCTCCCACAGAGCTCCCGGGCCCTGGCAGGCATGGTTAATGGATTCCCTCCCACCCAGCTCCCGTGCCTTGGCAGGCCTCACTAATGAATCTCCTCCCACAGTGCTCCCATGCCCTGGCAGGCATCGCTGATGGATTCCCTCCCATAGAGCTCCCGTGCCCTGCTAGGCATCACCAATGGATCTCCTCCCACAGAGCCCAAGCAGACCCTCTGCATCCTGCCTAATCAACCAAGAGCCACCCACATAAGCAAAGAGGGTCAATCCAAGAACTGGGGGACGGAAACCCCAACAGGAGTACTTTCCTCTGCTTCCTCTACATCTGTGCCACACACATGAGTTCTGAGCGATGCCATGGCTCCAGCATTCCATCCCTGCCTTACGAACGTATATACTATGTGTTGAGTACAAGGGGGATCAGAGAAGGAGGGGCTCAATGACATGGGAAAACAAAACCAGAAACAGGGAAACCAGCTGGGTCTGTAGCAGTAGACATTTAGGTTAGATACTAGCATGAACTTCTCAATAACGAGAACCACTAAGCTCTGGCTTGTCTGAAGGACTCTTTCCCTGAGGTCTGAACCATGGGGTGGGGTCCTGGGCTCCCTATGGGCTGGGGCAGCAGGGTAAGAAAGAGCCTCACCTCGTACCAGGAGCCAGGTAGATGCCCTTGAGGCCCCATTGGTGTTGCTGGCCACACACTGGTACCGCCCGCGGTCACTGGGGATGACGCCTCTGACCTCCAGGGACTGGTCAGCCAGCTGGGACACCCGGCCTTCGGAGGCCAGCAGGACCCGCCAGTCCCGGACCCACGTGAGGTTGTAGGGGTCCTTGCTGAGGACGTGGCAGGCCAGGATGGCGGTCTCCCCAGGGGACACGGTCACATTGGCTCCAGGGAGTAGCTGCGGTGGGGGGTCTGCAGGACAGGAGGGTGAGGGCCTGGGGAGGGGTGGGCTGCCCCTCCATGTTCCCGACACAGCCAGCAGAGCACTCACTCCAGCTCTGCTCCCTGACCGGGGTACCCTGCCCCCAACACCCCACATAAACCACAGCCAGCCCTACAGGGCTCTTCACACCTCGGGAGCCAATGACCCCACCCTAGGGAAGACAGAAAGCTCCAGAACAGCCAGCAGTACCCCAAACTCCTCTACGCTCTACGGCCAAACTCAGGAATGAGAGCTCAGCCTAGGAGCGGAGGAGCCAGGGCCACAGCTGTCCTTACAGCAGAAGGCCACAAGAAGGGACAAGAGCAGACATCGTGACCATGGCCCCAGGGGCTGATCCGGGCCCAGCAGGCCACACAGCAACAATGGCAGTGTCCAGACAGCGCCGTGGAGGATGCTGTGTGTGGCTCCCGCCTGTGACCCCAGCCACGCAGGAGGCTGAGAGCCGAGGATTGCAGTTTGAAGCCAGCCTGGGCAGAAAAGCCCATGAGACTCTGACCTAAACCAGCAAACTGCCAGCAGTGGTAGAGCACTAGCCTTGAGCAAAAAGCCAAGTGAGAAAGTGAGTTCAAGTGAGTTCAAGCCCCCAGTACTGGTGTGTGTGTGTGTGTGTGTGCGTGTATGCGTGCGTGCGTGCGTGCACAGTGACTCCACTGCAAAGAAGTTAATCATCAAATCATCAGAACACTTGGCCAGAGGGACTGCAGATGGCTTTGATCTTTTTGCTCGTTTCTGTGTCTCCATTCTTCCTACCAGAAGCCTGCAGCTTTTTAGAATCCAATGGAGGGTCGTTCTGCCAGGCAGCTGAGGTTTGTGATTTTAACCACTGAGGTTGATTCCATTTTTTTTTTTTTTTTTTGGTCTGTGGCCATGGGACTTGAACTCTGGGCCTGGGCATTGTCCTTGAGCAATTCCTAAAGCCACAATGCCATTTTTTAATTTTCTGGTGGTTCATTACTTTAGTGCCCAGGCTGGCTTTGAACCACAATCCTCAGATCTCAGCCTCCTCAGTAGCTAGGATGACAGGCGTGAGCCTGATTTCATTTTTGAGACCCTGTTTCGAGCCCAGAAGGGCAATCCAGACAGATGAAGGACCAGGCAGCCAGGGGTCACCTGAGGGCTGGGCAGGGGCCAGGGGCCCCACACTGGACTTTCCGACCTCCATCTCACTCACACCTAGACCTGTTGCTGGGTGAAACAGCCCTAAGTGGAGCTGGAAGGCAGAGGACCCCAGGGGCTGCCTCACTCTAGACAAGGCCCAGTCCCCGGCTGGGCCTGGAGGAAGCTGGGGGTCAGGTGGGTGGGTGGAGCACACAGACCTGTGATGACCACCTGGGCCCTGGCTCGTCCTGTCCCAGCCCCACTGACGGCCGTGCACTCATACAGGCCCTCCTCCGCCTTGGAGGCCCCCGGGATCTCCCAGCTGCTGTTTCCTGAGGCCCTGCAAAGAACAGATGCAGCAGCCACAGGTGCTGGATGGTCACCAGGGGCCCCCAGACTCCAAGGCCCGTTCTGAGCAGAGACTTTCGGTGAGCTGAGGAGGCTCTCCAGCCTCCTGCACCCCAAAACGAAGGCGCTGGAGGTGCTTTCTGTTCTGAGCCTAGAGTGGGGGCCCCTGTGGGTTGATGGGCCCCCGGGGAGGCTCAGGACCCTCGCTGTCCCCACGCCTGGCCCTCAGGAGGACACCCAGGACCAGGACCTAGGCCTCCCTCCGCCCCCCGCTTCCTGAGGAGACCAGGGCCACCCTGGGGGCACTCACTGCAGCAGCCGCTCCTCGCCCAGCCTGGCGCCGTCCCTCCACAGCTGCAGCCGGAAGGGGAGGGCACTGTGCACTGCACAGGACACCAGCAGGGCCTGCCGCAGGTAGCCGTGGATCCGGGAGGGCATGCTCACCAGGGGCGTGCCTGCAGGAGGAGGGGGCTCAGAGCTGCCCCCGCCCAGCCTCCCACCCGGTGATGGCCACAGGGACGGCAGGGGCTGGAGGCCAGCGGGTTGGTGCCTCGCCCCACACTGAGTGGTCACCCAGTGTGGCCTCTCTAAGCCCCCATCCCACCTCAGTGGAGTGGATGAGGGCGGCCCCGAGGGCCACGTGGCAAGCATGTGGTGGGCTATGCCTGGCACTCATGACTTAGGGGAAGGCTGTGTAACACCAGGCAGGCCAGGAGGGAGAAACCTGTGCTCCCCAGTCCCAGTTAACCTGAGGAGAGGGAACCTAAGCGTGTGGGTGATTTCGCCTCTCCTTCATCTGGACGATCCGTTAAGCCTTTCCTTATAGGTGGATAATGCCAAGCACGGTGGCTCACACCGTGAGCTACTGAGAAGGCAGAGATCTGAAGATCACAGTTCAAAGCCAGCTCAGGTAGGAAAGTCTGTGAGAGTCTTATCTCCAATTAACAACCAAAAAGACCAAAATGGAGGCATGGCTCATGCCTTGAGGAAAAAAAAAAAAAACCCAAGCAACAGTACAAGGCTTTTGCCAAGCCTTTGTAATCCTCCTGAGGAGGCTAAGATCGGAAGCTGGTGGTTCAAAGCCAGCCTGAGCAGGAAAGCCTGGGGAGACTCATATCTCCAGTTAAGCTGTGTGTGGTTCAAGTGGTAGAACTCCAGCCGTGAGCAGAAACGCTAAGGGACAGCATCCAGGCCTCAAGTTCAAGCCTTAGTACTGGCACACACATTTAAATTAAAAAATAACAGTGGGAAGATGGCTGTGAACGAAAAGTTCACACACATTTTTTTGAGATAAAACACAAGTTTAACGAAGCCTCCCAGCTTGTGACAAGTCCCTTGGGGCCCGGCCTGCCTACCCTTGTTGTGGGGGTGACATTCTCTTTCCCTGGCTGTTGGAACTGCTTCTGTTGGGGATGTCTGAGAATTCCCATTTCCCAGGTCAGCCATGGCTCTGGGCGCAGGCCAGCCCTGCCCCCTCCCCTCCCAGCAAGCAGCAGGAGCCAGTGAGATGCTCTGAGCCTGAGGTAATGGGTTGGGGCGGTAGGGTGAGTGACATCACGCCTTGGCTCCCCGCCACGTCCCCAGGGAGAAGGCTGTTGGACCAGCCAGCCGTGTCCTCAGCTGTGCTCACCCTGCTGGCCGGCACTCTTGCACACGCTGGATGCCCCCCTTCCATAAGCGGGGGAGGGGGTAGGAGGAGGGACATGGGAACCCTAGACCTACTCCGAGAGCCTGCCTTCTAAGGTGAACCCCAGTGCAGACTCGAGATGGAGACCAAAGCCTAGAGCTGTGCTTCAAACTCCTGGGTGTGTGAAAGGATGGAAGGAAAATGGGGTG
Organism: Megascapheus bottae; assembly: GCF_031878675.1. Classification (NCBI taxonomy): domain Eukaryota; kingdom Metazoa; phylum Chordata; class Mammalia; order Rodentia; family Geomyidae; genus Megascapheus; species Megascapheus bottae. The sequence goes on along the minus strand of NC_143511.1, from coordinate 86,118,148 downwards.
CTACGCCCATTGCTGAAATTCCTGAAGGCAAAACATGAGCTTCCTGGAGGGGGGGAGCCTCAGGACACCACCCCAGAGCCAGCAAATGCCATGTGCACGGGAAATGACACAGGTGACCCAGATGGTGAGATGAGATGCTGCCTTCCTTCCTCGCAGAAGCTGTCCAGCCTGGACAGCTGTGTCCCCAGAACTACGCCCTAAGGTGGCCTCTGTGAAACTAAGAGTCCTCAGGGCATGCCTGAGAGGTGGGGGGCTCAAGAGGGCTCTGTCTACTCATCACCCCAGCACTTCCTGGTGAAAGAACCACAGCAAGGGCCCATCCACTTCAAAATGGGGACGGAGGTGTTCAAGGCGAGGAGACTTATCTCCTACTAGCCAGCAAAAAACCACAGTGGATGTGGGAGCGCGCCAGCCACGAGGGAAAAAGCTGAACAACTGCAAAAGACCCTGAGTTCTTGTGAAGTGATGCAGCTTCTATCTGGGGAATATAATGTAACCCTTCTATTAATTACAATAAAAACATATGTAAAAAATTAAAAGGTTTTAAAAAAAGACCCCGAGTTCAAGTCCTAATATTGTGGGGGTGGGGAATATTGTATAGATGGACAGACAGATGGATGGAAAAACAGATGAATAGATTGTTGATTGGCTAGATAAATAAGTGGGCAGGGTTATGGCTGGATGGAAGGATGGATAGATAGATGAGTGAACAGATGGATAGATGCCTAATGGATGGATGGACACATTCATGGGCAGATGGATGCAAGGATAGATGGACAGACAGATGCATGGGTGGATGGATGCATGCGTGCATGGGTGAACATAAATAGAAGGCTGATTAGCTGGATGAGTAAGTGGATGGGTGGATGGATGGACAGACGGATACACAGATGCATAGAGAGATGGATGGTCAGACAGAAGAGTGAATGGTAAAAGGGAGGGAAGGAAAGAATGGCTTGGAACTGAGGACCGCATCTAAATCACTTAGAAGCTTGACGAAGACACATCTTCTCATCTGACCTAAGCAGGGAAGGCCGCCAGGGAGAAGTCCTGGCCTGCGCTGGCCAGGGAGCTGAGGACAGCGGCCCCACTCACCGGGGTCTGTCCCACTGTAGGAAACTCCAGAGACTCGGACGACAGGGCTCCCCGTGCGATCCTTGCCCTTCACCTTGAGGTAGAAGCGCTCCTGGGGGGTACGGAAGGGCGGCCCACCCCACAGCTGGTGGGAGGACTCATTGGAGTGCAGCCGCGTGGGCAGCGTCAGGAGGGGCCGCCCTGAGCTGTGGGAGAGCTCCACAGAGTCCAGGTGGCCGGGCGCCTGCAGGCCCGTGGAGTTGATGAGTAGGGAGATAGGCACACCTGCAGAGGGAGGATGAGGGACCAGGAGCTGGCATCTGCTGGGGTCCCAGGACCTGCCCTCCCCACCTTCTGCACCACCCAGTGCCCTCACTCTGCGGCAGGAAGGCGGGGGGAGGGGGGGGGGTCCTTGCCGCTGTCCATGGTGCTGAAACACTACTGTCCAGCCACCCCCTGCTTCCGCCGATGTACCCCTTCTGCAAGGGGGCCCTGGGGCAGAGCTGGAAGGTGGCCAGTCACCTCCCCTGCCCTCGTAACACCCCCAGCTCTAGGAAGGACCTGGAATAAGTGGACACCCTGACCCTGGCCAGGGCCTGTGATGACCCTAGCCTCTCCCCTTGCTTAGCTCAGCTTCCTTCTCTTTTCTATCTTGCTGGAAAGGTGACATTTTGCACACAAGCAGAACTGGACTCAGCACTCATCCTTTGCCTAGCTGTTTCACGATCCTCCATCAGGCTGCGCCATCTTTCCCTCAGTCCCCACCCACCGGGAGTCTGTGGCTGTGGCCAGTGTGACTGAATGCTTTTTCTTTCTCCCCCCCCCTCTCTCTCAATAGAATCCCCTCTCCTGATTGCTTTGGGAAGCCCAGCAGACTAGTCCTGAGCCTCATTCCTACATGGCAGCAATCAGCCCGTAGCGTGTGGCAGCTACCCCCGGGGTCTAGGCAACCGTGGCCCAGCAGGCCACAGACCCTTATCTCCAATTAAGCAGCAAAACACTAGGAGTGGAGATATGGTTCTAGTGATAGAGTGGGAAAGCTAAATGACAACACCCAGACCTTGAGTTCAAGCCCCACTGATGATACAGTACACATGCATGTGCATGCGTGTGTGTCCGCGTGCACGCACGTGCGTGTGTTATGCATCTGTATGGAAAGCAGAAGCTAGAGAAGGTCCCGTTCACATGGTTCCCTTTAGTCCCCTCTCTGGGTGCTGGCTCTGGGAACAGACCTGCTTTCAGGCTTCTCTCTCTAGCAGCTGTTTTCTATCCAGCCTTGATGAAGGGCCTTACTTTCCCACATCCCTCCCCCCATACATACACACAAAGCCAACACAGGATGAACTAACAGCTTCTTTCGCAGTCTGACCATGCTACCGCTATATCACAGAGAACCATTAGAAGCTGAGAGAAGTCCCTAGGGGCTGGAGCGCACCCCTCCCCTGACACTCTTCTGTGGTCTAGGGTCACCTGACCTGGCCCGGTCTCCTCCATGTCTCTCTTCTGAACTCATCTCAGCCACCTTCTTCCACTGACCCTAGGACCATACATACTCTTGCTGTGCTCACCACAGGGTACATTCTGCCACAGACAGCCTCTGCCTGACCCTGCCTGCTGGAAACCGTGCCTCTGCCCCACCCTGGACCCCACCTCAAGGGCATAAAAGGTCAAGGGCACCTACCCTGCAGGGGCCACTCAATGGTGTGGCTGAGGTCCAGCGAGGGCTGCGTGGAGAAGCCAGCTCGGAAGTCAATGTCGCTGATGCCCGTGATCCTCACGGAATGGCGGCCACTGCTATAGACCTAGCACAGCCGCAGCCCAGTCACCGCAGCGTGTGACCCCAGGACCCGACCTGGTCTGGCCACGCTGGCAATGGCATGCTCCTGTCTCTGCAGACATGTGGGCAGCTCCCCGGCTTCTGGCAGGCAGCCCGCCATCCCACCCTCACTCTGGAGGCTGCTCTGCCTCTCAGCTCTCCCCCACACACAGTGGGCCCTGTCTGTCCCCATGCAAGTCTCACTTTTCCCAGTGGCTCAACCCTGCTCAGAGATAGAAAGGCAGGTGGTCAGCTCAGCCATGCCACCCACAACACCAGCCAAGGTGCCAGAAACCCAGCAGGAGCTTGGCAGGAGCTGCATCCCAGGCTGCTCTTAGGGGGGCCCAGCCTGTCCACCCCTGCCTTCCAGCACTGTGCAGATGACAGCAGGCCCCTGCCACACCTCCCTTGCAGCCATCCCTCCTAAGTTGCCTTTGCTTCATTTACACACTTTTCCCAGGTCAGGGTTCTGAGCACAAGCTAGCTTGGCTGTCCACCCTGAACCCTGAACCCCTCTCTCCAAGTCCTTCTCGGGATCTCCAAGGCTCCCTAATCTAGCCCCAACCAAGATGTGCCTCCTCTGGTTTGGACCGGTTGCTATGGTAACATCCCACCCATGCCCCCTGCTCCCAGCTCCCTTTGTCAGCACCTTGATGGACCAGAGCCCCGGATGCTCAGGCTTAAAGGCCACCACCCGGGCCGAGTCTGGAATGTTGAGAAGCACGTTGAGGCCCTCGTCCTTCTGCAGGATCCTCCCTGCGGAACCCGGGGTGCTGCTCAGTCCCCAGCCCCCTCCCGGGGCTTCAGGGGTCCCAGCCTGTCTCCAGGAGCCCACAGAGCTGACAGAGGGGTGGCATTCAGGTCCCACTGCTTAACGGCCACTGGCCTTCCCCTTCCTCGTGCCCAGGGCCTCTGCCTCTCTACCCAGCCGGGGACCCCTGCTTCCTATTTCTGGGCCTCAGGTCTGCAGGCCCTGCTGCTCTGGGTGTCTTCCGGGCTCTCCAGTGCAGCCTCAGGTCTGGATGAGGAAACACCTACCCAGCGGGTCCCTGACTTCGATCTGGGGCCCTGGCCCACTCAGGGAGATGGTGACCTCCTTCAGGCTGGGGTCAAAGGGAATGTGCCACGTGTGCTCGCCCTCCTCCTCGTGGTCCGTGGACAGCAGGTGCACCTTGGAGGCCCGGATTGCCGACTCCACCCACTTCAGCACCTGTGAGGAGGGGGGTGAGACGCTGAGGTCAGCCCGGATGCTCAGGCCCGGAGCTGGGCCCCTTCAGACAAGCTGTCCTCCTCCAGGGGCCCGCATCACACACAAACCTCCTGTGGGCACCCAGCTGGGATGCCTGGATGGCAGGGCCCAGCAGACTTGGCCTGGGGGAGAAGTGAAAGCTTGGGGCACCTCCACCAGGAAGCCCTCCAGATGCCTCTCACACAGCGGTGAGCCCCAAGTCCTAGAAGCTCCCCTCCCTGCCCCTCCGCAGCCCATGCACTCCGTAACAGCCCCTGGGGTGTGGAGCTCAGACTGCTCCCAGCAGAGTGCTGACTCTCCAAGCAGGACCAGGGAGGCCTGCAAAGACAGAGATCTTCTGTTGTAACCAAACGTAAACCAAGTAAAACAAAAATCTCAACAGGAAATCTAAATGGGAAATATCAGGGTGATCGCTCTAGATACTACAAGAGAGATAGATGACAGAGTGATCGATGATAAATGGGTGATGGAGGGATGGCAGGACAGCTGAATGGATTGGCAGGCAGATAGGTAGGTAGATAGATAGATAGATAGATAGATAGATAGATAGATAGATAGATAGATGGTAGGGCATGGATGGATAGTTAATAGGTCCTTTATGGAGAGACAGATGGGTGGATAGGTGACAGATGGATAGGTAACAGGTGATTGATGGAAATGGATGGATGGATGGGTAGACAGGTGATGGGTGGACTGGTAATGAGTAGACAGAAGCATATCGACAATCACCACTAACACCCATGGTTTGGCTTCTGATCACTCCCCACTAGGGCTCCCTGGCCACTTTAGGTCTAGGACAGGCAATTTATAAGGTAATCCTGGATTATGACCCTTCCTAAAGCCCAGAACCCCTCAGAGATACATGAGGATACACCGAAGAAACAACTTCCAGGCAGCTCTCCTCGCCTGAGACCAGAAAGAACAAGGGAAACACACACTGAACATGCCTAATGCTGAAAGAGAGTGGGGGGGGGGGACCCAGGCCTGGTGCCACACTCCTGCATCCCAGTACCCCAGAGACTGAGACAGGAGGATCATACATTTTTTTTTTTTTTTTGGCCAGTCCTCGGTTTGAGCTCAGGGCCTGAGCACTATCCTTGAACTTGAGGATCACAAATTTAAGGCCAGCCTGGGCAACACTGCAATACCTGTCTCAAAGAGAGACTGGGAGACGGAAAGAGATTGAGAGAGGAAGGGAAGAAGGGAAGGAGGGAGAGAGAGAGAGAGAGAGAGAGAGAGAGAGAGAGAGAGAGAGAGAGAGAGAGAGAGAGAGAGTCATTTCAAAATGACAAGGTCTCCATAACCTTGACAGCGGCCTGAGCAAGCCCAGCAGTCTACAGCAGCCTGTCGATACCAGCAAATCAGAAAGAAACCCGTTCCGTTTATTTCTGGAAGGAATGTTTGACGTTAGCCCCCGGGATTGATTAGTGATGCCTGCCTGGGATATGGTTGGACAGTGGTGCCTTGCGTGCTACGTTTCAGCCATCCTGTCTGAAAATGCACAATTGTCCATGTGACCTTTGCCTATCATGCAATCCTCTACAGACGAGAAGAAGAGGAAGCAGCTGGAAGCATCGCCTGAGACCTAGGAAACCAATTTGTTTTTGCTCACGCTGAGCTAGAACACATATGGCAAGATTTCATTTATCACGGGACAAGAATTCGGTATTCTGAAAGCTCGCTTGCTTTTTTTTGTAGTACTTGGAGCTACTTCATTCTTTGTTACTTATTTATTTATTTTTGCCTGGCTTTCTTAGTAATGTGTCTGTTGAAAAGGCCCCACCTGGCTTGGCCAACGATGGGGACAAACTTCATCCACACCACAGGGAGGGAAGGAGGCAGTACCAAGGATTCCTAGCTGGAGGGATGGACAGACAGACAGACAGACAGACCAGCTGGAGAAGCAAGGGGAAAATTCCAGAAAACAAACGAGCAACTCTGGGACCACTGTCTGTTCCCGAGAAGCCTCATCTGGCGTCAGGAAGGAATGACAAGCATCAAAGCTACCAGGAGGGAGGCAGTGGCGGTGGCAGCTCCCGCCCTGACCATCTCCACCATCTCCCCATGAGTCCCTGGCTACTGTGTTGCAGTGTCAGTGGTTGCTGTTCAGGGCTGCTGTGGAGGAAAGATGCCGGGCAGCCGAGGGCTGGGAATCCGACAGCCCCACGGCGCGGGGGGTCGGCTCCTGAGACCTGCTTGACCTCAGCACTGCCAGACCTCCTCTGCAGGGCCAGACTTGGGGTCAAGGCCTCCTGGACCCCCAGATGCGCCAGGGCTCCAGTGCGGAATTGGGGAGCCCTCTGAGCAGAGAGTCTTCATTAAGCAAACACAATGTTTATTTAGAGACAATGGCTGCCAGATGTGAGCGGGCGGGCGGGGAGCTGGAGCCAGCCGCGCACTCCTGCAGCGGACAAGGGGCGGGATGGAGGAATCTGGCACCACAGCCCGGCCAGATGGCTGCTGCTGGGCTCTCCATGGCAGATAAATCATCCGCAGAACCTCACCCAGGACACGGACGGCCAGGGCAGCTGAGGAGAGCAGGCAGAAGCCAGGGGGCCGAATGGGGCTCGGCTACAGATCAGAAGACTGAGGGCCCCGGTCCCAGAGCTCAGCCTGGGTAGATGGCGCAATGGCTCCAAGAGTGGGGGTGTTCCCCTTATCAGCTGAAGGGTCTCCCCAACTCTCCCTTGCGGAGAAGCCTTCCAGAGAGCCCCCACTCTTCTAGAGGCTTCTGTGCAGCCCAGACAGACTCAGGACTCCACCCAGAACCATGGCGGCTGGGAGGGCACGCCCACGGCCAACTCCTACCACGGCTTCCCAGAAGTCAGGGTGTCCTGGCCACCACCTCAGGGGGCACAACTGCGCACAAGGGAGATCACACACACACACACACACACACACACACACCCGGCCCCAGGCCCAAGGGCTCCCCACAAGCAGGTGACAGAGCTGCCATCTGCTTACTGCCTTTTTGCTTTCCTGCTCAGAAGCCCCAGCCTCAAGCAAACCCCCACCGGCCAGCCCCTGGGAAGGGTCCAGGATGAGGTCAGCCCTGGGCCCCTCCAGACCTGCTAATCAGAACCACCTGGCTAAAGCACCCCCATCCCCACCCACCCCCACCATCCTAGCAGCCAGCCCCCGCCCCTCCCTGAACTGACAGTAATGTCTGGGCTGTTTCATCTGTACCTGCTATACTGGATGGCTCCCAGAATGCAGTGCAGTGAGGGGGTGGGGGGCACCTAGGGAATAGACAGGAGCCAGAGCCCATTCTATCCCCACAAAAGATGGGGGCGTCTTCCCAGGCCTAGGGAAGACCGCATGATGAAGGGATAAACCCAGCTCTCCCTCCCCTTCCTCTCCCCTCCATTGTGTGTGTGTGTGTGTGTTTTTTCTTTTTTGGTGGTAGTTCTGGGTCCAGAACTCGGGGCCTGGGCACTGTCCCTTAGATTTTGTTCAAGGCTAGTGCTCTACCACTTAAGCCACAGCTCCACTTCCAGCTTCGTGAGCCACTGGCACCCAGCTTCCTGTCCAGGTGGGCATGCATGGGGCAGAGCCTGGGGAGGGGCAAATGTTTCACGCAAATGTTGCCTGTCCCTAACCTGGTCCCCTGCCTGTACGCAGACTGAGGGAGCTGTTTTTTTGACATGCGCACTGCACACATACACACTGAACACACACACATGCACGCGCACACACACACACACATGCATGCACACGCGCATGCACCGCGATGACTGAGTGAGTGGCATCTTAGAATACCCAGGCGGCCACAGCAGGCGTCCTTTGGGAAGGACACAGCTCTACATGCACAGTTTGGGGGCTTTAGAAACTTCTGGAGAGGGATTCTCCCAGGGAAGGCCCTGCTGTCTGCACTGGGGGATGACCACAGCTGCCCCCTCTTTCCCAGGCTTGTAGAGTGTCTGGAAACATCTGGAAGGGGCCGGGGCCAAGGCGTCAAAGCAATGTTCTATGGTTAGGCAAGGAAGGAGCCAGCTCCCACTCAGTGGTGGCCAGGCCCCGCCACCCGGGACCCCGAAATGCACTGCCTGCCAGGACCTGTGGGGTGTGCCCAGCTGCCCTCCCTGGGGCCTCCAGGCTGCCCGGCTGCCTCCGGTCTCAGGTTCTGCTGCAAGGAGCCCGACTCTCAAGCCTGAGCCCAGCCAGGTCCCCCAGAAACAGAGGCTGAGCTGTCCTCCCCTCTGCCATGCCTCCGCTCTCGCTTGGGGCTCAGTGCCAGGCGGGCTGACGTGCCAGCAAACACAGCCTGCGGTGTCGCCGAGAAGCATAAACGCCATCTGTCATCAGGGAGTTAAGGCACGCTAATCTAAACACGGCCCCAGAGACCCATCCCTTCGGCTCATAAATATACAACACAGGACGTGGGCTGGCCTGGGTCCCCACACCTTCCTCTCCTAGGATCCCAGACCCCAGGGACCCATGCTGTCTGCGCCACCCCACACACAGCTGTTTCCTCAGCACCTGCTACATGCCCGTGGCTTAGAGAGATTCAGTGGCAAACAGGGAACTTCCCGGCCAGCCCCTAGGGAGCTTGCACACAGCCTGGTAAGAGGAAATGTGCACACAAGCATGACATGACAATTATGTATCCCAGCCCAGGGAGCTGGGAGGGTACAAAAGAGCATTTGATGGTGACAAGAAAAAGAGGAAAGCCTCCCTGAGAGGGTGGATTTCAGTAAAGACTGAGGGGTGAGGAGGAGCTGGGGAAACAGGCAGCACATGCAAAGGGCCTGGGGAAGGAGGAACAGAGGATGATAAGCAGGGACCTACAGGCTGGATTTGCTCCTACAGGCTCAAGAAAGCTGACTGCCAGCCTGGCGCCATGACCCTGAGCTCTGCCACAGCTAGAATGGTTTTACCAAAGATGGCTGCCGGTGTACAGTGGGAAGCTTCCCTGTGTGGCCTGGGGAGACTGAGGAAGGCTGCAAGGAAGGCAGGCCCTGAGCCTGGAGGGAGCCTGGAGGCCTAGGCCAGCATCTACTTCAGGAACAAGGCAGGAGGCCAAGTACTGAATGCTAAAGTGAACCCAGCCAGTGTCACGTCAGGCCAGAGGCAAGTGAGGCTTCCCAGCCAGTGGCACCGTACAGCCGGGGTCTGTTGATTTCCCCACTCCCTTCCCCACACCAGCCTCCGCCCACCCTCGACTCTGGTCATGATCAGAAGTGAACCCACACCCTTGCTTCCACCTGCCTGGCCCAGCTCAGGCACCGGGGCCTCACATACAAAACATTTCCTAGAGCCAGGAACTGTAACACGGACTGCTCCCTCCCTCGCTCTCTCCCTCCCTCCCTTGCTCTCTCCCTCCCTCCCCCTTTCTTTTTGCCAGTCCTGGGCCTTGAACTCAGGGCCTGCGCGCCATCCTTGGGCCTTTTCAAGGCCAGTGCTCTTCCATTTGAGCCACAGCGCCACTCCTGGCTTGTTCTGTGTGTGTGGTACTGAGGAATCGAACTCAGGGCTTCACGCATGCTAAGCAAACACTCTACCAACTAGGCCACGCTCCCAGCTCTAGTACCCACATTTTTGAGGAAAGCCAAAGCATGTGCCTGGGTGATGAGGGAAGGAGTGAGGGGCTGTGATGCTGTCACAGCACTGAGGGTGGGACTCTGGGCCACTGGGCATCAGAGCAGGGGCCGGGATGACGGGCTCAAGACAGGCCCCATCCCTGGGGCTCACCTCTGTCACTTGCTGCTTGTCCAGCTGAAACACCTGCCCGGAGCTGGTAGAGGCAATTTCCTCATACGCCATATAGCCAGGATGGGAGCGGTCACCACAGTCCCCGGTCAACACGAAAACCACCTGAAGAGGACACAGCCTGGCTCACTGCCAGAGAAAGGACAGGGTGCCTGCCCAGACCAGGAGGTGGAGGGACCTTGGTCTCCCCCAGGTGTGAAGTGGCTAGAGGCCCCTGTCCTGAGGGTCAGACCACGAGAGCCTGTGTGACAGGGCCCTGGGAATAGCAGGTGCTCAATAAACAGAGTGAACTCTACAACCAAAGGGCAGACCGGGCACTGGAGCTCACACCTGCCATCCTAGCTACACGGGTGGCTGAGATCTGAGGATGGCGCTTCAGAGCCAGCCCAGCAGACTCTTATCTCCAATTAGCCAGCAAGAAGCTGGAAGAAGAGCTGTGGCTCAAATGGTAGAGTGCCAGCTTGAGGAAAAAAAAAAAAAAAAAAAGACAGCGCCCAGGCCTTGAGTTCAAGACCCAATGCTGGGGAAAAAGAAAAGTTGACTTGTTTAGGAAGGGCCCTTAGGGGCGGCAAGTGGAAGAACTGGAAGAGTCCAGGCTATCCCAGAGCCTGGGAGGGCCAGGCCCCGCCCCTCCGCAGTCCAAGCTCCCTGTGTCTGCAGATGCCCCAGACAGCCAACAGGGGAGGCCAGCCGCCAGGCCAGGGACAGAGGTGACAACTGAAGACGGATTGCACAGACTTTGGTGCTGGGGCCAGGCAGTGGGGTGAAGTCTGACGCCTGCCACGAGGGCGCCGTGGAGATCAGGACTGTTGGCTGGAAGGAAGGCCCCTGTGTCCTCGGGACCCAATGTGGCTGCACCTGCGACTGTTTCCTCTGGAGAAGGTGCAGCAGCTCGTCCTTCTTGTGGTAGTCCTTGGCACGGGCATCCGAAAACACGTAGATGAAAGAGCCGGGGTTGGACACCTCCACAGCAGCCTTGATGGCACCCACACTCATTTCCGGGCAATCGCCCCCTCCCTGAAGGGAAAAATGGAGTGTTCACAGCAGCCAAAGCCAGCCTTGGTACCCTGAGCCAACTGTCCAGAGTTCTGATGTCCTGGCCTCGCCCTCCCCTGGTGGACTACCGGAGGGGAGGGGAGGGAGCGTGATGCTCAGGTGCCCACTGGAGGCTGAAGGGTTAAAGGCAGAGGGCACAGCAGGGGCGCTCACCTGGCTCAGGCTTGTTCTCCCATGTCAGGATTCGCACCAGCGACCTCTGAGAGTGCCTCTTCCCTGCCCCCCCTTCATCCCCCCGGTGTCTGTGTGGGGTCCCCATCTCCAGGTGGCCACCAGTCTCCACACTGGACCACGGTGAGCCAGGCTCCAGCCTGGTTTGGGGGGGCTCTGAACTGTGTGGTCGCCTGCCCCCTTTCTCGGCCACCACACATAACCTCATGTGGGGGTCCTCACCTGTCCTTTCAACCCCTCGCTCAGTCACAGGCAGCTGCAACAGGCCAAGCCCAGGGCTGGGGAAGTTCTTGATGCCCCCGCCAGGGGGCGTGACCCGGAGAGGAAGGCACCACCTTGGCCTCAGGGAGGGGCGAGACCTAAGAGGAGGGTGACACGGGGGGGGGGGGGGGGGGGCAGGACCCACCTGCACGTAGAGATCTCGCAGCTCTCTCTGAAACACTGCTGGGTCTGCTGTGAGCGTCACGGGACCAATATCTGAGAGAGAGAGAGAGAGAGAGAGAGAGAGAGAGAGAGAGAGAGAGAGGGGGGGGGGGGGAGGGAGGGAGAGCGCCAGAGACAGAGAGACAGAGACAGAGAGACAGAGACAGACAGAGAGAGAGTGAGAGAGACAGAGAGACAGAGAGAGACAGAGGGACAGAGAGACAGAGAGAGAATGTACTCAGTAGGCTACAGCCCCCCCAAGCTCTAGGAAAGCACACAGCATGGACTGAGGGCAAATCCTGCCATCTCCCCCCAAACTCTTGTAACCCACCCTTCCCAAAAAGCCCGACTGGTCCCCCAACATCGCCCATCTGCCATGAGAAAGAAATTCTGGGAATACAGGGAAAGCAGGAAAACCAAGAAATGATCTGTTCTGGATGCGCGCATGCGCACACACGCACACACACACACACACACACACACACACACACACACACACACACACGAGCAAGCACCCAGGCCAGCTGGTAGACAGGAGTGAGGCCATCTAGACGTGCCCCTGGGTGACAGTGGCAGCCACAGCTGTGCCTGGGCACTGAACACCCCGGCTTTTCGAGTGGGGCCTCAGCCCTCTTGATGTTTCCATGGCGGCCGTGGTGACTCTCAGAAGCTAAGGGGTCGAGGTCCCCGGCCGGTGAGCAGCCACCAGCACCTCTACCACCGTAACAGAGCATGTCCCGCTGCTCTGTCAGCAGAGCTGGCACGGCCCGGTTCTGACGTCATGAGCCCAGGTCAAGGCAAGGCCCCCACTCTGGGGAGGACCCCACCTTGCCCCCACTCTGCCTGTGGCCTGCCTGGCACGTCCCCTATGCTGCCATTTCAGTTCTAACTTTACAGCCGCTTTCATACAAGGGGGGCACCGTAATTAGAGCCCACGATGCCAGGGGGCGGAGCAGAATTCCCATGCCAGCTCCATTTCCCTGCTCCAAAAGCCACTTAACAGACCACGTCCATGGAGGGCAGAGCAGAGACCAGGCTGATCAGAGCCGGGCCCACATCTGACTTTCGTCTTAGCCAAGGTCAGGAGGGCGTGAGCCGCGGTCTCGCCTCTCCTCTCCTCACAAGGACGCCACTTCCTCTTGCTCAGCCAACCATGTCTGCCATGAGCTCACCCACACCGAGGTGCATTCTGGGGTCCCAGGGAAGATGGGAGTTGAGGGTGGACAACTGCTCACCCTGCCCAATGACCAAATCCACCAGATTAATTAGGCCCAAATCCTGGATGCGGAGCCAGTCAACAGCCACCAAGCCACGCTAGCAGCACTACTGCCTGGGTGGTGATTCCCCTCGTGCTGGCCTTCCTCCAGTCATTCTACACACGTTTATTTGCCCATAGAGATGTCTCACCGCCATGTGTGATGTCTGTGATTTGGTGCCCCCATTTCACTGATGGGAAAATCGAGGCTCGATGAGACCCGCACGCCCAGTGCCCTGCCCAGAGAACCACAGCTGGGAAGCAGTAGAGAGGAGACTTCACCCGGACTTAACCACAAGACCCCATCTCAGTCAGAAGCTAGATGCAGGACATATGCTTGTAATCCTAACTATGTGGGACACACGAAGAGGCGGTTCACTGTCCAGGCTGGCCCAAACATTCACAGGAGACCCTACGCAAAAAAAGAACACAAGTGAAAGGAGCTAGAGGCATGGCTCAAGAGGTCAGGGCACCTGCAGTACAGGGCTCTGAGTTTAACACCTCATACCTCCGAAAGAAAAAGATTAAGCATGTCTATTTCTCAGAATGAATACATGCACAAAATACAGACTGGGCCGAGTGCGGTGGCTCACACCTGTAATCCCAGCCACTTAGGTGGCTAAAATCTGAGGATCAAGGTTCAAAGACAGTCCGGGCACAAAAGGACCTGAGACTTCTCTCCAGTTAACCTCTAGAAAAGGGGAAGTGGGGCTTGGCTCAAGGGTAGGGGGTCGCCTTGAGCTGAAGAGCTCAGGGACAGCGCCCAGGCCATATCCATTTTTCTTGGGCTCCATGTTCTACCGTGCCACCTCCCCCTGCCCTGATTTTTGTCATTTTTGAGGCAAGTAGGTTATTCACTCAAAGAGCTCAACTTTGATGTCAAGCTTGACACAGAATCCAAAGAAAGCCACGGCTGACTGAGCGGCAATGAGGCACACGGGGGCGAGGCGTGGAGCGGGGGCATGAGGTCCACGCGCTATGGATGGACCAGCGTGCATACTGAACCCAGAGGCAAGACGCCTTCAAACAACGGGCAACTGGCTGAATGCATACACTGGTACACGACTGTAATTCCTGCCTTCTGAAGGCAGAGAGGGCAACCCTGGCCCTTCCAGGCCAGTGCAGGCGACCAAAGGGAGCCTTTGTATCAGAAAGCAGCAAGCTGAGCCAAGCTACTTCATGCCTGCAATCCCAGCCACTCAGGAGAGTCAGATATGGAGGATCATGGTTCAAAACTAGCCCGGATGGACAACTCTGAGAGACTCTATCTAAAATAGCCACCGAGCAAGCTCAACAAGTGGAAAGCTCTGAGTTCCACAACCCCCAAAATAAAAAACATCGATGTGGCCAAGCTAGACATATAGAAATATAGGAGTATAGAAACAGCTTAAAGATTCCAGGGGCCAGGTGTTGGTGGCTGTTGTCCTTGCTACTCAGGAGGAAGCTGAGATCTGAGGATTACGGTTCAAAGCCGGCCCAGGCACAAAAAATCCATGAGACTCTCATCTCTAATTAATCACCAGAAAACTGGAAGTGGCACTGTGGCTCAAATGGTAGAGCGCTAGCCTTGAGCTGAAGAACTCAGGGACAGCGCCCAAGCCCAGAGTTCAAGCCCCACAACTGGGGGAAAAAAAAAAAAATCCAGGGTATAGAAATTACAAACATCTCAACAAAGTGAGGAGAGCCCCTTGCTAAAAATCAGTCCTCATTTGTCTCTGGGGTTTTTTGCCTTCTCTTATTTTGGTTTTGGGTTGGGGGATGGGTTTTTTTGGGGGGGGTAGTTATTTTTGTTTTATTTTCAGTGTTAAAAGTGAAAACATCGTTTTATATTTGATGACTCGAAACAACAAAGAAAAAAATCTCAAACCAACATGGCAGGGCCATTGCTGAGCTTATGTTTGGCAAGCCCTGAGTTCTGTCTCCAATACCAAAAAACGGAAGCAGAGCAAAACAGAAATCCTACGATGAATGAATGGTATAAAACCAGAAATAAGACAAGGCTGGGTGTTGATGGCTATACCTGGGGCCCTGGCTACTCAGAAAGCTGAGATCTAGACAATCACAATATGAAGCCAGCCCTGACAGAAGAGTTTCCATCTCCATAATAACTAGCAAAAAGCTGATCTGGAAGCATGACTCAAGTCGTAGAGCACCAGCCAAGCAAGCCCTGAGCCAGAGACCCTGAATTCAAAACGAAGAAAGGGAGCTGGCAGCAGTCATTCAATCCTGTAATCCGAACCACTCAAGACATTCAGATTTGAGAATCATGGTTCAAAACCAGCCTAGGCAGGGAAGTCTGCGGCACTCTATCTTCTAAAAAAAAAAAAATGACCAAAACTGGAAGGAGAGCTGCGGCTAAGGTGGTAGAGTGCCAGTCGTGAGCAGAAAAGCTCAAGATGATGCTTAGGCCCTGAGTTCAAGCCCTAGATCTGTACTGAGGGGGGGGAAAAAGGTGGAGGGAAAAAGTGAGGCGGGCTGTGGCCCCACCATTCTTTGGCATTGTTTTAGAAGCCTGGCTGCTGAATGAAGCAGCCTTTCAGCAATGCAGCCTTTTAGATAAGTGAGCCTTTGATTAGCAAAGGGAGGTGTCACAATGCCGGACAGACCACAGCTGCCAGCCTAGAAAACTGAAGACGTTACTAAAACATTTGTTAAAAAAAAAAACTTCAGCAAAAAGTTGGAAAGAAAATACATGAAAATGAATTGCTTTCCAACACCCTACTAATCGTCATTTATAAAAAATGTAATGGAACAATAACAACAACAAAAAAAAAAGCCATTCTGGTCAAAATAGTAACATCAAAATATTTAGACATGATCTTTAAAAGAAATGGGTGGACCTTATCAGAAAGTCTCATAAATCTTTACTAAAGGAAATAAAAAGGGAAAGAAGAAGGGAGCCTCTGGAGAGCAAAGGAAAGTTTTAACACCGTGCTGGAGGCTGGCCCAGGGGCTTGCGCCTGGAATCCTAACCACTCAAGAGGCTGAGACCCGAGGATAGAGAGCTGAAGTCAGCTGGGCAGGAAAGCCCGTGAGACTCTTCTCTCCAGTGAACCACCAGCAAAAGTAGAAGTGAAGCCGTGGCCAAGTGGTAGAGTACAGCCTTGAGTACAAAAGCTAAGGGACAGCATCCAGGTCCTGAGTTCAAGCCTCAGCATCAGCAAAAAAAGAAAAACCCAAAAACCACTAGCCTGGGGCTGGGAGTTTGGCCTACTGGTAGAGTGCTTGCCTAGCATGCACGAAGACCCGGGTTCGATTCCTCAGTACCACATACACAGAAAAAGCCGGAAGTGGTGCTGTGGCTTGGGGTGTGAGGCCCACAGGGGCCGAGGCCAGGTCTGGCACTCTCTCGGGAGTGGGGTAGCCACGGGTGTTCTCAGAGGTCATTTGTGCCCATCAGGTCAGAGACTAGACAGTTGGTGAACTCAGGTCTAGCTCCACACATGCGCACACACAAGCGACTGCATCTCCAATGTGGCTGGCTGGACTCATGTTCACTGGCTACGTCCGCCATGTAGACCTCCTTGCCTGGTCATTGGGGAAGTCAGACGCCATGTTCCCTGGGCAGCACGGAGTACATTGGGCTGCAAAGCCCCTGGCGAGGTCACCTCCAAGGCACCCAGACCCGCCCACTTGGGAGAAAGAGACAGAAGACCCCTAAGGTGGGCAGAGAAGGAGAGGCTCAAAATTAACCCTGCAGTGAGCTGCAGTGGCTGGCACCTGTCATCCTAACGACCCAGAAGGCTGAGAGCTGAGGATCCAGGTTCAAAGCCAGCCTGGACAGAAAAGTTTGCAATGTTTATTTCCAATGAACCAGCAAAGAGCTGGAAGTGGAGCTGTGGCTCAAGTGACAGAGTGCCAGACTTGAGTGGATAAGCCAAGTAAGTGTGATCCCTGAGATCAAGCCAGAATACCAACGCACACACACACACACACACACACCAGCGAATAAAAATACAACAAGAGGGCCAGGAGTTTGGCCTAGTGGCAGAGTGCTTGCCTAGCATGCATGAAGACCCGGGTTCAATTTCTCAGTACCACATACATAGAAAAAAGCCGGAAATGGTGCTGAGGCTCAAGTGGTAGAGCTCTAGCCTTGAGAAAGTCCAAGGACAGTGCTCAGGCCCTGAGTTCAAGCCCCAGGACTGGCATAAAAAAATACAAGAGTCAAATATGAATAAAAGCCAACAGAGTGAGCGTCCAGTGAGCAGAGTTTAAATAATTTGACCCAGAAAATGAACCACATCATCCTCAATCATAACCCACGGTATTACAGCCCATAGTTCCAGGCTGATAGAAATGATTGAAGAATGAATGAATGAATGAATGAATGAATGAAAGACAATTTTCACAAGCAGAAGAGTTGTACATAATTCATGTGGCCCGGAAGTTCCCATTCTGTGCAGGTGGGCTTTCCACAGCGACTTCCTCCTAAACAGAGGAGAAGCTGACACACAACCAGGCTGTCCTGTCCATCACCCGTGTTGTGAACGCGTGTCACCACCCACCATTCTGTCTTTTTCTCTCTTGCTCTTAATCACAAAACACCAGATAAATTGCAATGACACCAGGGTCAAAACATCTGGTCACTGCTTGGCAAAAACAGACACAATGGCTCATACCTGTAATCCCAGCCACTCAGGAGGCAGAAATTAGGAGGATTGAGATTCAAGGCCAGCGGCAGCAATAAAAGTTAGCTAGGCTCCCATCTCAACCAACAAGCTGGGTATGATAGTGTGCGCCTGTCAGCCACACTACTTAGGAGGTGTGAATAGGATTGTGGTCTAGACAGTTGACTTGGGCAAAAAACAAGAGACTCTATTAAAAAAAAAATAGTTGGGGCTGGGAGTTTGGCCTAGTGGTAAGAGTGTTTTCCTAGCATGCACGAAGACCCGGGTTCAATTCCTCAGTACCACATACATAGAAAAAAAAAAGCCAGAATGGTGCTGAGGCTCAAGTGGTAGAGCTCTAGCCTTGAGAAAGTCCAAGGACAGTGCTCAGGCCCTGAGCTCAAGCCCAGGACTGGCAAAAAAAAAAATCACTGGAGCTATGACTCACGTGGTGGAGCACCTGTTAGCAAACTCTACCACTTGTTTGTTTGTTTGTTGTCAGTTCATGTGGCTTGAACTCAGTGCTTGGGCGCTGTCCTGGAGCTTTTTCACTCAGGGCTAGCACTCTACCACTTTGAGTGGTAGCACCACTTCTGGTTTTCTGGTGGTTAATTGGTGATAAGAGTATCACAGACCTCCCTACCCTGGCTGAATGTGAGCCATGATCCTTAGATCTCAGCATCCTGAGTAGTGAGGATTACAGGTTGTTATAATTTTAATATTAAAAAATACCCACAAAGCCAGGTATGGCGATGCTTGCGTGTAATCTTAGCACATGCGGGGCTGAGACAGGACTATCGGAATTCAAGGCCAGCCTGGGCTGAATAGTAAGACCTTGTCTCAAGAAAAATCAAAAGAAAACACAAATACTATGTTGAAAATGAACTATACAACTTATGGGGGGGCGATAGGAGGGAGAGAGGGAAGGGAAGACAATGCCCAAGAAGAAATGTACTCATTGCCTGACTTATATAACTGTAACCCTCTGTACATCACCTTTATAACAACTTTAACTTTTTAAACAAAATACAAGTAAAAGAAGGTACTCCATTAATATTATAAATATTAATGATTAATGTAGTGTGCTCCTGGCACCAGAACTAGCGCATGCCATGGAAGGCTGGATAAATCCCTGGGTGATGAAGTAGCTGGGTCTGCGTCATGAGAAGGACAGAGCAAGTTCCTCAAAGGTCCCTGCACCATTCACCATGCCATCCCATGCTGTCCCATGCAGTCCCAGCCCCTGGGGTAGTTCACCAATGGTTTTCACTTTGTACCTTTTTTTTTTTTTTTTTTTGCCAGTCCTGGGCTTGAGATCAGGGCCTGAGCACTGTCCTTGGATTTTTCTCAAGGATAGAGCTCTATCACTTAAGCCACAGCACCACTTCTGGCTTTTTTCTATGTATGTGGTACCAAGGAATCGAACCCGGGTCTTTGTGCATGCTAGGCAAGCACTTTAACCACTAGGCCAAACTCCTAGCCCCCTTGTGCCATTTTTTAAATTCCAGGTGAAAGGATTAAATACCAAGAGAGAAAGAAAAACAAATGATCAGAATATCTGATTTTGTGACAGAATTTTTTTGAAAAAGAAAACACTTTTCTAAACATGTAAGTGAGAAAACCCATAAAAGAAAAATAAATCAGTCAATCTCTCAACATAGGCATTTATAGAACTCACAGACAACACAGAGAGGCCATGGTCAGGCAAAATACAAGCACAGAACAAAACTGTCTGTGGCATCAACACAAAGAGCTCATGTCAGTTGGAAAGAAATCCACTCTGACTTTTGATTTTACAAATTAGGAAATCAAATAAAAATTAAAAAATAAGCCAGGCACGGGTGGCCCAGACATGTAATTCTTGGTACTCAAGAGGTTGAGACCTGAGGATGGCAGTTTGAAGCCAGCTCAGACAGGCAAGTCTGAGGGACCAAAAAAAAGTAAATAAAATTAGGAAATAAAGGGCCGGGAGTTTGGCCTAGTGGTAGAGTGCTTGCCTAGCATGCACAAGGACCTGGGTACCACATCTATAGAAAAAGCCATAAGTGGTGCTGTGGCTCAAATGGCAGACCACTAGTCCTGAGAAAGCCCAAGGACAGTGCTCAGGCCCTGAGTTCAAGCCCCAGGACTGGCAAAAAAAAATTAGGAAATAAGCACAACTCATAAAAGGGGAAAAACTACGAGTGTGTGCGCTCACATGCATGTGCACACACACACACACACACACACACACACACACATCCACTAAGTACTTGAAACTGTGCTGAGAGGCAACAGAACAAAAAAGCCATCTCTCAAGTCAGGATAAAAACATTTTTCCTAATCCTAGCACTGGAAGAGCAGGACGGAAAGGACCTGAAACACTTCTGGAGGAATTCCCCCAGAAGACAACAGGAAAAGGGGCCCTCACACCCGTGTGCCATACAGGGCCCAGGAACTCCACAGAGGAACTCAGTCCTCCAGGAGAGCCAGGCAGTGAGAGGGAGGGGAGAGGAGGGAGGGGGGGGAGGGAGGGAGGGAGGGAGGGAGGGAGGGGTGATGATAAGGGATGGAAGAGAAGGAAGAAGGAAAGGAGAGAGGGAGGGAAATAGATGAAAGACAACCGAGGGAGAAGAAGGGAGAGAGGAAAAAGGAAGGAAGGAAGAGAGAGAGGGAAGGAGGGAGGGAGGGAGGGAGGGATGTTGGTTCACACTCAGGGAATCTCAGTATTTGACTTTCAGTATTAAAACTGGAAACCATGTGGATTTCCAGCCAAATGAGCTGCTTGGAAGTTTCATCTTGCGGCCACATTGCATTTTACACTCACGGGGCACAGGGCCTGTGCGCCCTCTCCCCTCCCTCCTCCCCCCCCACCCCCCTTCCCCGTTCCACTTGCTGACTCAGCTCCAAGTCCAGGCTCCAGCCCAGTCCATACAAGGAGAGAGCAAAGCTCCAGACGAGCACAGACCCTCCCTTCCACCAGCCTCCCCCACCACCTGTCCTCCAGCCCCCACTCAGCACCCCAGAAACTCCTTGGTCCCAACTGCATCTCTGCTAGGCAAAGGGTCAAAACTCCCGCCTTCCCCTCACCCACCTGGATGCCTTCCCGCCTCAGCCTCACGTCACCATGTCACCTCCTGTCACCATGTCACCACATTACCCCCTGTTACCATGTCACTGTCTGCTCCTCCTGGCGATCCCCCCCTCAGGTTGCTGACTCTTTAGATGAGCCCTGCCAGCCTCCACTGTCCACCCCCGGGGGACACTACCCTATGTGGGGGTTCGGGGGTGGGGAGGACCCCTCCATGCGAGGACCCAGGGATCCAGGTGGGGGGGCGGTGACAATTTAGGCTTTTCTGTCAAAAGGGAGAGATATTGACGAGCTGAGCCTGGAGAAGGCTGGACAGCTGTACCCGAGCACTGTGCCCAGACAGAAGAGGAAGTAGAAGGACCCTGAAATTCATGAGCAGAGCAGGGGAGCAAGGAACGCCCCTGACACTATCGGACCTCAAGGACGGCAGTCCTGAGCTGCTGTGAGGCTTCGCAAAGACCAGCAGAACCCATAAACCAGGAACCAAGTCTCCTGGCAGGGGCCCTGGGGAAGTGGCACTCAGGCCCCACTCTTGATTTGGGGTACGAGGTGTCAAGTGATGTTTAAACTCTCTTCCTAAGACTTCTTAAGAAACCCAAGTAAACGGGAGCCAGTGGTACACACCCGTCATCCTAGCTACGCAGGGGGCTGAGATCTAAGGCTCAACGATCGAAGCCAGCCAGGGAAGGAAAGTCTGAGACACATCTCCAGGGAACCACCAAACTGTAAGTAGCACTGTGGTTCCAGGTGGTAGGGTACTAGCCTTGAGCAATGAAGCTCAGGAACAGTACCCAAGCCCTGAGTTCAAGCCCCAGGACTGACAAAATAAATAAATAAGAAGATGAAGAAGAAAACCGGGCATGGTGGCTCATGCCTGTAATCCTAGGTACTTCAGGGAGCTGAGATCTGAGGATCCTGGTTCAAAGCCAGCCTGGACACTACAGACTAAGACTCTTATCTCCAATTTAACACTAGAAAATGGGAAGTGGTGCTATGGCTCAAGGAGCAGGGTAGCAGCCTTGAGC
Organism: Megascapheus bottae; assembly: GCF_031878675.1. Taxonomy (NCBI): domain Eukaryota; kingdom Metazoa; phylum Chordata; class Mammalia; order Rodentia; family Geomyidae; genus Megascapheus; species Megascapheus bottae. The sequence goes on along the minus strand of NC_143511.1, from coordinate 86,096,690 downwards.
TGAAGAGCTCAGGGACAGCACCCAGGCCCAGAGTTCAAGCCCCATAACCAACAACAACAAAAGAAAGGAAGGAAGGGAGAAAGAGAAGAGAAGAAGACAAAACAAAGAAACCCAAGTATAATCCTAGAAAGCTGGTGAGAGTTGGAGGTAAAAAACAGAGACAAAGCCGGAGACACAGTTCACACACACACATGTACCCATATGTGCACACACACATACATGCACACACCTTCACACAATGCCCAGCCTTGCTGCACCCTCACCCTGAGTGGAGGCTGCTTCTTGAGTACTCAGACTTTTCTAGAGCCCTGGTTTCTAGGCTTTGAACTGTACATCCCAAAGAAGTCCAGCTCTTCTGGAAACAGGGGCCTCCAGACCCTGACGATAGCAACATGGCCCAGAAATATTGGGGACCCTTCCAGTGCCCGTAATAATGGATTCATGGACCTGCTCACATCCAGCTGAAACTACTTTTTTTTTGCCAGTCCTTGGGGCTTGAGCTCAGGGCCTGAGCACTGTCCTTGGGCTTTCTCAAGACTAGAGCTCTACTACGTGGCCACAGCTCCACTTCTGGCTTTTTCTATGTGTGTGGTACTGAGGAATCAAACCCAGGTCTTTGTGTGTGCCAGACAAGCACTCTAGCACTAGGCCAACCTCCCAGCCCTGCTGAAACTCTTTACACTGCCAGCTTTTGCAAGGAGTCTTCCTTCCCTCCTTCCTTCTTTCTGAAGTCATCCTCTGGACAGAGAGGAGCTGGCAAAGAGAGGGAATACAGCGAACAGTAATACAAGGCTGGGCAGGGTGGCTTATGCCTGTAATCCTTGCGACTCAGGAGGCTGAGATCTGAGGATCCTGTCTAAAGCAGACCTGGGCACACAAGTCCAAGAGACTCTCAACTCCAATTACTGGAAGTACAGATGAGACTCAAGGGGCAGAGCACCAGCCCTCAGTGGGAAAAGCCACAGAAGAGTGCATGGCTCTGAGTTCAAGACCCACTAACCAGTATGCACACACACACACACACACTCCAGTTCAAAGACACTCCATCCCTATTTTCCAGGGAGCTTTCCAGGAGGGGTTGGGGAGAGACCCCTTTCAAGGGATTCCCCTAACATGAACTGAAAGGCAGGCGGCCCAGCTGGGGCAACCGCAGGAGGAGCTGAGGACCTGGCTTCCCAGCTGTGGCTTCTCTAAGTGCCATTAGGTAAGGGGCCAGGCTGCAGGGAGTTGTTCTCCCGTGGAATCCATAGCAAACCCCATTTCGCCCCTAGGCTGGCCTCTGGGGCCGCCCTGGCCTTCAGAGGCTAAGAGGGGTGGATTCTAAGAAAATCCAAAGGGAAAATGCAAATCGCCCAGGGTTGCACCTTGTTTGTCCCCAGTGGAGAAATAGAGGACCAGAAAGGTGAGGTTCTCACAGCTGGAGGGGCAGACCCGGGCACTGAAACCCTCTGCCCCACCCTGGCTCCGTGCCATGAGCTGAGCAGTGGCAGAGGAGAGGCAAGGGCTGCCCCAGGCGGCCTGCGCCCCCCTGCGCGGCGGGACCGCGGACCTTCAGATGCGCCCAGGGCGCCCAGGCCTTGGCGGGTGATGGCAGAAGTGGCGGGGCGCGGGGGGTGGGGGGTCCGGACGGGGCGCTACCTGGGTCGTGGAAGGGCACCAGCGCGTAGTTGGCGATGGCCTGGCCGCCGCCCCCGCTGAGGCTGCGCTCCAGGATGCGCGCGGCGCCGTCGATCACTTGCATCAGGTCGTCGCGCATGGAGCCGGTGACATCGAAGACGAAGGCCAGGGTGGCCGCCCCGGGGCTGGGGGGCAGCGAGGCCGCGGCCGCGGACACCGTGGCCAGCAACCACAGGAGCGGCGCCCGGGGCATGGCGAGGCGCGCGGAGGCGCCCGGAGCCCGGGGCATGGCGAGGCGCGCGGAGGCGCCCGGCGCGGTGCCGGCGTGGCCGGGGCGCACGGGACCAGCGGGCGCGCGGACACCGGGGTTCCCTTAGTGGGAGCCCGAGGCGGATCCCAGAGCCCACCGTGCAGGACAGCCGCCCGCCCCTGCGCTCCCGGACCGTGACTCAAACTTTCCCAGCCCCGCGGCCCGAGGTTAGAGGAGGACGCGGGGCTGAGCAGGGCGGAGGAGGCGGGGCCGCCGAGGGGCGGAGGCGGCGACACCTGCGACTCCGCTGGTGCGGAGGGGGGCGGGGCGGGGGCGGGCGGAGGGGGGGCGTCTGGGCGGGAGGGCGTGGAGGGGGAGGAGGGGCGGGCCGGAGTGGAAGGATGGGGATGGGGGGTGAGTGTGATGACGGGAAAGCGCCCGGGAATAGGGCTGCAGGCCTTAGACCCCTGGGCCCAACTTGAGCTTGTTTGGTTGGGGACTCCGTTGTTGTTGTTGTTTGTTGTTGTTGTTGTTGTTTCCTGGGGCTTGAACCCAGAGCCTGGACACTGTCCCTGCGCTCCCTCTAAGGAGCCACGGTGCCACTTGAAGCTTCTTCTGTGTATGTGGTACTGAGGCACTGAACCAGGGCTCTGTGTATCCGAGGCAAGCACTGTACTTACCCCCAAGCCCCATGGCCGTGGGGCTCACACCACACCCCCTCAGCTCCGAGCTCCTCTCACCTGCTGGAAGTGTGTTGAGTTCCGCCCCTGGGTGCTGCTTGTTACCTTTTTCACCCGAGACCGGCACTGTGCCAGGGAGTCACAGCGCCGGGTCAGCTTTTGGTTGGTTAACTAGAGAAGAGGTTCATGGACTTGACTGCTGCCGCTGGCAATCGATCTCAGCCTCTTGAGTAGCCAGGACGACAGGCAGGAGCCACAGTACCAGGCCACTCTGAATCCTGTTTACACCTGGAGGAAATTGAGGCTCAGAGAAGAGAGGTCACCTGCTCAAGGTCACTCTGCTCTCCCTGCCAACGCTCCCTCCGCCATCTGACTGAGCTAGGACGCTCGCTCTCTCCCACACCCCGTGGCAACTGTTCCCCACTCTCTCAGGCCTCTCCAGTGGCCTGGGAGGACCCTGGGGGCAAGTCTGGGTCTTAGTCCCCCCCACACACACTTTTTTTTTTCCAGTCCTGGGCTTGGGCTCAGAGCCTGAGCACTGTCCTTGGGTTTTCTCAAGGTAGAGCTCTACCATGTGAGCCACAGCACCACTTCTGGCTTTTTTTTTTTTCTATGTATGTGGTACTAAGGAATTAAACCCGGGTCTTGGTGCATGCTAGGCAAGCACTCTACCACTAGGCCAAACTCCCGGGCTCAGTCGCCTTTGATCAGCCCCCAGCTCTTTGGAGGAATAGAAACTGAAATGATTGCTGTGGTGAGAAGCTGGTGATCCGTCGCTCCTGTGAGCACACTGTAATCTCCATGCATGGATGAGGCACCCTGAGGATCGCGGGGGGTGGGGGAGGGTTACCTGTGGGGACACCTGAGACACACCCCTGGGGCTGCCCACCACCCTTGTCCAGCCTTGGTCCTGGCTGTATGTTTTCTCATCGGCCATGTCCGAGGCCTCCCCTTCCACCCCACAGGAGCCACAACCACAGGCCTGGTGCCTGGCTCATGGCAGATGCCCAGTGGACATGTGCCACCTCTATAAGGCAGCAGGTGTCAGCTAGGCATTGGCCAGGGACCCAGGAAAATGGTCACCCATGGAGCTGTCTGTCCCAGAGGCCCTCAAGTTCAAGACCGAGCTGAGTCTCCTATCCTTGTGGCTCTAAATCTCCCAGGGGCAAAGGGTGGCCTTGGCCCCCAGATGTGGGCAGGGCTGGGCCAACTTGAAGGAAAGGGAGAGGCCCCAGCTACAGGAAAGCAAAGCCAGAACCAGGACCGAACTGAGACAGGTCAGGCCCAGAGTATACACATATGATTACTCTAGACAAATAGGTCCTTCAGTTATTCACTCCACAAACACTGGCTCTGCAGTGCAAGGCGGAGGGGCACAGAAACAGAAGACACACTCTCGCCCCTGGCGGGGGGAGGGGGGGTAGAGATGCGAAAACAAATAATTCTAAGTCAGTGAGCTAAGTGCTAATGGCGGGGTTACCAAGCCCAGAGTGGGAGGGGCTCAACCTGAGGGGTCAGAGGAGGCCACCAGTGAGCGAGCCTCGAGCCAGTGAGAAGGGCTCACAAACCAGAAAGGGCACCGGAAAGAGCTAGAACAGCCGGAGCAGAGCCAGGAAGATTTGCTGCCAGTGGGTCCCCAGCCACAGGAAAGGGACAGTGCAGGGGAGGACAAAGGCCAGCTCACAGAGGACCTGAGTACCCGCTCACCTACCTGGGGCCTCTCACCAGGGTACAGGGAGCTATGCATAGGAGAGCAGGAAGCAGACTTAGCTGGTCACATGGGGAGGGAGCTGAGGCTGTCCCAGAGGGCCTGCAGAATCCTGCCCGGGCTTCTCCATGGCCTGGAGACCTGGAGCCCAGGCCTCCAATCCCCAGAACCCGGTTCCCCCATTGTACAATGACTGGAGGGGTGTGGGGCAGTCACATCAAGGGTAAAGGGCCTACCTTGTGGCCCAGTGCTCACTTTCTGGTTTTGGAGATGCAACCTGCCTGTCTCCTGGTTGGGAGGTTTGGCTATGGTTTGTGATGTAAAATAAGGCTACCTCAAACCCATGGATTGGCCCCACCGCCCTCTCTGACCTCACCTACCTCCCCCTGTCCTGCCTACTTTTATGTTAATAGATTCCTGCTTCTTTCTTTAGCCCCTGGTATCTTCCCATTAAACGAGTCTGCTGAGACATTCTCCCTGGTGCGTCTGTGTCTTCCCTCTGGAGAGGGAGGGCTGGGTGAAGGCGGCCAGCCGGCCCTATCCTTTCTCGGTCTCGTCTTAGTCGGGGCGTGTTCTCTTTGCCCTTCCTGCTGGTCAGGAGGCAAAGAGTGCTAAAAACCCCGACAGAGGGGGAGCAGAGGCTAGGGGAAAACTTCCAAAGACTCTGGCTGCTGCGTGCACCCCGGGGGAGGGGAGGGCCCCACCTGGGACCCGAGGATGAGAGAAGTCCCTCTAAGCTCCTCAGGGCCATGGAGGGGGAGCCAGAACACAGCTTCCATCAGACTGCACCTGCCACCCCAGGGCACAAGCATCTTGGGGGCCCAGAGATGCCCATGTGTGACCCCCCCATTGCACCACGGTGAGCAAAACCTGCACTTCCCAGAGGAAGCTCGAGGAGCTCGGCCACCCTCCCCCACCCAGCCACCCCCACTGCTCCAGGCCCCTGTGGGAGCCCCATTTTTGAACTCAAGATAACCCATATTTGTCCGCTGTTTCCAGAAGGCGTGGTCTCAGTGGGGTTATTTGTGTCCGAACTCACCACATGTTTGCTATGGAAACTGCACTGTTGAACACTGGCTGGGGAACCCGGCACTGTCCTGTCCACTTGGGGCCTCCAAGGCCAGCCACGGGAGGTCAGCCACGGGAGGCCGGCCACGGGATCAGAGCCCAGGGCTCCAGACATTTGGCTATATCAGTGTCCTCCCTCATCTTCTGCTCCCCACCCATGCCACAGTCTGGGTCCCCCTCCCCCTCCTGTCCTCTCCCTTCCCCTCCCCAGCTCTGCAGCAGCCAATGGTAATGTGGTCAATCTTCCCAGACCCTGTGCTGCCACCAACACCAGCATCTCCTCTCCATACCACACCTGGGGAAACTGAGGCTCAGGGACAACCCTGTGTCCAGACTAGACCTTGTATCTGCACCTGTCTTCTTATAAAGCCTGTGATGCTCCCCCCCTCCAGCCGACCCCCTCCCCCTCCCTCCTCAGGGTCTCAGTGAACCCACAAGAAACTCGATGTCATTGGCAGACAAGTAACACCCTCACCCCCCACGCTGCCAGCAAGACTCAGCCGTGGTTCTTTCCTATCTCTGCCAGGTACGGAACCATGGGGGAGCGGGATCGAGCAAAGGGGGTCTCTTGTGGCCTGCAGAGAGGGCCGAGATGCTGGCTCTGCTGGGTGAATGGGACTCCTGAGGACAGGCGGGTGGCCCAGAAGTTCCAGTCATCACAGCCAGGAGCCATGGAGCCATCAGGTGATTGGTTGATTTATGCCCAGCCCAGACCCCCTCGGGACCAGCCTCCCACGCACAGGGGGCGGGGAGGCCATCAGGAATGGTTTGAGGCCATCCCAAGGAGTCCTGGAGCAGCTTAAGAGACGGGAACTGTTGCTCATGCCCATAAACAAGAACAAACACGGGAAGTTAAGTCAGAGCCAAGTGCTCCCGGGAGAGGTGAGTCCCCCACCCGAGCCTCGGTCATGAGCCCGGCACAGAGCTGAACCAGCCACAGAATGAAGGCACAGAGACAGCACATTCTAAGGTGGGCACTGGTGGCTCGTGCCTGTGATCCCAGCTACTCAGAGGATGAGATCTGAGGATCATGGTTCAAAGCCAGCCTGGGCAGGAAAGTCTGTGAGATTCTTATCTCCAATGAACCACCAGAAAAACTGAAGTGGCACTGTGGCTCAAAGTGGTAGAGCACCAGCCTTGAGTGAAAGAGCTCAAGGTCAGTGCTCAGGTTCTAAGTTTAAGCCTTAGGACAGGAAAAAAAATCGACAATTCCATGTATATAGCATCTGCAAGTATCCAAAACAATCTATCCCTAAACATCGAAGATGTTCATGGTCATGACTGAAAAGATAGGGAGATACTGTCCAATGGGCTGGGGTTTCTAGCTGCTCAGGAGACTGAGATCTGAGGACCATGGTTTAAAGCCATCCCCAACAGAAAAATCTGTGACATTCGTACCTCCAATTAACTACCAAAAAGCTGAACGTGGAGCTGTAGCTCAAGTGGTGGAGCTCTAACCTTGAGCAAAAATGCTGAAGGACAACTCCCAGGCCATGCATTCAAGACCCAGGAGAGGCACACAAGTGCGCGCCCACACACACACACACACACCTTTTGTGGTGATGAAAATGTTTTAAGGAAGCCACGCTGTGGCTCATGTGATAGAAAACTAGCCTTGAGCTGAAGAGCTCAGGGACAATGCCTAGGCCCAGAATTCAAGTCCCAAGCTCAACCAAAAAAAAAAAAAAATCTTTTAGAACTAAATAGTGGTAGCAGTCCTACCACACTGTAAACATGCTGCTACTGAATTGTCCACCTTAAAATACTGACCCAGTGGACGTTCTGTGGTGTGCATGCCATTGCAGTGTCTTTGGCTATGTTGCTCAGTTGCTGAGTCCCAGGCTCAAGTGATCCTTTCGCCTCAGCCTCCCCAGGGGTTGGGACTACAGGTGTGCACCAGCTTAGGCCTTAAAGAGCTGGAGGAGGCTTCCTGGGGAAGGCAGATGGAAAACCAGAGCCCCTGCTGGCCTCCTCTGCTTCCCAGTGAGGCTGGGCCAGGCCCTGCCAGGGGCATGCTGGGTTAGAGGCCCAGGTTGGAGTTCAGGTACCAGACCCTTCAAGGCCCTGCCCGTTTCATTTAATTTACCCTTAGGTATGGTCCATTGAGAATGGGCAGGGTCACCGAGACGATGTCGCCAAGGAAACAGACCAAGGAATGGCAACTGACCTTTGATGAGAATTGCCAAAGTAATCAGCTTAAGGACATTCTAATTAATAGAGCCTGAAACCTCTTCCCCAGAAGCGAGTTTGGAAGATCTGATGGACAGAAACCACAATCTGGCCCAGACTACAGGTCGTAACCTTCTGAGCATGAAGACTTGCTGCTTGCCAAGGGCCACAATATAGGAGGTGGATGTGGTTACCAGGGAGACCTTATGCTCTCTCACCTGGCGTTTTGTACAAGGGCCTCGTGCATGACACTCAGCCACTACTGCACAGAATAACAGCATGGACCTTGTAGTTCATGTTTCTTACGTTTGGCCAAAACCAGCTGTGCAGAAAGTGTAAGTAGGAAGATCACAGTCTGGGAAAATGAGACATCTTCCCTACTTGAAAAATAAAAGCAAAAAAGGGGGGGGGGCTTGAGGCATGGCACCAAGAAATTGTCTTGGCACAAATGCCAACCCCTAGCTTTCTACCAGGCTGGCCTCTGGGGCTGAGGTCTGAGATCCAAAGAAGCTGGTGTCCCCAAGTGGCAACTGCAGCAAACTCAATCTGTGGGCTTGGCAGGGATTGCGATGGCCTCAGAGGCAGCACCAATCAAGATTCTGCAGTTCCCGTGTGAACACCCACATAAGCCAGCTGCTTATAGCAGCACAGACACCCCCAGTTACCAGTCATCTGGCTGGGGACCTATTGCTCTACCTGGATGGCCTTGTGGGTAGGTGAGAAGGAGGACTTTCAATAGTTTTTGTTACCCACAGCTTCTGCAATATTCAGCAGCAAGCGGCGCCCCCTAGTGGTGTGGCTGTCATCCGTGCCTTGGGTCTGGGGAACCCAGACCCACAAGTGTTAAGCTCTGGGATCTGTGGGGCCGAGCAGCTCTCTGGAAGTCTTCCAGGGACCGGGGTCTGTTGTTTCTCTGCTCCAGCTCTTCACAAACCTTCTGTCTTTCCTCAGCCCCAGCTGTCCACCTCTTAACTTCTCTCTACTTCCACCGTCTCTCCTTGTCTCCACCACTTCCGCCCTGGACACTGCAACTGTCAGCTCTGCCTCTGCCTCCCCCCCTCTTCCCTCTGTGTGTGTTACCAGCCCCATCTGCTCTACTCATCATGAAGACCAAAAGTAGAAACAGGCCGGGTGCAGTTGCTCACACCTGTAACCCCAAGACCAGAAGAACTACAGTTTGAAGCCAGCCTGGGTTAAAAAAAAAAAAAAAAAGTTAGCAAGACCTGATCTCAATGAATAAGGTGAGCATGGAGCACACACCTGTGAGCCCAGCCCAGCTGGCTCTCAGTGGAAAGATCCGTGATGCCAGTCCAGGCAAAAATGCAAAACCTTCCCTGAAAAATAGCTACAGAAAAAAGGGCTGGGCGTGTAGCTACTTCACAAGCACAAAACCCTGAGTTCAAGCCCCAGTTTTGCTAATTAAAAAAAAAAAAAGTAAGCAAGGAAAGCCTTTGATTGGGCTTATTTTACAACACAAGGGGACAGCACTTTGTGCTCCAGCTCCTCCCAAACACTATACTTCTGTAAGGAGAAAAGGGTTGTGGCAAGAGTGCCTGAACCAATCACTGTGCCCCTTTATGCAAATGAAGGACTGTGTTTGCACCAATCATGACACAGTCCCTCATGCAAATGAGAGCTCATGCTAACCAATCAAAGCAGTCTCTTATGCAAATGAAGGACTGTGTTTGCACCTGTCCCAAACGCTCTGCTGCACCACTGAAAGGCGTTTTTTGGCTGCATAGTTATCAGAGCTCACCTAGACTTGTGATGGAAAAGTCTATCACGGGTTATTTGAAATGGCCATAGGTGAACAGTGGCTGGAGCAACCAGAGTTGTGCTTCAGCATAAAGGACCCGTGGCTGATCTTAGCTTCTCAGGGATATGGGTTTAGAACAGCTGCCTGCCTGATTGGCCTTCAGTCAAGACAAGCATGACATCAGGAAAGGGTCTCATGGCTGTCAATTAGGAAGTCAAATGGCATGGCTTATTTCTGTCAAGCCTAGCTATTCAAAAGGCTGAGATCTGAGGACCTTGGTTCAAAGCCAACCTGGGCAGGAAAGTCCATGAGACTCTTAGTTGCACATAGCAAAGAGCCACAAGTAGAGCTATGGATCAAGTGGTAGAGTGCCAGCCCTGAGTTCAAATCTCTGTACACACACACACAGACAGTGACTGGTTCATGACGCTTTGCTCCAGGCAGCCAGAAGAGGCTAGTCAAGGACAGTCCATCCCCACTACCCAGGCAACAGATAGGGTTCCAGGAAGCTGGGGTCACCCTTGTCTTCCCATTAGGGTGTGGGGTATCCTTTTACAGGTAAGCTCAGCCCTTGGACCCTATGGAAAATTCCAGTCTGGGAAGTGCTGGATGTAGTCAACCCAAAGGAGGGAACATCAGGACAAAGAGATGGCGGTGTCTCCATGTCCAGCAGGCCTAGCCACAAATCCACTCCACCTTCTCCTTCTCTGAAAATGAGGACTAGAACAGTGGCTATTGGGAGGGAGGATGACAGGTGAGTACACGGGTGTGATGGCCTCTGGGCCATGGACAAAGAGGCGCTGAGAGCCAGCCCCCAGCTCTGATGGTCACCCTGTGGCTGCCAGAACCTGACATGTGAGGAATCCCTGTCAATGGAGTCCCATGGCCAATACCCTGTGTCCAGGAGTAACACTCACCCCTACCACCTCCTGCATCCTGCTGCCTGGGTCCCCCTCTTTCTGGTATACCCCACCTGCCCCCACCCAAATCCCAAGACCCCTTAGCTCACTGTTCACTCCTGATACTTTTGGAATCCAATGTCCCAAATACCCTGTAGTTTCTTGGGATTTTTTGGGTTTGTTTTTTTTTTCCAGTCCTGGGCCGTGAACTCAAGGCCTAAGCACTGTCATTGGGTTTTCTCAAGCCTAGAGCTCTACCACTTGAGCCACAGCACCATTTCCAGCTTTCTTTTTTTTTTTTTTTAAATATATATGTGGTACTGAGGAATTGAACCTAGGTCTTTGTGCATGCTAGGCAAGCACTCAGCCACTAGGCCAAATTCCAGGCCCCTAGCCTGCAGTTTTGAGCAAGACCCCCGCCACCCCCCCCCTTAGACCTGGCCCTCATGCTGATCACCCATCCAGGGGTTCCTCTTCTGCAGACCTCACCGCCCCCCCCCAAAAAAAAACCAAAAAAACAGACATCTACAGAGATCAGGAGCAACTGGCTGCTGCCCAGACTTGATTTATAGAGGCAGCCTCCTCTAGAACTCTATGTCTGGCCAGATCCCAGAAGCCCCCACCCCCACCCCAGGCTCAGCTAGGCCAAACCCCATTCCATGAGCCTTGGCAGCTTTGCCTGTAAATATGTTGTCATGCTAGTAGTTGCCTCATGGGGGCGCCAACGCACTAACCCAAGTGAATCTGATAGCTCGCCAGGGTCCAAGGTTAGCTGTTTGCATCTGGTCCACTGGCATAGAAAAGAGCTCAGTGTAGTGTGCTGGGTGGATCCGGATCATCTCCTGGAAGTGACTCTAAGTCTCTTCTCTTTGGACAACTCAGGTCTATTAAGGAGTACAAAAATGGGTGATGGATAAAGACCCAGGATAGCATGATCAAGACAGAGGTTTGTCTCAGTGCAGATGGTACAGGGCTGGCCTCATGGCACTGTGGGGCTGGGGACCCAATTCTAAGAACACTTGATTTGGAGGCCCTGACCCAGCAGGAGTAGAGGGAGAGAAGCTGTTCATTACTCTCATCCCATTGGTCAGAACTGTATCACATGGACATACTTGCCTCCCCAGGGGATGCTGGGAAATGTAGTCCTTTGTTTCCTTGGCTCTATGCCCAGGTAAGCAGAGTTCTAGGGACAAATAGAAAGCTCTAGCACACACCTGGGTGCAGACACTCAAGCCTGTCGTTTTCAGCCATGTGGGAGACTGAGATGAGGAGGATCATGGTACCAGGCTAGCCCAAGCCGAAAAGTCTGAAAAGTTTCTTCTCAAGAGAAAGAAGCAGGGCGTGGTGGTACGGGACTGTTGTCTCTGCTATGGCAGACAGGAACCTGGACCTAAAGCATTGAGGTCCGGGTGCATGAACAGTGAAACCCTGGTGTCAAAAATGACCAGGGCAAAAGAGGGCCGGCAGTGTGGCTCAGCAGTAGAGTACTTGCAGCGTCATCCTGGGTCCTGGGCAGAGGAAGGGAGACTCCTGGCTGAGAGGATGACTCATGGTGAGCTATCTGTCACCTGGCCAGGATCCAGGTGTTCCTAGCATTTGGTAGGGATGCAGCCCCTCAGGCCCCAGCCCCCACCTGCCTGAGCCTAGGGTGGGGGGTGGGGGACTCTGGCATCTCAACTTGCAAAGCAGCTGTGCCTGTTGCTGGCTGGGCAGGCTGGACATGTGGAGGTCATCTGAGGCCCAGATTGGGTCCCCAGGAACGGGCCTAGCTTCTAGAGCTGCATGGACTTTCTTCTGGGAGACACCTGGCAGGTGGCACCCAAAACAAAACAAGACAGAAACCTGCAGCAAAACAAAAAAGACAGACAGACAAAGCACCAGGTCCACACAGGAAGGCGAGGAGAGGCCGGGAAGCATGTTTAATTGGTGAGACACGGGACATACAGAGGAAGCAGGGAGGAGGCCATGTCACCCCTGCCCACACCGCCAGGCAAGGGCCTCCTCCCCCTTTCCCCCCCCCAACACAGACAGGACAGGAGGCACCCCAAATAGTAGAGACTGGGAAGGGGAGGGTGCTGGGAAAATAGCGGGAAAGGACAAAAACAGCCACAGCTGGGACACGCTGCCTCTCTCATGGTTTATATTTTTTTTATTTTTTGCAAGTTACTCAAGTTTCTTTCTGAGGTTGCACATTGTAGGGGCACTCACAGTCCAATCACCCAAACCGTGGCTATCTGGTGTGAGCCTGGCCCCTGAGGGTGGGGGAGGGTCGGCCTTGGCTAGACACTAGACTTGGCTCACATTGGTGGCCAGGCTACTGCCTGAGGGAGAAACTGAGTCAAAGTCTCCAAGGAAACAGAGGCAGGCTGGGAGTGAGGTGGCAGTCCTGAGCTAGGGGTGACCGCAGACTTGGGGTGGGAGGGGGTGGAGAATGGAAAAGGCTGTTGCAGACCAGAGCCTGAGCCTAGACACCAGGCACAAGATAGAACCCGCTGTATATTCAACAAAAGCCTTTTATTCATTCAAAAATTAACCATTGGGTTTATTCCGCAGATAATAAAAAATAAAATAAAGGCCGGAGGGCAAGGCTTCCCGTCAGTGCCCTTCTGCAGCAGACTCACTACTAGACCCGGGAGGGCCAAGCAGGCCATGTGGGAGACATGCTGCCCAGGACCCAGGACTGGGGGCTCAGCCTCCCCAGAATCACAGCCCCTCCTGGCTGGGCAGCGTTTGAGCCCAGCCACCGCCTCTGCCCGTCACCACCAGGGGGCGCCCCTGCCCTCCCCAGCTCTCCCGAATGCTGAACCGGTACAGGAAAGGTGGCGCAGGGTGGCTGGTCGCTTTCTCCGGAGATGCTGGGGATCCCCAGGCCGCCCCAAGAAGAGACAGCAATGTCCCTGAAAACCCAAGTGCTTCCTCTAGGAAATCAGCCATCAAAGCGCAAAGCATTTCAAGGGGAGAGAGGTGGCTGTGTTTGCCTCGATGGCATTTTCAACAGTGCCTGGTTAAATACTGGGAAGCTGTGACATTAAGTCACCATGGACAGACCCGGGAGTAGATGCTGGGCCATGGTGGAGGGCTTCAAGAGGCTGGCCCTGGTGAGGGGCTCTGCAGAGGGCCCAGGGCCTGGACTCAGCTAGACTTCCCCCCACCCCGCCCCGAGGGAGCTGCCTGGGGTGGACAGTGGAGTCTGGGCAGAGGCCACAGAGGTGCCCAGGGCGGGCCAGGCTTCCCATGGTAGCCAGCCTAGTAACAGGGAGAGAAATTCATTCTAATTCTAATGTGGCAACTTGGAGCTAGCATGGTTAGTGTCCAGTCCCCCGCCAGGAAAAAGGGGGAGGGCCAGCTCTCCCCGCAGCTGGCACCCAGGAGCTGGAGCTAAATGTATGAAAAGCCAAGCATGAAACTGCCAACCGGAAGGCCAGCATGCCTGCACACACTCAGCAGCGTCCTGCCTGCCTGAGCTGGATCCCCAGGCTTAATCCTGTGCAGGCCTCAGCCACGAGCTGAGGTCAAGGCTTCAGCCGAGGCCAAAGAAGTCACTTGACCTGGGGAAGGCCTCCCCAACACCCCCCTGGCTGGCCAGGTCCCCCTCAGAGCTGGGCTGAGGTACTGTGGCAGGATGCGGAACCCCAGGGGTCTGGAGGAACCTGGCCTGCAAAGATGCCTGTGCCAATGGAGGTGCTGCTCTGTTCCTGCAGGATGTGCGGGGTTCCAGTACAGCTAAGCGGTCTGCCTGTGCAAGTGGGGGCCTCGCTCCTGCCAGCCACACATTCTAGCCAAAAAATAAAAAAGATGTGCAAGTCCCTGTGGGCCAAGCTGCCCTGGGCACGGGGTGGCCCTCCTTTGGCTGCAGGGGCGCAAGCAGGGGCACAGCCTCCTGGAAATGAGAAGGGGACCCGGCAATTCAGAGTAGAACCGAGGCAGCTTCTCCCTTCCCCCCTCTCCCCTGGGCTGGGAGGTTGGACACTTTGCAAAGCAGAAGCAAGAATTGTCAGGGCCCAGGCCTGGCCTCCACTGGAGGCCTTCCTCTGGTGAGGGCCTGGAGTCTGGGTGGCCTAGAACAATGCAGTAGGAGAGGTGGGGTGCAGCCAGGCCACACCCCGGCCACCAGGCCTGCCACAGGCAGGTCTGGATATGTCCGTGAAAGACCAAATTGGGGGCCATGCAGTGACTCAAGCAGTCCTGCCTGCCCGGGCCCACACCACAGACAGAGGAAACTGAGCCCCAAGCTCTAGGCTGGACAATGAAGACAAGGTAACAGGCTACTAGCTAGAAGCAGGACAGGGCCAGACATGGCCACTGCTGCAGAGCATCAGCAAGTACTCGGCCCCTCACCTCTCGTCCTGGCTGCCTGACTTCCCCGCTGGCAGTTCTGAACCAACCTCAGAGACATCACTCACAGTGCCTGGCCAGGAGCAGGGGTCCCCGGAGGCCTTGACCCCTTATCTGACAGAGCAGAGGAGGGACAGGACAGGAGAGGAGACCATCTGGCAGACAGTAGGGTAGAAGAGCTGGTGGGCGACTTTGATCCCTCCGCCAGGGGGAGGGGGCAGGATCCTGCTCTCCCCCCACTGCTGCAAAGGCCACCAAAGTGCCTCTTATTTGTCTTTGAAAAAAATATTCCGTGCCTCCCCACCCCTCACACAGAGAACAGGGGGGCTGGGAAGGAGGCAACAGTGCAATTAGCCATTTACACACTCCACCTTTCTCTTCTCTAAATAGCAACAGTATCTAGGGGGGAAAAAAAAGGAAAGAAAAGTTTTTGGCTTTTTGGCCACTGCAGGCCACCGTCCTCCCAAGCAAGGCAGGCAGGTGGGTCAGGATGCACACGTGTAAACCAGAGCCCCCTCCACCCCTGAGTCCTGGGAGCTTTAGGGAGGCAGCAGCAATAGTTAACAACCAATAAATAAATGATATCAATTATATATGAATATAAAAAAAAACCTCATTTTCCCCCAGGAAAAGCACAATACTGTCATCACCGAAAACAATTCTCCTCATTTTGAACCATCCTAGCCCCACTGATGGGCCTGCTGCTGAAGGATGACTGGGAGAGAGTGATAACCAGGCTGCCTTAGCTCCAGCCATCGCTGGAGGAGCCCAGGCAGAGGCAGAGTTGTCTGAGTCCCCGAGGCCTTCTCCTCAATGGTCAGAATCTTCTAGAACAGAAGGTAGTTTGGTTTTGTTTTTTTTCCTTTTAAAATATCCATTTGAAATAATAACAACAACAACAAAGCGCCCGTGTGGGAGAGCAGGAGGAAGACGGCTGCCGTGCCGTGTGTGGCGCGGCCGTGGCCTTGGTTTTGCAGAGGGCTGGAGGCTTTTCTGCTTCGGTTTGTCGCGTTTAGGACAAGCAAAGGTTGTTTAGCAATTGGAGCCGGTGGCTTCAGGCGGCAGGTAGGTACAGGGAAAGAGGGCTGGAGCCTGGAGATTCAAGGGTGACAGCTGTGGGTGGGTACGGAGAAGGGCTGGGTGGGCACAAGGATGGTTGGCTGAGGTGGGCTCATGGCATGGGGGGAGACAGTTCCCAGGCATCTGCAAGAAACGGCAAGAGGTAGGTTAAGGGTTGGCCGGAGGGGGCAGGAGCCCCCCGTGCCTGGCTACGTCATGGCTGACTGGGTGTGCCAGGCCTGGGGCTGGAACTTAGGGCCTGGGCACTGTTCCTGAGCTTTCTGCTGGTTCACGGGTGGGCTGGCTTCGGAGCACATGATAGGATTGTAGACGTGAGCCACCGGCGCCCTGTCCTGGTCAGGACTGGACTGAATCACCCAGAGACCAGCCAGGCACAGCTGGAGAGGGTGCGTGTGAGGACCTTTCCTGAGAGCACTCGTCCTCAAGGATGGTTGAATCCCTCCAGGATGGCACTTCTGGGAGATGGTGAGAGGCAGGAGGTGGAGCCTAGCAGGAGGAAGTGGGTCCCGGGGGCGGGTCCTTGGGGGTCTGTTTGCCCTGGCTCTTCCTGTAGCTCCTATTTGACTTCCTGTCTCCTATGACACGGGCAGCTCTGCTAGGCCCTGCGTTCCCCACCAGGATGGACTCTTCCTCCCTTGCTCTAGTGAGGTGCTTGCCACAGCAAGGACAAAGGCAGACAGCAAAACGGACAATCGCTAGTAGAAATGGCCAACGTTTGACACAAAGGCAGACTGGCCAGCTGCCCCGATCCGAGCCAGGTAGATCCCATCCGGCACCGAAATGGCCAGCCTTTCCCCAGAACTTCAGGAAGGAAGGGTGGAATTAAAAACTCAAAAGATGGTCTCCAGCAACACTTAATGATGTAGAAAAGAAGAGGGCTCCGGGTTCCCGAGTAAGTCAATGATATATAGCAGTAATTTATCTGTGCAGGCTGGTGCATCAGGAGCCGGAAGAGGCAAGACTAATCACCAAGATGATCTGCCACGGTGGAGGGGCCCAGCGGGGCGGGGGGAGGGGCTGTAGGAAAAGCCGGGACACACAGGTGATTCCTGGCAGGGCTGCGGGCTGGGGGTGACCTGCACCAGGGCCCAGTCACTCTGGAACACTGTCACAGCAATCACGTGACTCTGGGCTGACAAGGAGGGGACTGTGCAGCTGAGCAGCGCTCTGCATTCCACATGGAGCCCAGGACTCGGAATGGAGCTTGGTGAAGACAGAAAGCCGGATGGCCGTGTAGGAAGGGGGGGTAGGCCGGGGGGGGGTCTTTCTAGGTACTCTGTATGCACTTGTGAAAATGGGGTCGAGTGTCATCAATCCAGGAGAACACTTACTTTCAGTCAAGCCACTAGGCCAACCAAGTGTGGATCCATCAGGATGAGATCAGGGCTGGGGCTAAGGTGGGGTGGCGGGGGGGGCTCACCTAGCTGACACAGCAGTGCAAGACGAGGAGAGAGACCGAGTCTGGCTGCTTGGCAACCCTTCCTCCCAGCTCCCCACAAGCTGAGAAAACTCCCTGGGCCCCCAAAACCCGGGCACTTGGCTGACAGTCCCAGGTGAGTCTGGGGTTGCTATCCAGGCCGGGTCCCCTTCACTCACCCCAGCACCAGGCCTGCACTATACCAGCCCGTCATAGAGGGAGAGCGCCTGCACGATGGAGGGGTCCGCCTTGGAGCCTTCTTGGAACTCTTGTAGTGTCAGCTTCCCATCCGCGTTCTGTAAGCAGCAAAGTCACTGAGTGGGGCCCTAGAGCCCCAGGAGAGCACCCCGTAAGGCAGGAGGAGGGAAGAGGGAGATAGGGCAGGGGGAAGAGGGAGGCAGCGCTGAGGGGAAGAGGGAAGCAGGGTAGGGGGAAAGAGGAGGCAGGGTGAGGGGAGGAGGCAGGGAAGGGGGGAGGGAGGGAGGTGTGGGGGGTCCCTCACCATCCAGTCACCTTGGGCCTGTGACCCCCAGGGCACAACCAGGGTCTGAGGAGAGGCTGATGGGAGCCTACCCATTTCTCTGGGTACTTTTGGAGTACATTTACCACCCCCCCGGGGTGTGGCCTGGGTGGGGCTGGCCCAGCCATGCAGGTCACCAAGAGATTCAAGTGGGTCTCTTGGCGGTGGGAGCGGCTCAGGTCGGCATCCATCCCCTCCCAGGGTTCCTAGCAAGGCTGTTCAGTGGGCGCTGTGCCAGGCACATGGAGGGCCACCCTAGGGTGAGGACACGGGCCCCGGGGGTCGGAGGACCCACTCCTTGCCAGGAGCTGGCGGAGGGCTATCACTGCTTCTCGCTCTGAGCAGCTCGGCCAGCTCCCTGTGCTAATCCACCTATTTTAATTAAGGAAGTTCAGGCCTGGGGCTCAAAGCCTGTTGGGGCTCCACCTATATCCATCCAGAGTGCGTGGAAGCCCTGGGTCCTGGGGATTTCTACCCTCTAATTGAAGGCCTGTGACGCCATGTCACGCCATGTCACACGGCTGGCCTCACTACTGGGATTTCAAATGTCCATTTAAGACAGTGATTCTAGCCAGAGGCGGTAGGGCACAGGTGTGGTAGGGCACAGCTGTAATCCTTGCTGCTCCAGAGGGGGAGCTAGGCAGGTCTTGAGTTTGAGACCAGCCAGATAAAATGATCAAGACCCTATCATAAAAACAAAATGCAAATCAGTTGAAGGGGCAGAAAGGGTGCTTTGCACATGCCCCAGTATTGGCAAAACAAAGAGAAAAAGGGGTTCCCTAACCTGGGGTCCCCGAACACCAGGAAAATTGGGTCCTTCTCACTCCCCTCCTTTCAGTGGGAACCAATGTCGCTGTAAGTATTCAGCCTCAAAACTATGGGGTTTGGATCCACCACTTTGTTCTGTTCTGGAAGTGCTGGGGATTGAACCCAGGACCTTGTACACACTAGATAAGCATGTGCCACCAGTCCCCAGGCCTGGCTAGTGACCACCACTGCCAGCTATCCTTAAATGTGTTCGTGGCGAAGCTCACATGATCCTGCACCACAGATTCTTTTTTAAGAAACACAGCCAGCTCCATTCCAAAATAATTAGCCTCCTTTTGGGGGGCGGGGTAGGGGCGGCGGTACTGGGGTTTAAACTGAAGGCCTCGCCCGGCTAAGGCAGGCGCCATATCCCTGGAGCCACGCCTCCAGTCCCTTTTTGCACTGGTTACTTCGGAAGTCGGGACTGGCTTTCTGCCCTGGCTGGCCCGGGGACACCACCATGTGCTACCCTTGGCTGAGATGGAGTCTTGTGAATTTCTACGCCTGGGGTGGCCTCGAACTATGACTCCCCGCATCTCTGCCTCCAAGTAGCTGGGACTACAGGCTTGAGCCAATGCTCCCAGCTTTCCTCTCTGCAATGAAAGCCACTGTTGTGAGGTGTCTGTACCTTTCTCCAGACTGGGCAAGAGTCAGGCTGGGTGGACTCTCTGAGGAACCTAGGCCGGGATGGAAGTCGCTCCTGACACCAGGCTGACTGGCAGCCTGCTTGGGTCAGGTCCAGGACAGGAGGCGACGGGGGTTGCTGTCCCCCCCCATGGCTCCTCCCCATCCAGGACCAGCCTCCGGCCTCACCTTATCCATCATGGCGAAGATCCGATCCACCCTCTTCTCTGGTGTGTTCTCCTCCTCAGGAAGCTCCACGGTGTTTCCCTGCCAGGGACAAGGGAGCTGGGCCCGAGCTCTGGCCATGGGGCCTCGGCCCCCACACCGTACCCACTACTCTACCAGGGTCACACCATGCACCACCCTCCTCTCTACCCAGCCACCTGGCCCCCAGTGCCCCTGGGCAGGGCAGGACGGGCCGGCAGGGCCCCCACGCCTGCTGCCACGCTCACCACCATCTGGTAAATGGCATCCACGATGTCCAGCATCTCGTTCCTGGTGATGTAGCCATCGTTGTCCAAGTCATAGAGCTTGAAGGCCCCTGTGGTCAGTCAACAGCGAGTGACCCTGCCCCGTGGCGCCCAAGCTTTGCTCCCCACCCTTCAACTGGAAGTGACAGTCCACTTGCACACACCAGTGCAACCCAGTAACAAATCAAATAAAGACAAGGTCAGGAAGCCCCTGTGGTAGTGCATGCTGGTAATCCCAGCGTTCTGAATGCCCACAGAAGGAGAACCTGAGGGGCTAGGCCAGCCTTGGCTATAAGGTGAGACCCTTTCAAAAGTAAGAAGAATACAAAATAGCCGGGTCGGCCGGGAGTTTGGCCTAATGGTTAAAGTGCTTGCCTAGCATGCACGAAGACCAGAGTTCCATTCTTGGTACCACATACATAGAAAAAGCCGGAAGTGGTGCTGAGGCTCAAGTGGTAGAGCTCTAGCCTTGAGAAAGTCCAAGGACAGTGCTCAGGCCCTGAGCTCAAGCCTAAGACTGGCAAAAAATAAAAAAATAAATAAAAAAAAATAGCCAGGTGCCAGTGGCTCACACCTGTAATCTGGTTACTCAGGAGGCGGAGATCTGAGGATTGTGGTCCAAAGCCAGTCAAGGCAGGAAAGTCTGTGAGAGTCTTATCTCCAATGAACCACCAGGAAACTCAAAACGATGATGTGGTTCAAGTAGTAGAGCAGGAGCCCTGCACTGAAGACTCAGGGGCAGTGCCCAGGCCCAGAGTTCAAGCCCCATGACCGACAAAAAAAAAAAGGAACAGAAAATAGACTTAAAAACACCAAACCCAAAACACGGGCTAGAGAGAAGCAGCTGTGATGGCGCTTGCCTAGCATGTAAATAGCTATGAGCCAGTCAGGCACGGGTGGCTCAGGACTGTAATCCTAGCCACTTAGGAGGGTGAGATGAGAGGACTGCGGTTCAAGACCAGCTTGAAGAAAAAATAAGCAAAAAAGTCTGTGAAACTCTTTATCTCCAATTAGCCACCAAAAAGCCAGAATCAGAGCTGTGGTTCAAGTGGTGGAGCACTAACCTTGATTGAAAAAGCCAAGTAAGGGAGCTTGGCCTAGTGGTAGAGTGCTTGCCTAGCATGCACGAAGACTGGGGTTCACTTCCTCGGTACCACAGACATAGAAAAAGCCAGAAGGCCCAAGGGGTAGTGCCTTAGCCTTGAGAAAGCCCAACGACAGGGTTCAGGCCCTGAGTTCAAGCCCCAGGTCTGACAAAACAAAAAGCCAAACAAGAGCATGAGTCTGTGAGTTCAAGCCTTCAGTACTGGCACATTAAAACAAAAAAACAAAAAAAGAGGGATCCGACACAGAGCAGATCTGTGCTCTCCAGTGGTCCGGCCTCTGTGGCTCTGCCCCACGTCCACATCACCCGAATGCTGCTATGGCCCCACTGTCCCGTCCTCTTCCCTGTCTTGGTCCACCGGCCCACCCAGCCACCGAGGAAGCCTGCGCCCCCGGGTGCTGTCTGCCCTCCCACACGCTGGGCCAACCAGACCTCCACGGCCAGTGCTGGCCAACGAGAGGGCCCGGGCGGGACTTACACCGCAGCTTCTCGTCCAGGGTCCCCCGAGAGGTCACCGACAGCGCCTGGATGAACTCGGAGAACTCAATCCTCCCGTCCTGAGGAGACAGGGCAGGGAGGCCGCGCTGGGACCTGGTCCAGCTGGGCCTTGAAGGGGGCAGTGGCTGGCAGCTGGCCCAGGCAGGAAAGGGGACATGTGAAGGGGA
The DNA here is from genome assembly GCF_031878675.1 of Megascapheus bottae. Taxonomy (NCBI): domain Eukaryota; kingdom Metazoa; phylum Chordata; class Mammalia; order Rodentia; family Geomyidae; genus Megascapheus; species Megascapheus bottae. Next base: position 86,075,520 of record NC_143511.1, on the reverse strand, counting down.
GGGGAGGCTGGGGAAGGGGAGGACTGGGCAGGAGGCACAGGAAGGAGAGGTGAGAGGCAGAGACCACCTCTGCTGGGGAAAGAGGCAGAGCTTGCCACCCCTGGAGCTGAAGGCTGGGGCCTCTGCAGAGAGATGTTGGTTACAGCGGGGGGAAAGAAACTTAGGCTTAGGGAAAAGAGAGTGGAGGAGTGGGGTGTCCAGATTGAGGGTGATGGGGAGAAAGTTAGGGGTGAAGACAGCAGAAGCTGCTGGAGAGCCCCAGATCTGGGAATAAGGGCGCGAGCAAGGAGCTCCTCAGAGATGAGGTCACAGGCCTGGGTGGAGCGGTACTCTAGGGCTCAGCCGTCCCCCCAGCACACAGGCTGCACTGGAGCATGGCAGCGGGCCAGCCCTGAAACCGTGCTCATCTGCTAGGCGCCTCGGTGCCTTATGCTTCGCATCCTGGCTGGCTCAGGAGGCTGAGACCTGAGGATCACCACTCAAAGCCAGCCCACCCACGAGACTCCTACATCCAGTGAGCCACCAGAGGAGCTGCGAGTGGAGCTGTGGCTCGAGTACTAGAGAGCCAGCCTGGAGCTTCAAAAGCAGCTCAGGGACAGAGCCCAGGCCTTGAATTCAAGCCCCAGCACTGGATGGGGGGGTGGGGAGAGAAGGGACGAAGGGAAAGAGGGAAGGAAGGAAAGAGAAAACAAAGCCAGCCCTGGGGTAACTCAGGTGGGACGGGCTCTGCAGCTCTCCCGCATGGGGTACGGGTAAAAGCACCACCCAGGGGTAGACACCCCCAGAGTGAATGAGGCACCTCACGTATGTGTCCTGGTGTGCCATGTATGCGGATCTTGCAGGCACTTGCCTTGCAAACTGAAAGATAACCCGTGTGTGTGCGTGGCATGCGTGGGTCCTGGGCACAAGCGGTGTTCAGACTCCCTGGTCTCTCACCTTATTTTCATCAAAGACGTTGAAAACAAAGGTGGCGAACTTGGTGGGGTCCCCGAACGGGAAGAACTGCTTGTAGATCTTCTGGAAGCCTGCGGCGTCCAGCTGCCCGCTGGGGCAGTCCTTGATGAAGCCCTTGTACCTGGGGCGGGCAGAGGGGCCGTCACCACCGTCACCCACCCACTGGGAACCCCTGATGAAAAGCCCAGCGGGATGGAGGCTCACACCCAGTGTCGCCTGTCACAGGCGCTGTGGCCTGGGCAACTGCCCTCACCTCCGGAAGCTTTGGCTGCATAAGGGGATCCTAGCCAGCAGAGGAAGCTACCAAGCCCTGTCCCCTGGTTCCTACTTATCATCCCAGCTCCTCAACTGGCTGAGATCTGAGGACTGCAGCTCCAAGCCAGCCTGGGGCAGGAGTCCATGAGACGCTTATCTCCAATTGGCCAGAAAAACAAAAACAAAAACAAAACCAGAAGTGGAGCTGTGGCTCAACAAAAGCTGAGGGACAGTGTTGAGGCCAGGTGTTCAAGCCCCAGGACCACAGAAAAATAACCAACACCCCACCAGATTGGAGTCAGTCCTTGAGATGGATGGGGGAGGGGAGGGTCCCCTGAAGCTGTACTCTTGAAAAAAGCCAGGCCCTCTCCACCCCCCCCCCCAGTACCTCAGCTGTGTAGCGGGGGGTGGGGGGGAGGCTTAGCCTCTCTGAGCTCTAGGTTCTGCATCTGCAAAAAGCAAGGCTGTCTAACCCCAGCTTGTTGGAAAGGGGTGACACAGTGCCCCTAACCCCAGGGTGGGAAGTTTACACCCAGACACAGGCAGGGGGCACAGCTGAGGCCACTGTCCTGCTTCAGGATTTCTCTGAATGGCGTGGGGCTAGTGGGGAGAGCGCTGTCCCCTTCTTGCCTGTCTCTGCATCCCTGGAGCCAAAGCCTCCCAGGGGCAACTTTTTAGCCCCTCCACTGGATTCTGCACGCCAAGTGGAAGGCCCAGGCACTTTTGGGCCGCTCTCCCCCCAGTGTCTAAAGCTGTCAGTGGGCACTGGCCGCTCACCTCTTCTCCCAACACCCCAGCCGTGCCAGCCCAGTGCACCCCCCCGAAGCTCCATGCACTGTCTCCCTCCATCCCTGATGCCCCAGCCCAGGAGCCAGCTCTGGCCACAGCAGGTGCCCCTCCCCTACACAGGCCAATGCCAGTGACCTCTCCTCTGAGGCTGTCCCCACACAGCCTGGGGCTCAGTCACCCTTCAGCCCAGCCTCGAGGTGCTCACAGAACCCCATCTTCTGGGCTTTGTGTCCCTCCATGCCAAGCATAATTTGCCAGCTGCTCTGCCCGCAGAAGGCAGGAAATAGCTGCTGGCTGGATAGACGCCGATGCCTAAGGCGGCTGCCTGAGCACAGGGCCAGGAGGGGCTGAGACCGCGCTGCTTCTTATCCACCTGCCATGATGTCCAGAGCCCCATGCTGTCCAGGCCTGGAGCAGCCTCTTCTCCCTTCCCTCACCTCCTGCAGCCTTGCAGCTTCCCCTGAGCACAATACCAGCAGGTCTGAGCCCCGCAAAACCCTGAGCCATGGCAGAGGAGCAAGCACACACACAGAAGTACACACAGACAGTTGTCGCATCGTATAAAGTTTTGAAGAAGAAAATTTTATAAAAATTTAAAAAATGTTTACAGATATACATGTGCATGCACACAGGTTTATCTGTGCACACAGACCCCAGAGCTGTGTGACCCAAGCAAGCTGCGACACCTCTCTGAGCTCACTCTCTGTGCCCCATGCGGACAAGGTCTGCATGGGTGGTGTGGGGTGCTGCTGTCAGCACCGCAGTGCACCTGCTGCAGGGGAGCGGGGGGAAGGGGGTCGCCTCCGCACCACGTGTGCGGGGGAAGGTCCAGCTGGACCCGGCATCCACCCACAGCTTCTGCTGCAATGCTGCCACGAGATTTGGTTGCCACACAAATAATAAAGCAATTGAGACAACCAGGACAATGGAAAACACAAGAGGGAAACAAGTCCCTGCAACCCCTGACCCGCCCCACACCCTTCCCCGAACTCTGCCTCTGGCCTCTCACAGAGCCCTGAGCTGCACCTGTGATGCCCGCTGCTCTCTAGGGAGGATGAAGCCCCCAGCACCCCCAGGCCAGAAGTCACCAGGACACAGGTTCAGGGGCCTGGGCCGCAGCTCCAACTGGAGACTGGAGCGGAGGCCTGAGATAGGGAGCAACAGAGACCGTGGCTCTGAGGCAAGATGGCCTTGGCCTGGATGAGGGCAGCTGGTGACTGAGAAGAGGGTGAGGTCGGAGGCCTGGGGCACCTGAGGACCACGCAGCAGCTGGGCCCATCCTGAATGTAGTGGGAGGCCATGAAGAAGCCACAAAACGTGAGCATCCTGCCCAGCTCCATCCCAAAGGGCTGAGGGGAACAAGACACAGGGAGCCCTGGAGGCAGGGGGCACAGCCCCTGGAGACCACACATGGCTCAGGCCAGGGCGCCAAGAGCCATTGTCCTTGCCCAGGACCGAGGTGGTAAATGTGAGTCGAGGAGGGGTGGGCACAGAAGAGGAGTTGCCACGTGTGGTAAAGGAGAGGAAGTGCGGAGGGAGGGGAAAAAGACAAAGCAGGGCACAGTGGCTCATGCTTGTAATCCTAGCTACTCAGGAGACTGAGATCTGAAGATCAAGGTTCAAGGCCGGCCCAGGGGAAAATGTCATGGGACCCAAACTCAATAGAAATGGCTGGTTACGGGATCACTCCTGCGATCCCAGGAATAAAGGGGACTGCAGTCCCAGCTGGTTGGGGGCAGTGAGGGGATCTTATTGTAAAAATAATAAAAGGAAAAAAGGATGTACTCAGAGTGGAGCTACTGCCTCGCGAGTTTGGGGTCCTGAGTTCAAATGCTAGTACTGGAGAGAAGGGCAGGGGAGAGAGGGAGGGAGAAGAAACAGAGACAGAGAGACAGAGACAGAGGAGGACCAGGGACTTGTCGGTGGGAACACCCGCCCTCTGGTTTTCCCCCTCAGAGCCCTGGCAGCTCTGGCAGCCAGCTCAGACCCTTCACTCCACCTCTAGCACAGGCAGGTAACCACCGCCAGTGCTCTGGGGTTTGCCCAGAACAGTCTATAAGGGCACAGACTTCCTGGGCAAAGCTCAGGGAGATAGTGAGGTCTGGCATCTAGTAACAGTTTTGTGGGACAGTTTTTTTGTTGTTGTTACAAAATGGCTTAAGCTCAGGTCAGAAAAGAAGCTTATTTTGTGTGGCAGCAATTCCAGTGACGACCAGAGCACTAATCAGAGTGCCCAGTCAGCAACGTGTTATTGATATCTGCCAAGGACCCAGAAGGGGAGAGTGGCAAAGTGAGGGTCCCTGGGCCTCAGCCTGTCCCGACTATCCCAACAGAGCGGACAGATGTGAGGTCAACTTTGTCTCCTACTCTCAAAGGTGCTACCAAACGAAAGAAAGCATATTTACTGGAACTTTCTGGAGGAAAAGTGCTTTTGGGAAAGCACCATCTTGGTAGAGAGAGAGTGTCACAGGGCTGGGGGGGGGGGGGTCCAGTCCCTGGAGCCTCCCTGGCATCCCCACCTCCCGGGCCTGGTCCTTGGCTCCAGGTTGAGTCCTCTGGCCTACTGAGGCTCAAATGTCAGCATTGTCCAGAAGTCCCTGGGTCTCCTCCCCAGGTGAAGGTAGGGGGCCTGGGGCAGGGGCTCAGGAGATGCCAGCTAGGTCTCTTCCCTGGAGGCTGAGAGGGAGGGCCTGCCCAGCCCCCACCAGGGCCTGCACTTCCTGGGGCAAGCTCCCCCAATTCCTTGGCCCTAGACCCTGACCTCACAGCCCTCAGGGAAAAGCTGAGAGGATCCTGCCCAGGGCAATGGGTGGGGCCTCCAAGGGGCCTCCCCGACCCCCTTCTTCCTCTGCCTCCTCTAGGCAGCCTCCACATTGCCCCCTCTTCCAGGCAGCTTCCCCACTGAACTCCCCCCCCAAGCTTAGCTCCCTAGCCTGGGGCCTCCCTGCCTGTCTGTTCCCAGCCCAGGAGCAGGGATCATCCCTGTGCCTCAGTCTCAGGGCTGGACACAGCCACGTCCACCCAGGGCGTCCTTATAGGGACACGGAGACAATCAAGGCACAGCCTGGGCTGGGGTCTGGAGGCCGGGAGGGATGGAAGTGAGATCCAGGAGGCACAGGGTTCTGATGGCTGGGAGCAGGGCAAAGGGCAGAGGGGGCTGGCTGTGGGATGGAGGGGTCAGCAGAGCTGGACTTGAGAGGGGGAGTCATGACCACATAATCATGCCAGGGTGAAGACTTCACCCCACGTCCATGGAAGGCCTGGGCAGACGCCTGGCCTTTCGAGGCTTCACTGTACAGAATCCACTGGTGGCCATGACACGGGGTGGGGAGGGGGGTGAGATCCACACAGAGCAGGGACCCGGGTAAACAGCCTGGAGGAGGTGGCTGGGGCCCAGCCTTGGCATGGAAGAGCCCAGACAGCTCAGGAAGGAAGCGGGGAAGAGGTGCAAAGGTGAGGGCTCCGTATTTCTGGACAACTCCTCTGGAGAGGGTGGGGAAGGAGGAAATGTGGCAGAGGCAGGCAGGTCCTGGGATGGGGAGGCGGGGGGAGGGGCTGGCCTCCACATCCCTGCTAGGCTTCAGCCAGCTCGTTAGAACCCTGGGCCCCAGAGCCCCAGCAAGGGCAGTAGAGCTTGGCAGGCCAGCTCCAGCTCTGCCGAGAAGGAGGCCTCACTCCTTCTTCCCCAGCCCTGGTCACCCTACAGAGAAGCCTTGCCATCCTCTCCACCTGCACAGTGGCAGACATGATGCCATCTCCACACCAAGGCTCAGGGTAGACGTCACTCATCCATTACAGACCTCACTAATCCCTCCTGTTTCCATTGCTTCAAGACATGCACCACAGACTCAGTCCTTAACACACACGGCATCCAGGCAGCACTGAAGACTGTGCAGAGCCGGCATTAAGTGGAACCCTACATGCCACCTTTAATCTAGGGTGGTCATTGTGGAGAAGGGGTAAATGAGGGCTGGGTGGGGTGGCTCACGCCTGTAATAATCCTAGTTACTCAGGAGGCTGAGAGCTGAAGATTGAGGAGGTGTGGAGCCAGTCTGGGCAGACAAACCCACACGATTCTTATCCCAATCAGCAAAAAGCTAGAAATAGAGGTGTGGCTCATGTGGTAGAACACCAGCCTTAGAGCAAGAAAAGGAAGAGCACAAGAGCTCAAATACCAGCCTTAGCAGGAAAAAATATAAAAGAATGAGTGAGCTGGGAGAGACTGCGCAAGGCCACAGAGTGACTTAGTGACAATGCTGCCCGCTGAACCTCCACTGCACGGGCCCAGGAGGGCAGAGGATGCAGCCGCTGTGGGTGCTGTGGGTGCTGTCTCCAGGGCCCTGGGCTGTGCTGCCTGTCCGCCCATGCCCAGGGTGGGGAACAGCCACTACTCACCACTGCTGCACCTCCTTCTCGGTGACTGCAAGAGAAAAGACAGGTAGTGTTTAGTGGGCAGCCGGGGTGGGGGGTTACAGACTTCCTGGGGTCTCTCCTCCCCCTCCACCAGGTACCAATCTGCAAAAAGTGGAGCCTGGTCAAGTCTCAGCCCGACTCTCTACCCAGATGCCCTGGCAGAGCATGGCATTGTCCCATCTCACCAATATGCACTATGCTGCAGGTGCAAGTGACCCCAAAACATACTGGTACACTTAGGGGTTCACTTTCTAGGAAGCCAACACAGTAAGCACATGCCTTCCCAGCCCCCATCTCTGGAGCAGGGCTGGGAAGCAGCCTCTAGTCCCAGTGGCCTCTCCAGTCCCTTTGGGGGACAAGCTCTGCCCTGCACAGGACGTAGAAGGAGCCACAGAGAAGCAGAAACAAATGAGTTGTGAAAATGGCAGAAGCTGGAGCCAGGCCCCCCCAGCCTCCTTCACAGAACCATGAACCAGACAGAATGTCCTTTCTGAAAAGTTCTCAATCAGTTCAAGTGGGGATCAAAACAAGTCAAGTCACTGACTGAGGACATCAAACCATGTCCAAGGCCTCACTCTCCCCACCTACATGACCTCAAGGGAACGCCGTGCATGCCCTCTGCCTCTGTTTCCCCATCTGCCAGTCAGGCCTATGATAGTACCTGCCACAGAGAGTTGTCCTGGAAACAGACCTAACTGGTATGGAAGGTTCTTAAACTCCAGTAAAGCCAGAGGATGGAGCGAGCTCAACAAAGCTTTGTGGGGTGAAGGAATACATGGGTGGCTGGGTGGATGGATGGGTGGCTGGGTGGATGGGTGGATGGGTGGATGGATGGATGGATGGATGGATGGATGGATGGATGGATGGGTGGATGGATGGATGGATGGGTGGATGGGTGGATGGGTGGATGGGTGGATGGATGAATAGCAAAGTGGCATGAAGTAGAGGTCAGGTAGAAAAATCTGGAATCTCTTCCCAGAGAACAGAAGGATGGAATGGGGGCACTGCTCAGACTTAGGGACTTTACAGAAACCTCTCAAAGCAAGCTATTAGCCACTACCAAATACCAAGCCTTACTGCCAGCCAGGTCTGTGCCCAGGGTGGCTAATGTGCTTTGGCTCAGCTGACCCAGGAAGACAGTATTACTCTGCCCTAGCTCCAAATGGAGAATCTGAGGCCCAGGAGGCTAGGAAGCAGCAGAAGGGGGGCATCAGAATTCAGGTCTGGGGATTAGAGCCTTTGGTCAAGCTCCCGGAGACCTGGGCCCCACTCCTGTCCCCAGCTAGGGGAGTGACAGGAGTGGTCCCAGCTTCCTGGAATGCCAGACATGCTGTAAAAGAATGCAGACTTTCGGGGCCGGGAGTTTGGCCTAGTGGTTAAAGTGCTTGCCTAGCATGCATGAAGACCCGGGTTCGATTCCTCGGTACCACATACATAGAAAAAAGCCGAAAATGGTGCTGAGGCTCAAGTAGTAGAGCTCTAGCCTTGATAAAGTCCAAGGACAGTGCTCAGGCCCTGAGCTCAAGCCCAGGACTGGCAAAAAAAAAAAAAAAGAATGCAGACTTTCAAGAGAAGGTTCTGGCAACAAAACCAAAGACCCCCATACCCCAAAATGTACTCCAAAGGGCCCTGGATAAGGAAGTGAGATGGGGTGGTTTCCCCCAGCTGGGCTGCGCTGAGCCAGCTCTGGGAACAGACTTGCACCTGGCTGAGTTGGTGAGCAAGAATTAACCCCTCAGGACCCAGCCCCAGCCTGCACTGCCTGTGCGTATACAGCCTCAGAGCGTATGGTGTGTGTGCCCGGAAAATGAGCCTGTGGCCTCAGTTTCACGAGAATCCCAGGGTAGGAGGAAACTGAGGCTCAGACAGGTCTGCTTTCATTGTGTCTGGGGAGTTGGGGCACCAGGGGATGCCAGGCCCAGGATGGGTACCTTGGAGAGCCCCCCTCCCTCGCACCCACTTCCAGGGAGGCAAGGAGCAGTGTGACCTCATGTGCCCTTGGCAAAGGGTGGCATCACGGTACTTACAGCAAGAGCTGAGTGGCAAGAGCCAGTGTGGCTGTTCAATGTGGACCTTAGGCTGGACTCACTGGGCCAGCGAGGGGCCCCTGGGAAGCCCCATCTCAAAGTCCCAACCTCCAACTGGCTGGGCCTCCCCCCCACAACCTCCCCTGGCTGAACCTCCCCTCCACCCTCCCGCAACCTCCCCTGTCTGGACCGCACCCCAAAAAAGACTCCAGCAGCCTTCACCAGGGCCTCCCTGTCTTCCCTCCTCCACCAGGCCCTCAGAAGCCATGAGAGGGGGAGAGGGGACACTGCTGGATGCCACCCCTTAGAACTGTGCCCCCAAATACTAGCAAGCAGGCACGGGCCCCAGAGAAGTGAGTGGGGTGTGTAAGTTAAGCCCTGCCCTGGCCAGTCACCCCAACTTCCAGGAGCCTTGGAGTGGCTTCGAGGAAAACAGGTGGGGGGACTCTGGAGTCCTGGCCCTCTGCCCTGGGCCTTCTGCCAGACAAGGGCAGGTGAGCTGTTTCCAACCTGGCCCCTGCTACCAGCCGCCATCCCAAGCCGGAGAGGATGAGCCCAGGGGAGCCAGGGAGACAGCCTGAAAACCCATCCAAGGTCACCGCCCTGGCCTCAGTGTTGGCCATGCTCACTGTCTGTGAGATCCAGCCCATCTACTTGTCTAAGTCTCCGTGTGTGTGTGTGTGTGTGCGCGCGCACGCGCTCACGTGCACACATTTGCATGTGTGACATACATGTGCCAATGCTGGGGCTTAACTGGGGGCCTGGATGCTGTCCCTGAGCTTTTTTGCTCAAGGCCAGTGCTCTACCACTTGAGCCAGAGCTCTAGTTCTGGCTTTTTGGTGGTTAGTTGGAGATAAGAGCCTTACAATTTCCAGCCCTGGATGGCTTTGAACTGTGACCCTCAGATCCAGCTCTTGTGTAGCTAGAATGATAAGCATGAGCCACCAGGGCTGGGCCCTGAGGACTTTTTGTGGCAGCTGCTGTTTTTATTACTTCCTGGTCTAGCTTCAGACCCCCCCCACCCTCCCCACACACACAGAGCTCCAAATAAGTCAGGAGCCAGTGGTTCAAGCCCGTAATCCTAACTACTCAGGAGGCTGAGATCTGAGGATCTAGATTTAAGGTCGAGCTGGGAGAGAAGTTCTGTAAGACTCTATCTCCAACTAACCAGCCAAATGCAGGGTTGGAGGCATAGAAACAGGCAGCGGCCCAGAGCAGTGGGGGCCTCTGGGATCTGCCCTGGTGGCCTACAGGGTCTCTGGCAGCCCTGCAGTGCCCAGGGCCGCCACCCACCCCAGCAGCTCCTCTTCTTCTCCACATAGCTCCTGTCTGCCAGGAGCGAACATGAGAGCTGGTCCCAGGAGCCCAGGATAAATGTTGAGTCTGCTTTTCATTTCCCTAAAGCAAAATACCTCTCGTGATTGAAGCTCAGCTCAAGCACAGTGGAGCAGACAGGGGGGCTGGCAGCCCTAGGAGGAGCCGGCTGCAGCATGGAATGTGGGGATGGGCTGCCAGCATTCCTGGGTCCCAGCCAGGCCCAGCTTCACTGCCTCCCCTCTCCCCATTCACAAGAGGGCCTCAGGGGCAGAAACACTGGAGGAGAATGCAGGGGTCTTGGGGCCTGGCCAGCAGTGGTCCTTCTTATTAACTGGGGTCCTTTGTATTCCCAAGCCTTTAGTCACTGCCTGTCCTCCCTCCAGAGGCCTTTTGGCCTCCACCAGCCTCAGTCTCCCATGCTAGGCCTCCTCTGAGAGCCCGGGCTCTGAGATAGCCCCAGAGGTCCCCATCCCAGCTCAGCCCCTCATCCTGCCCTACCCACCCCCACCCCAGCCACAAACGAACCCCACTCTCCAGGCTACCTGCAAAACACAGAGGATCTGTCCACCACTGGCCTCACCCCACCTCACTGCCCACAGCAGTCCACTTCTCTGCTGTGGGTCCTTGGAGCCCCAAGACTCAAGGAAGCCAGCCTCACACCCCGACGGCATCCCTGCAGCCTCACCCCTGCTCCCCTCAGCACAGCAGCAGCAGCACAGCTTCCCAGAGAAGGGTCCCCTGTATCCCAGGTCTGTACCCCCTCAACCCCTACGGAGGCCCCTGGGCAGTGACAGCAGTGGTAGTCTCCCATGGGGCCTGGGCCTCAGTTTCCCCATCCATGAATGGAAGCGACTCTCCCACTGGGAGCTGATAGGAAGCAGACAGAGCACAGCACAGGGAGGCAAGGCAGGCAGAGAGAGTTGGCACTCAGTGCCAGCATACTCTGGGGGGCCACCAGGCCACGCCTGACATCATCTCCCCTCTCCCTACTGGGCTTCCAGAAGGCCCCGAAGCCTCATGATTGTTTGAGATATTCCAGTCACCTCCTGCCAGAGGGACAGGACCCCCAACAGGCCCAAACTCAGGAAAAGCAAGGGGCGGTGGATCCAGGCCCAGGCCTGCAGAGACATCAGGTGACCTGGGCCCAGGCAGCTGCCTGCCATCTGGAGCGCAGAGGACATGACAGCACACGCAGAAGCAGAGCGCCTGGCATGAAGCAGTGGGCACACAATGTGAGGATGATCACAAATATGCACCAGACCCCCTCCACCCCTCCTTCCCGGTTCCTTTTTGGTGCTACAGCGAGGCTGGCCCTGCCCGAAGGGCCAGGACCCCGTCTGCGGGGCTGGGCTCCATCTGGGCCCCTTCGCCCCTCAGCCTCCTCCCGACTCCCTTCCCCCGCAGGAGCAGCAGAGGCCCAGCCTCCTTGGCAAGCACTCCTTTCCACCCACGTGTGCTGTGCCAGCCAGGCAGCCCGGTGCTGGGCACAGAGCAGTCAACAGGAAAGATGAGGTGGGCCTGCCAGCCTCCTCCCGCTGCACCCTCTGCGCACCCGCCCACGGCTGCTTGTATGGCTGAGGCAGCCACAAGCCCGTCCCCCCATTGGGACCCTACATGGTCAGGGGGTGCAGGCTGGTGCTGTGTTCCGAAGTGCCAGGCTCGGCAGAAGACCCCAAGCCCAGCCACTCAGCTGAGCAGGCTCTGATCTGGCACAGCCCTGGCCCCACTCGTGCCCCCTGACACACAGAATCCAGGGGCCTCCCTCAAGGTCCTGGCAGCTTGTGTCGCCAAGCTAAGAGAGTCCCGGGCACCCGGGCAGCAGGACAGTGACTGAACCCCTGAATAGGTGCCCCAGGACTGGGGGTTCGCTCCTAAGGCCTGATTGTAGAAATGGTGCAGGTGTCCTTGCTGGGAGGCCTAAGGGCTGAGCCAGCTCTGTCTTGGCTCCCGTGCCTGCCCTCTGCCACTCTAAGCTCTGGACTGGCAAAGCAAACTACACTGTCTCCACACCAAGGCACAGACCAGGTACCCACCACCCTGTCAATGTGTCCTCACCACCCAGCTGGGCACACCCCATCTTTCCTGGAGTCAGAAGGAGGTACATGGAGGTGGGGTAGGGAGAACAGTCCAGCTGGACCCTGGCATGCTGCCCTTTCATGCTGGTGTCAGTAGTGGTGCCAATGAAATGCCAGGCTCTTGCTGCCTTCTGGCTGGGACATGCAGCTGTCAGGGTTGAGGTGGGGTTAGCAGATGCTAAGGCAGGAAGCTCCCAGCTCCCAGTCACTCAAATCCCAAATCCAGTCCTGTTTCTCTCTTGGCTCCTTGGAGCCTTCCAAGCCCCAGGCTCCTCTGGCTGAGCCATCCTGGCTGGCCAGGCTGTGGGGAGAGGCTCATTCCATGATGAGGTGAGGCTGACCTCAACCCCAGTCAGTGGGAAGCCCTGGGGGTCAGAGGTCATGCTCAGCCAGGTAGCCCAGTCAGGCTCAAAGGATTCAGCTGGAGATTGGGCCTCCGAGCACCCCCAGACTGGTAGGAACTTGCTGAGTTCCTGTCACATCCCAGACATCAGAATGGATGAGACTTGGGGTACATGGTACAACAGGGCCATCAGAACAACCCAGTTCTAGAGGCTCACGCCTATAATCCTGGCTACTCAGGAGGCTGAGGTCTGCGGACAGCGGTTCAAAGCCAGCCTAGATAGGAAACTCCATGAGACTCTTACCTTTTTTTTAATTTTTGGTCAGTCATGGGGCTTGAACTCTGGGCCTCTTCAGCTCAAGGCTACCCCCCTACCCTTGAGCCATAGCCCCACTTCCAATTTTCTAGTGGCTAATTGGAGATAAGAGTCTCATCTTCTTTAGTACCCGGGCTGGCTTTGAACCACAATCCTCAAATCTCAGCCTCCTGAGTAGCTAGGATTACAGGTGTGAACCACTGCCCCCAGGGAGACTCTTTAACCAGCAGAAAACCAGAAATGGAGCTGTGGCTCAAAGTGGTAGAGTCCTAGCCTTGCTCACAAAGAGGCTCAGAACAGCACCCAGGCCTTGAGTTCAAGCACCCAGGCCTTGAGTTCAAGCCCCATGGCCAACAAAATAACACAGAACCCTTCTCAGGACAGCCTGGTCCCCTGCCCACCTTGTTCAGGATGAGCTGACTCATCTGGTTTGTGCATGTGTCAATAAAATTCTTGAATGTCTAAAGTTTCCTCTCTGGTTTAAGTCATCTTGCCCCTCCAGACTCAGAAACTTCTGAAACAAGGGGTCCCAAAGCCTGTGAACCCCACCTTCTGTCTCCTATGGGGACCTGAGGGGACTGTGGGTATGTGGGGTTTTCCTCCAGGTTCCCCTCAAAGCCACTCACCGGCCTAAGCTCTCATCCACCAGCCAGGCCGAGCTCAGGCAGCCCCTGGCCCAGGAAGGGTCTTCTACACTCATTCCTTCTGTAGACCCTGAATGTCCTTGGGCAACTGAACTCAGTTCTGAGCCTTTACTTTCCTCAACTGTAAACTGGGGTGATGACTTCCCTCCCAGCCCCATCTGGATCAGAAAGAGCCAACAAGATTGTCAGCTCTCTGTTCATCCAATAATGAGGTCCTGAGCCCCCAGCACCATGAGCCAGACTCTGGGCTGGGCTCAGAAGGCATAGCAGTGACCAGATAGATCCTGGCCCTTTGAGTCCCTGATGTATTCCACTGCCTTGCTCTTACAGTTAAGGAAGAGTTCAGGTAGACCCCAACCTGGCCTGAGGGATAGGTGGGCTCCCTGGGAGGGAATGCACAGATACAGTGAGAAAGAGCAACCTTCCACAAGGCCCAGAGGATGGGAGCCATTCTTCTAGGTGTGTCCCTGTACATGTTTATCCATGTATCATTCATCTAGCCACAACTATCCATGCATCTACTCATCCATCCATCCACCCATCCATCCCTCCATCCGTCTGTCCATCCATCCACCTACTTGACCATCCATTGTCCATTGGTCCATCCATTTACTCAACCATCCATCCATCCACTCGGCCATCCATTGGTTCATTCATCTAGATATCTACTCGACCATCCATCCATTTGTCTATCCATCCATCCATCCATCCTTCTGTACACAGCTCAGACCACAGAGTGCAGGAAGATCAAGGCACCACAGGCCACTAGCTGAGCATTGCCCACAGGAGGCAAGCAAGCTCCAGCCGAAGGCTTGAAGAGTCCCAACTATTATTAATAAAGGTGCCACCACAGCCAGAGGCTTCACAGGATGGCCAGGGCCAATAATAAGGTGGGTACCCAGCAGAGAAGGTGCACTCTGGGGCTGCCTTCCTCCCCTCCACCCCAACCCTCTTCTTCCGTCCATTCCTCCCCCAGCTCTGAGAGTGGGGGAAACCCTGGGCTAGTCTCTACCACAGCTCAGGCCCAAGCCAGATGGGTCAATCACTGAAGTCACCACCAATAGTGCCAAGAAACCCATCAGAAGTGGGGGGAGGTGCTCAGATCCCCAAGGCAGAGCCGAGATGAAGAGAGGGTCACCCTCTTCCAAAGAGAGCACAAAGCCCCTCCAGGAAGAGTCAGGGAGCACTAAGGGAGGCACAGCAGGCATGGGAGTGGGGATCCAGCCTTCCCCTCCCTTCTCCCCAACACCCCAACCCCGCAGAGGAGCCAGGCCTTCCCGTGCTTCAAGTCCTGCATGCTGAAAAGCTGAGCCAGAAGCACTGAGGCCCCAACTCACAATCCCACTAGACAGCGGCAGGTTCTGGGTGGCTGGAACACACACAGCCTGGCCAGCAAGTGGCAGGCTGCGGTGCAGAGCCCTTTAAGAGCCAGGATGGAGGCGGGGCCTGACCTGCCCCAGTGGAGGCAGCGCAGTGAGTCACCCCCAGTCACGTCTGGGGGCTGGGCAACTCTGAGCTGGTTCTGCTGAGAGATGGGCTGCCCTCAGGCTTAGCACCCAGAGACACCGGCCTTAGGCCTTGGGCTTTCAGCTCCCGGTGCCAGGCAGTGTGACCTTGACCACGATGCACGTCCTGGGTCCGTCCCCAAGGCCCCGCCTCCACGTGCCCCCTGTCCTGCGCAGTCTACTTCTGGTTCCCAGGCTGCTCTTCCTGGGAGGGGAAACTGGGGTGGAGGGGGGTCAGTCCGGGGGTGCAGACCACTGCCCTCCCACACAGCAGATACTGCACAGAGCATAGGAGAACCTGCAGCTGAGAGGTGGGGGGACCTTGCTCGGGAACCTGTGGAAGACAGACGCAGGCTAGATCTATCTGCCTGTGGCCAGGGGACCCCAGGCCTCGGCCTCTGGCCACCAGGGCCAGCCTTCTCCTACCTACCTCTCAGCTGCAGGCCCTGGAGTGGACTACCTTGATGCAGCCAAACCTGAAATACTCAGCTTCCCGGAGCAAATCCTCGAGCCTTGAGCCCGGCAAACTCTCGTCCCTAGGCCCCTTGATGCCTCGTATCTCCTATTCCTCCCAGAGACAGGGTGCCAGAGTCAACACACAAAAACACAGATGGGTTTGTTTCCTGGCAACCACTGTTCCCTCAGCACTCAGCTGAGGTTGCCTCCTCCAGGAAGACACCCAAAGACACCCAGACAAAATGGATTCCCATCAGACTTCCAGGAATCCTTCCCCCACCCCCGTTCCCCAAGACTCAGGGGCCAAGAAGATCTCCACTACACAGTGCAATGCCTTGTCTCACTCTCCCATCAGGTCCCCTACCAGATTGAATGGCAGGGGGGCTAGAAGTCCACCTGACCAGCCGGCCTGGGTTCTAGGAGCCACATGGCCAGGCCAGCATGATCCACAGCCACTCGGTGAACCAGGGAAAGAAGGGTGGAGAGACTGTCAGGCTGCCACACCACGGGCCTTAGCCATGCTGGCCTCCCACAGGGGCCCCCAGCCTCCTTTTCCCAGTGGAGACCCCAATACAGAGTTCACAGAGCCCCCAGCTCAGGGAACTAAGAAACAGCCAGGGCACCTCTTTCTCTCTTTTCTTTCTTTCTTTCTTTCTTTCTTTCTTTCTTTCTTTCTTTCTTTTTCTTTCTTTCTTTCTTTCTTTTTCTTTTTTCTTTTTTTCCAGTCCTGGGCTTGAGCTCAGGGCCTGAGCACTGTCCTTGGACTTTCTCAAGGCTAGAGCTCTACCACTTGAGCCTCAGCACCACTTCCGGCTTTTTTCTATATGTGGTACTGAGGAATCGAACCCGGGTCTTCATGCTTGCTAGGCAAGCACTTTAACCACTAGGCCACACTCCCGGCCCCTCTTTCTTTCTTCCTTTCGCCAGCTGCTTTTAGTGTAAATTAAGACCATGTTCCACTGTGGCCTGGCAAGGGCTGGTGGCGGACCTGGCTGAACGGGCCTGGGGAGCTGGAGCACGAGCCAGGACCACGTGTGTGGAGGGTCAGGCATCATGGGCTTCGAGTGGCCCCCAGCTTCCCCAACATACACCACGTATTTCTGAACAGAAGGAACGCATGGCATCGGCTTCCCCGCACAGTGCCAAAAATAGCCCGTCTCCTGCCTGAATGAGAAGCTGTGGTTCTTTGGAGAGGCAGGTGCGGAGGACTGGAAGGAGGGATAGGCTGGAGAGCTGGCAGCCTGGACCTTCCCTGTCGCTCCAGTCCCAGGACGGTGAAAAGGGCCTGGGGTCCTTAGCAGGCCTAGTAAGCAGGGACCAGGGATCTTCCAGCCAGGTAAGGAGGACAGGAAGGAGAAGGGGCCAGCCAGGGAGAGAGCAAAGAGATGGATGAGAAACTAATCTTTCTCTAGCTTGCTGGTTTATATATTTATTTTTTGTAGTTAGTTTTTGTTGGTTCTGGGGCTTGAACTCAAGGCCTAGGCCCCATCCTTGAGCTTTTGTGCTTAATGCTGGCTCTCCACCACCAGAATCACAGCTCCATTTCTGGATTTTTGGTGGTTACTTAGAGATAAAATCTTACAGACAGACTATACTGCCTCTGCTGGCCTCAAACCTTGATCCTCAGATCTCAGCCTCCTGAGTTGCTAGGATTACAAGCGTGAGCTATTTGCTTTTGCTATTTGTCCTGACCAGTATGAGCCTGCAGGGCAGTGAATTTCCAGCCTCACTGTGACCAGTGGCAGAGCCCAGGGCACCTCCTGTGAGAGAAGCCACTGGGCTGTAGTGCCTACTGTGTGGGCAAGGGTGAGTTGGTGGAGGAGGGAGCCAAATAGAAGGGCCAGATGTTGGGCTGCCTGCAAATCACCCCAGAATATAGTCCAGGAGTCATGCAGCTAGCCAGCAGCAAACCTACGAGAGACACAGGTCTGTCACTTGATTCACAAAGCCAGCAGGACGTGGGGTGCCAGGCACTGTCTCCATTGGTAACCCTGGGAGGAAGGGATGCCCCATCTGCCCACTTGGTAGGTGAGCACACTTCTTGTCTCTGGAGAAAGGGCCTGGCCAAGGTCCCAGCACTAACAAACATAGGAGCCGGATTTGAGCTCAGGCCTTGGAGCTGGAACCCTGACACCAGCCAGCACCCAGGCCATCTCAGCCCCATGTCCTGCCCAAGTCCCTCAGAAGAGAAGTGGAGGGTCAGGTGTGGAACTGGGCACAAGAACTGGGCACAGAGGAGGGACTAAAGCTAGCCATGTGGCTCCAGGTTTGAAGCTGCTTCTGGGTCCCATTAGAGCTTCTTGTTTTAAAAAAAGAAAAAGGAGCTGGGCATGGTGGCTCAGGCCTATAATCCTAGCTACTCAGGAGGCTGAGATCTGAGGATCACAGTTCAAAGCCAGCCGGGGCACTAAAAAGTCCTGAGACTCTTATCTCTAACCACTAGAAAAGGAGAAGTGGTGCTGTGGCTCTAGGGGTAGGGCAGAAGCCTTGAGCTGAAGAGCTCAGGGACAACACCCAGGCCCAGAGTTCAAGCCCCATGGTGGACAAAAAAAGGAAGAAAGAAAAGAAAAGAAAAAGGAGTCTACATCCTGTCCCTGAAAGGCCCGTGCTGCCGAGAAGCCAGGCAGCCGAGGCCCGAAGGCTGGAGGGGGTGGGCAGCTCCCCCCACCACTTCTCTGCTGAAATAAAGCAAGCACATGCCATTTCCACCTGGTTAAACATTCCTCAAAGCCACATTCCTTCTCTTGGCCTGGCAGCCCCTGCCAAAGAGTGTTCACAAGGACCTGCACACCCCACTAGTGTCCTGGGCCAGCAGCCACTCTGCACCCCTCCCCAGGGACCCCACCTCTGCTCCCACTGCAGGGAGCGCCTCCCCTCCCCCAGGCCACAAGGTTGGTGGGACACCTTGGAGTTGAGACATGTAATACTCCAACACAGACAAGGGAAGCAGCCGCAGGCACGGGCACTACCAGTCTGCAGCGCAAGTGACCCTCAGCCCTATCAGCAGGAAAAAGCAAACCAAAGCCACCGGGGAAATGCACTTTGGAAACCACAAAGCATTATGGGTAGGCCAGGGTTACCAGCCGGCCCCATAGGCAGCTTCCAGGTTATGTACTGCGGGGCCATCAAAGACTGTCACATGCCCCCAGCCCATCCTAGACTCATGGTCTCTGCTTTTGTCCAACAAGCACCTAGGCTGCACTAGAGGGTAAGAAAGCTCAGAGGTGCCAGCAATATAGGGCCACACCTACAATCCTAGGTCATGGAAGGTCATGGTTCAAGGCCAGCCTGGGCAGAAAAGTCTAAAAGACTCCATCACCAGTAGAAAGAGAAGCAAGCTCAAGCTCCTAAATTCAAACCCAGTACTCCAAAGAAGGAAGCAAGAGAGGGAAGGAGGGAGGAAAGGAGGAAGGAATCTCAGAGCTGTCAGATAACAACAGTCCCCAGATCTCTGCATCAAAGCTCCTATTCTTATTCCCTGGCCACCCAAACATTCCCCTTATAAACTGCGCCCACCCCCACCCCAGGCCTCAGCTCTTCATCTACCTGCAGGAAGTCAGGGCTAAAATCGCGATGCCATACGCTCAAGACCATGGGCCCGTGGTTACAGCTGGAGACCCCTACCACTGTCCAGCCTCACAGCCACCTAATATCCAGGGCCAGCAGCCAGTCTCTGCTGCTCTAGCGGCTGCTTGGACACCTCCAGTGCTGGGCACCCACCACCCAACACAGGCAGAGCCAAGTCTCAGGCTTAGAATCACAGGAGGCCAGTGCATGTCAGGAAGGGCGTGGCTCGGGCAACACAAAGCTCCCGCCTGGCTCCTGATGGGTTACGAGGCCTGGTATTTTCCTGAACCCAGGCACTTTCCTGAGTCTGCACCCTGTGTAAGGCGGGCATGTGTCCCCATTCCTAGCCTCAGTGAGACCTGAGACAGCACACCCGGGGTTAGTACGTCAGTCACCAAGTGCCAACCTGATAAGCATGACATACTCTGGGCAGGACGGCCCTGGCTCCAGCCTGTATTCGTCTCCCTCCCTTCCCAGCGCTGCTCAGGCGTCCACATTTACAATCTGCACACGTGTGCACACACTGCGCAGGCTCACCCACTCCTCACACACACCACCATCCGTCACTCACACTGAGTGTGCCTGTGGGAGTCAAGGGTCACACACGTGACCCACAGCGCCCACCACCAGCCTGTGACACCCACACAGCCCCCCGCTGTACACATCCCACCCACCCCTGCATTCCTGCCAGCTCAGGGCCACTCGCCTCCTTATCCAAATGGATGGGGCTCTCACAAGGCGCAGGGACCACAGGTGAGTCAGGTCTGCTCCGAGGCTCCCTGCCTCTACCTGCAAAGCGGCAACATTAGAAGTCAGTAAAAATACTTGGGCCGAGACTACATGGGGCATGCTTAATACCGGACTCTGCTCACTGCAAGAGCTGCTGCCTCCACAGGTGAGCGGGGCAGGGGTGCCTGAGACACCTCCTGCCCACGTCTGCTTTAGACTTCACAGAGCTGTGATTGCAGGGTCCTGATCTCAACTTGTAGATGAGGACGGAGGCAGCAGGAGGCCCAGAACACTCCAGAAGCTGAGCTGGCCCAATGCCAGAGCCCAGCTGGTTGTGTGACACTCATTCACATCATCCGACCATCTCAACGCTGTACAGGAAGGGTCATGGGAGTCAGGCGCCGGTGGGTCACGTCTGTCACCCTAGCTACCCAGGAAGCTGAGATCTGAGCCTATAAGACTCTGATCTCTAGCAAAAAGCAGGAGGTAAAGCTGTGGCTCCAACATTAGCCTTGAGCAAAAATAAGCTAAGAGATAACACCCAGGCCCTGAGTTCAAGCCCCAGTTACTAGCACAAGGGAGTGGGGGTGTAAACAAAAGCAAGCAAGGACACTGTGTCCCCGGAGGGGTACACTGCCCAGAACACAATGGTGTGAGGACAAAAGTTCAGGCTGATCATTCTCCAACCATCTGAGCCTGGATCCAGCACACAGGCACTAAAGGATGCTCTCCACCAATTCACCAAGCCAGCTCCATGCAGAAGGCCGGAGCCACTGCCAGACCCATCCAGAAGCACAGGTGTGGGACAGCTGGCCCTGTGACCGACCAGCCAGGTCCTCTGGACCCCAAGGAGGACCTTCCTGGATGTGCATTGAGCAAGCGCTTACTAAGTGCCAGGCCCAGTGCCTGCCAGCAAGACACATGGCCACCTGTCCCTGTCTCCTGCACAAGGCACCTGGGCTCGGAGATGAACAACTGCTCACAGTCACAGAGCCAGCACAGGGTGCAGCCAGCAACCTTGCAGCCACAGGACTATCCTGCCGCCAGCCCATGTAACTCCAATCCCAAGATGCCTGGAAGCTGCAGGCAAATCTCCAGCTCCCTCTGCCCTGGTAAGGAGACCTCGTACAGGACTTGTAAACTGAACGGTCACGCAGTGACAGTGACCGGAGTGTGCCTTTAAATTGATGCTGACTTCCTCCTTGCCCGCCTGCCAGGCACATTTAGGACAAAAAGAACCTCATCAAGCCAGGCACCATCTAGTGACTCATGCCTGTAATCCTAGCCACTCAGGAAGCTGAGATTTGAAGGATCACAGTTTAAAGCCAGTCGTGGCAGAAAAGTCCATGAGACTCTTATATCCCATAAACTACCAGGATTAAAAAAAAAAAAAGGCTGTAAGTGGAGCTGTGGCTCACGCAGAAGTACTTCAACCTTGAATGAAAAATTGAAGGGACAACACCCAGTCCCAATACAATCAGGAAGAAAAAAACAAAAAAAGCCAGGCATATTGGTAACGCACACCTGGGATCCTGTAATCCTAACTACTCAAGAAGGTTGGGATCAGAGGTTCTCATTTTGAAGCCAGCCATTAAAGTCTGAGAGACCCTTACCTCCACTGAAGTACCACTTGAGCTGTGGCTCGAGGGATAGAATGCTAACCCTAAGCCCCAAAGCTCAGGGACAGTGTCCAGGCACACGGTGCAAGCTCCAAGACTCACTAAACAAGTAAACCAGAAATGCACAATGAAGAAAGCAATACATGCCCACCTGGGCCCCAGCAGCCACCCTACCCGGGCACAGTGGAAGCATCTGCACAGGAGTGCGGGGTCCTAGGCCCCTTGCTTCTTGCTTGTTGTGTGTGGCCTTGGAGACAGCTCACCTCTGGGCTACTTTACTGACCCCCTGGAGAATTAGGATGTGGGCCTACTGGATCCCAAGAGTTTCCTCCAGCTCAAAGACGCTAGGATTCAATTTGGTAGCAACCAAAGAAATGAACTGGAAACCGTGAGCTTCTTTTCTTCCCATGAAGTTGGCAGTAATTAAGAAAATAATAATACCCAGTGCTGACAGGAAAGCAGGCAAGTGGGCGCTCCACGTCTGCTGGAGAGATAAATGAGAACACCCATTCTGGGCAGCAACTCAGCCCTTTTTAATCGAAAGACTTCTAGGATGGCTGTGGTTGTGCACACCTGTAATCCAAGGGAAGCTGAGGCAGGGCGATCATGAGTTTGAGGCCAGCTTGTGGTGGCTCATGCCTGTAATCCTAGTTACTCAAGAGGCTCAGTCACCAGATCTCAATTCAAAGCCAACCCAAGACAGACAAATCCAAGACTCTTATCTCCAGTTAACCAGCAAAACACTGCAAGTAGAGGTATGGCTTAAGTGGTATACCTCAAGCAAAAAAAAAATCAGGGACAGCACCCAGGCCCTGAGTTCAAGCCCCTAATACTGGCACATGGGTACACACACACACACACACACACACACACACACACACACACACACACACACGGGGGTCAGGGGGAGATGAAATGATTAAATACTTAGTACACATGTATGAAAATAACAGACTAAAAGCTGTTAAAAATTGTTCAAGAGGAGGGGCCAGGGTGTCTAAGAGTACCAGAGGGACTGAATCTGATTGACATACATTCTATGCATATATGAAAAGGTTTCCTAATTGTAAGAAAGACAAAAATGAGGTGGGAAGGGGAGGGGAGAGAAAGAGAGAGAGAAGAGAGAGACAGAGAGAGATTGAGAGAGAGGGTGAATATGATTAAAGTAGATTATACTCATGTATAGAAATAGTGCAGTGAGAAGCTCTACCATACACTATAATATGTGCTAATAAAATATGTAAGGAATCAGAGGCTGAGAACAGGAGGCTCAAGGCTAGACCAGGCAGGAGAGTTTTCAACCCACAGCCGGACACAGTGGTCCACAGTGGTTTTTCTGTTGGCTCAATCTGTGTGGGACTGCAGTTCCATGTCAGCCTGGGCAGAAAAGTCCACAAGGGAAGCTGGCTGAGGAGAAGTGTGCTTGGGATTCCTGTAATAGCAGGAAGCCTAAAAGTAGGCGGCTCACTATTCAGGAGCTTGTAGGGCTGGTAAAGAGACCAGTGAGAAACAGGGCTGGAGATGTGGCTAACGTGGTAGAACACTATCCTAGCAAGTATCGGGTTCTGAGTTCAAAATCCAGTACTGTCCCCCCAGAGGGGGGAAAGCTTGTTTTCTCTGATGTCTGGCAGTACTATTGGTGTTAGGGGGATGAAGCAACTGTATGCCCAACGACAGGGTGGAGTTTATAGGATTTATGTGATGTGCCACCTTCAAAAGCATGTTTTGTGGAAGAGTTAATCACCTCGTCAAATATTCCCACTAGGGTTTTGGTTTGGGGTTGTTGTTTTATTATTTTTATTTTATATTTTTTTGCCAGTCCTGAGGCTTGAACTCAGGGCCTGAGCACTGTCCTTGAGCCTTTCTCAAGGCTAGTGCTCTACCACTTGGGCCACAGCACCACTTCAGGCTTTTTCTGTGCATGTGGTACTGGGGAATCGAGCCCAGGGCCTGGGCACTGTCCCTGAGCTTTTTTGCTCAAGCCTAGTGCTCTGCCACTTGAGCCACAGCACCACTCTGGCTTTTGAGTGTGAAGGGTGGGAGGGGTGAGTGGGGTAACAGTCTCATGGATTTTCTTGTCTGGGCCGGCTTTGAACTGCTGTCTTGAGATCTCAGCTTCCTGAGTAGCTGGGATTACAGGTGTGAGCCTCCAGCCCCTGGCCACCATTACATTTAAAAAGTAGATAATGACAAGTCTATAGAGTAATAAAGACAACACAGTACGTCTTGTGTCTTCCTCCCCACAAGCCTGCAGTGTATCCTTCCTGTACCCCCTCCATGCCCACCCTCGGCCTCCATCACCGCCTCAGCGCTCTGGACTGTAGCCAGGAAGGACCTTCCTGAAGGCAGCTGCAGCCTTGTGGAAGTGACACGCCCGGCCCACTCCACAGCAGGATCCCCACAGCTGGAATAAGGTTGTCCCCAGACACTGCAGTTCTAGTCCCCTGGGGGAGGGGACAGAAGGGAGCTGGTAGCTCCACCTCCTCCAGACAGTAGCAGAGGAGGGCAGTATTTGAAGTCAGTCTCCGGCTCCTTGCAGAGCCAAGCCCTCCTCAGGCCACCCCAGGCCTCCCTCCCCCAGGAACAGACTATAGCTCCCGCTATAGTCTGGCTGTCTGTGAAATAATGGATGGCACGCAGGCATCACAGGAGTCCACCAGTGCCCAGAGAAGAGCAGCAGGGCTGGGGAGCGGGGGAGGAGAGCAGTCCATCCACAGAGGCCTTTCCTAATCACACAGCTGCTGGTTCCCACCGGATGCCCACCCTAGGGGCCTGAGTCCAACCTAAGCTTCTTTTGCTGCATCCTGGTTCTGCCCTCAGTGGCAGAGAGAGGACTGTGCGGTCCCTCCTCTCCCTCCCCACCTGGCAACTTGGGGTCCACCACACCCCCACAGCCCCTCACTCGTCCCTTGCTCCAGGCAGTGCACTATCCGGCTATCTGGAGTAGACAGAATAAGCAACAGTGGTAATAGCAAGGGTGCCGCCGGGTCCCAAGATCACCCCAAACCAGAGGGCCCCAGAATATAACAGAAGACCCTTAGCGCCCTCAGCCTTGGCCACCAGCTCAGGCTGCTTGGTACCTATCACCATCTTGAATATGGGGAAGAGGCAGAAGAGACTCAAGGTTGGCCGGCAAGGTCAAGGCCAAGCCCAGCTGACTGAGAGTAGAACAAGGAGGTGACAGAGGGTCCCTGGGGAGGGCTGGCAAACATGTCGGGGTATAGCTCTGGAGGACCAAGACTCTGCCTGGGGCCCGTTGGCTGGAGCCTAGCTGTCAGAGGCCTTCACAGTGCTCAGACTAGGAGAACGGACCTGAGCCGCACACGCTAATGCCTGGCTGCCTGGCCCAGCGCCACCCAAGGGCAGAAAGGACTTGTCTCTTTGCTTCTCTCCCTGAAGGCCCAATCCAGTGGCTGGGTGGATAACAGGTCATCCACAAAAACATGAATAAATGAAAAGGGGTGGCCGCTAGCACAGGAAACTAACTTAGGTGGCCACCTTTCCATACCTTTTGTGCCAGATGTCAACACCAGGGTCCCAAGAAAAGCCATTTGCAGGGATAGGAAATCTGCTCACAAAATGTAAGATTGGTTCAAGCCAACTAGTGGCTCGTGCCTGTAATCAGCAATTCTGGAAGCTGAGACCTGAATATCATGGCTCAAAGACAGCCCTGGCAGAGTCTATGAGTCTCTTATCTCTAATGAACCATGGAAAGGCCGGAAGGGAGATGTGTCTTAAGGTGGTTCGGCACTAGGCTTGAGTCAAAAAACTCAGGGACAGTGCCAAGGTTCTGAGTTCTGGCCCAAGTACTGGCAGATACAAAAGGACTGACTCAAGTTGAAGCTGAAGAGCTGGGGTTTGTGTGTGTGTGTGTGTGTGTAAATGTGAATGTATTACCTCAAAGCAGGCGCCATGTACACCCGCCGTGCCAAAATAGCAATGAGGTTCAGCTAGGAGAAGAGCTGGCCCGTCTGCAGCCTGGCCACACAGGGATGCAGCCTCCTCACCGACAAGCTGGAAGAGCCTGAGCCAGAGCTCAAAGAAACCTGGCAATGAGCCCGGTGCCTCGTAGCTTCGAGGGGCTGAGATCTGAGGATCATGGTTTGAAGCCAAGTGTCTCACTTGGTAGAGCATCAGCCTTGAGTGAAAAAATTAAGAGACAGGGTACAGGCCCTTAGTCCAGGCCCTAGTGCACACACACACACCTGTCCATGCTGAGCACTGCTCTGGAAATCCTGGATGCCTGGGGCAAGGCTCTTGCTAAGCTGCTGATGCTGCTGTGATGGACAGACTGGATATCTGGACAGCTCTGGGCAGCGATCACCTAAATACGCTTATCTGCAGAGGAAGGGAAAATCTCTCTGGGCTATGTAGTCTGGGACCAGGGATTTGGCCTTAGGATTAGAACAAGAAGCAAAAAAGAAACATAGCCAGCCCCAGCTCACACACAGCCATCCAGGATTCCTCTGGGCCCCTGTTGCTCTTGTAGCCAGCAGACATGAGCGGCCTTGAGGCCCCCAGCATCTGTTACAACCCTTCAACCCCAGCTCCCCAGAACCAAGGTCTGCATGGTCTACCCTTGTCAAAGATGCAAATCTCCTGGCCCAAACCTAAACATGGAGAAGCCCAAGGAGGTGGCCCAGGTGCCTTGGGCCTTCCCAAGCTCTCCAGGACATGGTAACATTTGAGAGTGTTTCTGAGTGGCTCTTCTCGTGACCCCATATACAGAATCTCCCAGAACAAAAAGCAGATGGCTCCATGCCCCAGCAGAGGGAAGGAAGCCCATCTGGGGCCTGGCACAGGCTACTACTTTCTTTGCTTTCCCCATGGGGACATTTTTTTTCATTCAAAAAACATCCATGAGCACTAAGTGCCTGTCAAGAAAGAGAGCTGATAACCACACAGACAAGGCCTACCTCCAGGAGGCTGGCATTCTCAGGGAGGAGAGTGGTAAGGAACCCTCCCCTCTCCCCACCTCCTAAGAAAAGCTGAAAGCACCTAGCCCAACTCTCTCCAGACCAAAACAGTTCCAAAGGCCTTTAGAAACAGCCCAGCCTCAACACCAACAGGCCAGATCCTAATGGATCAACTTCTCCCTGTCAGGTCAGTCCTAGAGAGACACTGCTGGCCAAAGGACCTACTGCTCTGTCCCCAGACCAGGCCCCAGGCCCCTTTCTACCTGGAACCTTCCAGCATGAGCTAAAGACAGGACCACAGAAGAGCTCATGGTAAGAGCTCCCAGCACTCTCACTCTCTGCCTCAGTCTCTCTCTGGATCCCTGAGTCCCAGTTCTGCCCAGAGACCAGCAGCGGCACCCTGGGCTGGCCACCTGGCTTTCCTCATCTCAAAATGGGGCTGATGCCAGGCTGTTGGTGTGGAGCCCATGTGTTAATGAGGCAAAGCTGGGCGCATGACCCTCCATTATCAGAACCCCTGGCTCCCCTGGGCCTGCCAGCTCCCTCCCCTCCCCTCCACCTCCCCGGGGCCCACAGGCCGCAGGGGGACTGAGCTTTCCAAGGGCCCGGTGAATGTCACACAACCACGGCCTGATGGGCAGCGGTCCGGCTTGGCGAGGGCCGGCAGGCAGGCCCCGGGCGCCGGCCGCGCGGGAAGCGGTGAGGACGGCGCGGCAGGGACGTGGCCAGCCCTGCAGAGGTGCCCAGAAGATGGCTGTGGGCTGCGCGAGGCTGGGAGCGCAGCCGTGCAGCACCGCGCGGCACCGCGCTCCTCTCCGGCCGCAGTCAGCCCGAGCCCACGGGCGCCCACGTCCAGCCTTGAACTCCAGCCCAAACCCAGGCCACCCGGCCAGGTTCTCCCGTCCCCCGGGTGCAGGGAAGGCGGGCTGCCGGCGGAGAGGGGGGGACACGGGGAGGTGGACCGGCATGGAAACCGGAAGCGGTCCTTCCTCCGGGGCGCGGCCCCCACGCGCGCCCGGCCGGTCAGCCCCGCAGGCAGCTCCCGCCGCCCGGACCCGGGCGGTCTCCGGCCACGGCGCCCCCCCGCCGCAGGACGCCGGGGGCCTGGCGGGCCTGGCTGCGCCCCGCGACCCCGAAGCGTGGCCCGCGCACCCCGTCGGGCCGGGGAGGGGGCGCCTGCCGAGCTCCGGGCGGCGGCGGCGGCGTCGTGACACCGGAACCGCCGCCCGCTCGGCTCCGCGCAGCCCGGGCGCCCTGCGGGGCTGGGGACCCTCGGGCGGGCGGGGGCGGGGAGAACAATGCGGGCACGTGTGGGGTCGGGCGCGGGCCCGGGAGGGCGCGGGCGGGGGAGGGCAGGGGAGGCCGGGGAGGCCGGGGAGGGGGGCGCGGGCCGCCGCCCCGGCGCGCACTCACAGTAGGTTTTCCGGGTCAGCTCCTCCACCACCTCGGGCTTCAGCTTGCTGTTGGATTTCCCCATCCTCGGTGCCCGCGGCCCCCGCCCCGGGCCGGACCCGGCTGGGGCGCCCGGCGGGAGCGGCTGGGCCGGGGCTGGGCCGGGGCGGGGGGCGGAGGCCGGCGGGAGGCGGGCAGGCCGGGCGCGGGGCCCGGGGCCGCGCCTTTGTCTCGTGCGTCCGCGCGGGCCCGGGCGCTGCGGGGCTCGGGGAGAACCCGGGGCGCGGCTCGGGCCCGGGGCGCTGCGGGGCCGCCGCCGCCGCCGCCGCCGCTCGGTGGCCGCGGTCGTCCCTGGTTACCGGGCTGCGCGGCACACGCTCGCTGCCGCTGCGCCGCCGCCGCCCTGCGCTCCCCGCCTCCCGCCTCCCGCCTCCCGCCCGCACCCGGCGCCAGGGGTGGACCCGGAGCCACCGCTCAGCGCCACCTCCCGCCCCGCACGCCGCCCGCGCCCCGGGTCCGCGTGGAGAGGACGAGGAGGGTCTGACTTGAATGAGCCAAGCCCCCTTCAGCTAATTCATTTATCTGTTCGTTCATTCACTCATTCACTCATTCATTCGTCCATTTCCCACGGGTTTGCCAGGCACCGGGAAGCAGGCGGCCAGCTAGGACCAGCGTGGTGCCAGGCTGGGGCCGGCCATGCAGTGTTCACCACACAGTCGCCCAGGGTGACAACCTACGACGGCTCGGGGGACGTTGGAGAGGGGGGAGGAACTCAGGACCCGGACCCCAGGAGCGCAGCCCTGGTGACCAGGACTCCAGGCAGGGGTGCTCAATGATCTGAGGTCAGAGGCAAGGGTGAGGGCTGTCCCATCCCCAGGAACTGGCCTCTGCCCCCAGGGCCCATGAGGGAAGAGATCTGCAGAGAACTGGCCACCGAGGCCTGCTGTCCATTTCCTGGCCTGTACTGGAGAGGGGTGGGGGTGGCTGCAGGCCCCACACCTGTAAGTGGACTGGGGAGGTAGGCCCAAGGAAAAAGTCCAGCCTGGCTTTCCCTGGTCAACCCTGCAGATTGTCAGCACCTTCTTCTCCAAACTTGGACTTTTCTTCCCCCCACTCTGAATGCAGCCAGTCCCATCCAGAGACCATCTGGGGAGCAAACTTGTGAGCTGGGCATGGCTATGCATACCTACAATTCCAGCTCCTTGAGAGGCACACAGGGGGTTCACAGGACAAGAGCAGCTGAGCTACTTATGGAAAACTTGACTTACAACAAGCAAACAACCCCTCTGAACGAGTAGAGAACAGGAGAGAAGGAACGTGGGGTGAGAGCCAGGTGCAAGCAGGGCCCCCCCCCCCACACCAGCTAGGAAAAAGCCATGGGCAGGGGCTGGGTCCCTACTTTTTCACTGCTGGGGCTTCAGGGGCTCCTGGAAGGCCAGGGGAAACCGAGCAGGGTAACGGTGCCCTTAGCACCCCAAATGCCTGCCCCTGTGAAGGTGCTATTTCTTCACATCCACTCCAGGTTGTGCTTGATTCTGAGAGGGACAGGAGGAAGTGGCCCACAGCAGGAGGGACCTGCTTCAGACATGGCGCAGGATGCAGGGCTCAGAGCTGGGCCCTGGTCTGAACCCTGTTCAGGAGTTGAGGGTGCAGGACCTGGTGGCATGGCAGAGCCAGAGTGGACCCAGAGCCCTGCAGAAACTGAGGTGCTGAACCCAATGCTGGTGGATACTCAGGAGGCTGAGTCTGAGAATCCAGGCTCAAAGCCAGTCTGGGCAGAAAAGTGCATGAGTCTCTTATCTCCAGTAAGCCACCAAAAAGCCAGAAGTGGAGCTGTGGTTCAATCGATAAGGCAGAAAAACTTAAGGGACAACACTTAAGCCCCAGTACTGGCACCAAAGAAAGACGGACAGAAAGAAACCTAGCTACTGACCCATAAGCTTTTGGGAACCATCCACGTGTCAGGTGCTGGGCTAGTTCTGTGGATACTCCGGTGACAACAGGAGAGGTGACCGGCTTCAGAGCACCCCAGGTCCTCATAATCACCCTGGTAACCAACTATGAAAGGAATGGAGTGAGGAGTGGAGTGTCCCAGGAAGTCATGTGTGGACTCCGCCAGGGGAGTGGGAGGATGGCGTGCTTCACAGCCATTCCAGCACTGCTCAAGTGTTTACTGGGCACTTACTCTGCACCAGGCATGGACAAGTCCCTCCCTTCAGAGAGCCGTGGCTTAGTGAGGGGCCCATAACAGAAACAATGAACAGCATTCGAGAGGAAAATATGCCAAGCCACCCAAACACTCAACGAAGTGCCTGGAGAAAATCACTGGGCGAGGAGATCATGTGGAACCCTGGAGAATGGCTATTTGAGGTAGGTGAGGAGGAAGGAAAGGGAAGGAAGATGGGCTCAGCCCTGTCTTGAGCCCAGAGGGAGCCAGGCCACACACTGCTGCAGCACTAAGGGTCCCCAGAGGGTCACCAGCCCTCCCAAGATCTCTCTCCCAAGGTCTCAACCCATGCATCCCATGCCTTATGGACGTAACTCAAATCCATCCTGCCACTCTGTGCTCACTACCCCCATTTCACCCCTCCTGAGTCTTTCTTTCCATGTGCAAAGGAGTCTTCTCACACCCAAAGCCTCCAGATTGTTCTAGCAATCGGAAACACCCTGCTCCCTTAGTTTTACAGCATTTTATGTGATTTAAGGAAGGGTCACCTGTACTCCCAGCCACTCAGGAAGCAGACACTGGGAGGCTCAAAGTTTGAGGTCAACCTAGGCAAAAAGTTCACGAGATTCCATTCCAACCCACAAGTCAAGTGTGGCAGTGCAGACTCCCAGATTCCGGAGAGACGAGGGTATGGAGATCCCAGAGTGAGATCAACCCTGGACGAAAACCGAAATCCCAGCCAGTACCCGAGTTCATCATGTCTGTGACCCTAGCTGTACGGGAGCCTGAGATCTGAGGATCACAAGTCAAGGGAAGCCTGGACAGAGAAGTCCATGAAATTCTTATCTCCAGGAAATCAGAAGTGGAGCTGTGGCTCAAAGTGGTAGAGTACTAGGCTGAGCACAGAAGCTTAGGGCTCAAGCTGAGAGTTCAAACCCAGGACCAGCAAAAGGAGAAGAGGAGAAAGAGGAGGAGGAGGAGGAAGAGGTGCTGTAAATACACAATGAACTATTACATAGCCATAAAGAAACCTTACTATTTGCAGCAACATGGATGAAACAAGAGGACATGAGGTAAGTCAGGCACAGAAAGGTATCACACTATGTGATGTCACATGCACCTGTGGAAACTAAAAGCAGTGGCTCTCAGCTGAGTGCCGCTGGCTCAGACTTGTCATTTTAGCTACTCAGGTGCCTGAGAGCCAGAGGATTGAGGTTCGAAGCCTACCCAGGCAGAAGAGTCCACAAGACTCCATGTCCAATGAATGAGCAAAGAGCCAGGCTTGGAGGTGTGGCTCAGCAATGGAACACCAGCTGAGCAAGCTTGAGACCCTGAGTTCAAACCCAGGTGTTATTTAAAAAGTTGATTTCATGGAAGAAGAGACTGCCAATGTGGTCACTAGAAGCTGTGGGGAAGGCTGGAGACTGGGTATTAGAAGCTGGGCAGGTGGCTCATTGGTAGAGCAGCTGCCTGGCACACTAAGCCCGGGGCCCCCTCACAATCATTGGGGGGAAAATCAGAAGGATTTTTTTTCTGTGTGATTTACCTCAAATTATTTGTGTGTGTGTGCACTGGTTCTGGGGTTTGACTCAGAGCTTTTTTTCACTCAAGGCAAGCACTCTACCACTGACTCACAGCTTCACTTCTGGCTTTTTGGTGGTGAATTAGAGATATTAGTCTCCCAAACCTTGCCTGGGCTGGCTTTGAATTGTGATCCTGAGATCTCAGCCTCCTGAGTAGCTAGGATTACAGGCCTGAGCCACCCACCTGGCTTCATCCATTTAAACAGACCTTCCAGAGAAGTAGAGGAAATATTCTGAGGCTCCTATGCACAAGAAATGACAAATATTGACCCCACCCCAGCTTGGGGGATCTGATCACTACACATTGTAACTGTGCGCAATTATCACATTGTATCTCATACATCAAGTCTGAAAATCTAGGGATCTGACACAGAGTTACTATCTTTAGTGCAGGGGAGGGGTGGGCTCTGTGGGGAGGCTTCCTGGCATGTGTGTGGCCTGGCAGGGGGTTCACTCCCTTTGGTGCACCACTAAGATGCTGAGATGAGCTTGGCTGGGTTGAACTGTTGGGCAACTCTGTCCCCCGTGACTGCAGTTCCAGGGTAGGGATTTGTCCTACCGCTGACCCACAGACTGGCGCAAATGTTGACTTCAAAGGCATCATTGAGACTGGGGTGTTGGGGTTGGTGGCTCACACCTGTCATCCTAGCTACTCAGGAGGCTGAGATCTAAGGATCATGGTTCAAAGCCAGCCTGGGCAGAAAAATCTGTTTGTTTTTTTTTTTGCCAGTCCTTGGGCTTGAACTCAGGAGCTGGGCACTAGCACTCTACCACTTGAGGCACAGCACCACTTCTGGCTTTTTCTATTTATGTGGTCCCAAAGAATTGAACCCAGGGGTTCATGCATGTTAGGGAAACACTCTACCACTAGGCCACACTCACAGCCCATGTGAGACCCTAATCTCCAGTTAGTCACTAAAAACTGGAAGTGGGGCCGGGAGTTTGGCCTAGTGGTTAAAGTGCTTGCCTAGCATGCACGAAGACCCGGGTTCGATTCCTTGGTACCACATACATAGACAAAAGCCGGATATGGTGCTGAGGCTCAAGTGGTATAGTGCTAGCCTTGAGAAAGTCCAAGGACAGGGCTCAGGCCCTGAGCTCAAGCCCAGGACTGGCAAAAAAAAAAAAAAAAAAAACCTGGAAGTGGACCTGTGGCCCATGTGGTGGAGCGCTAGCTTTGAGCAAAAGATGCTCTGGGACAGTGCCCAGGTCCTGAGTTCAAGTCCCAGGACTGGCTAAAAAAACCCCAACAAACCAACATGGCTTCCCGCTGGTGGATTTTCCAAGGTCTGGACACCAAAATGGCAGGCAGGGGATGGCCATGGCCCTCTCACTCTCTGTGCTGGGCTCCTCTGGGCCAGGCTACCAAGATTTTCCTTTTTTGTGTGCTAATAGCACATTTGATCTCAGCACTTCTTGACTTGCTTGCTCAGTCAGTGCCCACTTGAACCATGCCTCCAACATGGCTTTTGGCTGGCAATTTTGGAGATGGAGTCTTTTCTGCCTAGGCTGGCTTCAACCAAGATCCTCTGGCTTTCAGCCTCTGGCTAGGAGCTTGAGTTACTGGACAGCAGGCTATGCATTAGCATTTTATAGGGAACCTTCCTAAGTGTTCTCTGGTCCTGGGAAAATCCCTCAGACTCCCCAATGCCTGGGGCTTATATCTGCAGTCACAGGAACAGAATCCTGACACAAACTGGCTAAAGGGAACTTAAGGACTTGTGCAGCTCACAAATCCAGCAGCCTCTGCCTTCAGGCAAGGTTTGACCCAGGGCTCACAGACCATGAGAGACTGCTGTCTTCCCTCCATTTCTGCCTCTGCTTCCTTAGTGTTGAAACTGAGGCAAGAAGGGTCAAGTACTGCTACCTCCATCTCCAACTCCATCCAGTGGGCCCATGCCTCCTTCCTCGCTAGCCCATTTGCATGCATGTTCTTGATACAGTTCTAGAGTGATAGAAAGCAGATTCATTGTTGTCTGGGGCTGGGAGAGGGATGAATGCTCAGGGGTATGAATGTCTCAGAGTGTGTGATTAAAGTTCCAAAACTGTGATTATTGCACATCGTTGGATATCCTGAAACCATTCATATGTGCACGTTGAAGGGGTAAATGGGCCTGGGTGTAGCTTAGTGGTAGAATGCTTGCCTAGTGCATACATGGCCATGGATCCCCAGAGAAAAGGAGGGGTAGGAAATATATGGTATATGTTGTATGTTTAAAAAAAATAAGAGGCAGGGGCCAGGAGTTTGGCCTAGTGGTAGAGTGCTTGCCTAGCATGCATGAAGACCAGGGTTCGATTCTTCAGTACCATATACATAGAAAAAAGCCAGAGGTGGTGCTGTGGCTCAAGTGGTAGAGCTCTAGCCTTGAGAAAGCCCACGGACAGCGTTCAGGCTGTGAGTGCAGGGCCCAAGATTGGCAATAAATAATAATAATAATAATAATAATAATAATAATAATAATAAATAAAAATAAGAGGCAGATCACGCACCAGTGGCCTGTCATCCTACGGAGGCTGAGATCTGAGGATCATGGTTTGAAGCCAGTCCAGGCAGGAAAGTTTGAGTCACTTATCTCCACCAAAATGCCATAAGTGTTACCACTGCAGGCTGTGTCACTGTTTAGGCCGTTAGACCTGTGCTGTCATGGGCATCCGTATGTATATGTGCTTGTGTGGATGTGTTTTCTTTCCTCCAGGCTGTATGCCAAGAGGAGCTCCATTCTCCAGAGGACCTGCTAGACTGTGTTTGCCACCAGCATTGTCTGAGCCTTCCCAATTCTCCAGGTTTCCTCCGTGGATCCTGGTCCTTCTGCTGGAGCCTTGCTGCCCTCCTGGTGGGTGTGAAGGGGCCTCTCACTGGGGCTTCACGTACAGTCCCTGCTCACAAGGCTGCTGAGCATGGAGCCTGGGCTTCCTCGCCATCTATCCTCGTAAAAATGCCTGCTCAAGTGTCTGGAGAAAGGGCCGCCTAGGCAAAGCAGGGCTCTCCATGCAAAAAGATGAAAGTAAACCTTTATTATCTGATGTATTAAAAACAACTCAAGCCAGGGGCTGGTGGCTCTGTGATTCTCAGGAGGCTGAGACCTGAAGATCCAAGCTGGAAGCCAGCCTGGGCAGGGAAATGCAGAAGGCACTTCTTTCCAATGAGTCACAGAAAAAGTGGTAAGCGGAGCTGTGGCTCCAGTGGTAGCGTGCTGGCCTTCAGCAAGAGGAGCTCAGGGATAGTGAGCAGGCCCTAAGTTCAGGACTGGCAAAAACCAATCAACCAACCCGAGCGGATGTATGGTCGTCTGGTTTACATTTCCAGGGTTGGAGACAAGTGGGGTGACCTTGCTTGGTGTGCCATTGAAACAGTGGGATAAGCCCCGTGCAGTTCTGAACAGCTGGAGGCTAGAAAACAATCCAGAGGTAGAAAGCAGGAGTAGAGCTGTTGCAGGAATGCCCAAGAGGGTCCAGCTCAGTTGTTGTGTCTGAAGAATGGAGGTCACACTGTGCCCAGAGCCCAGGTGGAGAAAGATATAACCTAGTACACAATCTTTCAGAGCCAGCTTGAAAGGGAAGCAGGCACTTGATGGTGATATTGCTCTGGGGCGTGTGTCAAGGCGTCTCTTCTCACTGGAGAGCTGACAGAAGGGGCCCCTGAAAAGCTCTACTTTGGCTCTGCAATCATTTACACCAATTAATTTTCAGCTCTAGGTGGCAGGGTGGCTGGCGCACACAGGGCTATGTCCAGGAGCAACTTGAGGGACATTGCCGGGATCCCTGGCCTGGTAACCAGGTTGCTTACTGTCCTTGGGCTTTCTCAAGGCCTAGTGCTGGACCCCTTGAGCCACAGCACCACTTCTGGCTTTTTCTGTGTATGTGGTCTCGAGGAATCGAGCCCACGTCTTCATGCACGTTAGGCAAGCATGGGGCTCATCTGCGGTGTGGGGAGGGCTAAGGATGTCTGGTGGGTAGGGGCCACAGGACTGCCATCAAAACTGCATTCTCAGGCCAGGTGCGGGTGGATCCCACCTGTAAGCCCAGCCGGTCAGGAGGCTGAGATCTGAGGATTTCAATTTGAAGGCCAACTGGGCAAGAAAGCATGTGAGATTTCATCTCCAATAAGCCACTGGGGTAGGTAGGGGGTGTCGAGGAATTTGGCCTGGTAGTAGAGTGCTTGCCTAGCATGCACAAAAACCTGGGTTCAATTCCTCAGTACCACATACGCAGCAAAAGCCAGAAGTGGTGCTGTGGCTCAAGTGGTAGAGCTCTAGCCTTAAGAAAACTCAAGGACAGTATTCAGAGTCCTGAGTTCAAGCCACAGGATTGGCAAAACCCAAAATACCCCCGAACTGCATTCTCAGATGGACTTTACTATCTGAAGATGCCACCTTGATTAAAAATACTTCCAGCAGAGAGGGGGCTGGGCCAAGTGCTCCTGCACGGTTGTGCCAGGAGGGCCACATCTTGGTGGGACTTGGTCCGGGTCTCTGCTGCCCAGCCCCAGGAAGTGCAGGTCCTGCCTCACAAGGCAGCCACCACCCCCAGCGGGCAGAATGCATGGTCTGTGGGGTTTGGTAGGTGGACACCCCTGCTCCTGAGGGAATGGCGGAGCACTGGTGAACCCAAGAACACAGTCTCTCCAAGGTGGGCGAGGGCGTGGGAGGCCACCAGGACCTCAATCTCCACCTTCCTCACACATTCCCGGCATAGAATCTTTATTGTACATGTTTGCAGCACAGCAAGAGGTCGCCCACCCATGGCCCGGGCCAACCTTGCACCCCATCTGTGTGTCCATAAATACTCAATGGCCATTAGTGTTAAAAATACTGAATACCACTTCTGCCCCCCCCCCCCCCCCAGGGAGACCTACTTCTGGGCTCTAGTCTGACTCGTACTGAAGTCACATGCACATGAAAAGGCAATTTCTCATCTTCAAAGGCTGCTCAAAAAGCCAAGAGCCCCTTCTGTGCCGGAGTGTGGGCTGCTGCAGTAGCTAGAGCACCTCCCCCCCCCCGGCACTGAGGGGGCTGGCTGCTCCCCTCGGCCCTGCACCCCGTTATCCTCAGCACAGGAACTGACATGCTAGGTCAGCATCCTGCTACACTTGGCTTCCTTGCTGACTCCCTGCCACCACCAGCTACTAAGCTCCCAAAAAACTCTAGCAAAAGTCCCCACTGTCCCTTGCATGGGCTCTGAGGGCTGGGCTTGTCCCCTGCCCGGTAGTGAGCAACCTGAAGGCAGAATCTCTTTCAGGGGCGTGGAGCCTGCTCTCTAGGCCACCATCACCACCCCCCTTGGGGAAACAGAATATGGACTAATCTCTTAGCACATTTGGTGTGTTCTAAATAAACACCTTGTCGTAAACTAAGAGGTACCAGGTCACTGTGTAACAGAAGGCACAAGCATACCAAATCCTATGGGGGAGAAGCTATGGCCTCAGCTGACCTGAATGTGGTGCACTGAGGCTGCAAGAAGTGCTAAGATATCACCCCTGAAATGCAGCAGTTTAAGGGTGAGAAGCTCAGCTGCTCTCCTGGTGACTGGCGCTGGGCCAGAACCGAAGCTGACAGCCCAGGGCTCCTGGAAGACCATGTTTGGGGGGAATGGCAGAATGCCATGTGCAACCGGAAGAGGTAACTTACAGCCTTCCTTGGTCTACAGGACTACCATTTGGCATGGACTGGCAAGGACTAAAGCAAGAGTGGCATTTAGGGCGAGGGAAGCCCAGCAGTGGTCGTAAGCAGTGATGCGGTGCACACCCTCCCCAGATGCTCCCCACAAAGCTGCCTGGGGAGCACGGCAGAGCAACAGGGCCCTCAGGCTGCCAGGCCTTCCCAGCAGGAGCCAGTATGCAGCCAATGGGTGAGGGAGGGAGGAGGGGGGAGGGAGGAAGGGAAGGAGGAATGCTGTGGAGAAGGGGAAAGAGAGAAGAGGGTAGAAGGGGAAAAGAGGGAGAAGGGGAGAAAAAGGAAGGGGGTGGGGGGAGAGGGGGAGGGGAGAAGAGAAGAGGCAGGGAAAGGGGAGGTTGTGAAACAAGACAGAGACCTTTGATGAGATGTGAATCTATTCCCAAATGTCACCACACCTGAGGGGGGCAGTGGACTTGAAGGCTGGCTGGACACATGGCGCGGGGCGGGGGGGGGGGTTCTTGAAAGAAAATGAACTGACTCAGCCACGTGTGGAGAGCACTGTGGACCCCAAGGAAGCTGCTCCAGCAGGACAGAAAGCAGCTCACGTGCCGAGTCCTAATGAGCATCATAAAATGCACTGCTGCAGAAAGTGAGGGTGTAGCAGTGGCCGCAGGCGGTTTGCGGGGCCTAGGGCACCGTGGAGAGCCTGGCGAAGGGGTGCCTGCCAGTTCTTGCTGTCATTTCAGCCGAAGCACAGCACTCTCGGAGCAGGGAGAGGAAGGACACAGCAGACTATAAATACTGCAGTGGCTCAGATGCGTGCCCCAGCTTTCTGCCCAGCTTTGCCGCTGGCACCATGTTCTGAGGAGCCGGGGGCTGATGCAGGCCAGGAAGACGGGGTTGGCAGCCATCGGAGCTGAACACTGGTTGCAGCTATTCAGTGATGGAGAGGAGGAAGACATGAGTAGAACAGAACGGAGGTGTGAACGTGCTTTGCCATCGGAACTCGGAGTTTGGTTTGCGTCACCAGCCTGATGTCAGCTCTGCTCCAGAAGACTGGGAATGCAAGCTGGATCGTTCAGCCATTTTGGCAGCAAGTGCAGAGGCACGCAGGCACGCAGATGCAGGATGTGGAGAGGCTCCGACGCAGGTCTTCAGGTTGCAGCTAGTCTAGGGGCTGGGACCCTTTCTCTGCGCTCATTAGTTTCCAAGCCTCCACCTCCAGGAAATCCTCCTAGAAATGGGTATCACTGCCCTGTGTGTGCTCTTGCTAGCCAATTAAGCGTGGTCAACAGCCAGCTGGCAGGAAACAGCACCTGTCCTAGGAGACAGAGGTCCCTCCTCCTGTCACAGAGCATCCCCTTCCCCTGAGACAGACAGGAAGACAGGAATGTTTTCTGGACGTAGACCAGCATGGGGTGGGAGTGGGAGA
Organism: Megascapheus bottae; assembly: GCF_031878675.1. Classification (NCBI taxonomy): domain Eukaryota; kingdom Metazoa; phylum Chordata; class Mammalia; order Rodentia; family Geomyidae; genus Megascapheus; species Megascapheus bottae. Next base: position 86,037,406 of record NC_143511.1, on the reverse strand, counting down.
CTTCTCAGTGCCACCCACAAATCCTAGGGCTTCCGAACGTACCCGAGGGAACTGAGCCCTGCACAGATGCAGCTCACCAGCAAGCCAGTCAGCTGTGTGGCATTCTGGGAGTTTTACCATCGTATCAGAGCTGTGGAGCTCCTGCTGTGTCAGGGGACTGAGTGCCACCCTCCCACCGGGGCGCTGCCACGGTGCTCTCTTCTCTCCAGGCTGAAGCCTAGATGAGGCCCTCTGCCTCCTGTGTGGTCTATACCCACTCAGAGCGAGCTGCTGTGTGCTGCACGAGACCTGCAGGGCCCCTCTCTCCCCAGGTCCTGCCTGGCTTCTTAGCACCGATTTGTCTGCACTCAGCGTTTAAGCAGGGGCTAGCCCTACCTTTTCTGCCCCCAGCTGCTCCCAAAGGAGATTTCTGCCTGTTTCTCCACACTCTGATCATAAAAGGATGCAAGCGGCAGAGGAGGAGGCAGAGGCCACTGCAGGCCTCCAGGGAAAGCCCTGGGCCACTTTTAGAGATTCATGTCTTCCCTATATCAAGTGATACTGGTCAGGAAACCCATTCCATAGCAGGGCTGTGTCCCAGGGTCATGGTGCCGAGTGGCCCAGTGGCCCTATGGATGATACCGCAGGGCCAGCTCTGCGGCCAGCACCCTGTCTTTGTCACAACCTGGAGCAGGGTCTGGGGCAACTCAGGGTCAGGAACTGGACAGGTGCTACCTGCTACACTGGGCTTTCACTTTGCTTTCTGAAAAAACTGCATTCCCCTGCTTCCCAGTTCAATGACATGGTGTCATCCCTGGACAGCTCATGTCCCCGAGTGATGCCATGTGCTGTGCAGACACGGCTGCCCACCACCCCAGGCCTCTGCTGCTCTCGACAGAGAAAAGTAAAAACAAGCGACTCTTCCTCATCCTCCTCTGAAGGCCAGTCCTGGCTGTGCGTAGACAGCCGCAGATGGTTTCCCAATGAGCCTGAGGGGGGGTCCACATGCTGCTTCTGTCACCACCCGGAGGAGCCAGAGTTCACGGTGGGGACCTGCCCTCCCTCACCGCTAGGACTAAGAAGGACTACACGTTTACTGTGCCGGCACCGGAGCGCCGGCTGTCACGCGGTGCCTTCCCAGTCCCCGGGGGCCTCCACACTGCCGTTGGTCACCTTCTTGACCTTCTTCATCGTCTCCATCACTCCTGACGTGGTCACTCTGAAACAGGGAAGAAATCCAGCCAATTAGGGACACTGCACGTCTTCTAACAAAAGCCACCCCCATCACAGTGCCACGGTGCAGAGCCGGGGTCAGGCCGGGTCAAGCCAGGTCTCAGAAGACTGAGACCTGACGTTCAAAGCCACTCTGAGCACGAGAGTCTGCAAAGAAGCAAAGGAAACTATAAGACTCCACTTTCCCAGGAAAAAAGCAAAGCTGGAGCTATGGCTCAAGTGGTAGAGTACCAGCCATAAGCAAGCAAAGTAGGAGTACAAAGTACTGAGTTCAAAAGCAGTCTCCAAATCACAGTACTGGTTTGATTTTTTTGGGGGGGAGGGGGTCACAGGGCTTGAACTTGGCCTGGGGGTCATCCCTGAGCTCTTCAGCTCAAGGTTACTACCCTACCCTTGAGCCAAGCCCCACTTCCCATTTTCTAGAGGTTAATTGGAGATTAAGATTCTCAGGTCTTTTTGTGTCTGGGCTGGCTTTGAACCAGGATCCTCAGATCTCAGCCTCCTAAGTAGCTAGGATTATAGGTGAGAGCCACCGTGCCCGGCTTTGACTTTTTTTTTAAAGAAAGGAAAAAAATGGGCTGGGAATGTGGTAGAGTCCTTGCCTACCATATACAAAGCTCTGGGTTTGATTCCTCAGTACCACATACACAGAAAAAGCCAGAAGTGGCTGTGGCTGAAGTGGCAGAGTGCTAGCCTTGGGTAAAAAGTATCCAAAGACAGTGCCCAGCCCTGAGTTACAGCCCGAGGACTAACAAGAAAGAAAGAGAAAGAAAGAAAGAGAGAGAGCGAGAGAGCGAGAGAGAGAGAAAGTAAGTCAGAGTTAGTAGACCTGGGGAAGTGTCCGAGTCTCTGTCCTGGGGGGCTATGGAGTACTGGCCAGGTCACTTGACCTCTCTATGCTTAAGAAGCAACTCTCGCTTTCCAGAATGGTCTTAAGAAACGATGAGCTGTTATTGCAGAACAGCAAGCCTGGGTTCTGTGTAGTATGTAACCACGCTGGGAAATGGTTGTAGCACAGCGAGTACTTCACTCACTGAACTGGCACAGCCTCCAGTTTGTAGGTGGCACACATGGCAGATAGGCTGACCGTTACACACAATTCCCAGTCAGAAAGGACTGTGCCAGCCAGCCACAGTGGCTCGTGCTGCATCCCAATTGGTTCCCAGCTTTGGGGAAGTACAGGTGCTCTCAGCATGCCTGGGCGCTGGCTTCTTTGGGCCAGTACCCCATGGCTCCAGCAAGGGGCCTCACTGGGCTGTCAGTGTGCATACCGAGGAAGCCCATGGGAGCCACGAAGGTGAGCATGGAAAACACAGTGTGAGGCTGGAGGTACGGCTCAACTGATCGAACCCATCTGGTAGGTACAGGTCCCAAGTTCAAACCCCAATATCACCAAGATTAAAGAAGAAATAAATAAATAAGCAAGCAAGCAAGCAAGCAAGTGAAAACACGGAGTTTGCCTCCTGCAGCCTAAGGATCAGGGGAGGCAAAGCACTGGGCATTCAGGACAACAGACACTGCCTGCTCTGCCTGCTCTCCAATCAGCAAAACCAACTCATGCCATCAACTCCACAGTTGCTGGCCCGCTGCCATCCCCTCCTCATGGCACCTTAATGGGCAGGGGAAGAAATGGGCCCAGGGTCAGGCCCCCTCCTTCCAAGGGGCCTCGAGAGGCAGGATTCTGCAGGTGCTGTCCAGTGCTGAGCTGGGCCTGGCTGCCCACACTCCCCTGCCAGGCTCCACGCAGGTCATGGAGCCATGACTACTTGGGCTTTTCCTCCAGGTCACAAGAATCCCCTGCCCTCCTTCTGTTCCTTCTCTGGCTGGCAGCTGCTCCAAACCCTCTCCCCTAAATGGGATCCTTTTCACCCAAGTTCCTTGTGCTCCACCTGTGCTGTGACAGCTCTGGGCTGCACTCTAGAGCATTCTCTACTGGGCCATGGCCTGCCTCACAGCAGCAGGCAGGGCTCTACATGGCACAAGCTCTCCACAGGGGACCAGGGCATCTGCCAGCAGCGAGAAGACTGACAAGCTGGACACAGCTCAGGACACTGCCATCATAGGGCAGGGTGCTGGCTGAGTTAAGGCACTGCCTCCCACCATGGGCACACTGCAGAATGGTCACCCCACCATCTGCATACAAGCTTCTCGGCTCGGCCCTCCCTTCTAAGCCCTGGAAAAACTAGTTACCGTGGAGGGCTCTTATTCCTGTTCCAGAAGGACAAACTAATGCCGCACCACGGTCCCGAACCTGACTCCCCTCTCTCTGGTTCCCGAGTCAGCGGGCCTGGGCACCCTCCCTCCCTCTTTCCCCACTTGTACATACATAGTCTCTGCTCAACTGTCAAGAGCCCATCAGAGAGAAAAAACCAGAAAACCAAAACTTCCACCTCTGCTATGGACAGAGGCCACCTCTCTTCAGCACTCAGGGCTGAGGCAAAGACCTGAGGGACTGCACACCTCTGTGGTATTGCCATTCAGTCCAGTGGAGGGTGCCAGGAGCCAGCCTCACAGCCTCTAGCCCCTGGCTGCCGAGAACCCGCCAAGCTGCAGGTGTGTGTGCACGGCACAGGCTGAGCTCGCCGTGTTAGGTGAGCTACAGGGCGTACTCACTAGCAGCTGCTCAGGTCTGGCTACTTGTGGCAAGGGCTCCGTTGGCCCCCACTGTCAGTGGAGAGACACGCGCTCAGGGCTCACCTGCAGCACTGGCTTCCCTCGTGCCCGCGCAGCAGCCAGCGCAAAGAGCTGTCAAATGCAGCTGCCCTGGCAGCCAGGCTGGACCCAGCATGGGTTGAAAAAGTGAAAAGCTGCAGGCCAGGCCAGCGCAGCTTCCTGGGAGCGTGAGGGACCTCGGCCTGGCACCATCAAACAGCACTGGCCTCGTTCATGAGACTCAAAGCCACCAAGGAAAAGACAGTCACTGCCCTGTAACCCAGGAATCAGAGGTCCATGAAAGCTATGAGCTCCCAGTCTCCTGCCACAGGGTGTCTGGGAGAGTGGTAGACTTGCAGGAGCTGTGAGGATGACGTCTGGAGGGCAGCCAGCCAGCCTGCTGTCAGCAGTCTCCCCACGCTCTGGCCACTGCAGCACGGGGAGCAGGGAGGGCAGTGATGACGACTACAATGGCGACTTCTGCCATGCAGTCCTGACAGGCGGAGTGGGGCTGGCAAGGAGGGCCTGCTCCCTGCTCTAGCACACAAGCCTCACGGGAGTTCCCGCTGTGTGGGAAGGCGCTGTCCACCCCATCCCAGGCCTTTCCCCATGCCAAGGGAGCTGGTGAGGGAAGAAGGGAGGAAGGGGTGCCTTACACGGATTCCATTTCCAAGTCATCGTCCTCCTGAGGCAGCTGCAGGTAGGGGTTATCTGAAGCCGGGCGGAATTTACACCCCGTCAGGACGAAGAACACCAGTGTGGCCGTTTCATCCAGGAGCTGTGAAGTGAAAAACCAACCCAGGCCATCCGGAAGTAGTGGAACTAAACAATCTGACATTTCGCCAGTGTCTTCACCCACCAATTACCAACTCAGCATTTCCCCACGCTAAGCCGACACTAAGGAGGCTTTCCTTACACAGTCACCTAGGGAATACCCTCTTTCTTTTTGGAAAGGAAGTCTCAAATATATAACCAGGCTAGTCTTGAACTCACAGTCCTCCTGCCTCAGCCTTCTGGGTATTAAGGTTCTAAGAGGAGGATACCACCATATCCAACTACACTGGTACCTTTGGGAGATGGCTTTATACCCTAACTGAGCTGTAGTGGTCAAAGCATTGAGTTGAATTCTTTAAGAATAAAGGTTTTCTGGGGGCAATGCACAAGTGGCAGAGCACCTGCTCAGCAAGTGTGAGGCTCTGACTGAAAATCCTAGTACGACTGCCTCCTCCTGAAAAAAAGACAGAAAAAATCCCTAGGGTTTCTAAACCATTTGGTGGCTTCCCCTGGCAGCTAATCAGTTCTATAATTTTGCAGAGAAATGTTATGATTAAATAGTAATAGTAGTAATAATAATAAGAATACAGCATGGAAAGGAGATCTAAATTCTAAACTACTCTAAGCTTTGTAACTGACAGAAAAGGCCAAATCTCATCCAAGTTCAATTATACTTATGGGCACATTTATTCTGTTTGGTGCCTTTCTTTCTTTCTTTCTTTCTTTCTTTCTTTCTTTCTTTCTTTCTTTCTTTCTCAAAGACTTTTAAAGTTGAAAAATAAAACCAAGAACAAAATTATTTCCAGATTTCTCATGCACTCCAGCAGCTGTCCTGGATAAACAGCTCATCTTAACTGTAGACCAGAAGTGATGCAGAAGCAATCCTGACGACTCAAAGCTCAGACGCAGGCAAGCACCGGGCCTACCTGATAGAGCCACTTCCACTGGAAAGGCACCGCAAACTTGAGGAGGAATGCAACGATCCTGGTGAAGTATATGTAACACACGATCTGCGGCAGGGAGAGCAAGGAGGACAAAAGTCAGCAGAAACCTCGTATACCTCCCCAACGATGCACTTTTACAAACTAAAAAACAGACGACAGAATTACCTAAAGGAAATCATTTGACATAGGGCTACCTCACAAATGCTGCGGACTGGAAGAGCCGCCATGAGTCACTGTCTCCACGAGACTGAGGCACTGGCCACAGACACCACCAGGGCAGGGCATCTCCTGTGTGTGTTACTCGACCCTTTCCTTACCCACCCACCAGTGAATCCTCTGTTTCCTATCTGCAGAGGCTGCAAGGAAACGCTGGCAGTCACAAGTCACAAGAGGGATGTTAATGCCCCATAGGGCCAATGGGGCCTACTGGTGTCACCACCCACAGCGGTGTCAACACTGAAGACTAGGATAGGCTGAAACTGCGCACGCCGGGGAGAAGGCCTCCATCTCTCCTCGATGGATGGAGACTTCATGTCTGGCCTTGAATGCAGACTGGGCAGTGGACCAGACACAATCAGGTGGCCAAGCAAGCTCACAGGCCAGGCACAGAGGCTTTATCATATGTCGAGAGAGGCTCTAGTGACACCTGGAGGATGACATGGGGTGTGGTGGACTGTCTGTCTTTATTTTCCTACTCAAGTTTCTGGACAGAACTGTTTAGAGAGACAGTCAATGCTACAAGCACAGACGGGAGACCTGGGTACTTCTTTTAGGAATCAAAGCAGACACTGAAGGAGGCACATCATACACACTGCAGAGAATCACAGTCCTAACAAATCAGAACAGGTCTGGTTTGGTGGAATGCTAGGGACTCACCATGTCCCTTACTGTCCAATGTTTGGTTTTACAAAACCTGCAGGCATTGTAAGGGAGATCCTTAATAATTAAACAGTAATGTTTATGAGCAATGGTATCCCAACAGGAAGAAAGCAGTTTCCCTTGGGAACAAAAGAGAAAAGAAAGGCTGCAGGGAGCACATAGAACACCCTGCTTTCCTAAGAGAGCCAAGAGAGCAGGTGGCAGGCCCTCGGCCCTCCCCTCAGCTGGGCAGGCCAGCAGGGGGCACAGGCAAGCAGGCAGCACCTTGGAGAGAGGGGCAGGTCACGTCCTGGAGCCGGGTTCTTCACTCCTGGTGGTTCTGTTGCACACCGAGCATGCAGTACTCTTTTAAGTAGTTACAGCACATCACAAATACCAGGGGCTTCTGCCCCCATGAGGAGACAGGCAAGAGTGAGGGGAGCCCACCAGGGAGCCGGCAGATGGGGCTGCCTGCACATCTCTGCCCCCCATGAGGAGACAGGCAAGAGTGAGGGGAGCCCACCAGGGAGCCGGTGGACGGGGCTGCCTGCACATTTCTGCGCATCTCACTTATAGATGTAGGGTTCTTGTTTTACTTACCAAGACGTAGTAATGTCTGAAAAGTTTCAGCTTTGCTAAGTTAATAGCAGCTAGAGAGAAGAAAAGGAAAAGCTCATTAACCTCTTTCCTCATTCACTCACTCCCTTGTTTAGAGATGAACCCTTACTAAGTGACCCAGGACGGTCAAGTGGACCTCCAGTCTCAGTTCTGAGTAGCTGGGACTACAGGCATGTACTAGGGCACCTGGCTTTTCTCATTTTCAAAACCTTGTCCTGTTGACACCCTGTCTTAGTCTACAGGCTGAGTCCATACTGAAAAGGAAACTTGGGTAGTTCTCCCCACAATCAAGAAGGAAGGGGCATCATGGGTGCTGAGGACCCCCTCACTGTTGGACACACCCCACCATGGAAGCCACTAGGCACCCAGCAGGCCTCCACAGTGCTCTGCCACTCGAGTTGGAGAGCTGCCCCCGCACAGGCTGCTCAGGACACCACCTAGGCGACCTTTCACTAACCAAGGCTGCAAATTCTATGAACTTTCAGGTGCATTTGGCCAATTCGACTTCAGCTTTCATTAAGTGCCTCATAATAAGCTGTTGGAATTCAGCCTGCCAGGAGAGCTCAAGGTCAACCCAGCCTTGATATCCAACTTCCTGCCACAGCCCACAGCACGCAGTGTGGATGAGCAGAGGGCAGCCCATCTCCCTCCCCATTAGCCATCCTTCCATTCATCACAACCCTCCTGCAGGAGGCAAATTAATTTTGCTTAACAGCATTCAATTACTGATTCCGTTTAAGAATGGGACTGTGGGTGGCAAAGGTTCGGATTTCCTCCCTCTACCATAAGGGGGGTTTGTGTGTGGGGGGGAGCAATCAAGTTTGGGATTCCAAGAGAAATTCTGGGAGGGTAAATTATCTTCAAGGTGATTACCAGTTGTGCAAGGATTTCCCGGCCCTAGGTCAAGGAAAGAGCACCCACCCCCAGAGCTGGAAAGGGCTGGTACACCCGTGTGCACACAGACAGCACGGGAAGAAGCGGGCCACAGTCACAGATCACCAAAGGGTTTATCTTGAAAACATCTCTGGGAGACTTTTTTTTTTTTTTTCCTTTTAAATGTCTGAGACCCAAACTCAAATTCACTGGCTAGCATGCTACCAATGGAGCCACACCTCCAACGCCACTGGGGACTTTTTAAAGAAGTAAATCTCTAATTCTCATCCTTTGCTCAGTTAAGTCACTACAAAGTAACTGCCTCTGATTTGTCTCAGTGCCGTGGTGGTCCCACAGTAGATGGCACTGACGGGGAAAGGCTGAAGGATGGCTCCTTCTATTCAGGGATCAGGGAGGTGTCACAGAGAGAAAAACGGAGATGCACTGGACAAGTCACAGAGCCCAGGGACTTAGCCCTCTGTCCAGTGATACGACCCATCTGTGTCTTCTGCTCGTACTTCCACGTTCAATGAGTGGACTGGCAGATGAGAAGCGCAGCCTCCTACACAGCAGCCCTGAACTAGGGGCTCACACCTGTAATCCTAGCACCCTGAACTAAGGGCTCACACCTGTAATCCTAGCACCCTGAACTAAGGGCTCACACCTGTAATCCTAGCACCCTGAACTAAGGGCTCACACCTGTAATCCTAGCACCCTGAACTAAGGGCTCACACCTGTAATCCTAGCACCCTGAACTAGGGGCTCACACCTGTAATCCTAGCACCCTGAACTAAGGGCTCACACCTGTAATCCTAGCACCCTGAACTAGGGGCTCACACCTGTAATCCTAGCACCCTGAACTAGGGGCTCACACCTGTAATCCTAGCACCCTGAACTAGGGGCTCACACCTGTAATCCTAGCACCCTGAACTAGGGGCTCACACCTGTAATCCTAGCACCCTGAACTAGGGGCTCACACCTGTAATCCTAGCACCCTGAACTAGGGGCTCACACCTGTAATCCTAGCACCCTGAACTAGGGGCTCACACCTGTAATCCTAGCACCCTGAACTAGGGGCTCACACCTGTAATCCTAGCACCCTGAACTAGGGGCTCACACCTGTAATCCTAGCACTCTGAACTAGGGGCTCACACCTGTAATCCTAGCACCCTGAACTAAGGGCTCACACCTGTAATCCTAGCACCCTGAACTAGGGGCTCACACCTGTAATCCTAGCACCCTGAACTAGGGGCTCACACCTGTAATCCTAGCACCCTGAACTAGGGGCTCACACCTGTAATCCTAGCACCCCGCACTAGGGGCTCACACCTGTAATCCTAGCACCCCGCACTAGGGGCTCACACCTGTAATCCTAGCACCCTGAACTAAGGGCTCACACCTGTAATCCTAGCACCCTGAACTAGGGGCTCACACCTGTAATCCTAGCACCCCGCACTAGGGGCTCACACCTGTAATCCTAGCACCCTGAACTAAGGGCTCACACCTGTAATCCTAGCACCCTGAACTAGGGGCTCACACCTGTAATCCTAGCACCCTGAACTAGGGGCTCACACCTGTAATCCTAGCACCCTGAACTAGAGGCTCACACTTGTAATTCTAGCACCTCAGGAGGCCGAGATCTAGAGGACTCTAGTTCAAAACCAAGTGAGTAGAAAAGTCTGAGAGACTCTACCTCCAAAATTACCAGCAAAAACCTGGGGTGGAGATGTGGCAAGTGGTACAGTGTCAAACCTAAAGCCCAATTCTAGAAAAAAAACAAAACACACATGTACACAAAACAAAAAAAAATTGAACATGGACACCAATTCTTTCCTTTGTGAATGATGCAAATGCTTTAAAGGTGACCTGTGAGCTTTGCTTGCTAACAAAACCTGACTAACAAGACTCCAGTGTGCCCGAGAGCTATGGGCTATGCAGAGAAGAATAAAGGCTCCACTCTTAATCTCAGCACCAGGTTTGGGAGGAGAAAGAGAGGAGCTGAGAGAGGCACCTAGCAGGCACAGTGGCAGGGTGGGTTGGCAGAACAAGTCTCCCAAACATGAGAGGGCCACGTGGGTAGGGCCAAGAAGAACCTGAACTTGTCCTCCTCATTGGTTTTAGGGGCCCAGGGAGCTTTAAGAGAAAGAACCACGAGTAAGAAGCCAATGGAGTGAAAGGCTTGAGTGCCTTCAGAAAGGAGAGCTGCCCCCGGGTAGGTACATAAGCAAGGTGTGGACAGGGTGGTGAACAGTCTCACCAGGCCAGCATGTGGCTGGGAGAAGGCAGACAACGGAAGAACTCTTTTTTTCCCTTTTTTTCTTTATTTTTTTGGGGGGTGGGGTGGGTCATGGGGCTTGAACTCTGGCCTGGGCATTGTCTCTGAACTCTTCAGCTCAAGGTTACCATCCCACCCCTTGAGCCACAGCCCCACTTCCCTTTTCTAGTGATTAATTGGAGATAAGAGTCTCACTGTCGGCTGGGAGTTTGGCCTAGTGGTAGAGTGCTTGCCTAGCATGCACAAAGACCTGGGTTCAATTCCTCAGTACCACATATATAGAAAAAAGCCGGAAGTGGTGCTGAGGCTCAAGTGGTAGAGTTCTAGCCTTAAGAAAGTCCAAGGACAGTGCTCAGGCCCTGAGCTCAAGCCCAGGACTGGCAAAAAAAAAAAAAAAAAGGTCTCATGGTTTTTAGTGTCCAAGCTGGCTTTGAACCAAAATCCTCAGATCTCAGCCTCCTGAGTAGCTAGGATTACAAGCGTGAGCCACTGCACCCTGCAATGGAAGCACTCTTAAGGCAGGGTTTGATGGTCCCTTTCCTTTCTTTCCATGGGTAAGGAGTTGAGGGTCTGAGAGGAAGTGGTGGGGGGGAGCAGGGCCCTGAGGACCTAATGGGTTAAGTATAGGACCTAATAGGTTAAGTACAAGGAATGTCACAGATCATAACAACCCAGCACCTCCTGAAATTGTGTGCCACTGTCATACTCCTTGGGCTGAAGGCTCTCCAGAGGAGGCATACTGTAGACTTCCATAGGTGAGCCTGTATGCCAATGGAATGCACTATGCCCAGATGCCATGCTGTCCATGCCATCTGTGGACCCTGTGAACAGGCAGTGCTGTCACTATACACAAAGCTCCTGTGGTTTCCAGCCAAGGTACAACATGTACCTAGGGCTGCTGCTGGCAAGGATCAGGCCCCTGTGGTTCAAGCAGGTGATCAAGTACCCTACCTACCACGTCGAGTTTCTTTTTTCTTTTTTGCCAGTCCTGGGCTTGAGCTCAGGGCCTGAGCACTGTCCTTGGACTTTCTCAAGGCTAGAGCTCTACCACTTGAGCCTCAGCACCACTTCCGGCTTTTTCTATATATGTGGTACCAAGGAATCGAACCCGGGTCTTCATGCATGCTAGGCAAGCACTTTAACCACTAGGCCAAACTCCCGGCCCCTCACGTCGAGTTTCTTAATGGAGTAGAGAGGCTGGCAGAACAGCTAGGAGCCCAAATCCTGTCTATCTGAGTGTCTGGAACTCATAATCCAACCTCAGGGCAGCTGGGAACTACCAGGCTAGCACACAGACAGCGGACAGTCCTGGTCAACCAAAGGATGGATGGGACAATATCAGAATCATGTTGGGATTATACAGGATTAGTTACACCAAAGGTGGCATTTACTGTGTCATGGCGGCTGGCACAACTGGCAAGAATCCAGGAATTTGCTCTAGGAAGCAAATCTGGGACAAATGGGAGGCGAGACTGCGGCAAGCCCAGACTCTCTGAAAGCAGCCCTGCCGTACACAGCTGATGAGGCTGGGGCCAGGCAGGACAGCAGCCCAGAGGCCAGCAGCCAGCAGCAGGGTGCAGCCTGGAACCCCGTCTCCCTGGCTGGTGGAAGCTGACAGCCGCTGCTCTGTGGCCACAAGGGGAGGACTCCTTTGGGAGCAGGCCTGGCTATTTCTGACCCTGCCTTGGAGCAGCAGCAAATATGGTAAAAGAATGAGCATGGAGAGAAGCCATGCTCCAACAGGAGCCAGAGGCCTGCGCTCAGCCCCTGCCCCAGCCTGGCCCACTGCCTCCTCCTCGTGAGAATGAGGGAGCCCCGGTTACCAGGAGAGCGTATGTAGAAAAAGATAGCCAGGCAGCCCCCATTTCCATTCTCCTCCATTTTCCTTACACCTATGGCATCTGGCCCGGAATAAAGACTGAGACCTGATGGAGGCAAGGACCAGCACCCACCTCTGCTCCAGGAGCTTCTGCTGGTTCCTCCTCCTCTTAACTAGCCAAGAAAATGGTCAAGAGGCCGGCAGAGGATGCCTGTGAATGCTCAACATTGGCCTGCAGCAAAGCAGTGTGCACCGGCCCAGGAGGGCAGTGCTCCTCAATCACCAGCTTTTCTGCCTCCTGCGCCTCACCCTCTTAGTTGGCTCTCTTAGGTGGTCTTGGGATGACGGCAAACAGCATCTACTGAGCAATCACCACATGCCCAGCACGACATGGGTACCTCATGAGCCCCTACAGGGAAGTGGCAAGTTGCCCCTGTCTCCCAGACCTGGTAAAAGCTAATGAATAACTCAGTTCCCCAGAGAAGCCAGTATACAAGCCCAGGGCCACCTCTCTGGGAGGCCCAAACTATTAACACCCACACTTCACACTGAGAAAGGCAATTCAGAGCTCTGAATCCACTGGCAGTTCAGACAATCAGTCACAATTCAAAATGCCGGCAGTGCCCAGGAGCTGCCAGCAATCCGCTCTTGAGAGCTAATGCTGCATGATTTATGGGGTACACAGAAGCAAAGGCCCCTGACAGCCTCTTAGCAATAGAAAAATTCCCCAGCAGTCCTTCCCTGGGGCAGGCAAGAACAGCTTAAAAACACCCCAGCACTCCAGTGCGCCTCTCAGCCTCATTCCTACTGTGCACCAAGGGAACAGGAAGGAGTCAACACAAAAGCTGAGAAAGGAGATGGTAGGGCCAGGCTGGCAATGGGCTTCACGCTCTTTCAGGGATCTCAGTTAGGAGCTGGCTCAGCTGGCCCTGCAGGGGAATGAGGCACTCAGACAGTCCGCTGCAAGGCAAGATGCAGACCACACAAGCCCTGGAACCACACTGACCCCAAAGACTTCAGAATAAGAGATCCCTGGGCAAATTACACAGTGCTGGGAAAAGCCATGGGAAAGGCTAAGATAAGAATAATGAGGTAGAAAGCCAGGCACAGTGACTCATGCCTGTAATCCTAATTACTCAGGAGTCTGAGATCTGAGGATCACAGTTCAAAGCCAGCCTGGACACTAACGTCTGTGAGACTCATATTTCCAATTAACCACCAGAAAACCAGAAGTGGGGCTGTGGCTCAAGGGACAGGGCAGTAGCCTTGAGCTGAAGAGCTCAAGGACAGCACCCAGGCCCAGAGTTCAAGTCCCATGACCAAAAAAAAAAAAAAAAAAGAATAATGAGGTGGAGCACAAAACTCTCTGCTTTTCAAGCCACTGAAGGTCATGTGAAAAATGCTTCAAAAAACATTTCCAACATTCATTTACAGCAACGATCCAAGAGACACTGAAAGGTACCAAACGGAACAGTTCAGGGCTGTGCAACTCATTTTCTGCAAAAATCTATCTTAAATGATAAAAGCCAGGTGCAGCCAGGTGCTAGTGGCTCATGACTGTAATCTAGCTATGCAGGAGATTTAGCTCTGAGGATCATAGTTCAAAGCCAGCCTGGGCAGTAAAGTTTGTGAGACTCTTATCCCCAATAAACTATGGAGAATAAGCCAGAAAAGTGGTGCTGTGGCTCAAGTGGTAGGCTAGCCTTGAACAATAAAAGGCTCAGTGACAGTACCTAGGCCCAGTTTAAGCCCCAGGACTGTTTTTTTTGGGGGGGTTGGGGGGTGGGGGGAGGGAAGATAAATAAAGAGCATCAGAGAAAGAATCAAGAATTACTCATAGAAACAAACTAGCCACACCGGTGTGGTGGCTCACACCTGTAATCCTAGCAACTCAGGATGCTGAGATCTGAGGATCAAGGTTCAAAGCCAGCCCTGGCACTAAAGTCCATGAGATTCTTATCTCCAATTAACCTCCGGAAAATGGGGGTGGGGCTTGGCTCAAGGGTAGGGCAGTAGCCTTGAGCTGAAGAGCTCAGGGACAGCGCCCAGGCTAAGTTCAAGCCCCATGACCTCCCCCACCACAAAAAAAAAAAAAAAAAAAAAGCCAACTAACCAAGTATGGCAGTACATTCCTGTAGTCTTAGCTGCATTAGGAAGGCTGAGGGGAAGCTAGAGCCTACAAATTTGAGGCCAGCCTGAACAACATACTGAGTGGCAGGTGCAAGGCCCTGTGTTCAGTTCTTAGCTCTGATAAGAAAAAGAGAACTAATGATTACTGAACTCAGTCAAGAACTTCTGCTATGAAACTGCTTACTTTTGTTGCTCTTGCTTCCTTTGGACTTTAGTCCCACACCAGCAGTGCTGCAAGAACGGGGTGGAGTGACTGGTTTCAGGCTCTGCTGGCCCACGGTGTGCAGCCTGAGGGCTGTGAGCTTGGCAGTGCAGCACAGCAGGGGCTGCTTAGGAGCCGAGAGCAGCTCTCACTGTCGCTATGCTGGCCTTGCCCCAATGAGGAAGGTCATGCTGTGGCCTGATGACACAGGCTGGTTAAACACAGGCAAAACTCCTCCGAATACTGCAGTAATCCACTGGCAAGGGCCAGTTTCATATGAGTCTCAAAAGCTCTGGTAACTTCCCCCTCTCCAAATCTGTGTACCGGAGACCTATGCCCAGGCACCTTGAGAGGGCACCCCAGCACAGAGCTCACACAGGGCTACCAATGGCTGGGGGCCACCCATACTTAATCAAAAACTGAGCAGCACATCCATGCCCAAGGCTGCCATGAGAAGCTCCTTTGGTTTTGTAATTGTGGGAACTGATGGTTACAGGATACTTGTCAGAAATGGTGATACTAAGCCAGTGACAATGCAGGACTCCAGGGTGACAGCTCTGACAGACTGTACCAGTACCAAAGGGCCTGAGAGGACAGCAGTGTGTTCAACAGAGCTTTAGATCTTTCTAGAGTCTATTTGAAACTTGCTGAAATTCCACGGTGCACAGCTGCAATGCAGTGAGCCTGGCTGCCCCCCCACAGCCAGGGCTGTAACTGAGCGAAGCGTATGTCCCTTGGCCTGCACAAAACCGCACCTACGGTCCCTGTGTGTAATTAGGGTCTGGAGTCAGCAGACTGGTCCCAAGGGCAGGATGAAATCCCCTGAGGCTTTGTAGGTGCCACCTTCTGCCACAGAGATGCATGCAGGTATGTTCTAGGGGCTCCCGCCAGTGTCCAGACAGAAAGTGCTCTCTGCCTGGGGCTCCACTGGGGTGAGGGCACACACTTCTGCCTCTTCTCTCCCACAGGAAACATTGCCCCAGAGGACAATGGCACGAGGTAACGTAGGGAGTGTGAGGAAGCCTAACCAGGCTGTGCTCTGCTCCAGGAACATACCTATGCAAGGAGGCAAAATACAGCCACACCTGCAGTTGGGATGCTCCTCGTCTCTCCTGCTCCCATCTCCCCAAAACACCTCCAAGCGGGCACTCCAGGCTTAGCTGAATCATGACCCTCGCTCTCTGCCAGCAGCACCAGGGACTCTTAAGGCTGTACCTGTGGGGAGGCTTGAATAAAGGCGTGAGGAAAGTTGCTGACAAACCTCTGCTGAGCTGAGAGTCCCCAGGTCAAAGGCCACTTTGTCATTCAGGAGAAGGGCGGGAGCCCAGCAGAGTTACAGGCCAAGGCTCAAAAAACACAGCTCAGGACATATAATTACAGTTCAGCAGCTTCTGACAAAGTACTCATATCCTTTATCATGTGAGCACTAACAGAGGGACCAGTCAGCAGTCATTAGCTGTGTGTGTGTGTGTGTGTGTGCGCGCGCGCGCACGTGTGTTTGGTGGCACTAGGAGTGGAACTTGGGTCTTCATACTTGTAAGGCCATTTGCTAACCTGTGATGTGGCAGGAGTGTCCTGAGAGTAAGAATTAAGATGGCAGTCTGCTTCTTCCTGTACTTTCCTTTAGCATAAAAAGTCAGACGATGGGCCGGGAGCAAGGCCTAGTGGTAGAGCACAAGTCTTGAGTAAAAAATGTCAGTGAGAACCGGGCACGGTGGCTCACACCTGTAATCCTAGCTACTCAGGAGACTGAGATCTGAGGATCGAGGTTCAAAGCCAGCCGGGAGTTTGGCCTAGTGGTAGAGTGCTTGCCTAGCATGCACAAAGACCTGGGTTCAATTCCTTGGTACCACATACTTAGAAAAAGCCAGAAGTGGTGCTGAGGTTTGAGTGGTAGAGTTCTAGCCTTGAGAAAAATCCAAGGACAGTGCTCAGGCCCTGAGCTTAAGCCCAGGACTGGCAAAAAAAAAAAAAAAAAGGGAAGTGGTACTGTGGCTTAAAGGGTAGGGTGATAACCTTGAGCTGAAGAGCTCATGGACAGCACCTAGGCCCAGAGTTCAAGCCCTATTACACGCACATACACAATGTCAGTGAGAGAGGCTGGGAGTTTGGCCTAGTGGTAGAGTGCTTGCTTAGCATGCATGAAGACCTGGGTTCAATTCCTCAGTACCATATACACAGAAAAAGCTGGAAGTGGTACTGTGGCTCAAGTGGTAGGGGCTCTAGCCTTGAGAAAGCTCAAGGACAGTGCTTAGACACTAAGTTCAAGTCCCAGGACTGGCAAAAAAAAAAAAAAAAAAAAGAAGTCAGATGAACTGTTCCCCAGGCAGTCAGCTGTTGCTGCAGTATGCTCTCAATGCCACACCACACAGCCACAACCATGGACCCCTGAACTGGCCTCTGGCTCACAGTTTTCTGAGCCTGGCGCTGACACCTGCATGGTGGCAAGTAGATGGCATCTCAACAGAGAAAACAATGCAGGCATCTAACCTGCTTCCACAAGAGCGAGACGTTTTCTTTGGAGCCCCTAGGCTCCTCTCCTTATGCTTTCACCACACTCAGGCCCTGTGAGGACAGGCTCACACCAACCAAAACATGGGCAATGGACTTCAACTGACATTCTCCTGAAGATGATGTATAAAAGACCACTAAGTACTTGACAAGATTGTCAACGTGACTAATTAGGGAAATACAAATCCAAACCACAATGAAATTCTACTTCATACTCATTAGAATGATTGTCAAGAGGAGAAACAAAACAAAACAAGCCTGGAGGTGGGTGGTACCAATGACTGGTCAACATAAATAAAACAAATGGAACAAAGCTAGACATTTCAACATACGTTATGTATAACTTATCATAATATTAAAAAGAAAGAACGATAGAGAGAAAGCACAGAGGGGAACCATGCAGTCCCCCCAAGGCTGGTGGTGAATCTGTGTCCTAGAATCGGCTCAATGGGGGTTTCACAACACAACCAGGCTGTGTTTCTTCCCACATCACTGCACAATGACTTCAGTTAATCTAAACAAGACTGCTAAAACTCAAGTCTGTGAATCCATCTACTGAAAGCTTTATTTCCTCTTCGGAAATTCTCAAATTCACCAACTCTAAAAATTAGCTGTGATGCACCAGCCTAAGGAAAGCAAAAGGAAAACCAAGAATGCAAAACAGAAGCAGAAGTTACAGCCACAAAGCGCACAATTCTCTTCTCTTCTTACCACAGCCCTCTTCATCAATCTGTCTGTACAAATATGCCTCATAAAACAGTTCTTTGGGAGGAGCTTCCCTGGGTAAACTAAAGGAATTTCAAAGTGCCCTAAGCTCTGGCCCTGTACATCTGAAATAAGATCAACAGGGAACAGGAGAAAAGAACCAGACCAGTTTTTGCTCACACGCATGGTTACTAGGACTGGGAGAAACTCAGCCTCATCTCTAACACAAATGTATGTAAGCCTTTCTTCTAAGCACCTTGTACACTTTCGAACATCACTGAGGCCTAGATATGTGGATTGTCATTTACCGTATGAGAAAATTAAACAGACAGGGCCCATGTCTTTCATCATTGGCAACAAATACCATTGGCTATTTTTCTTGAAGGGACATGCTTACTTTACTCATTTTCAAGGAACATCTACCAAAAGCCCAAGTTTGAACAACTGCAGCAGCCATCGATCTTTTAGAAGAAAATGGTCTTAAAGGGGCCAATCAGCAGCAAGCAAAAATGATGGTACACACCCATCTCCCAGAGGCCATGTCACTCAATTTCAGGGCACTGAGTGCTACATGCACATAGCCTGCCTGCCATACACAGAAATAGAGACATACAAAGAACGACATCGCCCCATTTGTAAGGAAATGGAAAGACTTAGGGAAAAAATCATATTAAGTGAAGTAAGCCAGACTCAAAGGAACATAGGCCCAATAGTCTCCCTCATTTGTCATTATCAGTAGAAACCTTGGGCTCTCCTAGCAGAGATTTACAACAGAACAAAATCTAGAGACATAAGGCCAAATAGTATGACACTAAATGTAAGGACTTCCAGGGTAAGGAAACAAAAGCCATATGACAAGTGACTGTTGTCCTTAATGTACTATGTTATCTCTCATCTGTTTTGCCATCCCTTGGTTATCTCATATTGTTATAATATTTCACCTTGTTATCTGATATATTTTATATGTGCTTAATTGGTTATTTGAAACTGAATAGGGAAGGGGGGAAATCAAGATAAGCGGGGGGAAGGTGGGAGGGAAATGGGGACCATGTCATGAGAAAGGGTATCAATGTATGTGAAGTTATGCACCTTCTATCTGGTGAATATAATGTAACCCTTCTATTAATCACAATAAAAAATTAAAAAATAAAAATTAAAAAAAATAAAAGAAATAAAGACAAACATTCAAGGTAGAGACTCAAGCCCACAGTATTTCCCACTGACGGCCAGGATGATTGTGAAAGGACCAAAGCCCTTTTTACCTCCATAGCTCTGAATCATCCAAAGGTGTGGCTGTTTGGACAGGAGTGTGAATAGTGATGATGAGAAAGCTGGCCCTGTACTAATATGTTTTTGTTTTGTGCCAGTCACGGGGCTTGAGCTCAGGGCCTATACAACTGTCTTTGGGCTTTCTCAAGGCTAGAGCTCTATTGCTTGAGCCACAACACCACTTCTGGCTTTTCTATGTATGTGGTACCAAGGAATTGAACCCAGGTCTTTGTACATGCTAGGCAAGCACTCCACCACTAGGCCAAACTCCCAGACCCCTACTGTACTATTATGAAACCAACATGACCCTGGGGGTCCCCGGAGAGAATGCAGCCCTAACTAATGCTTCCTTAAGGCCACACTTCTTTCAGAATATGGGGGAGGGTGTCATAAAAGGGCAAGGCTCTTTAGAATACTTCCTCTGACTTTTCTTTAGAAGCTTAAGGGCAAAAAAGGGATGAGACCAGGAATTTGACCTAGTGGTAGAGTGCTTGCTGTGAAACTCGTATCTCCAATTAACCATCAGAAAACCAGAAGTGATACCGTGGCTCAGAGTGGTAGAGTCCTAGCCTTGAGCTGCACAGGGACAGTGCCCAGGCCTTGAGTTCAAGTCCCAAGATTGACAACAACAACCACCACGAAAAGAATCAGAATCAGTGTCCAGCTGCACCCAGCATACTACTTTCAAATCTACTGCATGTGGCCCTCACATGCCAGAAGCCTCCTGGACAGTCCCAGGTAGCAAGGTGGGTAAGTCAGTGGTGCGTCTGTGCACTGCCTTCCACCTCAGAGCGGGGGAACCGAGGGACAGAGATAACCACATAGGAACCAGCAATTGACTCTGTGTTCCAGTCTTTTCTGAGGATACCCCCATAACATGCTCAGCACAGCTACACTGTTGGCACCCATGTCTATGCTTCTCCTGAGGATGCTTCCACAGAGCGACAAGCCTGTGACTCTGAAGTACCATCAACACAAGCATTTTAAGGGCAGAGTGACATGAGCATTTGTGTGGATCAGCTCCAAGTCTTTCCCTCTAATTCGCCCATCTTCTCTTGAAGGGTACCTCTGGAGGAGAAATGGTGCCTGCTTCACAGAAAGGGAAGGTGAGCCCTTCCCAGCTTGCGGGCCATCTGTTCTCTAAAGAAGTCCATATCGCCACCTGCTGCAAAGCATGAGGAGCTATCTCATGTACCCCGTGAAGGAGCATCTGGGTTTAGGGCTTTGCACCATACAGGTGCTAGAGGGCAATGAGGACCAGCTGGAGCCCCGTCCACTGAGGCCTCTACCCAGGCAGATCCTACACTGCCACTTGGGGAAGCGAATGAGAGGCACAAAGGAGTCAGAAGGAAGATGAGAAAAAAGACACTGGTGAGGAAGGCTCAGAAGAATTCACAAACAGCTTGTAGTTGAATAGGAAGGAAGGAAGGAAAGAAGGAAGGAAGGAAGGAAAGAGGGATTAATTTACAAATGCAAAGTATATGTAAGATGAAAGCAATAAGGTCTCACTTAAACTATTAAAATTGTATATCTAAAAAACCTCATTAGGCTGGGAGTTTGGCCTAATGGTAAGAGTGCTTGCCTAGCATGCACAAAGACCTGGCTTAAATTCCTTGATACCACATACATAGACTAAAGGCAGAAGTGGTGTTGTGGCTCAAGTGGTAGAGCTCTAGTCTTGAGAAAGCCCAAGGACAGTGCTTAGGCCCCGAGTTCAAGCCCCAGGACTGGCAAAAAAAAAAAAAAGGAGGAGGAGGAGAAAAACCTCATTAAGTGACAAAAATGATTGCCTTTTTATATAAAATGCAGACAAGAAATATGAAAGTTCAAGAATGTCTCCAACAGGAGTGGGGTGGGGGAGGGAAACGGGGATAAAACATGAGAAGGAGTATCAATGTGTGAGAAGTAAGGCACCTACTATCTGGTGAATGTAAGTGTAACCCCTCCATACATTACCCTGACAATTAAAAAAGAATGCCTCCAACAGTTACGGCAGAAGGTGGGTGTCTATGTGTGTAGCAGGTGCTTCCTGTATCCCACTCTAAGAGGGCCAGGGCTCTGTTCCACCTTGGGGAACCATCAGCACAGCTATCTTCACTGCAGACAGCGCAGCTGCTGAAATGTGTCACTGAGGGGGCTGCAGAGACGGAGAGACACCCACAGCCCAGGAGTGAAAGAGGAGAAAGCCAATAAAGGTAGAGCTAGAGACAAAGCCAAGGAGGCAGAGGACCCTGGAGGCTTGGGGGGCCCTGGAAGCGTGGACTCAACAAGATCCTCACATGAGAGGCTTCCCAGAAACAGGAGTGGCAAGAGCCTGGGGGATAGAGCACACAGTGACTGACTGTTCTGACAAACCAGTGAGAGCCTACAGAAACCAGCAAGCATACCTGATCTGGGGGCAGAAGCTCAGAGTCAAGGAAAAATTCAATGTCGAGAAATAACATGTTATCCAAAGAGTCAACAAAGAACCTAACAGCCATGTTCATGCAGCACTATGCAGTCCAGTTATGGAGACAGCCCAGGTGCCCTACCACAATAAGTGGATGATGAAAATATAGAATGTATGTATGTACACACTCATACACACACACACACACAGTCTTAATCAGCCACAAGAAGGAACAATATGTCATGTGTACATGCCTTACATGATAAAATACTGGGTTCAATCTTTGTTCCTAAATAGAACAAAATTGTTTAAATGAAATAATCTATCAATGGTATACCACTGCTGTTGGTGTGTGTATGCGTGTGTGGTTGAACTCAGGGTCTAGGTGCTGTTCCTGAGCTCTTTTGCTCAAGGCTAGTACTCTACTACTTTGAGCCACAGCTCCACTTGTAGTTTTTTTTTGTTTTTTTGGCCAATACTGAGGTGAGCACTGCCCTTATTAGGCTTTCTCAAGGCTAGAGGTCTACCATTTGAGCCACAGCATTATTTCTAGCTTTTTCTTGTATATGGTACTGAGGAATCGAACCCAGGTCTTTGATCATGCTAGGCCAAACCACTAGGCCAAACTCCCAGCCCTCCACTTCTAGTTTTTGAGTAGTTAACTGGAGATAAGAATCTCACGGGGACTTTTTTGCCCAGGCTGGCTTCCAATCATGATTCTGAAATCTTAGCCTCCTGAGCAGCTAGGATAACGGGCCTGAGTCATGAGCTACCAGTGCCTGGCTAGCCATACATTTTTAAAAAGAACTCACACTGCATTATTTTTATTTCTGGCCGGTCCTAGGGCTTGAACTCAGGGCCCGAACTCTATCCATGGACTTCCTCAAGGCTAGCGCCCTACCATTTGAACCACAGCACCACTTCTAGCTTTTTCTGTGTATGTGGTGCCAAGGAACTGGATCCAGGCTTCCTGCATGCTAGGCAAGCAGTCTACCACGAGGCCACGCTCCTGGCACTCACACTGCTTTTGTAATCAGTAACAGAACTTCAGCAGCAATAAGAGCTTACTCCTTTTTTACTAAAGAAAAATATACCTTACAGCAGAGGCATGGAGAACACATGGCTCCTCCAGCCCTCAGGGCTCAAGTTCCTAGCCTGCCTCACAGTCTGAGCCCATGACACAAGACAGCCCTGAAGAGGAAGCACATGGTGCAGCCTCGTGGCCTGCTTTCTGACTTAGGAAGCAGGCTGAAAAAAAGGAGATGAGGTGCTGTCGAGCCTCAGTCCTACCTCCATGAACCTGAACACAGCTGTCTGGAAAGCATGCTGGTTGAGTGGGCAGGAAGACCAGCTTTTCCAGCACCACGGCCCTGCTCCGCCAGGGAAGTGTGAGGAGCTTTGCTTTCTGACTGCTTTGAGAAGGTGAAAATCAGTCACGAGGGGGAATGAAATGAATCACCGGCTCCACAGCCATCACCCCCAAGCCTCTTCCTGAAGCTGGTCTCTGGAGCATCCCACACCTGCCTTCAACCCCTCCCCGCTCTTACAACATGAGCCCCTAGCTGCCCGCAAGTTCAGGAAGAGAGAACTTGCCTTTTCCATCTGTGGCCGAAGCTTCTTGTAAATGTCTGATGGACCTAAAAATAAGCATTGAGAGAGGTTAGCTGACAAATCTGCATTCTTCTCTAGTTTTGGCTCCAGTATAATTCCCCAATTACAAACCAAAAGGATTAGATCAGATGACTTCAGAGAACACTTCCTTTAAAGAGAGAGAGAGAAAGCAATCTTTGCTAACCTACAGGTCTCCATTTATGGTGCTTAAGTCTGTTAGGTTGAAAATGCCCTCTGCTGGCAAAATCAAATCATGGAAACAAGTAAATCTGACTGGGCCAAAATGAGGAGCCTTCTGGATAGGTCCCCCTCAATCTCATACCCACAGCCACCTTGACCAAGCTCAGGGCAGGCAGTGCATCACTGAGCTCCTGTGGGAGAATGGATCCTAGAAGTTGCAGCTGCCAAGCTTGGTGGCTCACGCCTGTAATCCTAGCTACCCAGGAGGCTGAGATCTGAGGATCAAGGTTCAAAGCCAGCACAAGCACAAAAGGATCTGAGACTCTTATCCCCAACTTCTAGAAAACTGGGAAGTGGGGCTTGGCTCAAGGGTAGGGCAGTGGTCTTGAGCTGAAGAGCTCAGGGACAATGCCCAGGCCCAGGGGTAGGGCGGTAGCCTTGAGCTGAAGGGTTCAGGATGTATTGGAAGTAAGATCCTCAAGGGGACTTTCCTACCCAGGCTTGCTTTGAATCACAACCCTCAGATCTCAGTGTCCTGCGCAGCTAGGATTATAGGCATGTGCCATTGATGCCCAACTCACTGCCAACTTCTAAGTGTAGGTCTGGGAGCTGGATATGTAGCTTCACGCAAACTATCTCTACGGAGATTTTTAAATGCAGAGACCAGCCTCCAGGGAGTGTCTTTCTGAGCTGTGGCATACTGGTAACTAATCACCATCATCACTGCTCAAGAGAGGACAGCAGCATTGCTCATTCTAGGCATGTTCATAGCCACCAAGGAAACTATTCTAGGTTCTAGGCCACAGCTGTCTGCTGACCTATCCCATTAGAACTAAACCATCTCCACCATTGGGCATGCAGGGCCTGGCACCCCTCAGGATGGTAGCAGCACTAACTTACTTTAGAGGCACAGCACTAAGAGGCATTCAAATAGCTATGGCCCAGACCAGTGAGGGTAAATCATCAAGTACTGTATTTGTCAGCCCTTTCTACTCCACTTGGCTTCCATTAAACCAACTTCCATCATCCTACCTGGGATGGAACAGGGATACTGCTTCCTGTCAGCCATGGACTGGACCTTAATACTTGTTACACACAGAAACAGTACAAACGAGTACCGGAAGCTGCCATTCCAGGCATGGAGCAAGCCACCCTCCAGGGCACTGAAGACCAACACTAGTTCTGTCACATTACTCTAGCTCATTCCCCTTCTCAACGGCAAGGAAAACAAAGCTGCCATGTGTGAGCTACTGTCTAAGCACTGTGCCGGGAGAGGTACCTGAGAAAACACAGGTCCCCAGGATTGATATGGTCAGCTGCCGCTTGGGGGACAGCTGAGCTGCCATATGCTTGCAACCCCTCCTGCAGGCTACTCACCACACCACAGGGAAGAGGATGGCCCCACAGCACAGCAGGTCAACTAGGAACAGAGAGTCCTTCCATAAGCCGTACTCTGTTGTACCCTCCTCGGTGGACTCGATGATGATGTAGGCCACGTTTGCCAGGACCTACAGGACAGGACAGGTTGTGGAGGCCCCAAAGCCTGGATGAGTGCTACAAAGGCAGACCCAGAACCAGGTGCCAATGGTTCATGCCTATAATCCTAGCTACTCAGAAGGCCGAGATCTGAGGATTATGGTTCAAAGCCAGCGTGGCCACTAAGGTCCATGAGATTATGATCTTACTTCCGGCCTTTTCTGTGTATTTGGTACTAAGGAATTGAGTCCAGGGCCTTGTGCATGCTAGGCAAGCACTCTACCACTAGGCTACACTCTCAGCCCTCACCCGTGAGACTATCCCCAATTACCCACCAGAAAAATGGAAGTGGCGTGGCACTGTGGCCCAGAGGTCAGGCCCAGAGTTCAAGCCCCATGACCGATGACAAAACAAAAACAAACACAAAAGAAAAAGCAGACCCAGGTGGATGTTCACCCACGCCTGCAGACCTAAGCCAGAGGCCAAACAGAACTATTTCCAGTCCCACAGGCTCTTCTAACACTTTGGCACTCTGCTACAAAACGTAGAGTCTCCATCTCACAGACCGGAGCAGTAAGAATTTGAGCCCGGGGGCTGAGCAGCTACTCCCTTCATCATGGGCCCAAGCACTGTGCATATCCCACTTTGTCCCTGTGGCTCAGCTTCACCTATGTCTGGATTCTGCTTCCAAAGTAAAGCTTTGCCTGTGTTCAGTCCTACAGTGAGGACAAGTGTTCCAACTGCTGGCTAAGATACTTCTGAGCACAACAGAATTTTACATTTTATTTGTATGTTCTTTCTGGAGTTTTTTGTTGTTGTTGTTTTGTTTTGTTTTTTTAACCAGTCCTGGGGCTTGAACTCAGGGCCTGGGCACCATCCTAGGACACTTTTTGCTCAAGACTAGTGCTCTGCCACTTGAGCTACAACGCCACTTCAGGTTTTTTCTGTGTATGTGGTACCGAGAAATCAAGCCCAGGGTTTTGGGCATGCCAAGCAAGCACTCTACCAGTAGGCCACATTATTTGGATCCTGTACATTATTTGGAAGGTCTTTAAGTGCAGTTTCGCTTTCTATCCAGGACTTATAGATTCTTACAGAATCCACCTTTACTAGTACAAATGCAAAACCAACTGTGGGATTTTGTTTTCCTACCAGCCCTAGCTCCTGGGTTTGCCAGAAGCTGGGTTTCCTCACACCTGCCCCTGCACTCCATAGCAGTGACACAGCAGAGCAGAGGCGTTCATACTGCTCCTTGTTCACATATTTGACAGGGGACACAGTGTATCCTCACAAGAGCTGGCACTTGCAATGTGCCAGTCTTAAAACCCCACTTTGTACATGCACCACTTCCTTAGTACTAGAAACTTCTGGCTAGGCCTGGGGGTGGCTCAAGGGTATCCCTTTCTTAGTGTGTACAAAGTCCTGGGTTTAATCCCTAGTATCACAAAAAAAAAAAAAAAAAAAAAAAAAAAAAAAAAAAAAGGAAAGAAGGAAGGAAAGAAGGAAAGGAAGAAGGAAAGAAAAAGAAAGAAAAAGAAGGGGAAAAAATAGAAAGACCACAGACGTATTTTGTCACTCCCTATGGCCAAAAGGAAGCAGTCTTAGCTTTCTGGACTGAGGAGTCGCACTGTCTAAGCAATGGCAAGCTTTCCTGTACCCTCGAAGCGCCCTCATTTCCTGAGCTGCCCCACAAAGCCCTGTGTCCATCCTTCAGCAGAAAAAAGGGGAAGCAGGAAGTGTGACCCCAGCAGGGGAGTGGTCAGTGGTGTTGAGCGACCATGGCACTCAGTCTAACCACCAGGCGACCAGGTGGCTCAACCACCCAAAGACAGAGATGCATGTTGATTCTCTGTATTTCATCAGGGCACAGTGCTCCGTTACCTCTGTCACATTCCTTTCCTTAAAAACCTGGCTGAAACTGGTTGTCAATAGCTCACACCTGTAATCCTAGCTATATAGGAGGCAGAGATCAGAGGACTGCGGTTCAAAGCCAGCCGAGGCACAAAAGACTGTGGGACTCTTATCTCCAATTAACCACCCGAATACCGGAAGTGGCACTGTGGCTTAAGTGGTAGAGCACTAGTCTTGAGCTGAAGAGCTCAAAGACAACGCCCAGGCCCAGCGTTCAAGGACCATGACCAGCAAACACAAAAAAAGAAACACCTGGCTGAGTCCTGCCTTTAGCACAAAGCCCTTCTGATTGTGCATGTGAGGAGAGCTTTGCCAACCAGCCCATCCTAGGGCTGAACAAGCTGACCTGACACCCAGGTAATTATGTGTCCTTCCTTCCCAGCCGGCTACACTTCTATCACACAAAGCATGGTATCATTTGACCATGGTCTCTGGTCAGAGCGGTGCATATCCTGCTGCACGCTGTATTTGTTCTATGTTCTTTGTCCAGGACCTATTTGCAATGGGACTGCAGAACAGAAGACAAGATGAAGTTCTGCGTCTGAGCGCTCCCAGCTGTGGAAGGCTGCCTGCAGACCAGACCCTCCGCACACAGGAGGGTGTGCTGAACATTTTTCTTCTGGCACCCCTGTCCTCCTCTTCCTTACAGAAGCTCAGAGGTGCCTTCCACAGGTTGAAATGCTTAGTTGATAAAATGGCAATATGTGGGCATGCTTAAAAAGAGGACAATTGTATGAGAGGACAAATGGATGCAGAAGGAGGCATTCCCCCAGCTCTCTATCTAGTCTGGGCATTGAGACAAGTGACCATCAAGCGATTCTCAATTCAGAAAGCAAAGATCACTCTTCCACTTCCCAAGGAGCTGCCACCTCCTCTGACTGGACCTGGGGCTGAGCCCTGCTTAGGAAGTGAGAGGGGAGCAGCGGTAAATGGGGCTCCCTCACCTGGAGCGGAATGACAATCATGAAAATCTTCTTGTCCTTATCAGACAGGATGTGCTTAATGAACGCCCAGCCAGTGCCGATGAGCGCAATGGTGATGAACAGCAAGGCCCCTTTCAAGCTGGAAGAGAAGCCAGGTTGCAGACCCCAGTGGGTCTCAACGATGTCACGGCCCCCTCCCCGCCACTGCCGGCGTACTTACAGGTGTGTTATGTAGTATACAACAGCCCAGCCCTCAATGGGAAATCCCTGTGAGGAGATGTAGTGGTAGTCGATCTGGAAGCAAACAGGCACAGCTCAGAAAGGTCTACTCATCACCACCCAGGCTGCCTGACAGGGATCCCAGGGGACGTGGGACAGGGGTCCTCCAGCACCCCATCTGACAATGCACTAGAAACCACTCACCCAGGTTCTCATCTCAAGGTAAACAATTCACTCTGACAAATGGCTGCCTACTTTCTTTAAAAACAAAAAACAGGCGTGGTGGCTCACACCTGCCATCCTAGCTATTCAGGAGGCTGAGATCTGAGGATCATGATTCAAAGCCAGTCCGGGCACTAAGTCCATGAGACTCCAATTAACCTCTAGAAAATGGGAAGTGGGGCTTGGCTCAAGGGTAGGGCAGTAGCCTTGAGCAGAAGAGCTCAGGGACAGCGCCCAGACTGAGTTGAAGCCCCAAAACCCATTAAAAAAAAAAGAAAGTAAGAGGAAAAAAAAGATCCAAATACTGTAGGTCTTCTCCATACTCAAGTCAAGAACCTTTCCTTTCATACTGTTGCTGTTGACACATAGGATGCTAGCCAGCCAGCCTGCCAGTGGGAACATCTAGGCATAGTGAACTTATTTTGACTACTTCATTTTTTTTTCAGTCGTGGGACTTGAACTCTGGGCCTGGGCATTGTCCTTGAGCTCAAGGTTACTGCCCTACCTCTTCAGCCACAGCATTACTTCCAGTTTTCTGGTGGTTAATTGGAGATAAGTGTCTCACGGACATTAGTGCCCAGGCTGGCTTTGATCCGAGATGCTTAGATCTCAGCCTCTCCTGTGTAGCTAGGACTACAGGCGTGCCCATCACGCCTGGCTTTCACTCAGAGGGGGGGAAGGAGAGAGACAGAGAGAGACAGAGACCCAGAGAGTGACAGAGACCCAGAGAGAGACAGAGAAAAAGGGAAATAAAAGAGCTATGTGTCAAACTCAGAATTAGATCTGAGGATTGTAGTTCGAAGGTAGTCCAGGTAGAAAAGTGCCTGTTGAACTCTAACCACTCAAAACCCAGAAGTAGAAGTAGAAATGTGGCTCCAAGTGGTAGAGTGCTAACCTTGAGCCAAAGAAGTTCAGGGACAGTGTCCAGGCCCTGAGTTCAAGCCCTAGTACTGGCAAAAAAAAAAAAAAAAAGACGAAGACAAGGCAAAGAACTAGTCTGTAAACATAGAGATGCTTGGGGGTTACCAATGCACCTTAACTGAACTGCCAGGATTCAGTAGTGTATCCCAAATGCCTCCAAGAAGACGGCAGATGGCAGTGAGGCATATAGCTTTCATTCTAAGTAGTGTCTGGATAGTAACGTGACTCCAGAAACAATGTCCTAACTGATGTCATTTCCCCACAGTGTGACTAGATGTATTTTTGTTTTTTCCTAGGATATCACTCTCCAGTATGGCAGGAAGGCAGACCAAGCGTGGCCTGCACACACCTCACGGCTCACAGTTGTGGTCCTGCCCTACAAGTATGTTCCCTTCCTTCAGTTCTTCAAACCCAATCATCCATTATGCCTAAGGCTTTTGGTTTTGGTGGGGTGGTACTACAGTTTAAGTTCAAGGCTTTTTTTTTTTTTGCCAGTCCCGGGGCTTGAACTCAGGGCCTGAGCACTGAGGACTTTCTCAAGGCTAGAGCTACAGCACCACTTCTGGCTCTTTCTATGTATGTGGTACCAAGGAATCAAACTGGGTCTTCGTGTATTACTAAGTAAGCACTCTACCACTAGGCTAAACTCCTAGCCCCAAATTTAAGGCTTTATACTACCTAGGAAGGTGGAACATGCTTCCAGCCTTTCCCTCTTATGTTCTCCACACTGGTTTATTTTTGTAAGTCCTGGGGCTAGACCTCAGGGCCTGAGCACTGTCCTTGGGCTTTCTCAAAGCTAAATCTCTACCACTTGAGCCATAGGACCTTCTGGATTTTTCTATGAATGTGGTACAAAGGAATCAAACCTGGGTCTTCATGTATGCAAGGCAAGCATTCTACCACTAGGCTCAACTCCAAGTACAAACTGGTTCATTTTTGAAATTGAGTCCTGCTTCCTGCCTGGGCACCCACCTGGGCCATTCCTATTTTAGGGCTCCCAGTCTATTTACCAAGGTGATAAGCATGCAATCATGCCTAGCTTCTTCTGTAGAGAGTCTCACAGACTTTAATGCCTAGGGCTAGCCTGGAACCATCCTCCTCCTAATCCCAGTTTAGGATGATGGGCATGTGCCACTATATACAGCAATGGGCTCCAAAGAGGCCTCATGGATTTTTCTGCCCAGGTTGACCTCGAACCATGATCCTTCCATCTCAGCCTCCAAGAAGCTAAGGTTATAGGTATGAACCTACTGGTGCCTGGCTTATGATCCAATCTTGATAACATCCACTTTTCTTTCAAGTCTGCTAACATTGACTTTCATATCCAGTAAGAAGAACACCAGACTATTTGGAAATATACAGCAAATTACCGACACAATCCAGTAGATGGCACTCTCATCTCGAGATGAGAGAAGCAAAGGGATGAAAACAAGTGCAGATGCCTTCTCAAGTTGTCTCAAGCCTGGCCTTGGAGGGTGCTGCAATCACTGACCCCAAGGCGGGGTCACCCAGACAAAAAAGGGCCTTATGGGATCTCCTCCTGTCTCTCACCAATCTACTCCTTCGTTCTTCTAGTTCATTCTTTTCTGTTCATATGGGTATGTATATCACTGTGTAAATGATCCCCACGTATAGATAGATACGTACTGCATGGAACACCAAAGAGAGAGACTTAGTGAATGGAAGGGCTGCCATCAACCAGTGGATTTTAAATACATCATTCCTATAAAAAACAAAGAGAAAAGAATTAAAAAGAGGAACCTTCTCCCAAAGGACAAGCATTAGATCTACTGAAAAGCAGGCAGTGAATACAATCTCAGTAAACTACAAATGTAACCTTTTTAAGAGAGTGGTTTTTGTCACCAGAAAAGGCCTGGGGTAGAGTCCCAAAGGCCTCTCTCCTATATAATGTAATGTTGTGCATACAGAACTAAGCACGGAAGTTTCCAGTCCTGTTAAGATGGAAACCTTCTTCCTGGAAACCACCCTGGAAGGCCCCGCCCCATGAACAAGAGCAAGATGACAAATCTACAGAAATGGCAAACTCTAGTCTGCAGGCCAATGCAGGAGGTCTAAGAGCCAGCATGGGAACAGGTGGCAGGAAGCCCTGGGCTCCTGCCCCCTGCCCCTCACTTTCTCTGAAGCACCCACTCTTACCCCCCAGGTACCAGAGTCAACTGCTGGGTTATCAGGCATTAAATTCATCTTCTCATCCCACCTCCTACTGAGCTGAACCCAACAGAACACACAAGGTCACCGAGAACGTGGATACCTAGAAAGACCTAAGGGAGAGCCACACAGAGCATGCGCACAGCGAGTATGTGCTCTCAGGGACTGGCTCTCCAACACTGGGATTCCTGCAAAGCACATTAATGCAACAAACAAGTCCATGGAACAGGCTAGAGAGCTCAGGAGAGTCATTCATATACACCTAGCCTAATATGAGATCCAGCAGATAAACTGGTAGGAAAGGATACCTGTTTACTACCTGCTCTGAGGAAGTGTCAGCTTGAACATACAGAGCAAATCAAGCAGGGCCTCTATCCCCTACATGTAAAGAGGGACTCTAGTTACATTTCCACTCCGGACATGAAATATACCTTCTGTGATCTTAGAACAGCTAATGGTGATCAAGAAAGGACTAAATTTAGATAGCCCTGGCTCCATTACAACAGAATACTTTCATTCAACAGTGCATACTAAAACTAAATAACTAGGAGAAAAAAGAGACAAGGGATCAAGGCCCAGAAAAGGCAAGAGACTTGTGCAAAGCAACTAGAAAATAGACTGCAAACAGGGGCCAGGATTTTGGCCTAGTGGTGGAATGCTTGCCTAGCGTGCATGAAGACCTGAGTTCGACTCCTTGGTACCACATACATAGATAGAAAAAGCCGAAAGTGGTGCTGTGGCTCAAGTAGTAGAACACTAGCCTTGAGAAAGTCCAAAGACAATGCTTAGGCCCTGAGTTCAAGTCCTGGGATTGGCCAACCATCCCCCCAAAAAACAAACAAACAAACAAAAGACTGCAAACAATATGGCCCACGAGGTTGTCAAGTCTGGACATGAAATCCACATCACTAACATTCAAAGAGACAAGATTTCCTGCCCAACTGGCCAACATGGTGACCAGCACAGGGAGTGTGTGATACTTCCACATGCCGGGGAACACAAGGGAGCCTCTCTGCAGCACCTCTGAAACAGCGACAGCAGTCCCTCAGCAGTGTGCCTCGTCCTGTTTGTCAAGAACAGAGGCCTAGGTGGTGGGTGCGTGTGTAGAGGTCACCAATGATGCGCGGGAGGTGGGAGGAGGCAGACTGCAAGATGCTGGGGAACATCTAGAAACGAGCCCTTGGACTTGCTGGTGTACAGGCATGTGGCTGGCTGGCAAAAGGAATCCTCGCGTGAACAATGTACGAATCTACAGTTAACCAAGGTTCTAGAAATACAGAATGTATGCAACTTACCAACAAATACTACCCACACCAATGCACAAATAGCCCAAACTGTCCATAAATCACATCTGAGAGGCTGGGAGTAGGAAAGGGACAGGAACTGAAGGGGAACCAGGAAAGCACTTGGACGGTGGGAACACATATTGAGAGCACCATAAACTGACACATGGGGGCTTCTGGACCACTTCCTTGGCATTTTCTTGTCCTAGTGCCCACCCACTTGAGGTCAAAATGGAAGTGCAGGCCAAGTAAGATATTCACAATCACAACATCTATGCGGGCAGTGCTCGATGGAGGGGCTGGGGTACTGTTCCCACGGGAAGACCTGGAGCCCTCTAAACCTCAAGACCCTCTTGTGAAACTAAGAACACGCTCTCAGCAAACTGCTGGACACTAGCCAGTCCAACCAGCACGGTGCGCCTGACCACATGGACTGCCTCAACTGTTGACAACGCTCTCGCCTCTCTGCCAGTCCTGAGCACTATGTCTGAAATATGGCCCACAGCCTCAGAGTCATGTGCTTTTATGTCACTTCCATTTCCAACCTCACAGAACTGACTGGAAAGACTGGAAAAACATGGGGAGGGTGTCAATCACACCTCTCTGGAGTAAATAGTACATCAATAGTACACAAAGCAAGTCAGCCTCTTTTAATCAGAGACGTAAGCCTTCCCTCAATGCTAGACTCATGAACCAGTGGTGATGACTCTGGCATCCACTAAGTAAGTGTGTAGCTGGGAAGCTGTGTGAGAGGCATCTCGGGATTGCACAGCACTCCCACCCAAAGCCTCTCCCTGATGGGCCACGGACCTAAAGACTTGAGACAACGGGAGGAAGGGAAGGCAGAGCAATGACTGCCCCCTGGTGTGAGGCTGGGGAACCACAGGCACAGAAAGCTGCTAGGAGACAGCACATCACGAAGTTCACACTTCTGATTTCTCTAATAAAGGCAAAAGGAACATTTTATTTATAACTACAAAGCCTTTCTGGCCTGCCTTTGGTCAGCCCTTTCTAGCATGGCTCAAATGGGGTTAAAAATATGGTGATGTCAAGGCAGTGACCACATAATACTGGCTAGATCCAGATTCCAGCCTGAGGCATGTCCTTCAGGTGACAGAGGTCACCATTCTCCCCACTCCAGAGAGAGATGAATGTGGGTGGGATTCATTTTTCTGTACTTCCAATCAGTACATACTCGAAAACTACACTCAAACACCGTCACATCGACCATACACTACAACAAATACTTGATGTGGTTCTCATACTGTCATTTGGGAAGGGGACAGAACTGAGCCTAGGCAGCTGCTCCCCTCAAGAACCAAGCGCAGGAAGTCAAAGGCTCAAGGGTTTTAGAACAAAGGCCCAGCACCAGGCAGATGGGCTCTGAAGAAGTTTTCTGAAGACTAAACATCTGAAAACTAGCAGAGAAATGACCCAGGCAGGCTATAAGCCCACGCCTGCAATGCCAGGTGTCTACTAAATTCACACCCAGACCAGGGGCATCATCATGGAGCTTGTCAGGACACACAGCCCTGAAAGGTACCAACAGCTGACACTGTGGGTCTCTGACACAAAAGCACTTTGCTTGTGCATCTGACTTTGCTTACTGATGACCAAAGCATTCAGAGTTGCTTCTTGAGACAAAACACAGGAATGAACAAACATCAAGCAGGCTAAGCCATCCTCCCTGGACTACTCCTGCACTGGACCGCTGCCCTGGTGTCTCAGGGAAAACACCCTTCAAAAAGAGCAAAGCCACTTACTGCCACCTCCCCCAGGGAATAGAGTCCAGAGCAAGGTCCATCACACAAATTTGAATAAAAATTCAAAGAAGTCATTGTTACCTTCGTTTCCGAAGGATGTGGATCCAGATGATCCCAGAAAGGAAGAAGAAAAAGGCCATAGAGATGTATAATTTGGGGAGAGGGATTTCCCCTGCTGAGAGGTAGCTGTCAGGATTCTTCTCTGTGATTTCAATCTGAAACCAACACAAAATTAACTTTTACTTTTGAGGGAACAGCTCTCTCAGCCATTTTGCTGAAGGTTAGGAGTGTGAAGACAAACAGAGAATACCACATTTGGATTGTATACCGTGACATGGAAACATGCCCCAAATGTCTCGTTTCTTGTTTATAAATCCTCTGCAGGAGTATCCTGCCCATGGTTTCCTCCTAATAAAGTAGTCATAAACGAAACACTCAATGGTAAAGTGCACACTTACTATGTGCAAAGCCCTAGATGTGATCCCCAGTAAAAAAAAAAAAAAGGAAACAACTACTTTTTGTGTGTATGTCCAGTCCTGGAGCTTGAATTCAGGGCCTGGACACTGTCCCTGAGCTTTTTTACTCAAGGGTAGCACTCTATCAATTAAGCCACAGCTTCAGCTTCACTTTTGGCTATGTGTGTATATGGTTTATTGGAGATTAGACTCTCACAAACTTTCCTGCCTGGGCTGGTTTTGAACTGTGAATCATCAGATCTTAGCCACCTAAGAAGCTAGGATTACAGGCGTGAGCCACTGACTCAGAACTCTTCCTTCTCCTCCTCTTCTTCTTTTTGTGCCAGTCCTGGAGCTTGAACTCAGGGCCTGAGCACTGACTGTCCAGAGCTTCCTTTTGCTCACCACCTTCACCTTTTTCTGTGTATGTGGTACTGAGGAATCATACCCAGGGCTTCATGCATGCTGTGCAAGCACTCTACTGCTACATCACATTCCCAGCCCCTCAAAACTACTCTTACAAAGATCTGCTGAATTTGACAGGGCCCATCCCCCAGCAAAGGTACTCACATCCAGGCTGAATGAGAACATTCCACTTGCACTTGCACACTTATGGAAGTAAAGACTGTAGAGGCCTTCTTGCTCATCAGTGCTGATGTTAAAGAAAAACTGGTGAAGAAGAAGTGGTAAATGGATAGAACAGAGCATGTAGTCAAATTAAACCAGAGAAGAGCTAAGTGGAGTCTTCACTCTTGGTACTTTACAATAATGGTAGAGCTCAGTCTACATTCCCACTTCTACTCCTGCTTTACCCAGGTCTGCCGATGGAGAGGTTTTCTGTAACCCAAACATGTTTATTTCTTCCCCCAAGCTCACATACTTTTTTTTTTTTTTTTGCCAGACCTGGGCCTTGAACTCAGGATCTGAGCACTGTCTTTGAGCTTGCTCAAGGCTAGCACTCTACCACTGGAGCCACAGCACCATTTAGCTTTTTTTTCTATATATGTGTTATCGAGGAATTGAAACTGGGTCTTCATGAATGCTAGGCAAGTACTCTTACTACTAAGCCAAACTCCAGGCCCTCATACACTCTTTTTTTTAAATATATATTTTTTTGCAATTAATAGAAGGGTTACATGATATTTGCCAGATAAATGGTGCATTAATTCCCATACATTGATACCCTTTCACATCATACACTTTTTTGAAAAAAGAATTGAGGCTTAGCTGGGCATGGTAGCTCACACCTGTAACCCTAACTACTCAAGAGGCCCAGATCTGAGGATCAAAGTTCAATGCCAGTCCCGGGATTAAAGTCCGTGAGACTCTTATCTCCAATTAACCACCAGAAAACTGGAAGTGGTGCTGTGGCTCAGGGGGAAGGAAGGTAGCCTTGAGCTAAACAGCTCAGAGACAACGCCCCATGACCAAAAAAAAAAAAAAAAAAAAAAAAATGAGGCTTGTGGATTTTGTTTTGTTTTTTTTTTTGCCAGTTCTGGGGCTTGTACTCAGGCCTGAGCACTGTCCTTGGGCTTTCTCAAGGCTAGAGCTCTACCATTAGAGCCATATTACCACTTCTAGCTTTTTCTGTATATGTGGTACCAAGGAATCTTTGTGCATGCTAGGCAAGCATTCTACCACTAGGCTAAACTACTGGCCCGGCTTGTATTATTTTTTAAAGGAACCAGTATTTCATTACTAAAACCTATGACTTTAATAACAAAAGTTGTATTTCTACATTTTTCTCTATTTCATTTTCTTTTTTGGCCTGGGTGTGAGTATTCATACTTTCATTGTTTTGGTCATATATGTCAATTATATAAAGGGGTTTCATTGTGGATGTCTACATACTCACCTCCTCTGTCAAACCTTTTTTTTTGCCATCCTGCCCTCAAATGAAGTTCAATGCTAACCAAAATGTACATCCCTATCTAAGAATAAGATTCCCCCTTTGGCATTTTGTTTGTGAGTATGGGTGCCAGTTCTGGGGCTTGAACTCAGGCCTGGGTACTGACCTGTAGCTTTTTGCTCAAGGTTGGTACTCTACCCTTTTGAGAAACATCTCTACTTTGGGCTTTTGGATAGTTCAGAGTATCATGAACTTTCCTGCCTTCGAACCACAATCCTCAGTACCTAGGATCCTGAGTAGCCAGGATTACAGGAGTGATCTACTGGCACCCAGTTTGCCCTCGGTCAATTTTACAAATATATTACTATCAGAAAAAAAGGCAACCTGCCATATGTATAGTGCTTAGGATTACAGGCATATACTTAATTCACTGAAACAGAAGCTAGGCAATGATTATAATGGTATTTTTCATCGGCGGACACTGGAGGACATATGTGTTTCTCTATTTCTTTTACCAGATGATTGTAAAGGTGATTATTTACAATTAAATTCAATATAAGTATTATACATTCTGTTCTCCACATTAAGAATTTAAAAAAAAAAGAGGGACTGGGAATGTAGCTTAGTGGTAAAAGTGTTTGCCTAGCATGCATGAAGCCCTGGGTTTGATTCCTTAGTATCACATAAACAGAAAAAGCCAGAAGTGGCACTGTGACTCAAGTGGTAGAATGCTAGCCTTGAGCAAAAGAAGCTTTGAGACAGTGCTCATACCCTGACTGAGTTCAAGCCCCAGGAGTGGCAAAACAAAACACAAAACAAAAAACACACTCAGCCAATATGTGTCATAATATGTCACAAAATATGACAGTAAATGTCAAAGCATGTCTTTAGTCCACTCAGGCAGAAAAAGAAAGCTTTTCAGGGGCGGGAGTTTGGCCTAATGGTAGAGTGCTTGCCTAGCATGCACAAATACCTGGGTTCAATTCCTTGGTACCACATACATCTAAAAAAAAAAAAAAAAAAAAGGGCCAGGAGTTTGGCCTAGTGGTTAAAGTGCTTGCCTAGCATGCATGAAGACCCGGGTTCGATTCCTCGGCACCACATGCATAGAAAAAAAGCCAGAAATGGTGCTGAGGCTCAAGTGGTAGAGCTCTAGCCTTGAGAAAGTCCAAGGACAGTGCTCAGGCCCTGAGCTCACCCCCCCCCCCAAAAAAAGAAAGCTTTTTTTTAATTTTGGGGGTAGGCCTGCAGTGCACACCTGTATTCCCAGCAGGAAGATCTTGAATTAAAGGGCAGCCTGAGCTACACAGTGAGATTCTATCTCAAAAAATCAAAAGAAAAAAAGAAAAAGAACAAGTCTTTCCCATGGCACGCTAGAAGAAAGCACTAAGAAGACACAGAGCAGGACTAGAGAATGGAGCTGAATTTAAAACAGGGCACTCGGGGGAGGCTCTGTTGACAGGATGCCATCTGGCAATGTCTAGAAGGATTCTGAGAGACCAGCATAGAGCCAGAGCTGAGCAAGGTCTAATCTTTTCAAGAGGCTAAAGTGGCTCTTGTGGCACTGGAATGAACAAGGAGCCAGCCGGGGCCTGGCCATGTGGGCCATGGAGGCCAGGCGGAAAGGCTGGCAAGTGCGCTGGCACAAATGGATAGCCGCTCACATCGGAAGCAAATGTGCACCCTGGAGCCATCAGCTGCTCCACCAGCAAAGAGGGGGATGCCATGGGACTGGAAGGCACACACAATCTCCAGTGTTAGGAATTAAGACCTTCTGCCATGTGCATTGGGGGACACAGCATCTTGACAGGGTGAATTCTGTCTGTCACAACTGACCAAGTTGTACATACACTTAAGACTTGTGATTTCCTCTGCAAGCAAATTACACTTCCAGTAATGAAACTGAGAAGAGGCAGTGGTTCTTATGAGCTGATAGTAAAACATAATTTGTGTGCGTTTGTATGTTACAAAGTACTTTTACTGAAAAACTGAGCCACAGCATATGATGAAACAGGGCTCCTCCTTTCATTATTCAGTGTTAGGTCTTCAGTGAGGTGCAGAAATAGTTGTCCAGGACCAGGAGTTTGGCCTAGTGGTAGAGTGCTTGCCTAGCATGCACGAAGACCCAGAATTGCTGCTGTGGCTCAAGTAGTAGAGCTCTAACCTTGACAAGGCCCAAGGACAGTGCTCAGGCCCTGAGATCATGACTCAGGACTGGCCAAAAAAAAAAAAAACAGAAAAGAAAAGAAAAAGTTGTCCAAAGTCCCCTGGCTCCTGAGCATCTCTGAGGACAGTTCAAAACCCACCAGGGTGCAGCCATGGGGAGGCTCAGACACATTAGTGACTATGCCAGCAGGGCCCAGAGGCCCCTTATGGGTCTCATGGAACTCTCCAACATACTACCATCAAGCCCGTCAATGGCCCTTTCCATGGACAATCCCATGCTTCTGTCACGCACCAAATGGAGGCACAAGGGCCTGGGGGTCTGGACCTCATCACTCAGGCTCACAACTGCAGTCAGTCCAAGGCTTCTGACTGGATACACGTGTGGCAAAAACATCCATCATGTTCACTTGTTCCAATGAGCACCACTGTATTCAAGTGAGCAATGCGCACTGTGCTTAAGCTAGTACTCCTAGCTTCAAAACACCTTTAAAAACCCTACCGCGACTGGGCGCTGGAGGCTCACACCTATATCCCAGCTACTCAGGAGGATGATCTAAGGGTTACAGTTCAAAGCTAGCCTGGACAGGAAAATCCCTGCTATCTCCAGTTAAAACTGAAAGTGGAACTGTGGTAGAGCACTAGCCTTAAGCAAAGAGCCCAGGGATAGTGACCAGGACCTGAGTTCAATCCCCATAACAGACAAAAAAGCAACAACAAAATTCTACTGTGCTTTGAGTCAAGACATACCTGAAATGAAACTGCTCCATTGCTGTTATATATTGGAAAAGATTTCTCTCCTGCTGACTAAAAAGACACAATAATCGGTTTTAGGATGATAGTAGCGAAAAAAAAGTAAGCTTATTAAAATTAAAAAATTACATTTTAAATAGCATTGTGTCATGTCCATTCAGTAAATAATGTACAATGATGAACCTCACTCCCTGTCATTCTCCCGTTCTGCCTATCCTTGTTCTTAACGTATTTTCAGCACATTTCGCTGCTCTATTTTCGTGTATGCACATAAAGTACTGGACCATATTCACCTTCACTCACTCTCCACTCATCTTCCCCTTTGTTTCTTCCATCTCAACATTGGCCGCCCCTCCCTCTCCCTCTCTTTCTCTTTCTTTCTCTCGCCAGGGGCTTGAACTCAGGGCCCAAACACTGTCCTTGGACACTTTTTGCTCAAGGCTAGTGCTCTGCCACTTGAACCACAGTGCCATTTCTGGCCTTTTCTGTGTATGTGGTGCCAAGAACTT
This sequence comes from Megascapheus bottae, assembly GCF_031878675.1. Classification (NCBI taxonomy): domain Eukaryota; kingdom Metazoa; phylum Chordata; class Mammalia; order Rodentia; family Geomyidae; genus Megascapheus; species Megascapheus bottae. The sequence goes on along the minus strand of NC_143511.1, from coordinate 85,997,768 downwards.
GAACCTCTGGCTTTGTACATGCTAGGCAGGCACTCTAACACTAGGCCAAACTCCCGGCCCCATTTTTTTTTTTTTTTTTGGTCAGTCAGGGGGCTTGAACTCTGGGTCTGGGCACTGGCCCTGAGCGCTTTACACCCTACCACTTGAGCCACAGTGCACTTACTCTCTTGATGTTCCTTTTGTTATTGTTGTTGTTTAAATATATCATACCGGGAAGTTTCACCATGGTATTTCACCAATGCACATTTTATTTATTTATTTATTTTTATTGTAATTAGTAAAAGGGTTACATGATATTTGCCAGATAGAAGGTGCATTAATTCACATACATTGATACTCTTTCACATGTCTTGGTACCCATTTCCCTCCCCCCCACACCCTCCACCCATCTTGGTTTTCTCCCCTTCCCTATCAAATTTCAAATATCCAAATACAAATAAATTCAATATATCAGATAACAAAGTGAGATACTATAACAATATGAGATAACCAAGGGACAGCAAAGGAGATGAGAGACAACATACTACATTAAGGACAACAATCATTCATTATATGGCTTTTGTTTCACTATCCTGGAGGTCCTTTCAATTAGCTTCACATTATATGGCCTTATGTATCAAGATTTTGCTCTATTGCAGATCTCTGCTAGTAGAGCCCAAGGTTTCTACTGATTATGACGAATGAGGGAAACCATTGAGCCTAAGTTCCTTTGAGTCTGGCTTACTTCACTTAATATGATTTTTTCCAAGTCTTTCCATTTCCTAACAAATGGGGTGATGTCATTCTTTCTGACAGCAGCATAGAATTCCATTGTGTACAAATACCACAACTTGTTGATCCACTCATCAACTGAGGGACATCTAGGTTGGTTCCATATCTTTGCTATGGTGAATAGTGCACCAATGCACATTTTAATCAGAATAGCCTCTCTGTTCTCTTTCCTGTTCCCCCATTCCGTCTTCATTTAAATTTTAGCAGAACAATTTCTAACCTGGGTTTGAACTTGTGCTTGCTAAGCAGTGTTTGCTCTACAACTTGAGCCATGCTTTTTGCTATTTAATTGGAGACATAATTTCACAGACTTTTCTGCCGTGCTGGTTCAAACCAGATCCTCAGATCTGTCTCCAGAGTAACTACGATTTTGTGCTATTTCTAGCACTACTTTTCTCTTCTCTTCCTTTCCACTCCCCCACCTGACCTCTGTTAGTCCAGATCCTCTCACTTTACACCCATGCTATCACGGCAGTCCTTCCTGGTCCCTGACATGTTCTTCTCCAACATCTGCCCTCTGTTGTCTGACCAAAAATCATCTAAGGGTGCCCCCCATGCCACTCTCTGACTTTCACTTCCAATAGGCCTATGCATCATGTATTTCCTCCATCTAATCTATTTTTTTTTTTTTTTTTGGTTAGTCTGGGACTTGAACTTGGGCCTGGGTGCTGCCCCTGAGCTCTTCAGCTCAAGGCTACTGCCCTTACCCATAGCGCCACCACTTCTGGTTTTCTGGTGATTCACTGGAGATAAGTGTTTCATGGGCTTTGTAGTGCCTGGGCTGACTTTGAACTGCCATCCTCAGATCTCAGCCTCCTCAGTAGCTAAGATTACAGGCGTGAGCCACTGCAACTGGTACCTCCATCTAATCTCTCTTTAGGCCATTTTTCTTCTCCTTCCTTGTCTTCCTCTTCCCCAGACTCTAAGCCTGGAATCCTTCTGAGGTCTCCCTAGCTGGAGTGCCTTCCCTTTCCTCACCTCTAGCATGGATGTGCTGTGCAATCTAGCACTCAGTATTTGTGGATGTGAAAACACAGGTCTTCAGTCATGAAAAGTGAACAACAGACACATATTAAAATGAACAGGGCAAGCCTTTTTGAAGGATTCCCAAAAGAAATGTCTGTTGCAACAAACTGGAAATAAATGAACACAATTTTCACAGTAACAAATATAAAAGGACTAAAAGAAAGCATCACGTTCTCTTAGAACTAGAGTACAAATGCTGGGCATTTAGGATGTCAATGGTGTCTCTTTAAAAAGAAGATAATTCCTTGTAGATCAGGTAGGCAAGCGCATGCGTACACACACATACATGCCTGTATACATACATGCACATATACACATATGTATATTCATAAATACATGTGCAGACACACAGAAAAGCTGAGTGCAGGTGGTAGCTAAGTTCCTACCTTTGAATCCGCTGTACTTCTTTTAGACTTTGTACCATCTACAAACAAGAGATTAAAAAGTATTACTGTAGTTTGCTCATACATGTACTACAATCATTTTATGAGGCTCCCATTAATACCAAATAATTGAAAAAAAATGAGTCTTATGGACTGCCACCACTTCATATACAAACTGGCCTTTTTTTTTTTTTTTTTTTTTTTTTTTTTTGCCAGTCCTGAGGCTTGAACTCATGGCCTTAGGCACTGTCCCTGAATTTTTTTTGTTTAGGACTGGCAGTCTACCACTTGAACCATAGTCATTTACAGCTTTTTCTGTTAATGTGGTATTGAGGAATCAAACCTAGGATTTCATGCATGCTAGGCAAACACACTACCACCAAGCCACATTCCGAGCCCATAAGGAAATGAATTTACTTTTCATATTTTTGCTCCTTATAGTGCTTTAACTCAGGACCTAGACACTGTGCCTGAGCATCTTATGTTCAAGGCCAATACTCTACCTCCACTTGCAAATTATAATCCTTTATTTTTTCTTTTTTTCTTTCAAGCCCCATGACCCATCTCCCCCCCACAAAAAAAAAATTGGAGAGGCTACAAGAAAATGAATAGTACTCTGTATTTATGATAGTACTATAAACTCATCCAACTCAATTGTAAAGGAAGTTCAGAACCAGTGTCACTATTCTCAAAGTATTCATACCCTTTGAACCAGAAATTCCAATTTTGGTGACCCACTCTATGGGAAGTACCACACAAGCAAACAGTTGGATACATCAAGAACAGCATGAACAGCAAACATGTTTCCTTAGGGGAAAGGGTGAACAAGTGACAGAATGCACCTAAGCACCATTGTAATTTTTTTTTTTTGTCAGTAGTGGGAATTGGACACTGTCCCTGAGCTCTTCAGCTCAAGGCTACTGCCCTACTCTCAGGCCTGAGTGTTATAGTTTACTGGAGGTAAGAGTTTCCTGGGGCCAGCAATGTAGCGTAGTGGTAGAGTGGCTGACCTAGCATGTAAGAAATCCTTGCTACTACATACACAGAAAAAGTCTGAGGTGGTGCTGTGGATCAAGTGGTAGAGATCAAGCCTTGAGAAAGCTCAAGGACAGTGCTCAGGTCCTGAGTTCAAGCCCCAGGACTGGCAAAAACAATAAAAATAAAAAATTAAAGCAAATGTTCTAAACATAAGATACAAGCTTAATCTGGAAACATAAATGACTACATTCTAACACTGGGAATAGGAGAGATGATTGCCTTTTTCTACATCTTCACATTTTTCCCTTTTCTTCTCGTGGCTATGTATTTATGATAAACTCTACAATGGGACAGTGCTAAGGCAATGACAGATCCTGTTCTTGCTGTGAACTGAACCTTTGACAGAGCGGGTTGGTGAAAATCAAATGCTAGTTTGCCCTTCAGTTTTACCTGGTACTTTCTGAGTTTGGCTGCCCGCTGGAACAGGGCTGACCTTAGGCTCCTGGACTTTCTTGTCATTGCTGAGGATAATGTTTGGAAACTGGGTTCCAGCTTCCAGTGGAGATCTGACTTTTACTCTGCATGCAAACAAAATGGAAGGATGAGTGTTCAAGCAGTGCTTCTGGTCATTCAGTAAGTGCAGCATGCTGGGCATCCTGTGAAGCTCCAAATCACTCCCTGGTTGTCCTTGTGATGTCCTACAGTGTTGATTCTATTCACGTTGTACAGATGCTGAAACTGGGGTGCAGAAGGTTAAGAACTGGTCTTTCTTTATTGTAATTTTGTTCATTTATTTTTAAATTTTCTTTTGTTTTCACTGGAAAGATGACATTCAGTTTTAAATGTTAAAAGTGTACAAGTTGCAGGGCAGGGAGTTTGGCCTAGTGGTAGAGTGCTTGCTTAATTAGCATGCATGAAGACCCAGGTTCGATTCCTCAGTACCACATTCAAAGAAAAAAGCCAGAAGTGGTGCTGAAGCTCAAGTGGTACAGCTCTAGCCTTGAAAAAGTCCAAGGACAGTGCTCAGGCCCTGAGCTCAAGCCCAGGACTGGCCAAAAAATAAAAAATAAATTTAAAAAATTGAAAAATGCACAAGTTACTTTGTTACAATAAAACTAAATGTGTAAAAAAATAATAAAAGAACTGGTCAGTGTGCTGGCAAGGTAGCTCAGTGGCACAGCACTCACCTAGCATGCATGAGATCCTGTGTTCATTCCCAGTTCTCCACCCTGCTCCCTCAATAAAAGAACTTGCTCAAGGTCTTCCAGCTAAGAAGCAGCTGCATGAACATCCTGGCAGTTTTCTTCTAAAACCAACATGGTGTTGTTAGTTTCCCCTAAGTATCCTTAATGTGCTCAGTCAATTGGTGCAAAGTGAAAGGGAACAAGAGGCAAAAAAGCACTAAGACATTAAAGTGTGGCTAGGGGCCATGAGAGGGGCTGTGCAATGAACACTCTATCTCCTCTCTTGTTAACTCCTTCCAGCCCAGCAGGACCCAGGGTAGTTCGTATGACTGAGTGCACACACAATCTCAGCGCCAGCAGGCAGGCACTTCTCCACCTGACTGGGAGACATGTTCCCTCTTGTCTCTCCCATGGTGCTGGCTGGGGACACCTGTGAAGAAGAGCAGATGCCAAGGACAGCAGAGCAAAGGTGAAAAGCACTGAATTCCTAACCTCAGCAAGCTGTAGCAGGCCTGTCCCTCACCCCATGGGTCACACCTGGAGTCTCAAGGTGAGGCCTTCTCTGTCCTCAATATTCCAGCAAGCTAGCTCAAGTCCTAGTGGATGGAGGAGACCTCATGTTCTTAGATGAGAACATAAGCAATTATGGAGAATGTTTGTACTATTTAGCCTATAACTATTTTGTTGTTTTGTTTTAGAAGAGCTTCTTCATTATTTTTCCTCTCTCGTCAGGCTCATCTTAAATTTGCCTTCTCTGGGCTTTGTGTAGTTGACCTTGAAAGCAAGTCTGAGCACAGTGTTTCTAGCTTGCCACTGCTTGAAGAAATTATACACAAAGGACCATATGGTGCCAGGTGGAAATGAGCCGAATTTGAGAACAGTGAGTCCCATAATTCATCTCAGTTTAAAAGTTTTAAAGAAAGACCGGAATGCCAGAAATCCTTACCTATAATCAATCTTCCTCCCTCTTTCCCTCTCTCTCTCTCTTTGACTAGGGATCTTACAAAGTGTTTCATGCATGCTAAGCAGGTGCTCTATCACCTGAGCCACAATTATAGCCTCAGGCCTCTCCAACAATCTTATGGGACAGGTACCATGGCTACTGAGGTAAGTGAGCCAGAGTCCTCAAATCTCACACAGATGAGAAAGGCAGAAGTTGTTATCTGGACCCATGCCTGCTTTGCCTATCTGTCATTTGTTTTTTTTTTTAAACTAGTACTAGGTTTGATCTCAAGGCCTTTTCACTCAAGACTAGCATTCTACCACTTAAGCCATACCTCCACTTCTGGCTTTTTGCTAACTGGAGATAAGAGTTACTAGGATTTATCTGCCTATGCTCTTTGAACTTGAACCTTCAAGATCTCAGTCTCCTGAGTAGCTAGGACTATAGGCATGAGTCACTGGTACCCAGCTTCTGCTGATGTATTTTCTATCAATAACAAACAAGCTTCCTGAAAGCAGTATGATGTTCTACATGCCTTTGAACAGACCATACCCTTTGCTGGCAAAGCCCTTTCTTTCTTTGTCCATCTGGTAAAAACTAAGTCACCAGAAGCTGCTTAGACCCCAAAAATGATCCGATTCTTCCTTTCCCTAGCACAGTTATAGGTGATCTTCCCTTCTACCACTCTCCTGTGCTGTTACCGTTTTCATTGCCCTTCTGTCTCTCCACTAATGTGCAACTCCCAGAGGCAGGTCTCTCATGGTGTGTCACCACCAGTACTGAGTTCTGACAGACACAGTAACACATTGGCAGACACCCAGTGAAGGTGAGTGGGAGACTAAATACCCCCTAGCTGTATTCTAGGGTCAAAGGAAGGAATTTAGTATTACTTACTCACTTCTGAAGATGTCTAGGATTAGAAGGGCGACAGAGGCAGATTGTTTCTTTAAAATACAGTAGTCTGCATCTTCATCCTGAGGAAGAAGAAGTCAATTATAGTTCATCCTGTTCATTTATATAAGAACAAGGCAGAAAGTTTTTGGGAACAAAGTACACAGAGAGACTGGAAAATGTCTGGACATCAAAGTAGCCACTACCCGCTGGAAGTGGACCTCCAGGAAAGCAGGGGCTCCACCCACTGTCCTGGGCTCCCATAAAACCAGTGGGCAGGCTGCCACTAAACACTTACCAAGTAAGAAGAAAAGCCGTCATTCTTTGTTCGTTCAAGGCTGAAGCCGATATCCTAAGGGAGAGGGTGACAGATGAGAAATAAACCCCACACCTGTGCAGCCTTTCTTCCCAGTTTCCTTAGCCTTTTTTTGTAACAATGCAATATTTTACTAGATACTCTACTCAGAGCCGGGGGAATGGCTCATAGAACATTAACTTGGGCAAGACTTTGTTTGATCCCTAGTACTGCAAGGGGAAAAAAAAAGAATTGCAACTAGATGTTAAAACGAATAGATGGTTACTATGTATTTTGGTCCTCACAAGTTTTAACTTTCCATATTCTGATACTTCACATTTAATCCTGTGGAGGGCAGGGTGTCATGGTTCATGCCTATAATCTTAACTATGCTGGTAGCTGAGTTCAAGGATTATAGTTTGAAGCCAGCCTAGACAGGAAATTCTTGAGACTCTTACCTCCAAATTAACGACCAAAATATGCCAGAAGTGGAGCTGTGGCTCAAATGGTAGAATGCCAGCCTTATGTAAAAAACCTTAGGGACAGGGGCCAGGAGTTTGGCCTAGTGGTTAAAGTGCTTGCCTAGCATGCGCTAAGACCCGGGTTCAATTCCTTGGTACCACATACATACAAAAAAGCTGGAAGTGGTGCTGAGGCTCAAGTGGTAGAGCTCTAGCCTTGAGAAAGTCCAAGGACAGTGCACAGGCCCTGAGCTCCAGCCCAGGTCTGGCAAAAAAGAAAAGAAAAGAAAAGAAGCTTTTGACCTAAACTACAATGATAACCACTTCCACCCGACCAGCCCATCTCCCAGATGGGGACTTAGTCTACATACATCAGAATTCTTGTCTGAGGCTTGTTCAGGCTCATTCATGGAGAAGCTGCTGACATTAACCACCATATACCCATCTTTGAAGAATCCAAAGGTGTTCAGATGAACTTTATGCCTCACATCGTCCTACAGAGACATATGGTGGTAGAATTAACAATGTGAAAAAGGAAATTTTGGATGATTTTAATATAATCACTCTTTTGCCTGGAAAACTACAGTAGCCTCCTTCCATATGCTCACAGTATATATATGGCTGCAGAATCTTATCTTTCTTCTTCAGAAAGTCCTAAAATATTGATATTGTACAGAAGACAACACCCAGTGGATACAATGTCCTCCAGCACATGTGTATGAGAATGGGGCAGACTGCTGCCCAGCTAGCATGTGAACCCATGCTGGATGAAACACATTTCAGACATCAGTGTGTTCTCCCTCACAGTACAATGCCCGTCATGCTCTGAGCACTCCACGTTCCCAAGGGAGGGGAAGAGCGAGTGGCCAACATCACTTCAAGAACACTGCTGGGTGATGGCTCATGCCTGTAATCCTAGCTACTCAGGAGGCTGAGATCTGAGGACTGCAGTTCAAAGCCAGCCCCAGCACTAAAAACCATGAGACTCTTATCTCTAATTAATCACTAGAAAATGAAAAGTGGAGCTATGGCTCAATGTGGTAGCCTTGAGCTGAAGAGCTCAGGGACATACCCAGGCCCAGGGGTAGTATGGTAACTTTGACCTGAAGAGCTCAGGGACGGCGCCCAGGCCCAGAGTTCAAGCCTCATGACCCACAAAAAAAAAAAAACAAAAAAGAACACAGCCTCAGGGGCCAAGAATTTAGTCTAGTGGTAGAGTGTTTTGCCTAGCATGCATGAAGATCTGAGTTCAATTCCTCGGTACCACATACACAGAAAAAACTGGAAGTGGTGTTATGACTCAAGTGGCAGAGGTTTAGGCTTGAGAAAGCCCAAAGACCGTGCTCGGGCCCTGAGTTCAAGTCCCAGGAATAAAAAAAATAAGGGCACAGCTTTATCAATGTATGCATGCCTGCTCCTCCCATTGCAGGATGAAGGGGAGTCTACTTTCTAATCTATAATTCCATTTTCTTTAAGTTCATTTGTACCTAAAAATGACATAATGTATGATGGGTTATAGGAAACAAATCTCATAAAGAAACACAGGAGGGACCGGGAGTTTGGCCTAGTGGTAGAGTGCTTGCTTAGCCTGTCCATTTTTATGGACATAAACCACTTAAACCATCTCCCTGGCAGAGTTGCAACACACTTCGTGGCCACTAGGGGCCCTTCAGTGAGCTGAAGGGCCAGGCTCCAGTGCCCTCCCTGACTAGCTCTGAGTCCTCTGTCCATTTGTCCTCCACAACTGCTGGAAATCCAAGGCTCAGGGCGGCCTTAGCTGGCCCTTGCTTTACCTCTTTCAACCCTCTTCCTTGGGCTGACCCCTGGGAGCTTCCCTTATTTTCTTTAGTGCTCAGCTATGCATTTAAAGCAGGGTTGCTAGACTTGAGTAAAGGCCCTAGAAGCAAGCCTGCACTCCTGTAGAGAACAAGGACACAAGAGTCATCTGCTGAACAGACATGGAGCAGCGAAATGGAAAAAACTAGAACAGTAAGGCTCCTGCCCTGCCCTTCTGAGAGAAAAATGACTATTTTTCCAAGGACAGTGTACATCTACTACCATCCTGATGCAAGGAAAGGAATTCAATTTCATACAGGGAGACAGAGAGGGAAGGAAGGTGACCAGAAACCACCCCTGGCAACTGCGACCACCTGCATGAGCTTCAGGCAGGATAAGACAAATCAAACCACACTGGCATGCATGGATGCAAGAGCAGGGCTGTGAGGTGGGGGGAGGGACAAGATAAAATAATGGCATTCACTGGGAAGTGGATGAAATTAGAGCAAGTCATGTTGAGTAAGATAAGTCAAAACCAAAGGAACAAAAGGCACATGGTATCCTTAATATGTAGATATTAGATCCAAACAGTATAAGAGCGATGACTCAATATTTGGGTACCCAGGGTTATGGACATGGTCTTGGATATTTAAACATAACTACACAGGCATAAAAATATATGATGGGGGTCTGGGAGTTTGGCCTAGTGGTAGAGTGCTTGCCTAACAGGCACGAAGACCTAGGTTCGATTCCTCAGTACCACATACAGAGAAAAAGCTGGAAGTGGTGCTGTGGCTCAAGTGGTAGAGCACTGGCCTTGAGGGAAGCCCAAGGCCAGTGCTTAGGCCCTGAGTACAAGCCCAGGACTGGCCAAAAAAAAAAAAAAAAATATATATATATAATATATATATATATACACACACACAGACATAATGTTATAGTATATAGATTGATAGTATATAGACTGATATTGCTGCACTTTCCAACCAGTGCACTATGTATCATGGGCTTTCCCAGTGATTTCTAATCCTTGCACTCAGCCCCATGGCTGGGATGAGAGTCAGGAGCAGAAGAATGATGACCCAAGGCCAAAGTGTGTAATAGGAAAGCTGGGATTGGCAGTCAGTCAGGCCATCTGTTCTACACCATCTTCCAAAGTGCTCCCTGAGGGCCTACAACAGTGACACCTGTTTCAAAAACAAAACCAAGCCAGGTGCTGGTGGTAATCCTAGCCACTCAGTAGACTGAGATTTGAGAATCACAACTGGAAGCCAATCCAGGCAGGAATGTCTGTGTGACTTTTATCTCCACTATACTACAAAAAAAAAGCCAGAAGTAGAATTGTGGCTCAAGTGATAAGAGTGTAGGAGTGCTAGCTTTGAGCAAGCTAAGCAAGGATAGTGCCAAGTTCAAGCCTCAGGACCAGCCCAAAATAAAACAAAACAAAAACCAACCAAAAACCCCACCCATCAGATACACTGCATTTAATTCTAAGTACTGAAAGAATTTCACTAAACTCTAACAGGTATAATTTTTGTACCTTTCTGTATTTTCTGAATTACTAACAATGCTTATGTATTGTATTGATATATTAGAAGTCAAGAGTGATTGCTAAGGTAAGCACTGGCATTTTCCATTAATACCTGGAGGACAAACACCTATGCTAACAGCTCACTCATCAAGACTCACACAGGTCATAGACATACAGGAATTCCCAGACCACAGGTCACTAATGAGAAGGATACACACTCAAGGCACTCTGGCTTGGAACAGCTCAGTGGGAGTGCTGGCTTACACCCTCATTCTTCAGCAACACAAATAAACAACAAAAAACACTTATCCCACTTTATTCTGCTCAACTCAATATAAACTAATATTTATAGAATACCATTAAGGAATGGTTGGGAATTTGGCCTAGTGGTAGAGTGCTTGCCTAGCATGCACAACATTCTGGATTCAATTCCTTGGTACTGCATACACTGAAAAAAGCCAGAAGTGGTGCTGTGGCTCAAGTGGTAAGAGTGCTGGCCTTGAGGAAAGCCCAAGGACAGTGCTCACGCCCTGAGTTCAAGCCCTAGGACTGGCAAAACAAAACAAAACAAAACCACTAAGGACTGAGGCCCAAGAAGTGAAAGAGACCAGTCTCAAAGGGAAATGGTCCTTTCTCCATAAGAAGCAGGCATCTGGGCAAGCATGGTTACTCAGCCAGCATCTGGAGATGAGGTGGCACAGGGAAGTGGCACCCTCAGTGCTCCGTCTTCTCCTCTGCTATGGTCCTAAAAAGGCAGCAGTGTGGATCCTTGACAGCACAGGGAGGAAAGAAAAGTAAACAAGCAAAGTGAATCTAACACTCTGAATTTCTCATGCTTTCTACAACTAAATAAATACATCTTTTGTTTTGAACTTGAAGAGGAAGCCATTAACTCCTGGCAGATTTTTCTCTCGGTACTTCTCTCGGACCCCACTTTCAGCTACCAGACATTCTGTCACTTCCTCTACCAAGGCTTCAGCATATATTTCTGACAAGGGCTTAAAAAAATTGCAACAGCACTGTAAGCTGCTTATCCAGTAAAATGAACGCTAGCTGACTCACTCAAGAGAAATCAAGGTCAAACAAACAGGAGATGGAATACAGTACTGAAAAGAATCAGCCTGAAAATCTCTAATGGCCAGGCCAGTCTTCACTGTTGCTGGCGTGTGTGGTTGAGGCCCTGGGTTCAATCCCTGGCACTGCAACTCAATAAATAAAACAAACACACTACAGTTCCTAGAAAGGATTGAAAGTAAGAAATATGGATTTTTCTGGGCTCTCCTTACACACAAATTACCTGAAAGCACTGAAAACACTGTTGGCCCTAACCCAATTAAAATCTTATAAGATTTAATTGAAACAAATGAGCAAACACGATTAGTTTGATAATGATGAAGTGCTGTCAATTATAAGAGAAAATTAACCACCAGAATATTTTGTATTATTTTAACTTGTTCTGAAAAGTTTGCCCTTACTTCAAACAAACTATTTCTAAAGTCAAAACACATTTCAAAAGCTAAGCAGGATGTTAACCCTTCTACAGTCCCAGCACTCAGGAGGCTGAGTCTGGAGGATCAGGAGTTTAATACAAGCCCAAGGTACAAAGAAAGATATGAAAAGTAAGAACAACAAAAATAAAGCTGAGTGTTCTAACGCATACCTGTAAATCTAGACACTCAGAAGAATCTTGGTCTGAGGCCAGCTCTGGAGCAAAACTTGAGACCCTATCTAAAAAATAAAGCACAATTGGCCAGGAGTTTGGCCTAGTGGTAAAGTGCTTGCCTAGCATTCACGAATACCCGGGTTCGATTCCTCGGTACCACATACACAGAAAAAAGCCGGAAGTGGTGCTGAGGCTCAAGTGGTAGAGCTCTAGCCTTGAGAAAGTCCAAGGACAGTGCTCAGGCCCTGAGCCCAAGCCCAAGACTGGCAAAAAAAACCAAACCAAAACAAAACAAAAAAATAAAGCACAAAAGGGGTTTGGGAGATAACTTAAGGGGAAAAGCACCTGTCTAGCAGGCTAGAGGCCATGAGTTCAAACAGTAATACCCCCATTTTTTTTTTTTTTTTTTTGCCAGTCCTGGGTTTGAGCACAGGGCCTAAACACTATCCTTGGACTGTCTGAAGGCTAGCGCTCTACCACTTGAGCCACAGCACCACTTCTGGCTTTTGCTGAATAGCTTATTTGAAGTAAGAGTCTCATAGACTTTCTTGCTTGGGCTTGCTTCAAACTATGATCCTCAGATTTCAGTCTCCTGAGTAGCTAGCACTACAGGTGTGAGCCACAAGTGGGTTCAAAGCCAGCCTGGGTACAAAAGGACCTGAAACTCTTTTCTCCAATTAACGTCTAGAAAATGGGAAGTGGGGCTTGGCTCATTAGAACAGTGAGTTTAGAAGATGCCGCCCAAAGGAAAAAGTGACTCTGGAAAAGGAGGGAAGGGGTGCAGCTTCTGGGAGTGACAGTGCTGACAAGAAAGCTCAGTGCCCCAAAGGTGGTGACAATGCAGTAAAGGTCAGACACATTTTCTGTGAAAAGCATGGCAAAATCATGTTAAGCCAAGGAAAAGTTAAAGGCTAGCATGAGATTCAATGAAGTAGCCACCAAATATAGTGAAGATAAAGACAGGCAAGGGGGCGACTTGGACTGAATGAGCAGAAGGTCCATGGTGGGACCCTTTCAAGAAGCAGTATGTGCCTTGCCTATGAGTGGGATGGATAAAAAGATCAACCAGTTAAGATAAAACTCGATACCATATTATCATGGTTGAAGGAAAAAAAAATCATACAGCTGAAAGAAAAAAAAAAAGCTCAGAAGGCAAATACCCTTCACTATAGGACAGGTGTCCTATTATCTCCAATAAAGTCCCAAACAGGGCCGGAAGAATGGCCTAGTAGTAGAGTGCTTGCCTAGCATGCACAAAGCCTTGGGTTCAATTCCTTGGTATCACATACATAGAAAAAGCCACAAGTGATGCTATGGCTCAAGTGGTAGAGCTCTAGCCTTGAGAAACCCCAATGACAGTGCCCAGCCCCTGAGCTCAAGCCTCAGGATTGGCAAAAACAAATAAAATAAATAAAGTTCCAAACAGCTGGAAGTGGCATTGTGGCTCAAGAGGTAGGGCATTAGCATTGAGCAAAAAAAAGCCAGCCTGGACAGGAGCCTATGAAATTCTTACCTTCAATAAACTATTCAGAAAAAGCCCAAAGTGGTGCTGTGACTCAAGTGATCGAGTACTAACCTTAAGCCCAAGCCCAGAGTTCTAGCTCTAGGGCTGGCTAAAATGAATAAATAAAATACAGATGGATCTATATGCATCCATGTGTATTATATCAGATATATACACATATATGGATATACATACATACACATATGTATCTGGAGACACAGATACGTAGAAGGTTTTAGATATGTGGGATGACTGAACCCAGTACCTCACATATATGCTAGACAGGTGCTCTGCCACAAGACTACCCTTCAACACAACATATTTTTTTGTGTGTGCCAGTACTGGAACTGTCCAGCAACTGTCCCTGAGCTTTTTTTTGCTCAAGACTAGAGCTCAACCACTTGAGCCACAGCTTCACAGCTTTTTAATGCTTAACTGGAGATGAGAGTCTCACAGATTCCTGCCCAGGCTGGCTTTGAATCACAGTCTTCAGATCTCAGCCTTCTGAGTAGCTAAGATTACAGGTGTGAGCAACTATGCCCAGCTTGGCTTTCTCCTTTTATAAACAGGAGCAAGTGCTCTTCAGGAAGAAGTGGAAAACATGGGCTGGAGTTCGATTCCTCAGTACCACATACATAGAAAAAGCTGGAAATGTGGCTGTGACTCAAGTAGTAGATCTCTAGCCTTGAGAAAGTCCAAGGACAGCACTCAGGCCTTGAGTTCACACCCCAGGACTGGCAAAAAAAAAAAAAAAAAAAAGTAGAAAACACAAATACGCACTCCTTCCCTTATTCTACATGAGCCCACTAAGTCTCCATAGCCCTACACCCTGTGCAACCTGGGTCAACAAGGCAAGGCAGTACTTCCTGCCCTCAAGAGACAAACCATCTGAGAGAAGATGAATGGTGCCTGACTTTTACAAATGGTTTGCATTTTACAGATGGTAGGCATGGGGGTGCATATGAGCAATTGAGAGTGAGACAAGAGGGCTGCAAAAAGAGTTAACCAATTAGTTTGTAATCTTACAACAGTTAAAAAGAGTAGCAACAGGGGGGAGGGAAATGGGGACAAAAACATAGAGGTATCAATTTGTGAGAAGTAATGCACCTACTATCTAGCAAATATAACTGTAACCCCACTATACATTACAATTAAAAAAAAAAAGAAGAGTAGCAACAAATATCTACTTCCCTCCAATTCAGAATTATCCAATGTCTGTGCTACACTTGTTGCAGAGTAGCGGGGGAGGCAAAGGGCTGGTGATGAAGTGAACCTAGGTGAGAGGATGGTACATACAAGGCCAGAGAAAACAAATAAAACTACTACTACTATTATATTTTACATAAACATCACACAGTATCATGTGTGCTTCTAAACTTGATTGAACCGTGTCATAATGCACAGTGACACCTGCCTCGTGCATTTCCAGCAACAGTGCATTATTTGAAGACTCAGTCTATATTGTTACATCACATGCTCATACAAACAGATAGCAATCCACACATGGAAAGGGGACATTTAACAAAAAGCCACCTGGGCATGATGGTACATGCCAGTAACCCCAGTACTCAGGAGCCTGAGGCAGGAAGATCAAGAGATGGAGGCCAGCCTAGCCTTCCTAGCAAAGCCCCCAAACACTGCTTAATCTAACTGCAAAGCCTAAGAAGTGAAAGGGAATGTATCTAAATATGTAAGAAAATGTATAAGAAGAAAAATCACTCAATTACTAAGGATGTTTTCTAAAAGCTATTACTCAAAAGAATAGTCATAACTAGGCACTGATAACTCATGCCTGTCATCCTAGCTACTCAGGAGGCTTGAGAAAAAGGGGCTTAGGGACAGAGCCCAGACCCAGTCCCATCACCAACCAGAAACAAAACTGTGAGATTGCAGTAAGAAGTAGCGTGATGAGCCAGGAGTTTGGCCTAGTGGTTAAAGTGCTTGCCTAGCATGCATGAAGAACCAGGTTCAATTCCTCGGTACCACATACATAGAAAAAAGCCGGAAGTGGTGCTGAGGCTCAAGTGGTAGAGCTCTAGCCTTGAAAAAGTCCAAGGACAGTGCTCAGGCCCTGAGCTCAAGCCCAGGACTGGCCAAAAAAAAAAAAAAAAGAAGTAGTGTGATTAGTTGCCTCACGTCTAGCTACTCAGGAGGCTGGGAATTGAGGATCACAGTTTGAAGTCAGCCAAGGTAGGACACTTTTTTTTTTGGTCATTGTGGAGCTTGAACTCTGGTCCTGGGCGCTGTTCCAAAGCTCTTCAGCTCACGGATAGCACTCTACCCCTTGAGTCACAGCACCACTTCCAGTTTTCTGGTGGTTAACTGGAGGTAAGAATCTCACAGACTTTCATGCCTGGGATGGCTTCAAACTGCGATCCTCAGATCTCAGCCTTCTAAGTAGCTAGGATTACAGGAGTAAGCCACCAGGTGCGGGGCTTCAGGGTAGCCCCTCCAATTAACCTCCAGAAAATCAGAAGTCAGACTGACTCAAAGTGGTAGAGTGCTAGCCTTGAGCAGAAGAGCTCTAGGACGGCGCCCAGGCCCTGAGTTCAAGACTCATTGGTGACAAAAAAGAAATAGCATGATTAGAGCTAAGTGTACATAATGAACAAAAGGATGCAACCATCAGCAGAAGTCAACATCAACTAAAAGAAAGACACTGTGGCTCAAGTCATAAAGTATCTGCCTAATAGGTATGCAGTCCAAACCTCAATATCACCAGACCGGGGGGAAAAAAAGTACTAAGACACACAACTTAGAAATTAGGCTGAGAATGTTGTTTAGTGGCAGAGTGCTTGTCTAGCATGCATGAAACTCTGGGTTCAATTCCTCAGTACCACATACCCAGAAAAAGCAGGAAATGGTGCTGTGGCTCAAGTGCAGAGTACTAGCCTTGAGCAAAAAGAAGCTCAGGGGCAGTGCCTAGGCCCTGAGTTCAAGCCCCAGAACTGGCAAGAACGATAAGGAGACAGAAAAAGACAGAAAGAGGGGGAAAAGGGAGGAGGTGGGAAGGAAAGGTAGGGGGAAGAGAGAAAGAGGAGGAAAGCTGGCGGGGGGAGGGAGGAAGGGGAAAGGGGAAGAGGGAGGGAGGGGGAAGGAGAGAAGAGGGAGGAAGGTAGGTACCAGTGGCTCACGGTTGTAATCCTAGCTACTCAGGAGGCTGAGATCTGAGATTCGTGGTTCAAAGCAAGCCTGGACACAAAAGTGTCTGTGAGCCTCTTATCTCTACCTAACCACCAGAAAACCAAAAGTGGCACTGTGGCTCAAGTGGTAGAGTGAACAAAAGCTGAGGGACAGTGCCTAGGCCCTGATTTCAAGCTCCACCAACCTACAAGAAAATAAATAAATAAAAAATAAGGAAAGAAGGAAGAAAGGAAGGAAGGAAATAGTTATATTAAAATAAGCAGATCTAGGGCCGGGAGTTTGGCCTAGTGGTAGAGTGCTTGCCCAGCATGCACGAAGACCCGGGTTCAATTCCTTGGCACCACATACATAGAAAAAAAAAAAAAGGGCCGGGAGTTTGGCCTAGTGGTAGAGTGCTTGCCTAGCATGCACGAAGACCCGGGTTCGATTCCTCGGTACCACATACATAGAAAAAAGCCAGAAGTGGGGCTGAGGCTCAAGTGGTAGCGCTCTAGCCTTGAGAAAAATCCAAGGACAGTGCTCAGGCCTGAGCTCAAGCCCAGGACTGGCAAAAAAAAAACAAAACAAAAATAAATAAAAAATAAAATAAGCAGATCTAATCCAGATACCCTACTGCAGATGAATGGATACAGAAAATGTGGTATATATATATATTTACAATGGAATTCTACATAGCCAACGGGGAAGTGGATGAATCTAGAGCAAATCATATTGATTAAGACAAATCAAGACCAAAGGAACAAAAGGCGCATGGTATCCTTAATATGTGGCTATTAGATCCAAACAGTACAAGAGCAAGGACTCAATATTTGCATACCCAATGCTATGAACATGGTATTGGAAATATAAACACAACTACATAGACACAAAAATCTATGATTCTAGACATAATGTTTTATTACATAAATTAATATGTATCTATGACATAGAAACCCTCAGCCTAATTTTAAGTATGTTCTAAAATATAAGTGCCAGTGATTGTATATAGATTCCCTTCTTGAATACTTGTTTGTTAAATCGTCATTTGAAATATGATGTAAGTATGGGAATTAATGCACCATCTATCTGGCAAACATCATGTAACCCTTCTATTAATTACAATAAAAAATATATGAAAAAAAGAATATAAAAAATAAATATGTAAAAATCAATGTTAATAAATTCTTAAAAAAAAAAAAAAGGCGCCGGGAGTTTGGCCTAGTGGTAGAGTGCTTGCCTTGCATGCACGAAGACCCGGGTTCGATTCCTCGGTACCACATACATAGAAAAAAAGCTGGAAGTGGTGCTGAGGCTCAAGTGGTAGAGCTCTAGCCTTGAGAAAGTCCAAGGACAGTGCTCAGGCCCTGAGCTCAAGCCCAGGACTGGCAAAAAAAAAAAAAAAGAAGTTAAATGTAGGTCTACAATATGGCCCAGGAATTCCACACGGCTGGTAGGTAGAAGCCAAAAGAAATGGTAACACATATCTCCTGTAAGATCTGCTTGAAGCTGTAGACGCTGGCTCACCTCTGTAATCCTAGCTACTCAGGAGGCTGAGATCTGACGATTTGGTTTGAAGCCAGGCTAGGTAGAAAAAGTCAGTGAAACTCTTACTCCAATTAACCACCAAAAAGCCAGAAGTAGAACTGTGGCTCAAGTGGTAGAGTGCTATTCTTGGTCAGAAAAAGCTAAGAGGCAGCACCCAGACCCTGAGTTCCAGCCCCAGAAACCCCTTCCTCACCAGTTAAAGATAGATCTAGATTCTATATTCTTTAAACTCTGCATTAAAAAAAAATACAATGTTTCATGGTTAATGCAATGTATTTTTTTTTTTTTTTTTGCCAGTCCTGGCTTGAGCTCAGGGCCTGAGCACTGTCCTTGGGCTTTCTCAAGGATAGAGCTCCACCACTTGAGCCGCAGCATCATGTCTGGCTCTTTCTTTATATGTGGTACAGAGGAATCGAGCTCTGGTCTTGGTACATGGTAGGCAAACACTGTACCACTAGGCCAAACCCGGGGCACAATGCAATGTATTTTGACAAGACAAATTTTGTAAAGTTAGATTCCTGGGTGTGTGTGGGGGGGAGTATATTACGATAATAAGATGTGTTATGGTGACGCACTCTTTCATTTCCTATATACCTATTAACCTGTTCTGTTAACCTAAACTAACGACGGCACGTGTCAGCTGTAGAGGACTTTACAGGATCATTCTAGGTCCAGACGGACGATGACAGAGGAGAGAGGAGAGAAAAGCTAAAAACTAAGGAACTGTACACAGGTTCACCCCGCCAAGTATTCCAGACTTGTAGTGCCAGGGCATGGGAGAGCGGGGCGCAGGGGGGCAGAGCTGGAGGCAGGTGGGGAGCTCGCAGAGCAGGCTGGGGTCAGAGGCCGCAGGTCGACCGCTCCCCCCCCTCGCCTCCGGTCTTGGCCCCGAGGACGCCCGCACGACGCCCGCAGTCCCAGCACCCCACGGGGCCGCCTCGCGGGACGGTGAGCCAGGCCCCGCGCTCCGCCCCTCGGCCGGGCCTCGGCCCGCCCGGCTCCGAGCGCCCTCCGCGGCCCGGCCTTCCCCGCCGAGTCCGGCCGCGTCGAGCCTTACCTTGAGCGTCAGGTGATGGACGCGGCCCAGACCAGGCTCAGCCAACCACAGCCACAGCCCCAGCAGAGGCATCAATCGGAAGCCAGCGGCCAGTCGAAGGCAGCGAGGGCCCGAAGGGCCGAGAAGCGCAGGGGAGGCCATGTTGGTTCCAGCATCACCAGCTGCTTCCTCTCCCGCCCACTTCCGGGGTTAAAGGGCGGCATCCGCCGGAAGCACGCTGTGGGGGCGTGGCCGCCGGCTCCGCGGACGCCGAGCGGCCTTCAGGAGGCCTGTGTGGTCCCGCCGGGGTCCGAGCCGGGCTCCCGGACGCGTCGCCGCGGCGCCCTTCTGCTGGCCGCCCGCTCCGTGCGGACTTCGGTGGAGCCAGGAGAGGGGACGCCCAGGGGAGAGCCTGTTTCTGTCACCACGGTGGCCGAGCGGGACCATCCGGGACTCTCCGGAGTCTCTGCCCCAGCGCTCCGGGCCCGGAGAGCGGCCCTGGCGCCTGGGGCCCGGACGGGGGCCCGGACGGGGGCCGGGGGTGCTGTGGGTTGGTCGTAGGTCCCCCCATGTTTTTTCTTTTTTTTTTTTTTTTTTGCTTGTTTTCACGTTTATCCCCCAGGCCCTTCTCACTCAAAACTCAGGAGAAATAGAGGGGTAGGGTGGTTTTTTGAGGCCTTCTGTAGCGGCTAGGCCCAGGTAGGCGTCATTCGCTCCATTTCACAGGTAAGCCAACCGAGGCCCTGAGTTAGGAGCTGGGAATCTTAAACCTCGGTATTGCATCGCCTCCTGCTAGTCATCCCACCAATACAGGCCTGGGTCTTAATTTTTTTTTCCTATGTTTTGTTTTATTCCATTCAATAGCGGGGCTTTGAACTCAAGGTCTTAACAGTCTTGCTTCGCTTTATTCCAAGGCCGGCGAACTGCTACATGAGCCACACCTCCACATCCAGCTTTCTGCTGGTTAATTGGAGATGTGAGTCTCACGGAATTGGTCTGCGCAGGTGGCTTTGAACTTCTGTTCTCAGATGTCAGCCTTCTGAGGTCCGAGGTCCTAGGATTACAGGCATGAGCCACTAAATGTGCTTGTGACATTTTCCTCTTCATTCTATGTGGAAGCTTTCCTGCTAGTCATTAGAACTATGATTTTTTTTTGGGGGGGGGGTTATGGGACTTGAACTCTGCCTGAGCACTGTCCTTGAGCTCTTCAGCTCAAGGCTACCACCCTAGCCCAGAGCCTGGGTGTTGTCCCTGAATTCTTCAGCTCAAGGCTACCACCCTACCCTGGAACCAAGTCCCACTTCTTGTTTTCTAGAGGTTAATTGGAGATAAGAGTCTTAGGTGCTTTTGTACCTGAGCTGGCTTTCGACCTTGGTCCTCAGATCTCAGCCTCGTGAATAGCAAGGATTACAGGGGCGAGTCACTGCGCTGGACTACCATGACCTCTTGAATGGAAAAATTCAGTAGTAGACACAGTCCCTCCCCCCAATCTTTTATCAGAGAGTCATGGAAGAACATGGCTACTAAAATTGCCAGTAAGTTAGCCAGGCTCATTTAGTCTTTAGATTCTTCGTTTTGGCTTTCCACACAATTGTATTTTTAAGCAAAAGAAGAGAAAGTAAAAACCACTATGAATCCCAGTACCAAGTGATTACTAGTGTACCAATATGCTTCCTGACAGAATCAGATTCTATTTTTTTTTTCATTAGAACCTGGAAGTGAAATTAACGTGATCGGTTTTCATAGCAGAAAAGTGTTATTACTTAGGTTAAAAAATTCCACTGGGAAAGTACAGAATGGGATGGGGAACCCCTAGGGAGAGTCCTGGGTGTTTTAGTCAAAAGCCACCTTAGTAATGATATTAAATTTATGATAAAAACCAGTAGGTACTCTCACACCCTCTGCAGAGCCAAAGTAGGACACTGAGGTGGGGCCAGAAAGATTATAGTTTATCTTAAAATAACTTCTGTGATCAGCACTGATTGCTACTTGGCAACTAACCTCTTTCTTCCCTAACCTATCTTGAGACATCTGATTTGAATATGTACTCTTACGTGTTTGAACAAAACATTTTCATCTGATTCTTCTACCCCTTTTACAGGTGGAGAAACTGAGGAACTCTAGAATTATCTTAGAATGATAATAGTTTTATTTTCTAAGTAATTAAATTTTCCCAGCATCTCATGAAATATACTTGATCTCATTTAAGTTAACTTTTAGAAATAAGACCACTATTTGATACACCATTATGTGGTTATTAGTTTTCAAAGACCGTTTTCTGTGTAGGTTCTTGTTGGATTTCTTTTGAGGGTTGAGCCTACTTCTTCCATATTTGCTGATCTTGGTGTCTGAATGGTCTCTCAGTGGTATTCCTTGGTGGCTGCTACAGGAGGCCATGGATAGGTCTTCTTCATTCTAAGCATTTAGTGTCTTATTTTTTTCTGACTTTGGCCTCCTGTGTCCATTCCTCTTATTTTTTCTTCCTGTTACCATCTTTACTCTGTGTGTGTGTGTGTGTATATATGCGTGAACCAGTACTGAGGCTTGAACTCAGGACCTGGGCACTGTCCCTTAGCTTTTTCTGTTCAAGAATAGTACTCTCCCACTTGAGTCACAACTCAACTCCTGGGTTTTTGGTGTTTATTTGGAAATAGGTGTCTGGTGGACTTTCTTGCCTGGGCTGGCTTTGAACCTTCATCCTTGAATCTTAGCCACCCTAAGTAGCTAGAATTACAGGTATGAACCACCGGTACCTAGTTAATATAGAATATTTTTTTGAACAGTTAAGCTCTGAGAAAACTGCTCTTTTGGCAACTGTTAGTCATGTGATCTCAGAATTTCAAGAAAAAGCTATGCATAATCATAATTACACTGTACAAATGTCTAACACAGATGGTATGATGGGGACCTTTAATTTCAAGGTCTTCCTGGGAAAATAAAGACTTGTCTTGCTCTTGCTTTGAGGTTTTTCTCCTGTCAAGTACATCGTTTTGTTTGTTTGTTTGTTTTCTTTTGTTTTTTCTGTTTTCTCCATTTGTAGCAGGATGTGTCAATAGAATATAGCACTACTGATAATATCTGCCGAGGCCAAATATTTTCAAAAATAGTTTAACCAATGAATAGGTTGGTATTCTCTAGTTTTCTTTTTTCAATTTTTGTTATTATAACTGTTCTGTACAGAGGGGTTGCAGTTACTTAAATCAGGTAAAGAGTACTTGCAGGTTGTGAGGCTTGAATCAGGGCCTGGGCACTGTCCCTCACTTTTGTTCAAGGCTAGTGCTCTACCACTTTGAGTCACAGTTCCCCTTCCAGTTTTCTGATGGCTAATTAAGAGATAAGAGTCTTGCAGACTTTCCTGCTCTGAGTGACTTTGAACCCCATCCTCAAATCTCAGCCCCCTGAGTAGCGAGGATTACAGATATGAGCCAGTGGCATCTGACAAGAGTGCATCTCTCAGTTTTTCCCTCCCATCCCTGCCCACAAGTTGGTATAGGTTTTTTTTGAGGGAGGCTACTGGAGTTTCACCTCATGCTTACAGTGTGAGTACTCTCTACTGCCAAGCTACATTTCTAGCTTTTTTTTTTTTTAACATAGGGGCTCACATCCTGCCAGGGCTGGGTTTCTTGCCAGGGTTAGGATAACAGGATTCTGCCTAACTTTTAGTTGAGAAGAGGTGTCTTGAACTTTTCTGCTTGTCTGGCCTTGAACTACAATCTCATTTCTGCCTCCCAGGTAGGTAGGAATACTGAGCCATTGGTGCCTGGCCTGTAACTGCCAAAGGCTAAATTCCTATAAATCTAGTAAAGGGAACTAGAAGCAAAATGAATTGTGGCAGTAAATTCAGAAGTTAGTATCATTTTCATTCTTTAAACACCATGTCTTCCAGGAGAGTAGGTGGGTTTTCAAGCATATCTTGGAGCCAGGAAGAAGTCTGGAGGGAACCTGTTGCAGAAAGCCATCTTCCTAGAAAAGTCCAGTCCCGACATCAAGGGCTGATGCCTTCAGCCCCATCCTAGAATACACAGTCCTCCTCCTTGGCCTGATGGTACCATGTGTGAACGGCTCAGCCATAGGCTGTTTTTTTTTTCTTTATGATTTTAGCATATCCTTATCTTCAGGGGAATTGAACAATCAGGTATAAAAGTGAGTTGCAAGCTGAGCACGGTGGCTCATGCCTATAATCCTAGCTCCTCAGGGGGCTAATATTTGAGGATTGGTGTTCAAAGCCAGCCCAGCACTAAACAACATGAGACTCGGGATGGCAGTTTGGCCTAGCGGTATAGTGCTTGCCTGGCATGCACAAAGACCCGGGTTCAATTCCTTGGTACTACATACATAGAAAAAAGCTGGAAGTGGTGTTGTGGCTCAAGTGGAAGAGCACTAGCCTCGAGGAAAAAGCCCAAGGATAGTGCTCAGGCCCTGAGTTTAAGCCCTAGAACTTGCAAAAAAAAAAAAAAAAAAAAGAACGTGATACTCTTATCTCCAATTAATCACTAGAAAATGGGAAGTGGGGCTCAAGGGGTAGAGTGGTAGCCTTGAGCTGAAGAGCTCAGGGACAGACAGTGTCCAGACCTAGAGTAAGACATGCAGTATGCTGGGTGCTAGTGGCTCATGCCTGTAATCCTAGCAGATTTTTGGGGGCCAGTCCTGGGGCTTGAACTCAGGGCCTGGGCACTGTCCTTAGGCTTTTCTCAAGGCTAGGGCTCTGCCACTTGAGCTACAGCGCCACTTCCAGGTTTTTCTGTGTATGCAGTACTGAGGAATTGAACCCAGGGTTCCATGTATGCTAGGCAGGCACTCTACCACTAGGGCACACTTCTGGCCCCATGAAGCTCTTACCTCCAATAAATTACTCAAAAAAGGCTGAAAGTGGTGCTATGGCTCAAGCAGTAGATCACTAACCTTGAGCACAAAGAGGTTCAGGGGACAGTGCCCAGGCCCTGAGTTCAAGCCCCACAACCAACAAAAAGAAAAAACTTAGTTGCAATAGTAAGATGTAAGATATACTCACCATAAAGTCCCCAGTTACATCCCAGCCTGACTTCTTCCACTTGACTGCCTTCTGTGTCCTTAGTACCTTCAGCATCAGCTTGTCAGAGTACATCTGTAGGTTGAATGTTAACGATATGGGACAGTTTAAGCTAAAAGAGAGAGGCTGGAAGTTTGGCCTAGTGGTAGAGTGTTTGCCTATCATGCACAAAGACCCAGGTTTGAGTCCTTGGTACCACATAGATAGAAAAAGTTGGAAATGGTGCTGTGGTTCGAGAGGTAGAGCACTAGCCTTGAGAAAGTCCAAGGACAGTGCTCAGGCCCTAACTTTGAGCCCCAGGACTAGAAAAAAAAAATCCCAAGAAATATCTCACTAATAGACAACCAGTCAACTGTAGTTGAAGCATAGTGGCTTACACCTGTAATCCCAGCTACATTCGAGGGCAAGAAAGGATCATCATTTGAGGCTGGCCTGAGCAAAACTATTTTGAAAGACCCTTTGTCATCTGTAACCCCTGCTATGCAGCATGTGGAGATTGCAGTCCAAGGTAATCCCCTGGCAAAAGCAGACTCTACCTGAAAAATAAATGAAAGCAAGTCACACACCAGCCAGTGGCTCACATGTTTCTAAGGCCAGCCTAGTGGGAAAAGTCCACTAGACTTGGTGTAAAAATAAGTAAGGGGGCTGGGAATGTGGCCTAGTGGTAGAGTGATTGCCCAGTATGCAAGAAGCCCTAGGTTTGATTCCTCTGTCCACATAAACTGAAAAAGCCACTGTAACTCAAGTGGTGGAGTGCTAGCCTTGAGCAAAAGCAGCTCAGGGACTGTACCCACGTGCTGACTTCAAGCCCCAGGACTTGCACGATAATAATAAGTAAATGAATAAATGCAAAAAGTGATGGGAGTATAGTTCAATTTGGAGAGGGTCTACTTTGCCAGCAGAAGGCCCTGAGTTCAAACCTCCCCTCTGATCAGATATCCCCCACAAAACCTATTTGCTTTAAAAGTCTCCTATCTATCTGTAGCTATAACATTTATATTTATGTTGAAGCCTGGGTTAGATGTTTGCTAATTGCAAGTAAGATTAGAATTGCCAAAAAGCAATATAGTTGTTTGCTCCTAACTGTACAGAAACCTATACGGGATTTCTGTTCTGTCTGTCCAGATAGCATATTTCAGTACCAAAATATTTTGCATGTGATCAGATTATTCATTGGCAATACATGTCAGTCACTCACTTAGATCCTGACTTTGTAAAGCAGTGTTTCTTAACATGTCCACAACTGAAGCCAACCCGGAGGTAAGACCTGTAGCATTTGCAAGGGGTGAAGAGTTCTTGGGGAGACTTGATTCCTCAACAGATGTGCAGTTTACTGGTGGAACCCCTCTGTTACCACCACACCTTCTTCCTCTAAGAGAACCAGGAAGGGATTTAGTGTTTTTCTTTTCCTTTTACTTTCTTTCTTTCTTTTTTTAATTGGTTATGGGGCTTGAACTCTGGACCTGAGCACTCTCCCTGAGCTCTTCAGCTCAAGGCTACCACCCTACTCCTGGAGGCAGAGCACCACTTCTGGCTTTTTAGTGGTTAATTGGAGATAAGAGTCTCACAGACTTTAGTGCCCAGGATGGCTTTGAACTGAGATCCTGAGATCTCAGCCTCCTAAGTAGCTAGGATTACAGGCATGAGCCACCTTGCCCAGCTCTGGCCAGCATTTTGATTTATATGTGTTTTTCCCTGGCCATATATTTTTGGCATTTCTAGGATTAGAACCCAAGGCCTTTCATTTGTTAAGAAGACATTCTAATCCTGAGCACTCTTATCTTGTAAATATTTTAACTCACATATCTTCCAGTTGTCATCAGAACTTAATTGAGTTACCCGTGTTTTCAGTTGTTCAGTGAGGTATGATTAACTAAGTTCCATAGAGTTCTGTGGTGGCAGAACTCTTTTAATGGGTTCCTATAACTAACAATTTCCTGCTTACTCATCTTAAGAGTTTCATCTTCATGTGGCTTTTTTGTTGTCTCTTCCTCTTCCTCCTCTCTTGAAAGCAGCAGGTTCTTTCACCTCCTAATTAGCCTAGTTTTAGGGGATCATTCAGTTTTTGAGAAGTCGCCAAAAACTCAGTCAAGATTTGATTCTTATATTTGACTGAAAAACACTTCAAGCTTGGAATGGAGGAAAACTGAGATAAAGCACCGTTCACTGGCCATTTTGAAAACTGGCAGCCTTGTTTAAATCCCCCCCACCCCTGGCAATGAATCTGTTTTCATAGAGGAGCCACTCAAATTGTTAAATATCTAGGAATCTGAGTCTAGAAACCCTGTAACTAAGAACAAAGCATTTTTATTTTTAAACTATTAGATGATATACAGAGGGATTATAGTTACATAGGTCAGGTAGAGTACTTTTTTTTTTTTGAGACTGTCACCCCTTCCCTTGCTCTCTTTCAGTTTTCCCCACAAGTTGTATAGCACATTTTCAGCCGTGGCTAGTGAGTACCACTGCTGCTGCGTTGTTCAATTTGTCCCACCATTTCTCTGCTTGCTCTTACCCTCTCAAAGACAGACAAGCACATATACAGAAAGAAAGGAAAAACAGCAACAAAGAAAAAACCTCGGTTCCATTTCCTGGCGTTTATTTTGGTAACTATTTTACATGATCAGATGCACACAGGCATTGCACCTTTGTAAGAACAAACTGTTTAAACATACAGATGGGCCGCAGGGTGTTTCCTAACTGAAAACAGGCCAGACCAAAACATTTTTTTGTATTGTCACTGGCCAACAAAGGAAGTAGAAGTGGAGTTTATCTGCAAGGGGTTTCAGCCTCACCCCTCCGTGGAGTTTCTGATAAGCAGGCTGAGAGGTGGGGTTGAGGCTGGATCAACGGTGCTGTTTGTGAAAGGGGCCCCCGAGTTCATCTATCTACTCAGGGTAAGCTGCAGGACGGGAGTTGTGGCGGGAGTGCCGTTCTCGTGGACCTCACACTCACACACACACACACACACACACACACAGCTCCCGGCCCCGCACCACCCCCGCTGAGACCCGCCGTGCTCGCCCCCACTAGGCGGCCGGGCCCCTCCGAGGGGCAGCGCACCCTCCCAGGTTGCCAGTTGGCTCTGCAGAGGCCCCATCGGAACCCAGCCAGTCCTTCGTGGCCCGAGCGGCTCCCTGGCTCTCCTCCGGGGGTTACGGCGTGCGTTCGCCTCTGGGATTCTCCGTCCCCCTAACCGGGAAGCCTGAGTCTCCGCTGAGAGGCCGCGGGCGCGCGCCCCGGCTTCCCACCCCGGCCTCCGGGCGGCGCGCGCCGGGCAGGGGGGCGCCAACGTCCGAGCCCGTGCCGCCGGCGGCTGTCCCCGGACGGGCGCCGCGGAGCAGGGGTGGACCCGCGCCCGCGCGGCCCGAGGGTGGGTGCCGGGCCCGAGCGTCTAACCAGGGAGGCCAGGGAGCAGCGAGGACGGAGCGGGGGAGCGGGGGAGCGGGGGAGCGCGGGCCCCGCGGCCCGGCGGGGGCGGGGCGGGGGCGGGGGGCGGAGCCCGGCCGGGGCGTGCGCGTGCGTGAGCTGTCAGCCCGGCCCCGCCCCCGAGGCCCCGCCCCGCCCCTCCCCCGGCTGTCCGTGAGGGGCGGGAGCGCTGCAGCGCCGCGGCGGCTTCCTCGGGCCATTTTGCTGTGCGGCGATCGGGAGAAAGATCCTTCGCGCAGGTCCTGGGGCCCGGAGCCGGGGGAGGCAGCGGTCTCGCGGGCACCAGGCTGTCCGCGGTCGCGGGACCTCAAGCGGCGAAGCGATCGCCGGGGACGGGGACTGGAGAGCCGCGCCCGCTGCGCGGGGCGCCCCTTCCCGCCCCCTGCACCATGAGCTGGGGCACCGAGCTCTGGGTGAGTGAGGGGCCGGGGCGTGCGGGCGCCAGGCGGCGTCTCCCTGGCGGCCCGGGGAGGGGGCGCCGGCCGGGCTCCAGGCGGAGGCAAGGGCGCGCTAGTCGGGTCTCCGCGGCCTGGGAGCGGGCGTGGATCCCGCGCCCCTCACTGGCCTTGGCCGGGCGGGTGGTGGTGAGAGCGCGGTCAGCCCTGGAGGCTTGGGGATTGGCGTGGGTCCTCCCCGGCCCCGGGGAGCGGCGGTGCGGGCCGGGTCTCCCCGAGCCCGGCGGGCGGTTGGGAAGAGCCTGAATCCCCTCCGGCGGTGCCCGGGGCGCGAGGCGGGGGCCGCGCCCCGCTGCGTACCCCCGCGAGCGCGGGCCGGGGTTCCCGGCTCCACCGGGCATAGGCAGCCTCGGCGGGCGCCAGCTCCCGGCCTCGGGGTTTGGGCGCCAAGGTCGGGGAGGTGAATTCTCCGTGGAAGCGAGGACTTGGGATCGGGGGGCGATTCGAGGTACCCTTGTGTGTCGCGGTGACTCAGGTCCCGAACTTGAGGGGGCCGCGGCGCCTTCCCCGCGAGGAAACGGAGTGGGGGGCTTCGCGGGGCTCGGAGGAAACGGTCTCCAAAGGAGGGGGGCTGGCACCGCGGGGTCCCCTGCCCGGGTGCCCGGCAGCCCGGTGTCCAGACGCTGCTGCTCCCGGCACCGAGGGCGACCCGGGCGGCCGGGCTGCGCACAGCAGCTCTCCTCCGGGAGGAGAGGCGCCGTCCGGGGACGCCGGCCGCAGCCAGGAAGGGCGCTCACAGGGGCCAAAGGATGAGCCCCAAAGCGCGCCGACTGCCGTGGGGAGGCCGAGGGAGAACAAGGTTAGGGCGGGTGATGGAGTTCCGCGCCCTCCCTGTGTTTTCTCTAATTGCTTTTACATAACCATTCCTTAGGGCTTGAAGCAGCTACTGTTATTACTGTTGTTCACGCTAATACTGTTAGAGATGCTACAACCGCGGGGGAAGAGACTCCCTGAAATGAAGATGTCTTGTAAACATCCGTGGGGTGGGATACTCATTCATCCAGCTCCAACCACTCACTACTGTTTACACATAGCCATTTTCACCATCAGTCATCGTGGAGCTTGGACTGCTTGTAATCTACCCCTGGGAAGTGCTGTTTCTTTCCCCTTTTATTCTACTTCTGTGTGCTCTTTTTAGGTTTCCTGAGATGGGAGGACGAAACAGAAGTAGTCCCCATCAAGAGACTAGGAGTTTTTGCATTTTTTCTTCAAGTTCTGGAGTTATTTTTCCTCTGGTTGTTCAAATAGGGGGTTGGAATATGATTGGTTTGTTTGCTTGCTTCTTTGGTTTTTGTTTTTTTTTTATGCCGATCTTGAGCTTCAGTTCAAAGCTGAGGCGTGGGCCCTGAGCTTTGACTCTACCTTTTGAACTGCAGTTCCACTCTTGAGCTTTTTGTCCAGTAACTGGAGATAAGAGTCTCCTAAACCTTTCTGTCTGGGCTGGCTTTGAACCACATCCTCAGATCTCAGTCTCCTGACTAGTTAGGATTACAGGTGTGAGCCACCAGCAACCAGTTTTGAAGGTTGGAATTACGGGTGGGAAAACATCTCACAGTATTTTTCTGACTTAGCTAGGGAGTGAACGCAGAGACAGGCATTTCACAATGATGGAGGAGGTTTGTATAGACAGTCTGAAATAGTGTGGCCAGGGGGGGAGAGAGTGAGTAGAGAGCTCCAGTCCCTCACGTTGTTCTCTACATATTTCTTTGGGGTGTGGAGGGATGGGAAGGAAGGCAAAGATGAGAGCTGTTGAAAATAAATGGGAACTGGAATTTATGATATGAAACCCGTGGCTACCTCAGGATTATTTGCAGAGGTAGTAGGTAGAAAAAATTGAAATGGACTTGGGCCTGAATTGGTAATTATGGAAGCTGGGTGGGGACTAGAGACAGGAGGGCTCATGATGCTAGTCCTTCTACTGTATAGGACTGAAATTTTTCTTTAACAATTTAATTAAAAGAACATTTATTTAGTTATTTTTATATTTGAAATACCTAGTTATTATTACAAGCAATGAAGATAATATGATGATACAGATATATATGGTAGAATTTTAAATAATATTAACATAATAAATGTTATTTGATAGCTTTAGGGCTGAAATTTTCTATAATAAGGGTAAAGGGGTTGGAGTCTGGCATGGTGGCTCATGCCTGTAATCCTAGCTACTCAGGAGGCTGAGATCTGAGGATTTCAGTTCAAAGCCAGGCCAGGCACTAAAGAACAAGAGAGTCTTATCTCCAACTAATCTCTAGAAAATGGGAAGTGGGGCAGAGGCTCAAAGGGTAGGGAGGTAGCTGTGAGCTGAAGAGCTCCGAGACAGTGCCCAGGCCCAGAGTTCAAACCCCATAACCACCACCCCCACTCAGAAAAAAAAAAAAAAAGAGTAAAGGGGCTGGTAGATGGTAGCCCATGCCTCTAATCTGAGGATCTTTGTTTTAAAGCAAGCCCTGGAAGGGAAGTCCTTGAGACTTATCTCCAATTAAGTATCAGAAAACTGGAAGTGGAGCTATGGCTCAAAATGGTAGAGTGCTAGCCTTGAGCAGAAAGAACTCAGGGATAGCACCCAGGCCCCTGAGTTCAAGCCCACAACAGATACCCCCCCCCCAAAAAAAAAAAAGAGTGAAGTGGGGGATTAGAGGCTTGGCTTGGTTCATAGAACACAAACCAATGGTCCCAAGCTTAAGTACACAAAAATATGTAAACATAAAAATAAAGAGTAGTTGGAAAGTATTAAGAGAAAGCTGTGTAATATTTGAATCTCCCCCCGACCTCCTTTCCTGGCTTTGTCCCTGAGCTCCTCCTCTTTGCTCAAGGCTATTGCTCTACCACTTGAGCCACAACCCCATTTCCTGCTTTTTCTGTGATTAATTAGAGATAAGAATCCTAGCGACTTTCCTGCCTGAGCTGACTTCAAACTGGGATCCTCAGATCGCAGCCTCCTGAGTTAGGATTATAGGATTATAGTACCAGCTACCAGTACCCTGAGCCTGGCTTTGAAATTTTTTTGTGTTTGGCAAATTTATGAGGAAGGATGTGTCAATAGTTCTATATGTATATGGCAATGAAAAAAATTTCTTCTTTGTTTTTTGGGTGGTACTGGTGTTTGAATTTAAGGCCTCCCATTTGCTAGATAGGTGTGTTTGCTTGAGCCATATTTTTCAGAACTGCATTTTGCTGGTTATTTTGGAAATGGAGTCTAATAAACTATTCTACTCTGGCTGGATCCCAACCTTCTAGATCTCAGCCTCCTGAGGATTTAGGATTACAGGCCATCAGCCACTGGTGCCTGTTTCTTTTTTTAGGCATTCATAGTATGGACTTTTGCCTTTGCAAAAGTAGCTTATAATTTAATAGAAGACATTATTCCACTACTAAAGAAAGTGCAAAGTTTGAGAGTTAAGGTGAAACGCAAGGCCAAATGTCTATTTTCAGTTGCCTGTTTATTTATTAGTTGTCTGTAAGGCTGTGAAATCCACACACTAATGCAGTGAAGCATATGAAGCTGAAGAACAGCTCTCCATTTCCCTAGTGGTCAGAGGCTGGGACATGTGCAGCACTGGGCAGCCCTGTGGACAACTGTGATTGAAGGTTTCTGCAGCGTGGCTTCGGGATTGGGCACATGGGTAATGAGGTAATGATAGTGCCCTAAACCTCACTTGGCAGGGAGGTACTTGTAGATGGAGAGAGACTGCTGTGGTTTGGGTGGCCGAGAGAGCATGGTGTAACAGGTGGACCTTCACAGGTACAAGTGGAATTGACACAGTTCAGGGCTCGAGTAAAAACGACTAAGAGTTAACAAAACCACCAGATTTAAACTTGCATTAAAGGCCCACTTTCCTGCCACATCCTGCTTTGTGGAAGGAGTTCAACCCTCCTCTTCCTCCCCTCCTCCTGCTCCTCCTCTTCTTCCTCCTCCTCTTCCTCCTCTTCTTTTAAAATATCCTTTGTAAGAATAACCTTTGAGACTCTAGGATATTTTTGAGAAATTGAATAATGTCAGGTAATTTTATCATGAAAGTACTCAAATGAACTCAAACCAGTCATTTCTATTCTCTTTATTGAATCGGTTTATGTTTTCTTTGGATTCTCTATTTTTGTAGCTGAGGATTGTAACTGAATAAATGGCTACTTTTAAGTGATTAGATTGTGACAACATTATGTCTCCATGACTGGCCATAACATTGACTTAATCAATTTTTAAAATTTTGCTTGAATGGTAACTATGTATAAGACTCCAATCTGAGTAATGATAAGTTACATTATAGGCACAGAGAAAGATCTCCTTATTTCTGAGACATCATATTAAGTAGGGTTTTTTGTTGTTGTTCTTGCTGGATTTTTGTTTAGTTTTTCTTTTGTGGTAGCCATCCTAGGGCTTGAACTCAGGGCCTGGGCATTGTCCCTTAGCTTGTTTTGCTTAAGCTGGTTCTCTAATTCTTGAGCCCCACCTCCACTTCTGGACTTTTTGTGGTTCGATGGGGATAAGAGTCTCACCAACTCTCCTGCCTTGGCTGGTTTGGGACCTTGATCCTCAGATCTCGGCCTCTTGAGTAGCTGACAGGCATGAGCTACCACCACCTCTAGTCTATAACATCAGAGTCAAAGAGAGATTTATATTCTGTGTAAAATTAGCCAAATTAAGGATAAGAGTATATAGCCTCGCTGGTAGAAAAATTTGGAGCCCTTGGATTTGATCCCCAGCATAGGAGAAAAAAAAAAAAACCCAAACAACCAAAATGCATTTATCTAAGTGTTTATTTATTTATTTTTCTTTTGGCAGTCCTAGGGCTTGAACTTTGGGCCTGACCAGTGTCCTTGGGCTTTCTCAATGCTAGAGCTCTACCTCTGCCAGTTGAGCCATCAAACCACTTCTGGCTTTTTGTATGTATGTGGTACTGAGGAATTGAATCTGGGTCTTTGTGCATGCTAGGTAAGCACTCTACCACTAGGCCAAACTCCCACCTGATTTTTTTTTTTTTTGAGAGTAATGCCAAACGAGGTCCCAATGGTTCACACCTGTAATTCTAGCTACTCAGGAAACAGAACTGACGATTCTAGTTTGAAGCCAGCCCAGGCAGGAAAGTCTAGGAGACTCTTCTCTCCAATAAACTACTCAGAAAAAGCCAGTGGTGGGGCTGTGGCTCAAGTGGTAGGGCACTATCCTTGATCACAAAGAGGCTCAGGCCCAGAATTCACACCCCAGGACCAGCAAAATGTAAAAAAAAACCAAAAAGGTATAATGTTTTAAGAGTCGAAGTTGAAATCATGACTGACACTGAAGAAATGACAGATGGACAGTTTATTACATTGAATTGTTTTTCTTACTTCCTTGAAGTTGACAGGTGATTAGATGTCATTGCCACTTTGATTTGATTCTTGTTAGTGAGAAGTCTGGATAGCTCCACTGAAGATTTTTGCTTTCATCATGATTCCAGGCTTTGCTGCTCACAGTTCATTCAGTGACAGAACCTGGCTCTGCTGTCCCCTGGAGACCCTGTGCCATCTTTTATTTCCTTGCTTGGTGCTGATGAGAAATGAGGTAACACAGCACACAGGAAAGAAAACAGAAAGCCCTGCCTTAGACTCATTGCTTAGCACAATGAGAGGCCACCTGTGTGGATCCTGTCTAATGTTTGTTTTGTTTTGAAGGGTGCCTTATTTTTGGGGGGGCCAGTCCTGGGGTTGAACTCAGGACCTGGGCTCTGTTCCTGAGCTTTCTGGCTTGAGGCTAGAGCCACAGCTCCGCCTCCAGCTTTAGTGGTAAAGATAAGAGTGTCATCAACTTTACTAACCTGCTGGCCTTTAACCACTATCCTTAGATTTCAGCCTCCTGAGTAGCTAGGATTGGAGGTCTGAGCCACCAGCATCCAGTTTAGGACAGTGGCAACATATGATGCACATAGTAACTTTGTGTACTTCCAGGAGCACCAGAGGCCCAGCTCTGCACCAGTCTTCCCAAGAACAATGGTGGCTTCTATAAATATTTAATACATATTTATTAAACAAACTAATGAATCTTTTTTTCTCTTTTGTATTAACATTTGCTTTAAAAATATGTGATAGGAATAATAGCCCCCTTTTGAAGAATCAGATTGTTTTTTTGGTGCCTGTACTGGAGTTTGAACTCAGGGCCTCACCCTCTCCCTTGGCTTTTTTGCTCCAGCCTGGACCTCTAACCATTTGATGCACACCCTCACTTCCTAGACTTCATATTACAAGCACAGATTTAGGTTCACAAAAATGTCAAATAGAAGATATATAGACAGCTCATTTCCCTCACACACTGTTGCCCCAAAACACACACCAGGGGCTGAGAGTTTGGCCTAGTGGTAAAGTGCTTGCGTAGTATACACGGAGGCCTGGGTTTGATTACTCAGTACCACATACATTAAAAAAAGCTGGAAGTGGTGGAAGGGGTACTGTGGCTCAAGTGGTAGGGCGCTAGCCTTGAGAAAGCCTAAGGACAGTCGTTAGGCCCTGAGTTTTTTTCCTGATTTTTTTTTTTTGTTTTTTGCCAGTCCTGGGGCTTGAACTCAGGGCCTGGGCACTGTCCTTGGGCTTTTTCCTCAAGGCTAGCACTCTGCCACTTGAGCCACAGCACCACTTCCGGCTTTTTCTATATGTGGTACCAAGGAGTCGAACCTGGGTCTTTGTGCATGCTAGGCAAGCACTCTACCACTAGGCCAAACTCCCGGCCCCAAACGCTGAGTTTTTGACTGACACACACACACACACACACACACACACACACACACACATATCTAGGTACACTGATTTAGACTCCTAGTCTCGTTTGCCTTTAAGGAAGGTTTTTTTTTTTCTTTTTTTATTGAAAAAATTTTATTAACACTGATTTTTTTTTACATCATATTTCATAAGGAAGGGCTTGAAAAGTGATTGTTCATGGTACTTAATCCTGGCAGGGATACCTATGTTTCACACTAGATAGTGTTTAAATTTGAACCAAGGTAACACTGATTATTTATTTAACTTAAGGCACTCTATCCCTTGATCCACAGCTACATTTTTTGGCTTTTTGCTGGTTAACTGGAGATAAAAATCTCGATGACTTTCCTGAACCTCAGATAATCAGCTTTCTGAGTAGCTAAGGTTAAAGGAATTGGCCACTGGTGTCTGGCTGCACTGGTGCTTTTTCCAGCTTGAAGGTAGTTGGCTGTCAATACTTTCAGGTTATTACCAGGAGAATGATTATCTTTTGTCACCATTCACAACAAACAGGTCTTAGCTTTTCCACTCTTCCTGACTCTTTACCCTGCAGACCTTTCTGTCTATGATAAACACAGCAAGGGCAGCAGGAAGTTAGTCCTCCCTTCCCTGGCAGGAGAGGGCCCAGTATGGGGCCACTTGGTTCCTGCTAGCTTCACACCTAGGTTTTGACTTGCAGCTCTTAAGCAAAACAGAACCTGGGCAGCCCGGCAGTTTTATGGTTCATAGCTTCATATCAGCATTTTGCCTTCACTTCATATATTACCCGTGATGTTGAATATAAGTGGTATTTGAGTTTTTAAGTACTGTATAGGAGTTTTATAAGAGCCATTGCTGACTGGCCACCCTGTAGTTCAAGATTTATACTGTGGCACATGGAAGGTGCCTCCATAAGGGTTCTTCGAGCGTCAGCCACTTCCTCACTGAGCTAATACTGTGTTTCCTGTGAGTCTTCCTCTCACCTCCTTCACCGCCACCCACGCTTCAAAATAAGACTTTATTTTGACACTTAAAAAATTGCATGCTACCAAAGAGTCTGGGGAGTTAAATCTAATGAGATTTTACAAAGTGGGTGTGAATTCTTCTGGAATTAGCATATATAGGGAAATATTTGTTTCCTGTTTCAGTAATATGTCTTCTTACTAGCTTGTAGTAGTGTGTCTACTAACAACAACAACAAGAAACCCCAAGTTTAGGACTGGGCACTGGTGGCTCACATCTGTAATCCTAGCTACTCAGGAGACAGAATGTGAGGCTTGAGGTTCATTATCAGCCACCCACACAAGAAAGTCTGGGACTTTTATGTCCAGTTAACCAGCAGAAAGCTGGAAGTAGAGGTGTGACTTAAGCAGTAGAGCACCAACTTTGAGTAAAAAAAAAAAAAAAAACTAAGGGATAGTGCTCAAGCCCTGAGTTTAAGCCCTAATACTAGATTAAGAAAAAAAAAAAAATTAAGCCCAGTACTGGTAGCTCACATGTGTATTCCTAGCCACTGTGGAGGCTAAGATCTGAGAATAGTGGTTAGAAGGAAGCTCAGGCTAGAATGTTAGAAATATTCTTTTTTTTTTTTTTTTTTTTTTTTTTTTTTTGCCAGTCCTGGGCTTGGGCTCAGGGCCTGAGCACTGTCCCTGGATTTTCCCAAGGCTAGGGCTCTACCACTTGAGCCACAGAACCACTTCTGGCTTTTTGCTACATATGTGGTCCTGAGGAATCAAACCCGGGTCTTTGTGCATGCTAGGCAAGCACTCTACCACTAGGCCAAATTCCCAGCCCCGTTGGAAATATTCTTATCTTCACTTATTCAGAAGTGGTGCTGTGGCTCAAAGTGGTAGCCTTGTGCTGACAAGCCCAGGGATAGTACCCAGGCCCAGAGTTCAAGCCCCACAAACTGACCTAAATAAATAAATAAATAAATACTAATATTCTAATTAGGACCAACTTTCATGCCCTCAGTTTCATTCTGTTTGGAAAAGTATATGTTAAATTTCTGTCCCTGAGTTTTTGCTCGAGTGGGCACTCTATCACTTAAACTACACTGCCACTTCTGGCTTTTTCTGTGTATGTGGTATTGAGGAGTCAAACCCAGGGCTTCACTCATGCTAGGCAAGCAACCACCACTAAGTCACAAATCCAGCCTCAAGTTTTAGTTCTTAAGGAACAAGAAAATTGAGTCTTTTCTCTCCTATCTATAGCAAAAGAAAACTTATCAGCTTTAGAGGAAGCTCTTTCCCTAGTAAAGCCAGTAGTGAGAGTGGGTTCCTGAAAGGCATTAGTGGAGAAGTGTGGGCGCGTGGCTTGCTTAACTCCTCATTTACTAGCGTCCAAGTCCTTGCTCTCCTAACCTGTAAGTAAACATGAGGCACTGATCTTGTCTTCCTCATCCCAAGGACCGTGAGGCTATTGGATGAGAGGTAATGGGTAAATACAAACTGTTATCATCGTGGGAGGATGGCGGAAAAGCCCAGTTCCTCAGGAACACAGTGTCCAGATCTTTTGCAAACTGAACAATTCACTGTCCTACCCTCTAGTTTTCACATAAAGCTTTTTCCCTGTGCTCTCAAATTTTGTGTACATGTTAACAATAAAATAAAACAGACTGATACTAGAAGAATGCCTGGCTATCATCGCTGGCTAAGGATTGTGGATTTCAGGAAACGGTATCAATTGCAGTATATATATATATACACATATATACATATACATAATCCATACATACGTATTTTTGTCTGTGTATAAATTCCTGTGTTTGCACAAAGTCAGTGGATCCTGTAGGTGTGTATACTGTGAAACCTATTTTTGATCATGACTGAATTTTTCCATTTAAATTTTGTTTATACTGAAAAATAAGTTACCTATTTGTATTCAGTTTTCAAAAGGCACTCAGGTATATACAAAAAGCTCCCTGTCATCCTGAAATAGACTATACATACGTGTATATATGTGTATATATATATATATATATATATATATATATATTCCCCGCCCCTGCCCCCCCACCTGTGGCCCTGGGAGTGATCTGAGGTGGTGCAGAGAGAAAGCTCTCTAGGAGAGCTCTCTGCCACTGTGCTGAACCCCCAGCCTGATTTAATTCTCTCTTTTTTTTTTAATTGTCAGGATAATGTATAGAGGGGTTACAGTTACATTCATCAGATAGTAGGTGAGTTACTTCTCATAGGATTTAATTCTTTACTACTGTTAATCACTACTGTTTTTGTTGTTGTTTTTTTTGCCAGTCCTGGGCTTGGGCTCAGGGCCTAAGCAATGCCCTTGGGCTTTTTCAAGGCTAGAGCTCTACCACTTGAACCAGAGTACCACTTCTGGCTTTTTTCTATGCATGTGGTAACTGAGGAATCGAACCCGGGTCTTGGTGAATGCTAGGTAAGCACTCTACAACAAGGCCAAACTCACAGCCCCTGTCACTACCATTTTAGTGGCAAATAGTTATGAGTTACTGTATAAAAGAAGAAATCACATGAAATTCTACAAATAACATTATGCCTTGATAAGACCTGATAAAAGACACTGACATGGTGAAGATTTTTTTCCCTGCCAATTCTGGGGCTTGAACTCAGGGCCTGGACACTGTCTCTGAACTTCTCTTGTTCAAGGTTCACATTCTATCACTTGAGCCACAGCACCACTTCTGGCTTTTTCTGCTTATGTGGAGTTGAACCCAGGGCTTCATGCATGCTAGGCAAGCTCTCTACCACTAAGCCACATTCCCAGCCCTGGTGAAGATTCTTGTACTCCTTTTTTCCATCTTCTGTGTATTTTTGGAGTATGGGTTGAGTACTAGGACTTGGTTCTGGCTGTCAAGGAGCTTACAGTGTGTCAGAGCTGCAGAAACAAACAAGAAACTCCAGTTCCAGGCTGTCAGGGAGGAGGGATGGTAACTAGGGAACAGAGCTCACAGGATGGACTGCAGTGGGGGAGCAGGAAGCTCCACAAGCAGGAAGGTCAAGTCACCCTGGGTAGATCAGTGGGGTCCTGACACCTTTTCAGGAAGAGGGAGGACACATTGTGTCCTCAGGCCTCCAAGAATGAGGTCACACACAACTCTAGAATGAGCAGAGCCTGTGATAGGGCTGTGAGAGGAACCTGAACATGTCCACTCCAACTGAAAACCATCACAGGGGGCGAGGCATCCTTGAACTACTAAAATCAGGTAGCTACAGTGCCCACCCCCATTGTCACTTTCTTCCGGTCATTACCTACTCCTCCCCCACCAAGCTGAGTACATCATTTATTTTGGTCCTGTTTCTTCTCCTCTGCTACAACTTGGGTAGAATTTGTTGTTTACGTTGGTGTTGGAGATTGAACTCATCATGGCCTCACATCACCAGTCCTTTGCTCCTCAACTCTAAATTTTAATCTAATAGATTTAGTATTTTCAGTTTGCCTTGAGGTGACTCACACTAGCTAAATTCCCAAGACTGATGAAAAAACCAGAATGTAAATTTGAAAGTTAGAGTGAGAAGTATATTCATAGGAGACTGACTATGCGCGTTTGCTGATCTGTACATTCCTTCCCTATAGGCTAAGCTGCATGGA
Source organism: Megascapheus bottae (assembly GCF_031878675.1). Classification (NCBI taxonomy): domain Eukaryota; kingdom Metazoa; phylum Chordata; class Mammalia; order Rodentia; family Geomyidae; genus Megascapheus; species Megascapheus bottae. Next base: position 85,958,465 of record NC_143511.1, on the reverse strand, counting down.
AAGCTAAATTCTATATCGAGTTTCTTGGAGAGCATAAAATCCAAGTAAGGTTGGATGAATGTAATGGGTGGTGACAGGAAGCTCTGAGTGCCTCGGGCATCTGTCTCGAGAGGGACAGATGAAGGATAGTCTCTTTTATATCGCTGTGCTATGTAGATGATTATTTTTGTTTTAACCCATTCTTTCTCCAGGAGTAGGGGATGTCTGGTCTTTGGCCAGCCATATAAAGCCTGTGAAATCACTTAGTACGTGATGGAGCAGACATGTATGCTTTCCATTGGCTCGCCCTGGCTATCCTCCTGTATCGATAATTTTGCATCGCCTAAAATGACTTTATAAATATCCACATGGCCCTTGGCAGAAAGAAAGACTAAGACTTCCCCTGCCCTGGTAGACGAGGCAGATGGCAATCTAATTAGTTATGTTCAGATATTTTTCACTTTTATTTCTAATCTTGCATCCCTGAGAATACATCCAATAACTCAGATTGGATGTTGAATATCCATCCTTCATCTGTCATCAATTTCAAAATTGGCAACTACATCATGAATTTGATTCTATTTATTTATTCATTCATTCTAAAGAAACTATTGGATTTTTGTTGTTGTTGTATAAATTATGCCATTGCTTGTGGAATACTATAGAGCTTGTACTATCCTTTTCATTCCTTCAGTCTTCTAATGGTAGGCTTGATTATGACAGCAGAGGTGGCATTGTGGTTCAAGTGGTAGAGCACCAGCCTCAAGCAAAAAAGCCAAGCCGAGAGCACAAGGCCCTAAGTTCAAGCCCCAGTATTAGTACACAAAAGTTGTACTTCCAGCTGGGTGCCCATGGCTCACACCTGTAAACCTAGCTACTCAGGAGGCTGAGATCTGAGGATCATGGTTAAAGCCAGATGGGGCAGAAAGGTCTCGGTGAGACTCTTATCTCCAATTAGCCCCTCAAAATCTGGAAGTGGTGGTTCAAGTGGTAGAGTGCTAGCCTTGAGCACAAAGAGGCTCAGGGATAGTGCCCAAGCTCCACAGCCAATGACAAAAACAATTGTACTTCCATGTTACCTTGATTTATTGTGTGTCCAGTAATGCTAAAAGGTTATGGAGACAATTGTAGAGTGAGTGCCTGATCTCAGTGGGCGTCTCTATGCCTGTGTTCTAGCCAGTAGCTACCTGAGTGCATCTGGAGGTCAGGTGGAAGGTCCATGTTGAGACAGGACAGTCAGAAATCTTGGATGAAGCTAGGTGTGGTGGCCCATCCCTGTCATCCTAGCTACTCAGGAGGCTGAGATCTGAGGATCAGGGTTCAAAGCCAGCCCAGGCACAAAAGAATGTGAGACTCTTATTTCCAGTTAATCAGTAAAAAAAAAACAACAACAAAAACTGAAAGTGGAGCTGTGGCTCAAGGGGTAGGGTAGTAGTCTTGAGCTGAAGAGTTCAGGGATAAAGCCCAGGCCCAGAGCTCAAGCCCCATCTCACACACACACACACACACACACACACACACACACACACACACATGCACGCACGCGCGCGCGCACGCGCACGCAATCTTGGATGAAGATGGTAGATTCTAGGCCCTAGCTTGTCCTCCTCTGAGGGTGAGATGCTGCCCTCCCTGTGTGAGAACCCTGCTGCTTCACACATCTGCCATTGCCCTTTTGGACAGCAGCTGAACCCTCTGTTTGCTAAAGTGTTTACTTTACCTGAGAATCATTATGTGATGTTTGTTTTAGATAGAGGGGTAGATGAATGGGTTGATTGGCTTCACAAACTGTTACAAGAGCAGAAGTAGAACTTGGAACTTGGACAAAATTGGAAGTAATAGTACTGTTCCAAGGCATAAATGAGAAAAATCAACCAAGTGCTCACTGATGGGAATTCAGCTGTGGGTGGTAACCAGAATGAATGTTATCCAGGCATCAGCTCAGGAGGGTTTTGCAGGCAGTTTACAAGTGTAAACTCTGCTCATTTGAAAGTTGTCCATGTGCTTATGACATGTAGATTTGGATGAAGTTTAGAATTACTGAAGTCATACCTTATTGACTCAGATTTCTCTTGTATTCAGTATTGTTCAATTTTCCTCTTTATAAGCCACCAGATAAATCAGATTTGGGGAAAACTCTAGATTGCACATGTAATTGATTGGGTCTTACAAAAGTGTCCACAAGAGTAGCTCATTTCACATGCAGCTCCTACAGTTGGCCCTCTAGGCTCCTCCCATTGGCTGGTGGGAGGGTTTTCTAGCCTCCCGTGGGACAGATAGATCAGGTGGTTTAGAAGGACCCATCATGGGTATGCTGCACACTCTTACCTTACCCTTGTGGAAGGCTTGCTCTTACAACCCAGCTGCCATATTGTCAGGAAAGCTAAACAGCACAGATAGAGAATGCAGGGAGGAGACAACTACAGAAGTTCCTGTGACAGCCACCTTGAGGACTTTGCTGGATACTCATAATCAGCTGACAGCCATAGGAATGCAGGGCTTCCAGATGATTCTAGCCTAAGGTCTTTGAGCCTTCAAGCCTTCCCATTCCAGGCTCACGCCATCAGTTCCTGTCCACATTCTTGACCCATAATAAAGTAATTCTTTCTCACAAAGTTTTGAGTTATTTGTTATACAATAATAGTCCCTGTGCATAACAACAGTATAACCGTTATTATACAATTATACAACAGTACTACAATACTAGTACAGAATGGCAATACTGTAGTCTCTTCCCCACACTGACACACACTTGTGCATCTACTGGAGCTTGAATTCAGGGCCTAGTCACTGTCCTTGGGCTTTCTCAAGGCTAGAGCTCTACCACTTGAGCCACAGTGCCACTTCTGGCTTTTTTCTATGTATGTGGTACCAAGGAATCCAACCCAGGTCTTCATACAAGCTAGGCAAGCACTCTACCACTAGGCCAAACTCCCGGCCCCTTGTTCATGAGATTCTTATAGCCAATAAAATTACCAGAAGTGGAGCTGTGGCTCAAGTAGTAGATACTGCCCTTGAGCCTAAAAGCTAAGGGACAGTGCCTAGGTCCTGAGTTCAAGCCCCAGGTCTAGCATGCATACACACACACACACACACACACACACACACACACACACACACACACACACACACACATATACATACACCTTTATAGAAAAAAAGCAAACTCCTTAATCTAGGCAAGGTTCTTGGCACAGACTGTACACTTTGAATACTGGCATTGTGTTTCCGTCTTTGTATACTCTCAGGTGTTTTGCATGTTGTCCTAATTACTGGTGCCCTCCCAGAGAGGAAACTCCATAGCAGTACCCTTTTGTAGTAAGTGGTTTGCTGTTTTACCCACCCCCAAGTTTCATTTCCCCGTTGTTCAGATATAAGCCATGCTGACCTCCTTCAGAAACATTCTTCTGAGAAATATCAAGTAAAATACAGCACTCTATTTTTTTGGAAGTACTGGGGATTGAACTCAGGGCTTTGAGTTCAAGCCACACCTTCAGTTCTTTGGCTGTTTTTAGTTTGCTTTTCAGATAGTGCTCAGACTTTTGCCCCAGCGTGGCCTCAGACTTCCATTTTCTTATGTCCACCTCCCAAGTAGTTGGGATTACAGGTATGTACTACCACCCCAGGCTCAAACGTAAAAGCCTTCTTTGGCTTTTCACTTTGAAAGAGTTGCTGCTCTAGAGGCAGTAGACCTGCAGTACTGAAGTCAGATAAATGGATGTAGTTCTGACTGGACTTACTCATTCTCAGTACCCCTTTGAGTGAAAGTCTTGGGTGAAGTTTTCTAAAGGCTATTTTAACTTCGTTTGATTTCATTCTTAGAAAATTTCTAAAGTTTAATGAGTGCATGATCTTGATATAGGCCTGGAGCAGTCCATGGATGGCTTATGCCTGTAATAATCCTAGCTGCTCAGAAGGCTGAGATCTGAGAATTGGGTTTGAAAACAGACAAATTAACGAGTAAAATACTGGAAGCAAGCTGTGGCTCAAGTGGTAGAGTGCAAGCCTTGAGCAAAAAAAAAAAAAAAAAAAAAAGCCAAGCAAGAGCATGAAGTCCTGAGTTTAAGCACAGGTACTGTCACACACACACACACAAAGTGTATATGGAGGCAGACTGCTTGGTTCCTATCCAGTTACTCAGTGGCTGAGTCATTTTGGACAGGTCATTTAACTTCATCTTCACCTGTAAAATGATAATGACAGGGTCTGGTGTATTAGGTTATTGGGATTAGTGGGTTAGCGAATGTTTTGTGTCTGATGTCCAGAGCTGTGTTCATGTAGGCTGACACTGTCAGCTGTGCCTGTTGCTGACTGTGCTACAGGACTTGGATTATACATCAGGAAGAACTTCCTTGAGTACTTCCGGGACAGAGCTGTTAGGGGAAATGAAGCATGAACTGCCAGTGACCCCAGACCACATGATCTCTTGTTCCTTCAGCTGTAGCCTCTTGGCATGGGCCAAGTGCCAGGGTCAGCTGACACTGAAGTTGTCCCAAGAGTCCCGATTCTTTATAAATGAAGACATCAATGACAGGTGTGAGAGAATAATGCTTTTTTTTTAATTTAGGCTGGAAGCAGGCATCGGATTCAGAAGTTGTATGTTTAGATCCCACAGAGGCTGCTCCAAGCAGTGCACGCCTCATGTGAGCAGGAGGTTTGGAAATGGCTCAGGGATTCCAAAAGTGACCCAGAAGTAGAGTCATTAGGCACATTCCTCACATGGTTGGGAATCAGTCTATAGACTGAAGGTCTCGGGTGTGGCTCCATACACAGAAATACCCAGGATAGTTTGACTGAACCAAAACTTTTTGGCTGAGAAACCCGAAAGGCTTACTGTTTACTGTGTCACTTTGGCAGATCAGCATGTCAACAAGGTAGGTGAAAAAGGTCCTTCTAGAAAAACTCCAGGTGGTTATGTGCTTCATCCACCACTGCTGGGGGCGGTGCTGGCTCACGCCTGTAACCCTAGCTACTCAGGAGGCTGAGATCTGAGGATCAAGGTTCAAAGCCAGTCAGCCATGAGACTCTTATCTCCAATGAACCACCAGAAAACAGGAAGTGGCCCTGTAGCTAAAGAGGTAAGGCGGTACGCCCAGGCCCAGCGTTCAAGTCCCACAACCAACAAAAAAACAAAAGAAAGAAAAGAAAAAACATCCCACCACGGAATGGAAAGGAAAATGAGGTGATGGCATTTTTTTTTTCCTCCTGGTGGGTTTCTTTGGATGATAAAATGTGAGCATTGATTGAGAAACTGGAAGGAACAGTTAGAGGAAAACCCCAGAGAGAGGTTGGAAGCAGTTGACTAGGACAAAGTCCCATTTTTGGTAGCTTCAAACAGACTGATCACTGACCATATGGTTATTAAAGAAAGATGAAGAAGAAGAAGAAAAAGAAGAAGAGGAGGAAGAGGAAGAAGAAAGAAGTTATTTACACCAACAAGGCAAAGGATAGTTTCCATTAGCAGTACTCACTAGGTTTTACCAATCTATAAAAAGATCTGTTTATTTAAAAGTCACTAATATTTATGTGATGTTTGGACTCCACCCAGCTCCCATGTTTAGAGAGAGGGGGTTGGCTGTTAGAGAAGTGCAGATGTAAACGATAAAGGTTACATGGATTTTAAATCAGGCATGGGTTGGAATACCTGTAATCCCAGCTACTTGGGATGCCGAGGTAAGGTTCAGTCAAGCCCAGGAGTTCAAGCCAGTCTGGGCAACATAGCAAGACCTGTCTCAGAATAAAAGACTTTATGTATTTTTATTCTTCAGTGTGACAGAGATCTTGGTGGCTGGGATAGGCAGATTAAAGAATATGGTTGTAGGGGCAGGGAGTTTGGCCTAGTGGTTAAAGTGCTTGCCTAGCATACATGAAGACCCGGGTTCGATTCCTCGGTACCACATACATAGAAAAAAGTCAGAAGTGGTGCTGAGGCTCAAGTGGTAGAGCTCTAGCCTTGAGAAAGTCCAAGGACAGTGCTCAGGCCCTGAGCCAAAGCCCAGGACTGGCAAAAAAAAAAAAAAGAATATGGTTGTATCGTTCTATTCACTATACACTTAATAGTTCAGGCTCTTACTTAATTCGTTGAAATTCTAGAAATAGATTTTTAAAAATAGTCCCAAGAGAGCCAGGCCACAGAAATGAAGAGTAAAAGCAGTTTGGAACCCAGTGCAAGTGGCTCATGCCTGTATTCCTAGCTACTTGGGAGGTTGAGATCCAAAGGGTTATAGTTCAAAGCCAGCTCAGGCATACAGGAGAGAACTCTTGTCAACCAGTACTTGCATGTAGTGGGATGTGCCTGTCATCCTAGATAAGTGGGAGACTGAAATGAGGACTGTGGTTTTAGGCAAAAACATTCGCCAGATTCCAAAGGAAGAAAGCTGGACATGTCATCTCAGCAGCTGTAATAGGAAGCATATAATAGGCAGATCAAGGTCGGAACTAAAAGTGAGACTCTGTATCCAATAACTTATGTAAAAAAAGTGTCTAAATAGCTGACCAGTAGCCCATCTACCAAAGAAACTCAAGGCCCTGGCCCTGGGTTCAAAACCGTAGTACTACTGAAGGAGGAGGAGAAGAAGATTGGATCTCCAGAGAAAATATACAAATGGCTATCAAACACATGAAAAGATGCTGAATGTCATTTCTCATTTGGGAAATGCAAATGAGAACCACAGGAGACACTGCCTTCCCAGTGGAGAGGCTAGAGCGGAAAAACAGGCGAACAAGGGCTGGGATGTAGCTCAGTGGCAAAGTATTTGCCTAGCATGTACTATGTCCTAGGTTTGATCCCCAGTACCAAAAAAGAAAAGGAAAGGAAAGGAGAGGAAAAGAAAAGAAAAATGAAACAAGCAACAAGCTTGGAGAATGTGGAAAATGTAGAAAAAGCAGGACCTGCATGTACTGCCCGCGGGGAAGTGATGAGGTGACTCAGCTGTGTTTGCTCCTTCTTCAAGACTTAGTGGGCTGGAAGTGGTGGCTCAAGTGGTAGAGCACCTGCCAGGCAAGCTTAAAACACTTAAACCTAATACTGCTTTTTCAAAAGAGTGTTTAAAAAGTTAAGCTGGGCAGAAAACCAGCGACTCTTGTCTGTAATGCTACCTAACTACACAGGAAGCTGAGATCCGAAGATCTTGTTTGGAAGGCAGATCTGCCAATAAGAAGCCAGAAGTGGAAGTGGAACTCACGTCGTGTTGTAGTGGAGCCTTAAGTAAAAAAACACACAAGAGGGGCCGGGAGTTTGGCCTAGTGGTTAAAGTGCTTGCCTAGCATGCATGAAGACCCGGGTTCGATTCCTCGGTACCACACACATAGAAAAAAGCCGGAAGTGGTGCTGAGGCTCAAGTGGTAGAGCTCTAGCCTTGAGAAAGTCCAAGGACAGTGTTCAGGCCCTGAGCTCAAGTCCAGGACTGGCAAAAAAAAAAAAAAAACACACACACACACACAAGAGCTTGAGGCCTTGAGTTTAAAACTCTGGTACTGGTGTGTATGGGGGAAGTCTTGAGTTTTTCTCTGCTGGACTGGATTTGAACAGCTAGGATTCTAGGCATGAGCTACCAGCTCTGGGCTGAGTTACTCATTTTAAAGTGGTTTATTTTAATGTTGAGCGGAGGCAAATCAGTACTGTCTTCTTCCTTAGTCAGAGGTGATAAGGGTTAATTAGAGAAACTTGTTGGTCTTGTGAAATCGGAGTGCTGTGTAGGGCAAGTCTTCAGCCTCTGCAGGGCTCTAGAAAGTTCCTCTGAGTACCCACGGCTACGAGGCTGGCTTTGAAGTCTTTTAATGACCAACTTCACATTGCTGTTGCTAAACAGGTTAGAAGGGCGAATCCTGTGGCATTTTAAAAATACACCCACAACTTTAAACCAGACTCCCAAGAATTAATTAGGACTTGTTCTCCCTGCAGATTTCTATCAAATCAGTTGGTAAGCTCTCTACTAAAACCAGTGTTTAGTGGCTTTTGCATTTCTCATTACACGTGGGCCAATAGAAAGAGGAGAGCCATGTGTTCCGTGTTCAAGGCCGACTTCATACCTTATGGTAATTGCAGTGTGCGGCTGAAAATAGCTCTTTGGTTCCTTTTTTAAAACCACTGTAGTTAGATATAGGGTATAAACATCATTCAGGTTGCCCATGTTACAATTCACTTCTTTTGTTTTTTTTGCCAGTCCTGGGCTTAAGCTCAGGGCCTGAGCACTGTCCTTGGATTTTTCTCAAGGCTAGAGCTCTACCACTTGAGCCTCAGCACCACTTCCGGCTTTTTCTAAATATGTTCTACCAAGGAATCGAACCCGGGTCTTCGTGCATGCTAGGCAAGCACTCTACCACTAGGCCAAACTCCTGGCCCCACAATTCACTTCTGTATACATGTATTGTGCAAGGCAACCAAGTTCGGTGCTAGAAATAGGTAGGAAATAGTTTGACTCCTCTCCTTCCTTCAGTGGGAGTTAGATTTCTAGAAATTGCTCTGATACTTTTTCATGACCTCATCTTTCTGAATAGTTTTATGTTCTATCACAAGTTCTTTGGAAAACTGATTAATAGTTTGACATGAGATTGCTTGGAAACATTTTCTTTTTTGTTTTGTTTTCTCTGTGCCTGTACTAGACCTTGAACTCAGGGCCTAGGCATTCAGTGTTCTTTAGCTTTTTTTGCTCGAGGCTAGCACTCTACTTACTATATGAGCTCAGATCTACTTCTGGCTTTTTAGTGGTTAATTGTAGACAAGAGTCTCATAGACTTTCTTGCATGGGCTAGCTTTGGATTTGATCTTCAGATATTGGACTCCTGAGTAGGCTTATAGACATGAGCCACTGGCACCAGTCTTATTTTCAAGATGGAGTTTCAAGGACTTTTCTATCTAGACAGGCCTCAAACTATAATCCTCTAGATCTCAGCCTCCTATGTAGCTCCTATGAGCACTATGTCCAGCTAAGTTCTTAAAGCTTTTAGTTTTAGGTAAAGGTGTGTGTGGGGGGGGTAATTCAAATGTTACAGAAATAATAGTTTTTATTGTAGGGACTGGGAGTGTGGCCCAGTGGTAGAGTGCCTGCCTAGTATGTACAAAGCCCTGGGTTCTATTTCTTGGTACCACATACACAGAAAACCAGAATTGATGATGTGGCTTTGGTGGCAGAGTGGGAGCCTGAAGAAAGCCCAAGGACAGTCAGTGCCCAGGCCCTGAGGTCAACCCCAGGCCTGGCAAAAAAAAAGAGTTAATTTAGTTATTGTATACACAGACATTCATGACTTAGACCTGTAATCCTAGCTACTCAGGAAGCCCCAGTACAAGCATACCCCCCACACACAAAAAGTTATTGCTCTCCTCAAGCAACACTATCTAGACCAGAGTGTGGGGGAGAGGACAGAAAAGCCTGGCCCAGATTGAATGAAGCAGCAAATTGTAGAACTGGAGTATGAGGTAGAAAGTACCTGAGTGCACTAATGGCTCTGACGATGAACAGGCCACAGGGTCTCCTCCCTCAGTCCCCACCTGGAGCCGGCTGTGTGTGCCGTGGTAGTGGACAGCCAACAAGAATTTCCCTCTTAGTAATCACATTAAGAAATGTGATTAAACTAGGTGCAATGGCTCACGCCTGTAATCCTAGCCACTCAGGAGGCTGAGATCTGAGGATCAAGGTTCAAAGCCAGCCCGGGCACAAAAGGACCTGAGACTCTTATCTCCAATTAACCTCTAGAAAATAGGAAGTGGGGCTTGGCTCAAGGGTAGGGCGGTAGCCTTGAGCTGAAGAGCTCAGGGACAGTGTCCAGGCTGAATTCAAGCCCTACAGCCCACAAAAAAAAAAAAAATGAGATTAAACATTTTTCTGTTGCCCAAAAAGACAGTCACCAGAAGAACAACGCGTGTGTGTCTGGGTGGGGGGGTCTGGGAGGGGGGGCATGGGCACACTTGTACTTGGTGAGGCTTGAACTTGGTGTCGGGGTGCTTCCTGTCCCTTAGCTTTTTCACTCAAGGCTGGTACTCTGCCAGCTGAGCCACGGTTTCACTTCCAGCTTTTTGATAGGGAATGGAAGCTAAGAGTCTCATGAGATTTCCTGTACAGCTGGCTGTAGACTGATGAGATTCTCAGATCTCAGTCTGCTGGAGTAGCCAAGACTGCAGGCTTGAGCACCAACACCCAGCTACCAGGACAGCTTCAAGTAGACCATATTTGGTTCCTCCATTTTTGTTTCGCTTTGAATCTCTGGAGGGCCTATGAACCTGATTCCATGCTTGTGGAGATCAAGTTAGCACGCTGCCTTGGAGCATTTGTCTAAAACCTTGAGGTTCCCTCTCTGGCAGGCTGGCTTTCCTTCCCAAGAACAAAACAAACAACAGAAAGGGCAGGGTGGGAGCTGTTGTTCTTTCCAGTTGATCATTGCCAAGTTGGAATTTATGAGACAGATTTGGGTTCCAGATGGAGCAGCCATGACGATCTGTTTGGGAACTTTTATTCGTTGAATTTTGCTAAACATCAGAGCAATTTACAGAATTAATATTCTAAAATATTTTCTTAACTCATTCCATGACTGTTTCTCTCATCCCCCCCTCACCCCATGAAAACTTTGTATGAAACCAGCCAGCCTGGGCAGAAAGGTCCATGAGACTCTTGGCTCCAGTTAACCAGCAAAAAGCCACAGGTGGAGTGTGGCTCAAGTCATAATCCTGTATGTGTGCAGGGAAGTATATGCGATGGCTGGGCGTCAAACCCAGGGCACCGTACTGGGCAAGCACTCTACCTTAAACTCCATCACGGCCCCAGATTATTCATGATTCTTTTTTTTACATTTAATTTTATTTTTTTATTGTCAGGGTAACGTATAGAGGGGTTACAGTTACATTCGCCAGATAGTAGGTGCATTAGTTCTCACACACTGATATCCTTTCTCATGTTTTTGTCCCCATGTCCCTCTCCTCCAGACTATTCATAATTCTTAAACAAAGCTGTATGACCTTCTTGTTTATGAACATTTCTTACACATGATGAGAGGGACAGCTAGGAAAGTTTTCTTTGAGGATATCCCGAGCCTTTTCAACAGTTTTCAAACAATAGCTTTGTTATCTACTTCCTTTTTAAAAATAAAAGGTTGAGAAGAACCCCAGAAATAAAAAAAGAATTTTTTTTTTTCAAAGTGAAATTCTGGCAAGCATTCAAATGGAGAGGCAACCAAGTGGAGTACCTCTAGACAGTGGAATATTACTCAGCAGTGAAACGAGTGGGTAACCAACCTGCACAGAGATGTGGAAGAAACTTAAGTTCCTACTGCTGCGGGAAAGAGCGAGGCTTGCGTAGCAGATGAATCTTAACTCTGCGCCGTCTGGGAAGAGTGGGGACTGCATGATCATCAGGGAAGAAGGGGGCCCCGGAGTGGCGGCAGAGGTGGAGTCCATGGGCCTTGGGAGGCGATGAAATGATTCCAGATGACACTGGGCCAGCACCGCCTGCCAGAACTCAGGACTGTACAGCACAACATGACCGGACTTAGGGAGTGATAACGTATCCACGTGTATTGTATGTATTCATTATATAACGTATCTCATAGAACGAACTTTGAGCTCAGTTTTTTTCCTCCAGTCCTAGGCCTTGAACTCTAGGCCTGGGAGCTGTCCTTGGTCTCTTTTAAAGTTAGCACTCTACCACTTCAGCCACAGGGCTCCTTCCAGCCTTTTCTATGATTAGTTGAAGAGTCTCACAGGCTCTTACTGAACTGGAGTTCTCAGCTCCCAGCCTCCTGAGTAGCTAGGATTATAGGCGTGAAGCACTGGCTCCTGGATAAGATATTCATTTTCAGCTCAATTTTTTATTTATTTATTATTATTATTAGACTGTTTGCATTTGTTTGTTTGTGAGCATGCTCTGACTCCGGTTCAGGTTGGCCCAGAATTCACCCTCCTGTGCCTTGGCCTTTTAAGGACTGGGATTGTAGGTGCACACCATGTCCTGCTCCTAACATAACTTTTTTTTTTTTTGTGGGTCATGGGGCTTGAACTCTGGGCCTGGGCACTGTCCCTGAGCTCTTCAGCTCAAAGCTACCACCCTACCCTTGAGCCAAGCCCCATTTCTCATTTTCTAGAGGTTAATTGGAGGTAAGAGTCTCAGGTCCTTTTGTGCCCGGGCTGACTTTGAACCTTGATCCTCAGATCTCAGCCTCCTGAGTAGCTAGGATTAACAGGCGTGAGCCATGACGTCCAGCTCCTAACATAACTTTTAAAAAATTGTCTGTGAGCTGGGCACTGATGGCTCACCCTGTAATGCTAGCTACATAGGAGGCTGAGCTCTGAGGACACCATTCAAAGCCAGCCTGGGCAGGAAAGTCTCTGAGACTCTTTATCCCCAGTTAACCACTAGGAAATGGATGTCAACTAAAGCTCAAAGTAGTAAAGCCTTGAGCAAAAGAGCTCAGGGACATTCAGCCCCTGAGTTCAAGCCCCATGATTAAAAAAAAAGAAGTCTATGGATTTTAAAAATGAAAGGTAAATAAGTACCGTAACTTAAGGTCTATAAACATAAAGATCTTTGATCTCCTTATATTCTTGGTTGGAATGGTTCTCTATTATAAAGCAAAAATCATATCTATACATTTGTATGTTATTATTTTATGCCTTTTATTTCTTCATTTTTTTGCTAGTCCTGGGGCCTGAACTCTAGGCCTGGGTGCTGTTCCTTGTTCAAGGCTAGAACTTTACCAATTGAGCCAATTCCAACTTTTCCTGAGTAGGTTATTGGAGATAAGAGTCACAGATTTTCCTGCTCTGGTTGGCTTCCAATGACGATCCTGAAATCTCACCCTCCTGTGTAGCTAGGATTAAGTTTGTATGTTAAGCTTAGAAGAATCTACATTTTCCCCTTGCCCTTCCGTTAGCTGATTTTTGAAACAGATTCAAATTTTGTTGTTCAGTCTAACCTGGAACTCATAGGTTTATGTGGTTGCCTTGTTCATCCTCCCAAGTTTCTGGGGCTCGAAAGCACTACTGCCCCCTGCTATCCAATCTTTTGGAACTGACATTCTTCCTACAAACGATGATACTTTATTGGTACATGATTGCGTGCAGTAGACTCTTTCTCATGGTTCCCATTCATGAGTTGAAGTTCTTCCAACGTTTTCCTTTGTTGTTGTCATTTGTTTTGGGGACAGGATCTTGCCATCTTGTACTCCAGGCTAGCCTCAAATTTAAGGTCTTCCTTGCTTAGCTTCCTGAGTAGGAAGATTAGAAAGTTCAAATTTCATAATGCTGTCAACTTATAGGCATTTTAACAGTTAAATAAACAAATCTTCTCACAAGATTCTGTGTGTAGCCAGGTGGGTATGGTGGTTCATGTCTATAATCCTAGCTACTCAGGAGGCTGAGATCTGGCACTGTGGCTCAAAGGGTAGGGCAGTAGCCTTGAGCTGAAGAGCTCAGGGACAATGCCCAGGCACAAAAAATTCTATGTATGTGTTAGGTCACTGAACTGAGAACTGGCTATGGCTACATGGCTAATTACTATCTGCTTTAAGCCTTTCCTGGAGGAAAACTTCGACTTGACCCTTGTTTTAGTTGCTGTCCACAGTATCATTTACTAGGATGATTATAAGGTAATGGAATTTATTTTCTCTACCGGGAATAGCATCAAATAACTACAGTAGGCATTTATCATTTTGTTTTAATATTTGCCGTAAACCTTCATGTTGTAGAGCATTATAACTGGGTTCTCTTCACTAATATTCACCTACTCAGCTCCTATTGGATTTTGATTCTGGTCACTACCACAATATACCTCCCAACGATGAAAAAATGAACCAAAAAAAAAAAAACAAAAATAAAAAACTGGATGAGCTCATACCTATAATCCTAACTACTCAGAGAGGCTGAGACCTGAGTATCATGATTCAAAGCCAGCTGGGGTAGGAAAATCTAAGACTATTATATCCAATTAACCAGAAAAAGCTAGAAACGGGGCTGTGACTCAAGTGGTGGAATGCCAGCCTGGTGAAAAAGTTAAGGACCACCCAGGCCCCAAGTTCAAGTTCCATGACTTGTGAGTACATGCATGTATGTGTGTGCGTGTGCACGCGCGCACACACACACAAAGCAGATGCATACTTTCTCCTTAACTTCTTTAACAATTTTTTTTTGGGGGGGGTTGGTCATGGGGCTTGGACTCTGGGCCTGGGCACTGTCCCTGAGCATTTCAGCTCAAGGCTACTACCCTATCCCTTGAGCCACAGGGCTGCTTCTACTTTTCTGGTGATTATTGGAGATAAGAGTCTCGTGTTCTTCAGTGCCCAGGCTGGCTTTGAACTGCGATCCTCAGATCTCAGACTCCTGAGTAGCTAGGATTACAAGCGTGAATGACCGTACCCAGCTTTCACAATTTTTTTTGTCCTTTTTTTATTTCTATATAGGCTGAAATAATAGACTTTGGAATCACACTGGGTTTGAGTTTCAACTCTACCTTGCTCTGTGATCTTATGTGCAAAAATGGACATAGTACCAACTCAGCCATGTTTTGCTATGAACAAAAAAAGGTAAAAGGTTAGTAAACCCTACACGTAGCCTATGGTAGACCAAAGCAAGAGCAGGGTCTTCTTAATCACACAGCTTCCGTATCAGTTAAGCTTTGAGTTCAGATCTCATCTCTTCCTGTTAATATCTGTGTGACCTTGAACAAGTCTCTTAATCTCTCTGTGCCTCATGTTACCCTGTCAACAATGTGTGCCTACCAGGGTGCTTGGAGCAGAGCATGGAATGGAGTAAGGACATTAACGGCCATGGATGCTATTTGTATGATTCTCCATGACTTGAGAAGTCTCCACTCAGATGCTCAGACTCAAGAGAGATGATTATTGTTTTGAAGGATCTTAACCAGATTCTTCCTTTGAGTTGAGGAAAAGGGAAAAGTCTACCCCAATTCATCTTAAAAACAAAATATCATGCATTGAAATCAATCCACAAACAGCCTTTTCAAAAGCCATAGGTAGTCATATTGGCTATACAAATGGTCTGAAATTGGAAGCCCCTCCTGGGCCAATAAAATCCCTTGACTTTGCATAGTTGTTTGAGGAATTGCAGAAATGGGGTCACTTCCTTCTCTGGCAGGTCTCTGTGGTCTGGTCAGAATCCCCTGGCTAAGGCTCCAGGGAACTTTGTCCTCCAGCACTGACTCTTCAGTGCTGTGCACTGGCTAATGGACAGGCAGAATGCAAGTGGAAGCTAGCTTAGAAAGATGGCTTCTTCTACGAGTACAAATGTTAATCATTTTGCTTGTGTTAAACTATTACTATGATATTTGCCACTAATAAGAGCTACTTTGGCCAGGTACTGGTGGCTGACATCTGTAATCCTAGCTACTCAGGAAGCTGAGATCTCAGCATCGTGACTTGAAGCCAGTCAGGTCAGGGGAGTTAATCAGACTCTTATTGTCAATTAACTAGTAAAAAGAAGAAAGTAGAGCTCAAGTGACAGTGCCCAGGCCTGAATTCAAGCCCTAGTATTGGTGCCCTCCCTCCCTCCCTCCCTCCCTCCCATTGTCTTTGAGACAGGGTATTGCTGTGTTGCCCAGGCTAACCTTAAATTTGTGATCCTCCTGTCTCTGGGTATTGGGATTACAGGAATGTGCTACCAGACCTGGCTCCCTCCCTCCCTTCTCCCTCCCCTTCTGTCTGTCTGTCTGCCTGCCTGCCTGCCTGCCTGCCTGCCTGCCTGGATATACAGGGGGACATAGTGTGTAGTTCTTCCGGCCTATAATATGGTAGAAACTTGGAAGACAGGACAGTGTATCAAGTCCTTAGTGTTGGATATTTTAGTTCCTTTCATGGCACTGAGTGGTCTGGTCTTTTTCTTTCCCTTGATAATAATATATACATGGAATCATTGCCATTTGACCCCCCTCCCCAGTGTGGCTCTGGGATGGAACACAGAGCCCCTGTACACTAAAGCACGTGCTCTCCCACTGAGCTGAAGCACTTTCTGTGTGCACAGATCAGTGTGTTGACCTCCGTACTATTACTGTTTTTACGATGGATGGGGAGGCTTAGTGGAAGTGAAGTGTCTTCTTACTGCTGGCCAGTGGAGCTGAGAGACCAAGGTTCAGGCAGTCTGACTCCGGTGTGATTTGCTGCAGAACCTCCAGCCTCCCCCACTTCCCCTACTTGCAGGCAGACACTCAGCTTGACCAGAAGCACTATAAGCTGTTCATGTACTTGCACTGGTTTTTTGTTTTATTTTTGGGGTTGGGTTTTTTTTTGCATTTCTTTCTTTCTTTCTTTTTTTTTTTTTTTGGCCAGTCGTGGGGTGTAAACTCAGAGATGTCCTTAGGCTTTCTCAAAGCTAGCACCACTTCTAGCTTTTTCTGTGTATATGGTACCAAGGAATTAAATCCGCGCTGGTTTGTTTTTAAAATAAAACTGTAGCATTTGTGTTCGTTGCATCAACACTTGCCCAAGAGAAATCTATAACACACAAAAATAGCATTGCAGAGCATCAAAATAAGATGAATCAGCTAGCAAGCACAGAACATTGCCAAATGCAGTGGAATTTCTTTGAAATAATGGTTAATGTTTATGTTGAAAACCTGGGTAGCTTTTAGTTATTAAGCAGAACTGGCTGTCCATGCATAATGAATGAGAAGAAATCACTTGTATGCTGGATTAGAGGCTTATAAACACTTAGATAGTTCACATTCTTTTGGCAAAACCTTAGGAGAGCTTAGGAGAGCCATGTGCTTCAGATTAAAAAAAATGTTTTTGTACTTGGGGAGCTTCTAATGCTATAATAGTTTGGCTCTATACCACCTGAGCCACACCTCCAGCCCTACTTTTTTTTTGCCAGTCCTGGGGCTTGAACTCAGGGCCTGGGCACTGTCCTTGGGCTTTCTCAGGGCTAGGGCTCTCCACTTGAGCCACAGCACCACTTCTGGCTTTGTGTGTGTGTGTGTGTGTGTGTGTGTGTGTGTGTGTGTGTGTGTGTGTGTGTGTGTGTGTGTGTGTGTGTGTGTGTGTGTATGTGGGTCAGTGGGGACTGAATCGGGCCTGGGCACTGTCCCTGAGCTCTTCAGCTCAAGGCTGTTGTCCTACCCTTGAGCCAAACCCCACTTCCCATTTTCTAGAAGTTAATTGCAGGTAAGACTTTCTGGTGCTTTTGTGCCTGAGCTGGCTTTGAACCTTGATCCTCAGATCTCAGCCTCCTGAGTAGCTAGGATTACAGGCGTGAACCACTGTACCTGGTATGTGGTACCAAGGAATCAAACCCAGGTGTTTGTGCATGCTAGGCAAGCACTCTACCACTAGGCCAAACTCCCGGCCCTCCAGGAGACTCTTACTTCCAATTAACCACCAGAAAACTGGAAGTGGCGCTGTGGCTCAATGTGTTCAAGCCCCATGACTGAAAAATAAATAAACAAATATAGTAGATCAAACTTAAAATCAGACTGAAAAACATTTACCCAAGACATGATATTGTATCTCTTTTTAGTCTTTTGACTCAAATCAAGGGCAACATGTAGCATTGTTAATTACCTTAGAACTTAAAGCAAAACTGTAAATACCAAGTTAATAATAGGCAAGTGAACAGTGACTTAAAACAGAAGGTATATGATGAAATTCCAAAGATGGACGAACTTGTCTAAAAATTAATTTATTGAACAATCAATGAATTGTACCAGAAAGATAACTCATATTCGAAATAGTAAAAACAGCTTTTCTTGTTGGGTTGCTTTTCTGTTTTGTAAATGGTCGTATCAGTTGTGCTCCTTATTTGTGTGTATGTGCTGGTGTCAGGGTTGTGCTTGTTTTTGAAAATGTGAGGGGTTCACCTTTTACAGAAAAGACTTGGACAGCAGGCAAGGCTGGGCAAGGCTGGGCAAGGCTGTGTGAGGCTGGGACTTTCCACCAGGATCCTAGTCCAGCTTCCTCTATTCTGACTGGACTGGAGAGGCCATTGCTGCTGGTTGATTCATAATTGTCAGCTACTCCTGCCAATAGCTATCAAGGGCCTTGAAGATATCACTGCCTAGGAGCACTTAGTAATTCTCACGGGACTGTGAACACATTGACTTTGAATGAATCTTTCAGAATATATATTTTTTTTCTAGTAGTGGGACTTGAATTCAGAGCTTCAAACTTGTTAATAAGCCAGTCCACCACTTGAGTCATGCTACCCACATCTGAGACATCCTTGATCAATTTCTTTTTCTTTTTATTTTTTTTTATTTTTGGCCCCTTTCTCTTTCTGGCCCCGCTCGCTCCGGCCCGGCTAGGCCCCCTTTCTAGCTCCGGCCCCGCTCGTTCTGGCCCCTTCTCGCTCCGGCCCCGCTCGCTCCGGCCCGGCCAGCTCTCGCTTGCCCCTGGCCCCGCTCGCTCCGGCCCCTTCTCGCTCTGGCCCCGCTCGCTCCGGCCTCGCTGGCTCTGGCTCGGCTCGCTCCCGCACGCTCCGGTCCCGCTCGCTCCGGCCCCGCTCGCTCCGGCCACCACTCGGTTGGGCTCTGTTCACTTCATCTCAGCTCGCTTCTTTCGCTCTCTGTCGCCGTCGCAGTCTCGTCTCTGCCACTTCCGGCTTGGTTGTGTATGTGGGATACCGAGGAATCGAACCCGGGTCTTTGTGCATGCTAGGCAAGCACTTTAACCGCTAGGCCAAACTCCCGGGCCCATCCTTGATCAATTTCTACAGTAGATGTCTACCAGCTTATAAAGCTCTATGAAAATGCGGAAACGGTGTCATCTGTCTTTTTGTGTCCTGAGCTCCTACTGAAAGTGCTGAATAAAATATTTGTTGGAAAGTTAGATGGATGATTGTGGATTTGCTAGAAAGTAGAAAGCAGTGTACATTGCTAATTGTAATATTTTTTATACTCTTCCACAAGCATTTTATTTTACAGTGAAATTATCTACTATATTCTTGTGGTATATGAAAAATAATTTTCACTCTTAGGTACTGTAATTTGTGAGTGAGTGTGTATGTGTGTGCACGTGCCAGTAATGGGACTTTAACTTAGAGCCTGGGTGCTACTCCTTAGCTTTCTTGCCCAAAGCTGGCATTCTACCACTTGAGTCACAGCTCCACTCTCAGCTTTTTGGTAGTTAATTAGAAATAAGACTCTCATGGAATTTCCTGGTCAGGCTGGCCTCAAGTCATGATTCTCAGATCTCAGCCGCTTTGGAGCAGCCAGGATTACAGGCATGAGTCACCAGCACCTGGTCTGTATTTTTTTCTCCGACTTGCAAGTGTGCAGCGTTTCTTTTGCAATCGATGGTCATTCTATCATTGGGTATAAACTGCTGTCTATTTTCTAAAGAATGTTTTATATATTTATGGAGACAGAAAAGGAAGTATATCTGTCAAATAAATAGTAGCTCAATTCTATTTGTGGTAGAGTTTTCTATTGACTTGTTTATTTCCTTTCATAAATATTTGTTCATTTTTGATCTCTCATTGGAAGAAGCTCAAATGATATTGTGTCTCTTATTAACTCAATTATAAACTCAATAATTATGGCATAGTATAGATGACTATGTAAAAATATATGTGTTGAATGCTTCATACAAAAACAGCAATAAGAAGTGGCACTGTGGCTCAAGGGGTAAGGCTGTAGCTTTAAGCTGAACTGCTCAGTGATGGTACCCAGGCCCAGAGTTCAAGCCCCATGACGGACACCCCCCCCCCAAAAAAAAAAAAACCCAAACCAAAACCAGTAAAATGAGTCTAATGTGGCATGCTGTCTAAAGAAACAAAGCATGTCCCACCCAGAATCTTACAGTAGCCTCTGATCTTTTGCCCCTCCCCCTATCAACTGAGAATTGTGTCTGTCTGTCTGTCTGTCTGTCTGTCTGTCTGTCTGTCTGTCTGTCTGTGTTGGTCCTGGGGCTTGTAATCCGGGCCTAGGCACTGTCTCCAAGCTTTTGTGCTTAAGGCTGGCACTCTACCACTTAAGCCATAGCCTTACTTCTGGCTTTTTAGGTGCTTAATTTGGGTGCCAGGGTTGACTTTGAACCATGATCCTCAGATCTTAGCCTCCTGAGTAGCTAGAATTATAGGAGTTACGTTCTTTTGTTTTTCTTTATAATATTTCATTACTTCTGAATGTGTCAGTCAAAAATTTATTGGGGGGGCCAGGAGTTTGTCCTAGTGGAGTGCTTGCCTAGCATACACGAAGACCCGGGTTCAATTCCTTGGTACCGTATACATAGGGGGAGAAAAAGAGCTGGAAGTGGTGCTGTAGCTCAAGTGGTAGAGCACTAGCCTTGAGAAAAGTCCAAGGACAGTGCTCAAGCCCTGAGTTCAAGCCCCATGACTGGTTTTTTTTTTTTTTTCTGTCTTTGGACTTTATACAGGTGGGATCCAATGGACACTGGGTTACTTTCAATATTGTTATGATTGGTTGTGCTGCTGTGTACTAGGCCTTCCTTAGCCGAAGCCCAAGGAGAGTGAATTAAGAGGCTGTTGATATTGGTATTCAAAACTCTTAGTCCATATGCAGCTGCATGGGCCTGGGTCCTGAAGGGGAGGGAAAATGGCCAAGGAGACGCTGGTCCCCAGAGACCCCAGGCCCACTGTCCTAGCCCAAGCCAGCCCAAGGCTCCAGCGGAGAATGCCACACCTCTCCTCTCTGCCATCCTTGTGCTCTGATTTTACCAAAGTATTGGTTACAAAATGGTTACTTCCTTGTGATTTTAATGAGTATTTTGCTGGCTGATGACTCCAAATATGTTTTTCTTAAATTGTATTCAATAGCCGGTGGCTCAGTGGCTGAGCCTCTGAGTGGTGTGACTGTCTTGTCTAATCCTCAGCACACAAACAAGACAGAAGCCTCCCCCTGTTTTTTTTTTTTTTTTTTTTTGCCATTTTCTCCATTGGGAGATATGTGTGTGTGTGTGTGTGTGTGTGTGTGTGTGTGTATAAAATAACTATTTAGAGACGTTCTTGTGTTGTAGATATCCATGCTTCCTTGAGCAGATATAAGTATCATTTCCCTATTTGCTAAATCTTTTCACTTTCCTTTTGATATCTTCTCATGAATAGAGGGTTTCATTTTTATCAGTTATCCTCCCCTCCTCCCTCCAGGGTCCTCTCCTTCCCTCCCTTCTCAGGACCTTGCACTGGGTAGACAAAGCACTCTACTGCCTAGCTGCAGCTCCACCCCAGTTCTTTTCCTCATGACACATACTTTTTGGTGTCTTGTTTAAAAGTCATTTTCAAGAAAAATAAATATATACAATAAAAAGAGGGAGAGGAAAGGAAAAAAGAAGTCATTCGCTACCCAAAGATCAGAAAGATATTCTTTCCCATGGTGTCTTTGAAAGTTTCATAATTTTGTCTTTTGTATTTAGGTTCTTAATCTACTTGGACTCAGTGTTTTGTTTTTGTTTTTTGTTTTTATTTTTTCTAGTCCTGGGTTTGAGCTCAGGGCCTGAGCACTGTCCTTGGACTTTCTCAAGGCTAGAGCTCTACCACTTGAGCCTCAGCACCATTTCCGGCTTTTTTTCGATGTATGTGGTACCAAGGAATCGAACCTGGGTCTTTGTGCATGCTAGGCAAGCACTTTAACCACTAGGCCAAACTCCCGGCCCCTGGACTCAGTGTTTTTAGACAATAATAGAGGTTTGTTATTTCTCTTGCAGACAATTATTATTATTACTGTGCCTTTTATTGGGCATTTTATTAATCTGTGGTGTTGGTCGTGGTGATGGTCATGATGGTGGTGGTGATTGTGGTGAAGATGGTGATCGTGGTGGTGATGGTTGTGGCAGTGACGGTGGTTGAGTTATAGTGATGATAGTGGGTGGTAGTGATGGTGGGGGTGGTGAGAATTACGCCGGGGAGGATGATAATGGCAGAGGCAAGGGTGATGATGTAGAGACCATGGTAAGGTGATTGTGATTGTAGTCACAGTGATAGTGTTATGGTTGTACTGCTGGTGGGGGTGGTTGGGATGGTGGTGGTGATGGTGATGGTGATGGAGGTAGTGGCATTAATGCTTTCTGAAGGCTTACAAATGTGTAGTAGTCTAAGCATGAAATAGCTTCCTTAATACTTATAAGAATATTGCCAGTAGGTTCTGCCTTAATGCCTATTTTAGAGATAATTAATGGTAACAGAGAAAGGTTAAATAACTTGCTTCATAAGGCAGCTTCTCTGTCCAACAGCCAGAAGACAGATCCTCCAGGCCCAGAGCCCAGATCCTGACCCAGTAAGCTCTGCTTTCTTTCTCTCCATCTGCCTTGTTCCTGAATCAACTGCTTTGCACAACCTGCCCCCAGCCTTTCTAGTCTTTGCATTTGCCCATTTCTGTCCCCAGTGGCTACTGTACATCTTCTTAGCTTGCTTGCTTGCTTGCTTGCTTTATTTATTTATTTATTTATTTATTTATGCCAGTCCTGGGCTTGATCTCAGGGCTTGAGCACTGTCCTTGGACTTACCTCAAGGCTAGAGCTCTACCACTTGAGCCACAGCACCACTGCTGGCTTTTTTTTTTTTTAATGTATGTGGTATCAAGGAATCGAACCCAGGTCTTCATGCATGCTAGGCAAGCACTCTACCACTAGGCCAAACTCCCAACCCCTCTTAGCTCACTTTATAATAAGTTAACTCTAATTGCTTGTCTAGCTGGCCCAACAAATATTTGCTACTATTGCTGTTTTCCTTTTCACTCCATTAAAACTGATTCTTCACCCTTAATTCCAGTGTGTTACAATGCACAGAGCTTGGCTTCAGGTTAGTCCTTAGCAAGTTATAGTTCTTTTTTTGTGTGTCACTTCTATTTCTGGCTTTATGCTGATAGCTTGTAGATAAGAGTCATATTTGTCTACCTGAGCTGGCTTCAAACCATGAGGTCTTCAGATGTGCAGGGATTTCAGATGTGACTCACCTGGTGCTTATCTTGTCATATAGTGTGTGTGTGTGTGTGTGTGTGTGTGTGTGTGTGTGTGTGTGTGTGTGTGTGTGTGTGTTGTGTGTGTGTTGTGTGTGCGTGCATATGTGCATGTGAGTATGTGTGTGATTAGATTACTAGGACTTGAACTCGGGGTCTCTTAGCTTTTGCATTCAAGGCTGGCATTCTACCACTTGAGTCACAGCTCTACTTCTAGCGTTTTATGTGATAATTGGAAACAAGAGTTTCAAACTAGGCCTCAAACTAGGATTCAGATTCAGCCCCCTGAGGAAATAGGGTTATAGGAATGAGCTAGTTGCTCAATAAGAAGGGCTGAATGATCGAAGTTACTGGAAGGGGATCAGGTAGGTAAGTTAGACCACGTGGCTTGGATGAAAGGGCATATTACAGCCCATCAGAGAGGTCGTGGGGTGGGGGTTCGACCCAATTCAGTGATATCATCAATGCAATCTCTCCTCCTCTTCCTTGTGCCAACCCTGAGCATCTTAGGCAGTTAGGACCAGGTGGGGCCGGAGGGGGATTGCCACATGACTACATCCTCCCCGCAGGGGAGAGGGAAGGCCATCCATGCTCTGGGAAGACCGGATGGGTGAGGGCCAGCTGCCTAGAGCACTGCCCCAGGGGACCTACAGAACCCGGAAGGGAAGTGGGGGAGCAGGCCAGGCTCCGCCTCAGGAAGGTCACGCACATCTGTTTTGGGATGCAGTGAGCACTGTTGTTGCAGTCTTTGTGGACTTTTGTTTCCCCTATCATTCATCACGCACATGAACCAAAACAAAACAAAACAAAAATCCAACCTGGATTTCTAGAGCAGCCGTTCCCAGAGTGAGTGGTCTTAGCCGAGGGACTCGCTGCACCAGAGGGCTTGAGCACTGAGAGTGTTCCCCCAAGAAAGGGAAAGCGACACTTGTGGGCTTGCTTAAACCACGAGGTCAGTTCATTACCAAGACTCAAGTGGGAAATCCTTTTCCTTGATGTTCACAGTTTCCGATACCAGGACCTTAAATATATAGTAGTCCTATGATATTTTTGAAATATTTTATATTCTTCCCTTCCTCCTCCAACCTGGAAATATTTATAGGACTTGAAAGTTAGGGGCTGGAGGGATGGCTCAGAAGTAAAGTGCCTGCCTGGAGGTCAAACTCCAGTAATATCCCCCCCACCAAAAAGACAAAGCAGAAAAGAAAGCAGTCAGGAGTTCAGTCTGGCTTTGTCCTCTCATTAAACATTTAGCCTGTCTACTTGGCTCTTCTTTAGGCGTTGGGTCGCCATCCGTGCTCCTCCTGCTATGGGACAGGAGCCTCCTGGCTCTGCTCTCAGCTCCCTTGTTTCCTCTCCTGGTTGATCTCTCAGGAGAGGAGAGGAGAGAAGAGAAGAGGAGAGGATCAGGCAGGCATTTCGGCTTTGTCCATTTTCCTTGTCCTCCTGTGCTCAGAAACCAGGAAATGAGCAGGTCAGTTTCATTTCTAAGCCATGCATTCTACCCCAATAAAACAGATTTATTTTATCATGGTCGTTGTCGTCATCGTCGTCATTGTTGCTGTTGTCACCATCATCATCATCATCATCCTGCTTTCTGTGTCTGTTGGGGACCAGATTCAGGGACTGCACATTGTAGGCAAGCTCTGAGCCACTGGACAGCCCTTCTGTCTTTTGAGATAGAGTCTTTCTATGAAGCTTGAAGCTGGTCTTAAATTCATTGTGTAGCTCAGGCTGGCCTACGTGTACCGCCAGATGCAGCTCTGTGTGTCTAGTTTACATCTTTCATTAATTCAGTTTACCACAATAACCAAGTCTCACTCTTTCTTATTTCTCTCCTTTCCTCCCTCCCTGCCACTCTATTTTATGCTGGCTCTAGAGCTTGAACTCAGCACTTCCTGCTCTCAGATGGCTTTTTTGCTTACTGCTCTAGCACTTGAACCATGACTCCACTTTCAGCATTTTGTTGGTTCATTGGAAATAAGAATCTCTAGGATTTGCCTCTCCTGGCTGGGTTCAAACAGCAATCCTCAGATTTCAGCCTCAGTAGCTAGGATTAGAGGCATGAGCCACTACCACTACCACCCAGCTTTCTTTCTTTCTTTCTTTTTTTTTGCCAGTCCTGGGCTTGAGCTCAGGGCCTGAGCACTGTCCTTGGACTTTCTCAAGGTTAGAGCTCTACCACTTGAGCCTCAGCACTACTTCTGGCTTTTTTCTATATATGTGGTACCAAGGAATCGAACCCGGGTCTTCGTGCATGCTAAGCAAGCACTTTAATCACTAGGCCAAACTCCCGGCCCCCCAACTTTCTTTCTTATTTTTTGCTTTTGCCCTTTTGAAACAAGGTCTCTCTATGCAACCCAAGGTGGTCTGTAATTCATGACCTTCTTGCTTCAGCATCCTGGCTGTTGGGATTACAGGGACGTGCCATCACACTCAGCTAGATCCCTCTTCTGAGACTAATTTTTATATATTCTTTTTTTGTGTGTGTGTGTGTGCCAGTCCTGGCCTTGAGCTCAGGGCCTGAGCACTGTCCTTGGACTTCCTCAAGGTTAGAGCTCTACCACTTGAGCCTCAGCACCATTTCTAGCTTTTTTCTATGTATGTGTACCGAGGAATTGAACCGGGTCTTCGTGCATGCCAGGCAAGCACTCTACCACTAGGCCAAACTCCCGGTCCCTCTTTTTTTTTGATCAGTTGTGGGGCTTGAATGCTGGGCCTGGGTGCTGTCCCTGAGCTCTTCAGCTCAGAGCCAGCACTCTACCATTTTGAGCCATAGCGCATCTTCCAGTTTCGGGGTAGTTAATTGGAGATAAGAGTCTCACAGACTTGAGAACACTCAAGGCTGGCTTTGAACCATGATCCTCAGATCTCAGCCTCCCAAGTACCTAGGATTACAGGTGTGAGTTACAGGTTTATAATTTTTTCATATTTTTATTGTAATTAATAGAAGGGTTACATTATATTCACCAGATAGAAGGTGCATTACTTCACAAACATTGATTTACTTTCTCATGTTTTGGTCCTCATTTCCCTCCCCATACCAGTTTATAATTTTTATATTCTTATTATCCCTAATACTTTTTCTGTTCTACTTGGGATATTTGGCAATGCTTATCTGGAGGTGTAATGAAATGTTTTAAAAATTAGTCTTGGTCTGGGGATGTATCTCATTGGTAGAGGATTTACCTAGACTAATTACCAGAGTTTAATCTGAGATTGAAAGATTTTCAGAGGGGAAAACACTTTTGACTGTACTTGTTTTCTTTAAAGAAAGAAAGAAAGAGAAAATGGACCGTATACACGTTAAAAAAAAAAAAAAACAACCTAGTAAACACTTTGGCCATACCCCCAGCTCACTTATTTCAACTTTGTTTTTTTTTGGGGGGGGGCAGTCGTGGGGCTTGAACTAGGCCTGGCTACTGTCCCTGAGCTCTTCAGCTCAAGGCTACTGCCCTACCACTGAGCCAAGCCCCACTTCCCATTTTCTAGAGGTTAATTGGAGATAGGAGTCTCAGATGCTTTTGTGCCTAGGCTGGCTTTGAACCTGGATCCTCAGATCTCAGCTTCCTGCGTAGCTAGGATTACAGGTGTGAGCCACCACACCCAGCTCAACTTTGTTTTTAAGGCAGGGTCTCACTAGCTTTGCCCTAGCCAGCCAAACCAGCTTGCAGTCTGGCTTCCTACCTCCTTCTCCTGAGTAGCTGGGATCACAGGCCAGCCCCTGCAAAATTCTTATTCTGATCCACTTTTCACTCAGCATGTCTCTGGCAATTGCAGAAAGTTGGTTTTGTTTGTTGCTTTTACCCTGTCCAAAAGAGCAGAGTTGAACTGAATGGAGCATAACCTGGGTGCTCTAAGGACATTGAAACCAGCTATGAGACTACTATTTATGTCCTTCCACTGATTTTATTTATATTCTATGTGTTCCCCCAGTGTCCTATTACCTTTTTGTGCACTATAATACAAAATGAGTCCAGCGCTGGGGACTCATGCCTGTTCAGCTACTAGATACTGAGTATCTACTAGCTACTTCGGAGGCTGAGATCTGAGAATTAAGATCTAAAGCCAGCTCGGGCAGGACAATCCAGGAGACTCTTTATCTCCAATTAACCATCAAAAAGAATGGAAATGGAGCCGTAACTCAAGTGGTAGATCACGAGCCTTAAGCAGAAAAGGCTAAGGGCAGTGCAGGCCATGAGTTCAAGCCCCAATATGAAGTCAAGAGAGAGTGTCAGAGAAGTTCTTGTACACCGCCGTCAGGTCATAGGCAGCTATTTGGAGACAGCCATCTGTAGCCTCCTGACCATTTAGAATTAATGGATGAGAGCAAGTATTTATAGTGTGCACTTATAAATTAAACATTCCCACTGAGTTTTACATCTTGGTCTTTGTGAAAGCGCAACTCTGAAAGAAGTGTGCGAGTGTGTGTTATGTGGAGATGATTGCTGTGTGGCTCCTGAGCCTCCAGAACTTCAAGTCCGACCTTGGAGCCCACAGGTCAAAACTATTTCCGTAGTGATTAATGGCGACATTGGTACTGCGATTTCACTTCAGAACCTTGGTGGAGACAAGCATTCCTCGGGAGACAGAGCTCTTGGTTTTTCCACGCGCCAGCCTCAGACCTTGGTCATCCCGTCTCGGCTTCCTGAAAGGCGGCGATTACAGACACGCACCGCCATACTCAGTACGATTGTCTTCTTCAGTTTGCTGACACTTGACTGATGATGCAAAAGCAATGGAATCTCTGCTTGGACTGTGGCCCCAACTTGTGCTTGTACTCACCATGTTCTTCACCAGTGGGGGGACAGGGGGGGAAGATTAGGCAGACAGGTGGAGGTAACACCCCCTCTTCTTCCAGGGCACTCAGAAGCCCTGACAGAACCAGTGCCTGTAATGGCCGGGAGCAGACAGGAGAAAGGAACCTTTCCCATGGGGTGAGGTGGGCAGTGACCCAAACAGACACCAGAATGGCTGACATACCCAAAGGGCTAAAAGGAAGGACCCTTTAGGAGGGGGGTGAGGGGAGGGAAAGGGGGACAAAAACATGAGAAGGGGTATCAACGTGTGAGAAGTAATGCAGCACTAACTGACAAATGTAACCCCTCTATACATTACCCTGACAATAAAATTTAAAAAAAAAGAACCCTCTTGAGCATATATCAGGGTACTGATTTCTGGGCCTCCTTACTCCCTTACATGAAGCAGTCTCTGCTTTCCTCCTCCTCCTTCCTCTCCCAGCTTCCTTCTTTTTCTCCTCCTTGCACAGGAAGCTGGTGGATACAGCCTTTTATGTGGCCTAAGGCAGCCCTGGAGTCCTAGATGAGACTTATACCAACCCACCAATAGCTAATAGGCTTTTTGGTACTATCGCCTGGTGTCTTACTGTTGTCTTACTCTTACTTTCAAATAAACTTTGCCTTGCCTCCCCCTTCTCCTGCCCTTCCCTCCTTCCCTCCCTCCCTCCCTTCCTTCCTTTTTGTGCCAGGGGCTTGAACTGGGGCTTGGGCACTGACTGTCCTTGGGCTTTCTCAAGGCTAGAGCTCTACCACTTGAGCCACAGCACCACTTCTGGCTTTTTCTATGTATGTGGTACCAAGGAATCGAACCCAGGGCTTCATGTATGTTGGGCAAGCACTCTACCACGAAGCCATACTCCAGGACCCTCCTGCCTCGTTCTTTATTTAAAGGAAGGCTTTACCACTTGAGCCACAGCTTTCGTGTGTGTGTGTGTGTGTGTGTGTGTGTGTGTGTGTGTGTGTGTGTGTGTGTGTGTGTGTGTGTGTGTGTGTTGGAGAAAAGAGTCTCAGGGACTTTCCTGCCCCGGCTAGCTTTGAACCCTGATCCTCAGATTTCAGCCTCCTGAGTAGATAGGATTACAAGCATGAGCCGGTGTCTGGCTCCTTTCATTGTTTTGTTTTCGTTTTGGCATGAACTAGTACTGAACTCCCCTGGGTGCCGTCTCTCAAGTCTGCTGCTCTACCTCTTGAACCCTTCTTTTCTTCCAGCTTTTTATTGGTTAATTGGAAATAAGAATCTCACACATTGATAAAACTGGCCTGTGTGCCAGGACTGGTTTCGAGCTGTAATCCTGGAGTAGGTGGGATTACGAGGCATGAGATGTCAATGCTGAGCTTTATCTCCACGACAGGAGCAGTTGAGAAACTCTTTGAGTATCCACAGACTGTCACTTTAAAGAAACAGCTGAGGTACTTGTTGCCAATGATGACAGGTTGGAGTCTAAGTGAAATCAGAAGTTGGAGGATTTGCATTTCCACTACAAGCGCGACACCGTCCAAATATTTATAGACTCAGGGAAGACGAGGCAGCAATAGAGGTCTATGGGGGCTTGTTGCTATTTTATGGTGAAATGTGTCATGTGGGGATGAGCTGCTTGTACTAATGATGTACTATCTTTTTAATAACCAGGGAGGACAGTCTCACAGCTACACACAGGTCAAAGGACCAGGTTGGGTAGTGGATTTGATTGTGACCAATACTGAAATGAGCCTTTTAGACACTAATTCAGTAGCCAAAGCATCAAAAAAGGGTATTTTCCTTTCCTCTACCTGCCTCCCTGTCTCCCTCCCTCCCTCCCTCCCTCGTGCCCTCCTTTCCTACCTTTGTTCCTTCCTTGCCTGGCTTGAATTGAAGGACCTTAGTGCTTGCTCAGCTTGCTTGCTCATGGCTAGTGTTATACTATTTGAGCCATCCCTCTAGCCTGACTTTTTGTTAGTGAATTAGAGATGATGCAGTATCTCAGACTTTTTCTGGCTGGGGTGGCTTTGAACCTCAGTCCTCTGGATCATTGTTTCTTAAGTAGCTAGGATTACAGGCTCGAGCCATTGATGCCTGGCTCGAAGAAGAGCGAGTTTAGTGATGTACAGGGGAAGTAGAAGAGCTCTTCTGTGTTCTAACTGTATGTCTGTATAACATGTTTTCATATCCACCGAAATAAGGAGCAACAGTAGATGGAATGTTGAAGCATCTGTGACAACCCACCTGCCTTCTACCAAACCAGACATTAAACAGATTTGCAGAAATGCAAAAGCAGTGCCACTCTGCCCAGTGTTTTATATTAGAAAGTATAGTTCTTAAAATGTGAAAAGAAGGGCTGTCAATATGGCTTAATGGTAGAGTGCTTGCCTAGCATGCATGAAGCCCTGGGTTAGATTCCTCAATACCACATAAACAGAAAAAGCCAGAAGTGGTGCTATGGCTCTAGTGGTAGAATGTTAGCCTTGAGCTGAAGAGCTCAGGGACAAGAGTTCAAGCCCCATGACCGACCAGAAAAAAAAAATTAAAAAGAATGTAATTTATATGAACATGTACTTATTCTTTTCTAATAAAATGAATTAAAGATAGTTTATACATCTTTTCAGTTTCTGATAAAATTAATAGATCCAATCCATTTATCCAAAATCTCTTTGAGGTCTTCTGTAATTTTTAAGAGGCAGAAGGGTCTTCAGGATTATAAGCAGGCATTTTTGATAATGGCTCCATTCCCAAAGTAACAGATTTTTTTAAGGCTCCTATATGATATTTGCTCAAAAACTGAGCCTTTTTTAGATCTGGAGATTTTTTTTTCCCTCTCCCCCATTAAGTTTTCCACATTTTAGTCAAGAATGTGAGTGGGTTGATTAGTTTTTCATCTGTTTGGAATTTTCTTTTAGCTATTGTCAATAAAAGCCCATGCTGTGGTGCCCTCCAAATAAAGTTACAGAGAAGAGCAGGGTGGGGCAGGGTGGGGCTTTAGTGTGATGTCTTAATATTGCAGAAAAGGAATGAAACTGTAGTCACCAGCAAGTTTCATTTGTTTGCTACTATTTAAGGCTTTTTTTGAATTAAGATCTTCTGTCTTCTTTAGACTCTGTTTTGGTAAGAACTTTGGTGCAGCTTGCGGAATGGGCTTGAATACACATCACTTTATTGAAAACACATTGTTGGCTGGAGGCCAGGAATCCTTAAAGTGGACTCAGTTGAAATGTAGAAGGGTTCTGTTTTCGTTGTGGTTGTTTTTTAAGGACCTGTATGTGAGAGGTTGTTGCTTCATACTATTTACACAGAATTAAAGAAGAATTGCAAGGTAATAAATGGGGAAAATGCAAATGAAATACAAGAGCTGTCTGAGGCAGTGAGCTTTCAGAACGCATCTGTACCACTGCAAATCACCGAGGAGCCAGAGATGCAGGGCCATTCTGTGGAGAAATAGAAAGCCTTTTCTACTTTTGAACAAATACGATTGATAAGAAACCACAACACTGAAGCAGTGTGGTGGTGGCTCACACCTATAATCTCAGTTATTAAGGAGGAGGAGGAGGATCCCAGACTCATGATTCAAAGCCAGCCCAGGCAGGACAGCCTATAAGACTCTTAGTGTGAGTGAACCAGCAGAAAGCTGGAAGTGGAGTTGTGGTATGCATCAAGTTGTAGAGTTCCAGCCCTACGCAGGGCAAGCTGGGGGAAAGCGGAGCTAGGCCTGAGTACATACCCCATAAACCGGCCAAAAAAGGAAAGAAAATCTAGGAAGATTTGTATCGAGTTGTTTGTGTTTTTGTTCTCTCAAGTAGTCTAAGGAGACTGGCAACTTGTTTACACTCTTAATTTGTTCAACAGTGCTTGTTACAGAGATAACATAAATAAATCATCTTCCTGCGTGGCCATTTCTGGAAACGGAATCTGTGTCTTTGTGGAAGCTGTTATTGAGGATTAAGAATCAAAGAGGACTTTAAATAATTCTCCCTCATTTTTAAAAATGATAATCTTCAAAATACGATTATAAAGATAAACATTTTACAGAGATTATTTTCCATGAGAGAAACATTTTAGCACAGGAAGACTGGGGTTCCTAAATTGATGTTTCTTTGGCTCTTCTACGTAGAACAATATTGAAGTTGTCATTATTATTATCATCATTGTATCTGTAAGATCTGGGCACTGTCCTTTAGCTTTTTCACCCAAGGCTAATGCTCTACCACTTGAGCCACAATTCCACCTCTGGCTAGCTTCTTGGTGGTTAATTGGAGATGGGTTTCATAATGCCGAGCATTGGTGGCTCATGCCTGCAGTCCTGTCTAGTTAGGAGGCTGAGATCTGAGGATCATGGTTCAAAGCCAGTCTGGGTAGGGAAGTCCATGAACCCCTTATCACCAATGATCACCAGAAAACTGGAAGTAATATTGTGGCTTCAAGTGGTAGAGCACTAGCTCTGAGCAAAAATAGCTCAGAGACAGCGCCCAGCCCCTGAGTTCAACCCCTATGACCAACAATAGAAAAAAAGAGTCTCCTAAAATTTTCAACCAGAGCTGTGGTTTTGGTTTTTTTTTGTTGTTGTTGTTGTTTTTAGGTCTTGGGGCTTTGAACCCTGGGCCTGGACACTGTCTCTGAGCTCTTGAGCTCAAGGCTACCGCACTACCCCTTTAGCCACAGCACCACTTCCGGTTTTCTGGTGGTTAATTAGAGGTTAGAGTCTCGTGGACTTTAGTGCCCGGGATGGCTTTGAATCATGATTCTCCTGAATAGCTAGGATTACAGGCATGAACCACCACGCCTGGCTCTGAGCTGGTTTTGAACCACAGTCCTCACATCTCAGCCTCTTATGTAACGGTGTACAGTGCCTAGCAGAATTATTTATTTTTCAAAAGCTTCCTGACATTTGAGGAGCAGTGATTTTGACCTTTAGCACTCAAATTTGACTTGTGTTGAAAATGTATTTGTTTCACACTTTACTCTGGAAAATCAATCCAGCACAAAGATAGACTTCAGTTGCGTGCTGACTTGACAAAACAATGAGTAGCCTGCTGCCTCCACTAGCCGGTCCTGCATATTGTGTGAAGAGGCTTGATTGCATACGAAGTGCTGGTGTGCACACATACACATAGCACCTGGGCTAGCGGGGAAGCGGTGGGTGTGTTTATGGGGTGCCCTGTAGCGCGCCCCTTGGCATCATCAAGTTGTGTACATTACGTAGGTAGAAGATGTATCTTGTTTTGTTCAGTATCGTGCCAGCAGCTCACACCCAGTAATCCACCTGCTCAGCAGGCTGAGATCTGAGGTTTGATGCCAGCCCAGGGAGACAAATCTGTGAGCCGCTTGGGGAAACTGTGATTTCAGTCCTGTTTAGTACAATACCAATTATCGTCAATGTGGAGGTTAATCACACCTCAATAAAGTAGCTCAAAAAAGAACCCTAAGTTTGGCGTGGACAGCCAGGTGCAGGAGCACACGCGTGGGTATCCCACATTTGTGTTCAACACTAACTTGATGTCATTGGACCTGGCCCTTCCTCGTTCTGTGCCTGCTGTGGCTGCTCTGCAACATGTAGGCTGAGACTGATTCTGTTTTCCCGCTAAAACAAGGGGCTGAACCTCTGGCAGATGCGGTGGTCGTCTCTGCAGCCGGTCTCTGAAGCTGGGCAGGGCAGCCGTGCAGGGCTCTCATCTCATCCCACTGGAGACTCTTCCCTATGATGTGCTAATGTTCTCTGTGGCTCAGATCCACATCTTTGTGGGCTCTGCCTCAGGCCAGGCCTTCTCTGCAGAGCCGCCCTCCCTCTGCCCTTCTCATCTGTGGCAGTACTTCAGATCCACCACCATCCTGGCTTCCCTGCTCCAGCCAGCTCTGGGTAGCTCTGTGCTTCCAGCTCTCTTCCTGACCTGCCAGATCCTCACACCGGTGATCACAAGTACATTTACACACACACACACACACACACGAAAAAACCCAGCAACTCCGCCTTATCAGGATGCAGAACCTGAGTTGCTCTGGAGCCCTCCTCTCTCTCCCATGTAATTAATCACCCAGGCTAGTGGATTGTACTTAAGTGTGACCAAAATGCCTCCCTTCCCCTCCAGTTCCCATTTCCTGACCAGGGAGACTTGCTGCTTGTGGGTCTGAGCTCCTTGGCTCCCCCCTTGCAGTCCATTCACTGTCTCCTGGCGTTCAGGGCACAAGTCCACCCTGGCCCGCATAGCTCTGCCTTGGCAGGAGCAGTGGCAAGCATGCTGGCCCCCATTCTTCCAGATGGAAGCTTCCGGGCATCTGTGCATTCTGGTTCTTTGGCCCCAAATGCTATTTTTTGTTTGTTTGTTTGTTTGTTTGTTGTTGTTTTTGCCAGTCCTGGGGCTTGAACTCAAAACCTGAGCACTGTCTCTGAGCTTCTTTTGCTCAAGTCTAGCACTGTACCACCTGAGCCATATGCCGCTTCCAGCTTTTTCTGCTTCTGACATTCTATTGAGGAATTGAACCTTGAGTTTCGTGTATGCTAGGCATTCACTCTACCACTAAGCCACATTCCCAGTCCCCAAAAATGCTGTTTCTGGCTAATTATGTATGCTGTGTTTATGTCTGAGTGAATGAAGTCTGAGTTCTTTTCTTCATTTAATGAAAAAATGTTATAATTCTTTCTCTGTATATGTGTGTATATACACATATGTGTGCTTGTGCTTGTGCAGAGGCTCCAAGTCCAGAGCTTAGCTTTTTTGCTCAAAGCTATCTCTACCATTGAGCCACAGCTCCATTTCTGACGTTTTGCTGGGTGATTGGAGATAGAAGTCTCACTTACTTTCCTGCCCAGGCTGACTTTGAACCATGATCCTCAGATCTCAGCCTCTTGAGTAACTAGGATTACAAGCGTGAGCCCGGCTGCCCAGCTTCTCCCTTTCCTCGCTCCAAATTTATCAGCTGTCGTGCGTCTGTGTCTGTGTGTCTGTGTATCTGTGCATGCGCACGCTCCACCTGTCAACATTTGGCATCTAGGAAAGTCATTTTCTGCACTGAACTATTAGTTGCACCTCCAAAATGTGTTTCTCAAAAACGAAGGAAATTTGAAGGACTGGGTGAGAGTTGAGCACTTTGGGTAGCCTCTAAACCAAATTTGGTAATGTTGATTTAAGCTCTCCATAAAAAGGCATCTGAATATAATCATGGAAAATATTAGCAGTGCTTTCTATGTAGAGATGCACGATGAAGAGAATTGTTCATTGAAATTACATTTATCACAAAGAAAGTCTGTAAACCATCTCTCTCCCTTTTTTTAAACAGGATCAGTTTGACAACCTAGAAAAACACACGCAGTGGGGAATTGATATTCTTGAAAAATACATCAAATTTGTAAAAGAAAGGACTGAGATTGAACTCAGCTATGCAAAGCAACTCAGGTAAGTTGGTACCAAAAGAGGTGATTGGTGTGTGTTGTAACACTTGGTGTAAGAGTCATTTATACTCTCCTTTTACTGTATAATAGGGCCTGATCTTGGGGCCAGGAGTTTGGCCTAGTGTTGGAGTGCTTGCCTAGCACGCACGAATACCCGGGTTTGATTCCTGGGTACCACATACATAGAAAAAGCTGAGAGTGGTGCTGTAGCTTTAGTGGTAGAGCTCTAGTCTTGAGGAAAAAAAAAAAAAAACCAAGGGCAGTGCTCAGGCCCTGAGCTCAAGCCCAGGACTGACCCCCTCTTCCCCCCCCCCCCCCCCGCAAATAAAAGCAGGGGTGGGGGTGGGGGCTGCTAATCTTAAATATTTCCTATTTTATATAAGGTCATATAATAGGAGCAGCTGGTTTTAACTCACAAAAAAAAAGAATTATCTTCAAACAGTAATCACTGCGTTCAAGCCTAGGTTTTGGTTTGGTTTGATTCCTTTGTTTTGCAATACTGAGATTGAAACCAGGACCTTGTATATAGAAAGCAAATGCTCTACTATTGAACCATATTCTAGGCCCTTTGCTCAGGTTTTTTGTTTTTGTGCTAGTCCTGGACCCAGGTGCTGTCTCTGAGCTTTTTTGCTCAAGCTAGCACTCTACCATTTGAGTTATGGCTCCACTCCTGGTTTTTGATGGATTAGTTGGAGACAAGAGTTCCATAGACATTTTTACCTGGTCTAGTTATGAGCCTTGAGTCTCAAATCTTAGCCTCCTGAGTGGCTAGGATCACAGGCAGAGCCATGGTGCTGGGGGAACACTTCATTTTTACCCAAAGATATGTAGCATATTATTGAAAGCATATAGGTTCTCTTGTTAAAGTGATACCTGGGGAAAATATATATAGATAACAAGTCACTAATTGGGAAACTCAGTGGAATTATTTTTCTAATTCAGCAGATCCTGATTAATTTCTAGTGTCCTGTGGCCATTATCTCCCAGCATTTTAAGGCTTATAGTATTGAATATAAGAAGCAAAAACTCTGTGTTGATTACTGAAATATTGCACTTAGAATAAGTTGTTCTTATGAAAATGGGTCATAGCACAGTTCAGCCAAGAAACATAGGAACAGTTTTCCTCAGTCTCTCCACAGGGAACTAGTTATTTTTCTTTTCTATTTTTCTTTTCTGGTGCCTTAGGCGACTGTCTCCTTTGCTGTAAAAGTCTGTTATAACATGGCATTAGTCAGGTGTTGGTGCTGGTGGAGGGGGGATCACGGACCTCCAAGCCCTGTACCACTGAGCCATTCCCCCAACCCTAGTTCTTTCCTGATATCTACTTATTTATTGGTACCAGCACCAGGATTTGAACTCAGGACTTGGACATTGTCCCTTAGCTGTTTTTGCTCAAGACTGGCATTGTAACACTTGAGTCACAGCTCTACTTCTGGTTTTCTGGTGGTTAATTGAAGCTGAGAGTCTAATGGACTTTTCTTTCTGGGCTGGCTTTGAGCTACAATCCTCAATCATCAGCTTCTGAGAAGCGAGGATTATAGGTGTGAGCCATTGGTGTCTGTGAGCCCAGCTGGCTTTAGCTCTGACCAGTGTGGCAGATAATCATAGCTGTGCATCTCCATACCAGCTCTCTCCCCTAAACTATAGAAGTAGCCTGCTCAGAATCTCTGCTGTGGGAGAGGGCTCCAGAGGTGTGCTCACAGAGAAACCCTTGCCAAGCGTACATGAGGCCCTGGGTCTGTATCCCAGCCCCTGATCCCATGTTTCTGCCACCCCTTAGCCTCACTTTCTGGGACAGAGGTGCCTTCCTGGCTAGGTTGGTGCCATTTTTAGTACCCCTGTTCTTGCTCCACATGCAAGCCACCGGGAGAGGCCAGCAGGTCCACTCTCCAGGCTGATCCAGAGTCCATTGCTTCATGTCCTCCTCTGTCTTCCTTGGCTCTTACCTGGATTATTTATGAGTGTCCTAGTTGGCTATTCTACCTTTGTCTTCTACTGGTCCACCTGTTTTCATCAAAGATCAGTTGCTCTCTCTTCCAAATTTCAGCCACTCCTTGTTTTAACTCTGAGGAATCCAAAGCTCTTACGGTGATTGTCCTCAAAGTCCCACAAGGTCCAGTTCCCATCTCCCCATCCCTGGCCCTCCCTTCCCCCACCCCCGCCTCTGATGGCATCTCCTCCCCATAGAGATCACTGCTATCCCACCACCCACCCTTCTTCTCTTGGAATCCTCTTCCAAACATTCTATTGCATTTTTAAAATGATCTTTCAGTAGTTGTACAAAGGAGTTACCATTTAACAAAGCAGTTTATGAATGCAATATGTCTTGATTAATGGCCCTCCTTTCAACATTCTTCCTCGTCCCTCCCCTTTCAACCACCTCCCTCACACTTCTTCACTTTGTAGGTTGTACACTGGAAGTAGGAATGAAGTTTGAAGTGAGGGCTTTGCACTTGCTAGGCAGGCACTCTATACTTTAGACCATGCCTCATCCCTCCTGTTGCCCTTCACTTTTTATATGTATAACATGCAGTGTGGTTTGACATGTACACTCCATTCAGCTGGTGAAGGCAGTACTTCACATCCTTTACTTTTTTTTGTTCTTTCTTTCTTTCTTTCTTTCTTTCTTTCTTTCTTTCTTTCTTTCTTCCTTTTTTGATGATGTCTGGTGGGAACCCTTAATCTACTCTCAGCAGTTTTCAAGTCTGTGCCACATTGTTATTAGCTGCAATCACTATGGGCTACAATAGACTTCTTGAAGAATTCCTGCTATCTAGCTGAAAGTTTGTATCCAAGTGGCCATCCCTCTGACCTCCCACTGGAATTCAGTGTGAATTGTTTCAGCTTCCTCCTGGGAGAATAAGCAAAAACAAAATGACAACCATCAAAATAAATAAATATCGCCTAGCCATGTGCTGGTGGCTCCTATCTCCCTCCTGTAATCCTTTAGGAGATTGAGCTGTGAGGCCCTAACGCCTAATTTCCAGCTAGCCATCAAAAAAACCAGAAGTGGAACTGTGACTCTAAGTGGTAGGTAGAGTGCTAGCCTTGATTACAAAAACTCAGGAACAGTGCCCAGGTCCTGAGTTCAAGCCCCAATCCATACTGTCACCAAGAAGGAAAATAAAAGAAAGGAAAAAAGAAAGAATTCATCTGACCATATAAGATTAGGATTTTAAAATCCGAGCTGGGTATAGTGGCACTGGCTTGTTTTCTCAGTCCTCAACGGACTAAGTCAGGAGGGTCTCGAGGTCTAGGCTAGCTAGGCCTGGTGGTTCACGCCTCTAATCCTAGCTACTCAACACGTTGAGATCTGAGGATCACAGTTCCAAGCCAGCCTGGGCAGGAAAGCCTGTGAGACTCTTATCCCCATTTCACCACCAGAAAGCCGGAAGTGGTGCTGTGGTTTAAAGTGGTAGAGTGCTAGCCTGGAGTGCAAAAGCTCAGGAAGAACACCCAGGCCTTTAGTTCACGCCAGAGAAAGACACAGCGAGGAGAGCTAGACACACACACACACACACACACACACACACACACACACACACACACACACAAAGAGAGAGAGAGACAGAGAGGGAGACAGAGAGAGTTAGTTAGTTCTAGGCCAGTTCTAGGCCAGTGAGATCCAGTCTCAAAAGGAAAGAGAAGGAAAACTTTTTGCAAAGAGAAGGATGTGTAATGAGTACCCCTGAGGGCAAATGGCGTTGGTAGTTTGGTGTGTGCCCTCGGGAGAGATGCTGGCACTCCCAGGCGGATGGGCATGTTTATTTCCTTGCTTTGGGGAGTTCTGCCTGCTCTTGCTTTTTTTGCATCCGGGAGATTTCCTTTTCTCAGCTTTCAGTACTACTTGGACTGATGGATGTTCTAATTGTTTCCAATTGTTTGCAACAGTGACCAAAGTTGTCCTGAGTAACCTTGAATAAAACTCTCTCAGGCCTCTCTGGGATTAAACAGTGGTTGGAGATGCCATAGTTTGATTTGCAGAGCCCAGGCCCTGAGCACCTCCTTTCCACCCTCCACCATGCAGTCGAGCCCCTGCCTCCCATGCTGCTCTGACCCCTTTATAGTCCCGCCCCAACTCTGACCTTTGTCATAAAAATTGGGGTCAGTCAGTCAGTCCAGGTTTCTGTTACTTTGGATGAATTGAAGTATCTTTTTGTGCTTTAAAAACGAGCCCTTCAGGTCCTGGTCTGGGTGTTTTATTGTTTTTTTTGTTTGTTTTTGTTTTTGTTTTTAAAGTATTTATTTATTTATTTTTTGCCAGTCCTGGGCTTTGGCTCAGGGCCTGAGCACTGTCCTTGGACTTTCTCAAGGCTAGAGCTCTACCACTTGAGCCTCAGCATCACTTCTGGCTTTTTTCTATGTATGTGGTACTGAGGAATCGAACCCGGGTTTTCATGCATGCTAGGCAAGCACTTTAACCACTAGGCCAAACTCCCGGCCCCATTGTTGTTGTTTTAATTAAAGCTCATTGTATATCAGTACCAACAAGATAGAAATCAGTTTTTTTAAGTATTTCATAAATACAGAGTGTGTGTAGTAATAAATTTATAAGTAATTCAACTGTATGAGACATTGAAGTGAAACTTCACATATTGTTTTAATCTTTATCAAAAAGGATAGAGTGCTTGCCTAGCATGCACGAAGACCCGGGTTCAATTCCTTGGTACCACATACATAGAAAAAGCCAAAAATGGTGCTCACGTGGCAGAGTGCTATCCTTGAGGAAGAAAGCCCAAGGACAGTGCTCAGGCCCTAAGTTCAAGCCCAGGGACTGGCAAAAAAAAAAAAAAAGAGATATAGGGATTGAGAATATGGCTTAGTGGCAGAGTGCTTGCCTAGCATGTATGAAACCCTGGGTTCGATTCCTCAGTACCTCATACACAGAAAAGGCTGGAAGTGGCTTTGAGAGTGGTAAAATGCTAACCTCGAACAAAAAGAAGTTCAGGAACAGTGCCCGGGTCTGAGTTCAAGTCTCAGACTGGCAGAGAGAGACAGAGACAGAGAGACAGGGGGGGGGACACTATATTCATACTGTAACATATGGAATTATAACATCTTTGTAGAGCCTAATAATAATAATAGTAATAGTAATAATGTCAGCTGCCTAGCAAGAGTGAGGTTCTGAGTTCAAACTACAGTATTAAAAATAAGGGGGAAAATCCACATTACGTTCTTAAACAGGCTCATTGGACTCACTGCTGATAATATAACAAAAATAATATTTACTTGTTTTGTTCTCTCTTACAATTGGGTTTAGGGGTTTGGCTCTGTGACTGACTTAGCAGACCTTTCATTTGTATTTGACTATGTATTTGCTGGACTTCCTTTCTTCTCTCCTTTGTGGAACTTGGGATGATAGTCTCCTAGTTTGACTAGTTCTGTGTTCCTCCTTTTTAAAATTTCATGTAAGTTTCTTTGGTGCCACCCAATACTGGAGCTTGAACTCACACTCTTGCTTCACATTTTTACTCAAAGCTAGTGCTTTACCATTTGAGCCACAGCTCTATTTCTCATTTTTTTTATTGCTTAATTGTAGATAAGAATCTCACACACTTGGCTTCCCAGGTTGGCTTTGAACTGTGATCCATAGACACGGACCTCCTGTGTCGCTGAGATATAGGCGTGAGTCCCTGGTGGCTGGTAGCAGGCTCGGCTTATGTTCTTCCTTATGAATGCCCTCTGGGAGCTGCACTCGTCTTTTCTCTGTCCAAACCCTGTCACTGCTTTGCATGGATAAGAATATGTGGGGCCACCCAGATTTTTTTCTTTGTGGGCGACTTCACTTCTTTGGAGTAACTATGCCAAGAATTTTTTTTGTTCAACTTGGCAATCTGATATTTTGTCCAGTCTGTGCCTGGGGATGGGCCCTTCTCTCAGTTTTTCTTAGAGCTCTTTCTTATGCAGATTCCGGTCTGGGGGACCTTGGGAAGATAGGGGGCTCTCCTCTCACAGCTGAGAGCTGACTTTTTTTCTGTTCCATCTATAGGTTGCTACCTTCTGAGATTGGACTTTTCACATCTCATCCTGAAGTTTGTAGAACCTCTCTCTCCCTCCCTCCTCTCTCTCTCTCTCTCTCTCTCTCTCTCTCTCTCTCTCTCTCTCTCTCTCTCGCTCTCTCTCTCTCTCGCTCTCGCTCTCTCTCTCGCTCTCTCTCTCTCGCTCTCGCTCTCGTGGGTCATGGGGCTTGAACTCGGCCTGGTCGCTGTCCCTGAGCCCTTCAGCTCAAGGCTACTGCCCTGACCTTGAGCCACTCTTCACTTCCCGCTTTCTAGAAGTTAATGGGAGGTAAGAGTCTCAGGTCCTTCAGGTCTCAGCCTCCTGAGTAGCTAGGATCACAGGTGTGAGCCACCGCGCCCAGCTAGAATTCTCTTCTTGCCTAGCAGCATCTCCAGCCTACCCTTCATCACATTTGATAAAGCCAGATGTATTTGTCGGTTTTATAGCAGCATGGCTTAGTCCTAAGTTCATATTCTTAGCTTCCTCATCCCTTTTCATCCCATTCTAGTTTATTCTGAGGTCTCATAATTCTCTATTTATTGTATTGTGTTCTTATTACATTTGTCTAGAACATAAAATATGTGAGTTTGATTCACTTATTTTTCTTGTGTGTTTTCTTTCAGGTTGATCTGACCTCATTTTTTCCCTTTCCACCTCCTTTCTTCCTTCATTCTTTTGCGGGTATTACATCCTAGATCTTTTCACCTTGCTTATTCTGTTTTTTTATGTTGTTGTTTTGTTTTTCTTAAATGGTAGTATTAGAATTTTAATGCAGGTCCTTAAGTTTCTTAGGCAGGCACTCTACCACTTGAACCCTACCCCAGGCCCCCCTCCTTTTTTCTTTCTTTATTTCTTCAGTTAGGGGCTCATGTGTTTTCTGGAGGCCAGCCTCAGTTTGAGATCCTCCTATCAGTGGCCTCCCATGTGCTATAAGACCCATTTTGCTGATTGAGATGGGTCCAACCTTCACCCTTCCAAGCTCTTCTTCCCAAGTATCTATGATTACAGGCATGAGCCTCCATGCCTGGCTTGTCATCCTGGCCCTTATACATATTAGCAGTATGAAGGGGTGGGGGGACTACTCTGTATGCTTCATCCTTTTATCTGAAGGTGTTGAAGAATAATGCTAGCTTCTGGAGGTGTTGAGGGGTCCTAATGAGGTAGGGGTGTAAAGTTCTGGGGCACATCCCTGCCCCTGTTTGTACTTAAGGCTTGTAAATGTATGTCTCTTGATGGCTTCCTTCCTCCTTGAGTCCTTCTGGCCTTTCTTTCCATCGGATCTTCTTTTGAGGCTGGAAATATCAGTGTTCCCTGGATATGGAAGTGGGCAGCAGAGAGGTAGCTGGGTCCCGCCACGTTGTATCTTAGGGAACTTGCTGAAGGGTCTGCTGCAGGTAGACTCCCTCAGGGGAACGGGTGTTGAGCCTCTGTGCAATCCCTGGTTGGAGGTGATGCCGGCCTCAGTTCAGATTGGCGCCTGGAGGGCAGGAGTTCAGGGTGAGCCCTGCCCCTGCCCACATCGCAGAATCTGGCCTTCCCTCTGTTTTCCTTCATGGCTGCCTGCTCAGCTTGATGCTGACTTGATTCAGGGCTTAAGGGCTTCTTCTCCTTGCTGTGGCCACCAGGACACGGTCAGTGTTCACTCTCAGCTGCCCCAGAGTCCTCTGTCCTCCCCCTACCCTTTCCAGAATATGTAAACTCCTTCGTTTGTCTATGAAAATGTTTCTGCCTATGAAAATTTCACCCTAGCTTTTTCTTTGTACCTCTTGTTGGGGAAGCGTTAGTTTTTTGTTGTTGTTGGCCTGGGTACTGTCCCTGAGCTCTTTAGCTCAAGGCTACCACCGTGTCCCTGGAGCCACAGCCCCACTTCCTGTTTTCTAGAGATTAATTGGAGTTGAATCTCACATTCTTTAGTGCCCAGGCTAGCTTTGAACCTCGATCTTCAGATCTCAGCCTCCCGAGTTGCTGGAATTACAGGCGTGAGCCACTGCACCTCGCTGGGGAAGCACTAGTTTTATCTTGAGTTTTATGATGCCATCTTCAACCAGAAATCTATAGTGAGCTTTGGAAAAAAGGGAAAAAAACCTCCTAAATATTCCTAGACTCCACCCTAGACCTCCCCTCCTCAGAGGGTCGGGAACAAAGCCCAGCTAGCTCATTGTTGGGAACCTCCTGGTGTTTTAGGACGAGTCAAGTTTTGATCCTCCGTCCTGTTCAAGGATGTATAGTTCCCTCTTTCTATTAATTAGACTGCCTGAAGAACAAGCTGAGGTTAGAACTCATTCTCAGTTCTCAGATCCCATGAACTATGATGATGATGGTGATGATGATGGTGATAATGGCGATGTGAGCACATATTCGGGGTGTGTGTGTGTGTGTGTGTGTGTGTGTGTGTGTGTGTGTGTGTTATTTCCCTGAGTGTTTTGAAAATATTAAGACAAATAGAGCCAGGAAGCCTGTCCCGAGGCATGGGAATAGAAAAGTGGTCTTTTTTTTGTAGTGGTTGTGGAGAGAAGAGAACTTGGATATGAAGTTCATCTCCAGATCTCTTTAGCTTTTAAATTTCTGCTGATATTTATGCAATGAATTATTTATCAGTGCTTTTAAGAATGCCACATAAATGGTACCTACCCAAGCATTATCCAAGTGGCCTCATTCATCAGAACTTAATGGTCTTAACGGAGTATCCCTCCTGACAGACCTTTAATCCTGTTCGGGGTTTGACTAGTAAAAGGGAACTCTGAAGAGAATCTGTCTGTTTGGGAGCACGGTGATCCATGCCTGTAATCTCAGGAAGTGTAGAGGTAGGAAGATTGGAGCCCAAAGCCTGCCTAGGAGAAAAGTACAAGACCCTATCTAAAAGACAAAACTGATAAAGACTGGGCTGTTGCTTAGTGTAGAGCTTGTGAATAGAGAGCAGGGGTATTGAGCTCAGTCCCAGTACTGCTTGGCAGAGTCTCTGTTTTACCTAAGTTTGCTTAAGCTAGGTTTCCTTCAACTCTGTGTAACATTTAAATGGTTTTTTATGACTGCTAAGTAAGGAACAGAAGCTACAAGGAAAT
The DNA here is from genome assembly GCF_031878675.1 of Megascapheus bottae. Classification (NCBI taxonomy): domain Eukaryota; kingdom Metazoa; phylum Chordata; class Mammalia; order Rodentia; family Geomyidae; genus Megascapheus; species Megascapheus bottae. The sequence continues at coordinate 85,914,426 of NC_143511.1, read as the reverse complement.
GTGGATTTAAATCTTTCAAATAGTAGTTTCAGAAGCCTTTTTATGGTGAGGTGTGAATTTAGAAGTGGTATTTTCAATTTGTAAGGTATAATTAGCAAAAGGAATATCTAGTGTTTAAAACCATACACTCAAATATCTCAGACATGGCCACTGGGCTTTTCCAGAACTCCAGTCTCCCTTATGTTACAGAGATGTTGAGAAAAGAATCTATCAGCCAGAAGCTGGTGCTTCTTGTTTGTCATGCAAGCTACTCAGGAGGCTGAGATCTGAAGACTGAGGTTCAAAACCAAGCCAGACAGTCAAATTCGAGAGAATGATCTTGAATTCACCAGTAAAAAGCTGGCAGTGGAGCTGTGGCTCAAGTGATAGAGCACCAGCCTTGAGTGAAAGGCTAAAAAGACAATTCCCAGGCCCTCAGTTCAAGCCCCATAACGAGAGCACACATAAAAGAATTTACCAATTACATTGTCATCTATCTGCTTTGACAATGCGCCCTTCCTCCTGATAATTTGGTTGGTATGAGCCATACCAAAATACTTCTTTTTGTTTTACTTTTTTCCTCTAAGGCACATACTTTATGAAAACATTGCTTCTTTACATTCTTTTGCATCTTTTTTTTTCCCAGTTGTAGGGCTCGAACTCAGGGCCTAGGGACTATCCCTGAGCTTCTTTTGCTCAAGCCTAGCACTTGAGCCACGGTGCCACTTCCAACTTCTTCTGTTTATGTGGTACTGAGGACTCAAACCCAGGGCTTCATGCATGCTAGGCAGGAACTCTACCAATAGGCCATATTCCCAGCCCATTCCTTTGCATGTAAATGTGTTGGATAAACTCTGCCAGGACCTTGTACCTTCTGGGCTTGTGTATTTCAGCACGTGCTCACAGGACATGTAACAACTACTCTGTCCACTGTGATCTGATCATTTCTTTCTTTTTTTTTCTTTTTTCCCTTCCCCTCCCTCCTTCCCTCCTTTCCTCCCTTCTTCCCTCCTCCCTCTCTTTCCTCCTCTCTCTTTCTCTCTCTCTTTCTTTGTTTCTTTATTTCTTTCTCCTGGAGCTTGAACTCTGGGCCCTGTCCCAGAGCCCAGAACTCTCGTTCCTGTTCGGGCATTGTCCCTAAAAGCTTCTTTGTACTCTACCACTTGAGCTGCAGTGCCACATCTGGCTTTTTCTGAGGAGTTTATTGGAGATAAGTCTTAGACTTTCCTTCTCCAGCTGGCTTCCAACCACGACCCTCAGATCTCCATCTCAAGAGCAGCTAGGATTAGAAGGCATGAGCCACCCGTGCCCTTTGGGCCTGATTATTTCTAAGCCACCATGCCCACATTTTCATTTTTTTTTTTTTTGCATAGAATATCAACAGTAGACTTTCTAAAGGGTGTCCTGTCTTGCCTTGGAGTTTTGAAAGCAGAAGGGACAATAGAGGTTGTGTCCTCCTACCTCCTCCAGCCCACAGCTGAGGAACCGGATGAACAGGCTCCCACCCCACGGGCTGACGTCACACTGCCCCAGCACATGGCCTCTCCTTTCTCCAGCATGTCTCATGCAGTAACATCTCCTTTCACTCGGTCTGTAAAATGTGCCCTGATCTAAATGGCAAATGTGCCACCATATAGTTTTCTAGGCAAATTGGTGAGGTGGCGGGGGAGATGGGTAATGTGAAAGGAAGGTGTGATATCATGGGGCACCCACTGTGGGGAGTGTGAGTGTGAGACTGACAAGTGAGAAGTGAAGCCAGGAAAGTGGGTGAGGAAGGAGCAAGAGGGATGAAGATGAGGCTGGGAGGAGGGTGAGGAGTTCTTTGGCTCATTACTCAGCTTCCTGTGACACGAACTAATTCCAGCCGAAGGTCAGGACATAAGAAACAGAGCAGTAGGAAGAGATTGTTTTTGTTGCTTTTTTCCCAGGCTTAGCTCTAAGTTTTTGTGCACTCGTAGGGGTGCCACAGCGAAGTGTAGATTCCTAACTGGTAGCAGAGCTTAGCTTAGCAAGGGCAGTCAGTTTATACCACCAAAGAGATTACAAGCCGCCCCCGTAGCCTGGGTGGAGCAGTGAACATATCCCATAACTATCTCTGCCACCACTTAGAGGAACAGCTGCCGAAACAGGCCTTTTGGTACGTATGGTGCATGTTCATACGCATGAGCCGGTCCTGGGGCTTGAACTCTGGACCTGGGTGCTTTTCCTAAGATTCTTCATTCAAGGCTAGGGCTCTAACACTTGATCCATAGCTCTGTTCTGGCTTTTTTGGTAGTTCCTTGGAGATAAGAGTCTTACAGACTTTCCTGCCTGTGCTGGCTGTGAACTTGATCCTCAGATGCCAACTTCCTGAGTAAAAGATTACAAGCATGAGCCACTGGTGCCCAATGGGTACTTTGGTTTTTAACATTAACATTTGGATGCAGTTTTCTTTGCATTTAGGACAATAAGGGCTAAGAATGACCACGAGAAAATGGTGGCCTGGGAAGAAAAATAGTTCTCTGGTCAGTGGTATAAATGAAAACTGCTGCAGATTTACATGTAGTCTGTGTTCTCTGATCAAAGAAGTTGGGTCCTAAGAAATGGTCTCCGCACTCTCTTGTTCTACCTTTGAGATAGGACAGGAGAAGCTTGGCTTGTCCTCCTTAATAATAGAAACTCCTTGCTGCATGTTAAAAGAATGAGGGAAATAAATGGATGTCAGCTGTGGACACTGGAGTGTGTTTTTGTTGTTGTTGTGTTTTAATTTATAAACTGCAGCACTACTGTCATGTTGATTTCTTGATTTCTCAGTTATCTTTCTAAATAAAATGATCTCTCTGCATTTTTATTATAGGAATCTTTCAAAGAAATACCAACCCAAAAAGAACTCGAAGGAAGAGGAAGAATACAAGTACGTTTTTCAATAACTGTGTGATGACATAACATATCCCTTGGTGATTGTGATTGTAAGGATTCAGGAGAAATACGTATCCACTGACAGAAAATGGTTATCTATAACATTAGGTTGTTATTTATAATCCTAGCTACTCAAGAGGCTGAGATCCAGAAGATCAGGGTTTAAAACCAGCCCAGGCAGAAGAGTCTCCAAGAAACAGACTACACCTCTAAAATAATCATCAAAAAGCCAGGGTAGAGGCATGGCTTAAGTGGTAGAGGGCCACTGAGTAAGCTTGCAGAGTAAGCAAGCATAAGGCCTTTAGTTTAGGTTCCTGTGCCATTGTACATGAACATGAACACACACACACACACACAAATTGTATTCCCTTATGTCTTTTTATGCCTATTTCTAAATCCCGGGAGAAGAGCTATAAAAGCATATTTTGTTGGAAGTGGCAATGTGGCTCAAGTGGTAGAGCCACTACTAGCCTTGAGCTAAAGAGCTCAGGGACAGCACCCAGGCCAGAGTTCAAGCACCATTTAAAAAAAAAAAAAAAAAAAAATATATATATATATATATATATATATATATATATATTTTGTTAACTTATGCTAAGCTAGTATATGGATTCCAGATTGTTTCCATTAAATTAGTCAGAAAAATGTTTTAGGATGTGACCTAAACACATGCATGCAGAAAGTACACATTCTAGGCTTTTGTTGTTGTTGTTCAGGTCCTGGGGCTTGAACTCAGGCCCAGGGCACTGTACCTTAGCATTTTTGTTGAAGAGTAGCGCTCTGATGCGTGAGCCATCGCTCCACTCCTGGCTTCCTGGTGATGAATTGAAGATAAGAGTCTCACAGACTTTCCTACCTAGGCCGGCTTCCAACAACAATCTAAGGTCACAGCTCACAGTGGAAGTCCCCGCACCAGCCTTGACCTCCCTGTAGAGATTTACTGTGTCATACTACTCTCTCACCCAGAAACTCTGTCAGCAGTTAAGTCATCTTCATATGAGAGCCTGGAAGCGTTGTGTCTGACTTTGATTCCAGCGCTCCCCGTGTCTATGCACACAGCATGCATGTAGCTAGCAGGGCCTGAGTAGCCACAAAGCTGACTTGCAGTCCTAGAGCAATCCAGCTTCACAAAAAAGGAAAATGTATCTGTTGTGATTAACTCTGAGCCATCTCGAATCAAGGCCCCCTCGGGGACAGCGCTGGTTAACCTGATGTTAATTAAGATTTCCCCAGTGTGGAGCCTGTGAGGCAGGAGGAGGTCCTGCTGACTGTGTGTTGTGCTGTGTCCCCAGGTACACTGCGTGCAAGGCCTTCCTCTCCACCCTGAACGAGATGAGCGACTATGCAGGTCAGCACGAGGTCATCTCTGAGAACATGACATCCCAGATCACCGTAGACCTGGCCCGCTACGTTCAGGAGCTGAAGCAGGAGAGGAAATCGGTAACCCATTAAATGTTTATAGATACTGTTATTACATGTGTGCTAGATATTTTATACATTATATTGTTGTCTTCTGAGACATGGCTCAGACGCATGTTAGGTAGTGGGTCCCACTTGGAGACTGAAGCCAATGACACGGGACGTGTCAGGCACTGGTAGCTCATACCTGTAATCCTCGCTAGTCAGAAGACTGAGATCTGAGGATCATGGTTTGAAGCCAGCCCAGGAAAGCAAAGTCCACGAGACTCTTATCTCCAATTAACCACTTGAAAAGCAGAAGTGGTGCTGTGACTCACAGTGGTAGAACACTTGCCTTGAGTGAAAAAGCCCCATGACAGACAATAATAAATCAGGCAATCAAGAGTCCCAGATACTGAAATGCACCTGCAGACCCCATAGGATGAATCTTCCTAGGGAATCTCAGACATACAAAAAAGCAACTTGGCATAGCAATGTGAATTGATCAATAGTCAGACAAATGGGCTGTACTGCAGTATTACTCGTGTGGTAGAGATACTGAACTCAGGGCCTGGGCACTGTCCTTGGACTTTCCTCAAGGCTAGAGCTCTTCCACTTGAGCCTCAGCACCACTTCCAGCTTTTTGCTATGTATATGGTACTGAGGAATTGAACCTGGGTGTTCATGCATGCTGGGCAAGCACTCTACCACTAGGCCAAACTCCTGGCCCTGGGGCCTGAAATTTGATGACCACCTCTGCTAGACCATTTCTTAAAGGAGTTAGTCCGTATTTTAGCTTATGAGACAGAAGGGAAACAGTGGCTTGCTTTGAATGAAGCACAATGACCAGTATAATAGTATAGTAAACCCAGGGGCCAGGAGTTTGACCTAGTGGTAGAATGCTTGCCTAGCATACATGAAGGCCCGGGTTTGATTCCTTGGCACCCATACATAGAAAAAAGCCAGAAGTGGTGCTGTGGCTTAAGAGCTAGAGTTCTAGCCTTGAGAAAGTCCAAGGACAGAGCTCAGGCCCTGAGCTCAAGGCCCAGGACTGGCCAAAAAAAAAAAAGCTTTATAGTAAACCCAAACCCAGTATTGGATGGCTTCCCTGGTTCCAAACTTCCCTCATTTTGCTGAAGGTTTATATTTACTTCCTGTTTTCTATTCTGATTGACGTGTTATGTCTCTTCATTGAGCTTTTCCACTGATATAGGGGAGCATTTTAGCCAACTCCCTAAAACAAAAACTGTTTACCTTAGTGGAAGTACCAACTACTTCTGGAGTGAGTCACAGGATGGGAGGCTCATAACCTGGTTTCCCCTTTTTCCTCTGAATTCCTCCCCTGTACCTACGTGGCCAGACCCAGGCCTACTTGTGTGTTCAGGCCTCAGGGCCTGTGCACTGGCTTTCCTCTCCTTGGAAAGCCTTTTGCATATGTCAGCAGGGCTTGCTCCTCACTTTTTCAGGAATGTTGCTTTGTCAGCTGCATCTGTCTCCTCTACCCCATTGAAACTCACCCCTCTCCAGTCTATCTCTCACCACTTTTTACCTGTCTTATTCCCCCCCCCCTCTTTTTTTTCCTTTGTGGTTGTTGCTGTTGGTAGTGATAGTAGGACTTAAACTCAGGGCCTGAACACTAACTGTCCCCTAGCTTTTGCTGGTTCATTGGAGAGCAGAATCTCATAGACTTTCCTGCCTGGGGTGGCTTTGAACCTCTCCTCAGATCTCAGCCTGCTGGATAGCTAGGATTACAGGGCCTCAGCCACTAGTGCCGGCAAAAACATTGTTTTGTTTCCGTTTTTGGTACTGAGGATTGAACACAGATCCTTTTACCTGCAGAGCACATACCTTAGGTGGCTTTTTAAAAAAAATGTTGCAGGCTGGGAATGTGGCCTAGTGGTAGTAGAGTGCTTGCTTAGCAGGCACAAAGCCCTGGGCTCGATTCCTCAGTACCACATACACAGAAATAGTGGGAAGTAGTGCTATGGCTCAAGACCACTAGCCTTGAGAAAGCTCAGGGACAGCGGCCAGGCGCTGGCCCCAGGACTGGCCAAAACAAAAAAGAAAAAAGAAAAAATATTAAGTTAGTGGGTGGCACAGAAAACAAACTGCTTTAAAATGTTCAGCTCTAGCTATGGTTTTTTGTGTTTGACTAAACTACTAATTTTTGTTCTTTTTTATAGTTCTGGGGTTTGAACTCAGGGCTTCCCTCTTGCTAGCCAGGTTCTCTGTACACAATTAGTGACAAACAAAAGGCCTCATGTTTTCCCAGGTTTCCCTCCTGATGTTTGTTATTTGCTGATCTGTGTAGTTTTGGTTTTGTCTTGTTGTTGTTGCTTTAGGGGGTCTCTTATCATGAATTTACTTTGTTGTTGTTATAGAGGTGATACACAGACCGATTACAATGACATGAGTCAGGTAATAATGAGGACGTTTCCTTTCGTACACTGTCTTCTGTTCCTTCACTCTCCCAGCTCCTCCCTCACACCTCCACCCATGAGTTCACTTTCACCAATGTCCAATGAGCTCCACTATTACACTTTTTCTGTGTAGGGTTTTTTTTGTTTGTTTGTTTGTTTTGTTTTTTGGTCAGTCCTGAGCCTTGAACTCAAGGCCTGGTCACTGTTCTTGGGCTTTCTCAATGCTATCACTCTACCCATTGAGCTACAGTCCCAGTTCTGACTTTTTCTGTGTATGTGGTACTGAGAAACTGGACCTGGGTCTTCATGCATGCAAACACTCTACCACTAGACCACACTCCCGGCTCTCTATATAGTTTTTGAGTATTAGTCATAGTATAGATATGGTAATTCTCTAATATTAAAAGTACTTTTAGCCACTGTATATTATCCTACCATTCATAATTTACCTAACTCTGTATTGTTTAGTCCATGTTTGGTGAATTGATTTAGTTGCATAAACAATTGGCAGTGGACTTTTTTCTAGCTGGCTTCATTCTATGAAGGGGCTGGTCAGATGGTTCTCCCAAGCCTAATTCCCAGAAGTAAGACTGTGAAGCAAACCCCTATAAAATGTCTGATAAAATGCAGACCTTTTGTAAGATTATTGGTCTTTGGCTAAATTACAGATAAGGTTTGCCAGTATCACTGTAATGACCTACTTGCATATGAATTGGCCTATCTGAGATAAAGATAATTAAGAGTTGATAACAGATATGTCATACATTCTTGCATAAGAACTTCTGTAACTTTTATTTTTTTAAACTGGGGTTTCACCTCTGGGCCTTGTACTTGCTAAGCAAGCCTGCCACCATGCCAGCCATACAACCGGGCTCTCTTCCTTTTTCATGCAGGGCCTTACTTTAGGCTTGGACTTCAATCTTCCTTATCCTGCTTTCTTCCTAGCTGGGATGACAGACACTTGTCACCCAGCCCTACTTACTACTGATTGGGGTGAAGTCTTATGAACAGCCTGGCCATGGAGGCCTCCCAGTTAAGCAACTTATTAGTAACTCTGGATTGTTGAACCAAGCCATTAAGGAATTTGAGAGGTGGATCCACTAAGTCTCTAATGACATGTGAGGAGCTGGTAGAGATTTTGGGGTCAAGGAACCAGGACTCTCACCAACATTTGCCAGAAAGCGTCACTTCTCCTTAGGGTGGAAAATGTGGTTCGTAATTCATAAAACACAGCCACGAGCAAAATCACCAGAAGTCATCTCAAGAGATGCAGAGGACACGTGCGTGCCTCAAGTGACTCACTGAGATTTAAACCTCAGGGTGTTCCTACATACCCCACATGACTTAGAAGAACCATTTAAAAGTTGTCTGCAAAGCTGAGGCCATTGGTTCATGCCTGTAAACCTAGCAGCTCTGGAAGCTGAGATCTGAGGATCACAGTTTGAAACTAGTCCAGGCAGGAAAGTCTGTGAGACTCTTAACTTCAACATCAGAAAAGCCAGACATGGGTCTGTGGCTCAAGTGATAGTACATCCACTTTGCCAGGCTCTGAATTTAAGCCCCAGGACTGGACACACACACACATACACACGCACGCACGCTCGCACGCACGCACGCATGCTTACTTGGGGGTCCTGAGTCAGATGTGGAGATCATCCGTTCCCGATGCTGTGGGACTGCTAGAGGAAATTGCAATATTTGTCATGGACTTGCTTTCTGGAAGCTTCTTTCTTTTAAAGTCCCGTGTGCCTTTGTTTTTCTCCGTGGGATCTGAGTTGTATTTAAAATCTCAGATGGCTGGCTGCTGCCTCTGCAGTGTTTACACTTCTGGCTTTTTATATACTTTGTTGAAGACTGCTCTCACATCAGCATTCTAGTTTGCCTTTTAAACTATTGAGGGTGTAGCATGGGTCTCTGTGGAACCTGACTCAGAGCGGGGCCTTTGTACACCTGCCCAACCTCAAGACTCTGGCCTGAAGTACAGTAAAATCTCATTTTCTTTGAATTCTTGTTTGCTTGTTTTAGATTTTCCATGACTTAAAAAAAAAATCTCAGCTACCCCAGGGTCACTGGGAAATGTCCATGAAAGTTTTTGTAAGATGGGTTTTTATTTTTCCTGGAGAGACTCGAAACTAAAAATTAGGATGAAATGAGGTCATGGTAACTTTCATCCCTAAAATCAGACTAAAAAAAAAAGTATATTATTATGTATCTTTAAAGAAACCCAAAGCATCTTCTTGCAGCAGAAAGTAAAGAGCATTTTTGAGTCCCGAGGGATGGCATTTCCTGTCTCCTTTTTGATAGGGGGAGAGAGCTGTGTGACCTCATTCCAGTCTCGGAAAGAAGCCTTGTATTATCTCAGCCCAGGAACAATTGCTCTTTATTGACAGCTTGGGGCTCATGTGTGTACTTAGACACACTTGCTTACTGTCCCAGAAGAAGTGCCTGCCATTGTCTGCTAACAAACTGCAAGCGCATCTGGTGGGCTGTTCCATCTGTTTAGCTTGGTAAACTGTTTACATTGCTTTTCTCTAGAAGGAGGCTAGAAGGAGCTGGTTGGGTCAGGTGTGGCAAGAGCAGCCAGGGAGCCCTCCATCTATCCCTGCATTCCCTGCTGGCCACTCCGCACAGAGTACGTGACATAAGAAGTCCCAGAGAGTCACACAGTGTGGACAGAAGTCACTACCACTTCCATCCCTTCTTTCTCTTTTCCTTTTGGTACCAGTAGTGGGGTTTGAACTTCAGGGCTTTGAACTCTCACCAAGCTTTTTCTGCCTAAGGTTGGTGCTCTACTACTTGAACCACGCCTCCCCTTCTGGAGAAAGATCAAAGGCTCTTGGATTTGTCTGTCTATGCTGGCTTTGAACTGGGATTCCCAGGTCTCAACCTCCTGTGTAGTCTGGATCATGTAGTGGCCCAAACACCCAGCAGTCACCTTCTAGATCTTTTTTTTTAAGCTTTATAAAAGTGACAATTGGGTTTCTATTGCAGTTTTTAAGTATCTGTTCAGTTAAAGAGGGTGATGAGTGACGGGAATCTTCCTGGGAGACAGTCCACCACGAAAGTGAGGTACACATTATTCTGAAATGATAAGTACATAGACTAGGCACTGTGGCTCACACCTATAATCCTACCTCATCTGGAGGCTGAGACTGGGAGGGTCCCAGCGTGAGGTCAGCCTGAGGGAAAGGGTTGGGGGACTCTGGCTCAACAGGCTCCTTTTGGGTTGCTGGAGACCAAAGACTATGCCAGATGGTTAAAACTTAGTGCACACTGACACTGGTGGCTCACACCTATAATCCCAGGACTCAACAGATCTGAGGACTGAGTTTGAAGCGAGCCCAGGCAGGCAAATCCCAGGGACTCTGATCTCCAACCAACCAGCAAAAATCCAGAAGTAGAGGTGGCCTCCCATAAAGCACCAACAACCTGAACAAACAAGCTCAGCAAGAGAAGCCCCAGTACCAGAAGGGGGAAAAAAAGGCTCCGTGCAGAGAGCACCCCAAAGTCATCTTCCAAAGTCAGAGAAGCAAGATCCTGGAGTAAAAGAGGCCTCTTTGGAGCTAAACTCCTCGCAGTGGTCCTGGGTGGCTTCTGGAAGCTGTAGCTATCTGTGTGGCTGAGACTCAGTGCTCCAGGCTATGCTGGGGCGGAGACCTCTCCTTGCTGCCACCCTCTCCTCTCTTCCCTCCCTCACACCAACTGCCAGAGCTTACTTGGCTGCTCAGAAAACCTAGCACATTCAAACCAGTTAATGAAGGAGGGTGGCTTATAAAAGGGAACATACAGGCTGGGTACGGGTAGGAAAAGCAGTAAGGGATGAGACTAGACAGGGTGGGGACCTGCAGTAGTCCCAGGCCTCCAAACACCAGGGTGAGCCTGAAACAACTGAGATCAGCTGTTGGCCTGAGGCCAAGGGATCCAGCGGGCCCAGCAGCCCTTGAGACAGGAAACTACAGGCACAGAGGCCTGACCTGCATGGCAAGTCTAATCAGATACAAGGGCAGGCTGCTGTTCATGTGGTCCAAGCTGGTCACCTCTGGGAAATGGGTCTGGAAGTCCAGGCCAGTGACCCAGGGACTGACGGTCTGGTAGGAAGAAGATAAAGAAAGGTTAGAATGTTGATAATGCTAGGACTCTGAGCAGGAGAGAGAGACATCCTGTTTTAATATGCCTCTGTACAAGTTTTCTCTTTGAGACCTTGTCTTTTCATATCGTGTGTGTGTGTGTGTGTGTGTGTGTGTGTGTGTGTGTGTGTTACACTCACATGTGCCAGAACTGAGACTTAAATTCAGGATTTGGATGTTGTTCTTTAGTTGTTTTTTTTTTTTTTTTTTTTTTTTTACCTCAAAGCTAGCTCTCTACCACTGGAACCTCAGCTCCTCTTCTAGCTTTTTGATAGTTAATTGGAGATCAGAATCTCGGGAATTTTCCTGCCTAGTCTAGCTTTGAACCTCAGATCTCAGCCTCCTGATTGGCTAGAATTACAGGCTTGAGCCACTGGTGCCTGGTATGACTACATTTTCCATATTATCACGTCTAAAGCTTTAAAGGGAACTTTATTACTGTCATTCTTTTTTCATTTCCCTTTTATTTGTGTAGGTTTTTTTTTTTTTAACTCAAATTTTTTCCACATACACGTGCTGGGTGTTCAGTGTTGGTTGATTGGTTTGTTGGTGCTAGAGATTAACCCAAGGGCTTCACGTCTGCTAGGCAAGTGCTCTACTACTGAGCCACATCCCGAGCCAGACAGTGTATATATGAATGTCACTTCAGTGGTTGAAAGCGTTCTATCTCCTGTGTCTTCTGAGAAAGATGGAGGTCTAAGCACTGGTATGTTTTCCCTTTCCAGAACTTTCACAATGGAAGGAAGGCACAGCAGCACATAGAGACCTGCTGGAAGCAACTTGAATCAGTAAGTGGAGACACATTCTTGTAGAGAACTCCCCTCCAGACTTGCTAGTTTGAATTGGACTTAGGCATGGATCGTTCTGTAAGTTAAAAAAAAGGCAAAAAATACTGAACTTGTAATTTTAATTTTCCTTACTTTGATTTTATTTCATTTGTTCCAGAGGGATTATCTCAAGCAAAATGTTGAACCAGAAAGCATTCAGATGCTGTTTCTGGAAATCCAAGGGACAGAACAAATAGGAGACAATCTTTTTTGTCAGTTCTGGGGCTTGGACCCAGGGCCTAGGTCCTGTCCCTGAGCTCTTTTGTTCAAGGGTAGTACTCTACTGCTTTGAGCCATAGCGCCGATTTCAGTTTTTCTGGTGGTAAATTGGAGATAGGAATCTCACAACCTTTCCTGTCTGGGCTGGCTTTGAACTGTGGTCTTCAGATCTCAGCCTCCTGAGTAGCTAGGATTACAGATGTGAGGCACCGTCACCTGGCTTCAGAGACAGTCTTGTTGGAAATAAATGGAGATTTTAAAATAAACTTTTGGGGGATGGGGATTTAAAGCATTTTGTGGAAGAGCACTTGTCTGGCGAATGCAAGGTCCTGAGTTGTTCCTCAGCTCTGCAAAAAGATAAAAATTAAAAACAATGGGCTGGGAGTTTGGCCTAGTGGTAGAGTGCTTGCCTAGCATGCACAAAGGCCCAGGTTCGATTCCTCCATACCACATACATAGAAAAAAGCCAGAAGTGGTGCTGAGGCTCAAGTGGTAGAGCTCTAGCCTTGAGAAAGTCTAAGGACAGTGCTCAGGCCCTGAGCTCAAGCCCAGAACTGGCACAAAAAAATAAATAAATAAAATAAAAACAATGACAACAACAACAAAACCCTTTTTGCTAGACTCCAGTGGCTCCTGCCTAGAGGATTGAGGTTCATAATCAGCCTGGGACTTTTATCTCCAGTTAACCAGCAAAAGGTCAGAGGTGGAGCTATGGCTCAAGCAGTTAGAGCCCTTCCCTTGAGTGGAAAAACTTAAGAGACAATGCCTACACCGTGAGGCCAAACACAACACAGAAAATAAGCTTCTGGAAATTATGAGAAACAAACCAGCTCAGAGAACAATTACCCAGTGGGGGCTTGTGATAAGAGCCCGTCTCCCCAGAATAGTTTCTCATTGGCCCACACCCACACCCACCTTTTCTGCTTGTAGAGTAAGAGGCGGTTCGAGCGGGACTGTAAGGAGGCTGACCGGGCACAGCAGTACTTTGAGAAGATGGATGCTGACATCAATGTGACCAAAGCAGATGTTGAGAAGGTGAGCAGCCACCACCGCCTTCCCTGAGTGCGTGTCACACACAGCCCTTGCTGGCTTGCACCCACAAAAGGACCCTGGGATCCTGTTTTCCTTGTGTCATCATCATGGGGCAGGGAGGTCTGCATCTTAGGGACTCTTCAGTGTTTGTGTTTGCAAGATTTATTGCCTTGGTCACCAGAGTGGTAATAAGGACATGAAAAGGTCTCAGCCAAGGGGGTTCCAGAGGCTCCCCATTTTGCTTAGTGGCTTTGCAAAGATGAAGTCAGTATCTAGTGCTTGAGAGTGTATGGTGGAACCATCTGGAAGAGGCTGGCTGCTCAGGGCGCCTTTCTCCAGCAGAAAGACAGCGCCGCGCTCTGCCCTCTGCCCTCTGCCTGGCTTCTTCAGGTGGTTTGCACTCAGCTCTAGTCAAAGGCCTCCCCAGATCTTCCTGGGCCTGGCATTCAGCAAGTGTATTGAGTGTGCGTTTTGTCCTCGTGTGGTTCAGTGTGTGTGCTTTTCTTCCCAGAAGCTGGATTTGTGTAAACAAAAAAACGTGGCTGGTAAATACTGGTATTCATCCATCGGTGCCTAGGGCTGTCTGGGCACCCACAGCTCCTGCTCCCCGTGTGAAAAAGCTGGACATGTTCAGGGAGTTCCGTTGCTTTTGCCAGATGAAGCAGAGATGACTTCAGCTGGGAGCCAGTACCATTGTATTTGCCTAATTCTGCCAGTTTCCTCACCTAAAGAGAGGAATATGTTAGCGTGCCTTTGAAGACTATATAGTAGCTGGAGCGGGGCACCCGTGGCTCATGCCTATAATCCTAGCTATTCAGGAGACTGAGATCTGGGGATCTTAGTTCAAAACCAGCCCCACCACAAAAGTCTATGAGACTCTTATTTCCAGCTAACCACCAGAAAACAGGAAGTGGCACTATGGCTCAAAATGGTAGAGCACTAGCCCTGAGCTGAAGAGCTCAAGGACAGCACTCAGGCCCAGACTTCAAGCTCCATGACCAAAGAATATAATAGTGGCTGGGTACCAAAGCTTCATACCTGTAATTCTAGCTACTTGAAAGGCTAAGATTGGGAGGATTGTGATTTAAGGCCAGCCCAGACAGAAAAGATAGTGATACACACCCCCTTCTCAACCAATAGCTGGAGGTAGTTGTGTTCACCCGCCTGTCACACTAGCTTCCCAGGAAGCCAACACAGCCAGATTGTGGCCCAAAGGCAGGAAGTAAAACTCTCAAAAACAACCAGTGCCGTTAGGCACTCGTGGCTCACGTCTATAAATCCTAGCCACTCTGGAGACTGAGTTCTGAGGATCACAGTGTAAAACCAGCCTGGGTAGAAAAGTCTATGAGACTCTTATCTCCAATAAATCATCAAAAAACTGAAAAGGGAGGTATGGCTCAAGTGGTAGAGCTAAGGTATGTCCTGTATGTCGAGTCTGGCAAATAGAACAAGGATGTGGGTTTCTTGTAGCATGGCTGAAGTCACACCCCCCCACCTCCCTCCCTTGACTCCAGCCTTCCAGCCTCAGGGAGACTTCCGTCATTCACTGCGCTTCTCAGACTCCCCACAAAGCCCCTGTTATCACTTATCCCTTTTTTGCCTTTGTATAAACACAATCATACTTTCATTGATTTTCTTCTGCCTTTTTTTTTTTTAATTCAACATGTTTTGGAGACTCCGTTTCGGTGGCTTATGGAGGGAGCGTGGTAGAGTTTAGGTATTCATATTTAAACCAGGGGCCTTCCTAAAGTGATCTTTGTGTTTCTATTTTAGTTTTTCTGTGGAGAAAAATGCTATCTCCAGCAAGCAATAATACTTTTATTTGTCTTCTGACTTTTATGGCTCTTATTTATCTTTCTTATCATTGTGCCTGGCACTGTGGACCCTTTATCTTGTTCTTGATTGTGAAGAGTGCTTCAGATGTTTTCCCATTGAGAGTGATTTTAGAGCTAGAAGCAGAGCTTCTGTGGAGGAGCTCCTGCCTAAGCAAGCTGAAGCTTCAGTCGCAATACCTGAAAAAGACTTGCTATGCCTTTCATTTTTTTTTTTTTTTGCCAGTCCTGGGCCATGAACTCAGGGCCTGGGCACTGTCCTTGGGCTTTCTCAAGGCTAGAGCTCTACCACTTGAGCCTCAGCACCATTTCTGGCTTTTTTCTATGTATGTGGTACTGAGGAATTGAACCCAGGTCTTCGTACATGCTAGGCAAGCACTCTACCACTTGGCCAAACTCCGGATCCTGCCTTTCATTTTTTGCCTGTCCTGGGGCTAGAATTCTGGGCCTGGGCACGGTCCTTGGGCTTTCTCAAGGCTAGCACTCTACCACTTGAGCCATGGTACCACTTCCAGCTTTTTTCTATGTATGTGGTAAAGAGGAATCACACCCAGGGCTTCATATATGCTAGGCAAGCACTCTACCACTAGGTCATGCTCCCAGCCCCTTTATATACCTTTTATTGGACTAAAGAATATTTTCTCTTCTGTTTTAGTCTAAAAGATAACTCCCCCCCTTTTTTAAAGTTTGATTTGATACTAGCATTATTAAATATTTTCTGCCTTTTTTTGTTGTTGTTTTTGCCAGGCCTGGGCTTGATCTCAGGATCTGAGCACTGTCCTTGGACTTTCTCAAGGCTAGAGCTCTACCACTTGAGCCTCAGCACCACTTCTAGCTTTGTTTTATGTATGTGGTACCAAGGAATCGAACCCGGGTCTTTGTGCATGCAAGGCAAGCACTCAACCACTAGACCAAAGTCCTGGCCCTATTTTCTGCCTTTTTAAGCCGTTAATAAAATACACATTAATCAATTTTCCTACAGTAAAAAAAAATGAGCTTTATAATTTTTTAATTTTTATTTATTTTTAGTGTTTTGGTCATGGGGCTTGAACGTAGGGCCTGAGCACTATCCCTGAGCTGTTCATCTCAAGGCTCGTACTCTAGCACTTTGAGCCACAGCACCACTTTTGGTTTCTGGTGGTTAACTAGAGATAAGAGTCTCATGGATTTTCATGCCCAGGCTGGTTGTGAACTGCTTTCCTCAGATCTCACCTTCCTGAGTAGCTAAGATTATAGATGCCTGGCTGCTTTTTAAGATGTGTGTGTTTGTGTGTGCACGTACACGCACACGCACACGCACACACATGTACCAGCCAACCAGCCAATACTAGGACTAGAAAAATCTCAGGGCCTGGGCACTGTTTTTTAGCTTTTCTGTTCAAGGCTGATGTCCTACTGCATGAGCAGCAGTTCTACTCCTGGGGTTTTTTCCTAAGTACTTTTTCCTTAGACTCCTGGGTTTTTGATGGTGCATCGGAGATTAAGAGTTTTCACTGACACTGGCTTAAACTCCATCCTCAGATCTCAGCCTCCTGAGTAGCTGGGATTGGCCATCCGCACCTGCCAGCGCGAGCTTTTCAGGTGACTCAGAGCTGTCACACAGTAGATGGTGTTCATCTGGGTTTTCTGAGCAGCCCATGTGAGCCGTGAGTCCAAGGGAGGCAGCGCTTCAAGTCTGAGCCTCTCGGTGCACTCGAGGGGAAGACCCCCTTGTTCCCGGATTACTTTATCTGCTCTATTCCACACAACTTGTCTTCCTTCTAGCAGTCAGCCAGCATTGTGTCTGTACTTCAGAGATGTCTACCTAGCCAGGTGCTGGTGGCTCACGCCTGTCATCCTAGCTACTCAGGAGGCTGAGAGCTGAGGATCAAGGTTCAAAGTCAGCCAGGGCACAAAAGGACTTGAGACTCTTCTCTCCAATTAACCTCTAGAAAACTGGCAAGTGGGGCTTGGCTCAAGGGTAGGGCGGTGGCTTTGAGTTGTAGAGTTCAGGGACAACCCCCAGGCCCAGGGGTAGGGTGGTAGCTTTGAGCTGAAGAGCTCTGGGACAGCGCCCAGGCCCAGTTCATGCTCCATGACCCACAAAAAAGAAAAGAAAAAAAGAAAGTTAACCTAGGCAGGAAAGTGTGAGACTCTTCTTGAGAGTTAATCAACAAAACATTAGAAATGGGGCAATTGCATAAGCAGTAGAGCACCACCCTTGAATGAAAAAGCTAAGAGACAGTACCTAGAACCTGAGTTGAAGTGCCAGGACTGGCATTAAATCAAGAGGCACCTGGACCAACAAGCCCAAATGCACTTGGTGTGGTAGGAGGAAATCAGGGAGGGGTGGGTGGGAATGACATGTGTGCATTTTCTAAGTGACTCAGGATCTTCCTACAAGCCTGAGTTTTGTAAGGAGATGTGGTTCTAGGATCTACTCTGGGGACCTTGAGTGTGCAGGCAGATGCTCTGCCACTTCGGACACACCCCTGGCCCTTTTTCCTTTTGTTTATTTTTCATACAGGATCTCGAACTTTTGCCCAAGCAAACTTTGAACCACCTGCATCTTGCCCTCCTGAGTAGAATCACAAGCACTCACTCTCATGCCTAACTCTGGTTTTCTTATGTCAATACTGAATATACTGACGCTTTCACTGAGGGTCTTGTACTCTAACTTAGCTACTTCACTCATGGCTGGCACTCTACCACTTGAACCACAGCTCTACCTCAACCTTTTGTGTGTGTGTGTGTGGGAGGAGTCATGGGGCTCAAACTCAGCGCTTGTCCCTGAGCTCTTCAGCTCAAGGCTACCCTTGAGCCAAGACCCATTTCTCATTTTCTAGAGGTTAATTGGAGATAAGAGTCTCGGGTCTTTTGTGCCCAGGCTGGCTTTGAACCTTGATCCTCAAATCTCAGCCTCCTGAATAGCTAGGATTACAGGCCTGAGCTACCACGCCCAGCTCTACCTCAACATTTTACTGGTTGATTTGGAGATGAGTTTCTTGGACTATCTTACCCTAGTTGGCTTTAAACCTTGAACCTCAGCTCTCAGTCTCTTGAATAGTTAGGATTACAAGCATAAATCACTGGCACCTAAGATAATTTTTTTTAAAATTTTACTTTATTTATTTATTTATTTTGGCCAGTCCCAGGGCTTAAACTTGGGGTCTGAGCACTGTCCTTGGCTTTTCTCAAGGCTAGAGCTCTTACCACTTAAGCCACAGCACCACTTCTGGCTTTTTTCCATATATGTGATACCAAGGAATTGAACCCAGGTTCTTCATGCATGCTAGGCAAGCACTCTACCAGTAGGCCAAACTCCCAGCCCCTTATTTCATTTTTTGCCATTTCTGGAGCTTGAACTCAGGACCTAGACACTGTCTTTGAGCTTTCTCGAGGCTAGCACTCTACCACTTGAGCCACTGCACTGCTTCTGGCTTTTTCTGTGTATGTGGTACCAAGGAATTGAACTCAGGGTTTCCTGCATGCTAGATGAACACTCTACCACTAGGCCATGCTGCCAGCCCCCTAATTCTTATTTTTAAAACAAGTTTCAGTAGTTGGTAGGGTTTTTAACTTGTCTTCCATTCATTCACTCATTCTCGTGCTCATTATTCATGGCCACCTGCCTGGCTACAGAGAATCACAGACCCGCTGCCTGCAAGGAAGTAGCCTTTCCATTTCTTCCTGGTGTTTCCATTGCTCTCTAGTTCCTGAGCGCAGCTCTTGAATGGCGTTGTGTGGGAGACCAGCTTTGGGGCAGCCGGCTCTCAGCCTTCCTCTGAAAGGATAAGGTTATCAAAATGCCTGGAATGTGGAACAATTTTTGTCGACAGAGAAAACAGTGTGTTCTAAATGTATGAACAACGGGGCTCATCCACATCGGGCAGTGAATAATCCCTTTCTCCACGTCTCCTTGGCCCTGTGACCATCGCCTCGTGCATAACTTCTTAATGCAAAGTAGGGCACTGTCACACCCAAACTCCCATGAGATCTTCCACACAGCCCTGGGAATTGCTGGTTTGAGTTCCAGTTCTGTTTTGAAAACCCTAGTCCTCATTTCTTCCAATTCCAGCAGCTTCTGTTTCACTTAATGTCTGGGACTTGGCTTCACCGGAGGCTGATGACCACAAGACACTAATTAACATGGCTGCTTCTTTGAATTCCAGTTGCTAACTCTGTCTGTGGTGTGACAGATCGCCTTCTTTCTGGCTTAATCATGAGATTTTTTACATAATCCAATTGGAGGAAGTGTTTTGAACGTTAATTCATTCTGTCAGTGCTGAAAAGGTGGTCAGTTTTCTTGGGACTTTGTATTCAACTTTTGTATGATATTATGACTCCTAAATGAATCCAGTGTTGACTTTTAGTTATTTTAAAGGTCTCTATCCATGTCCCTGTTGTAAAGAACCGGAAACCATGTACTATTTATGAGGGAAGGCAAAACTCGAAAGCCGTTTGTTTTATTATGGACACTGGGAATGAATCCAGGGCTTCTCGCATGCTAACTACACTTTCTACTAAATTTTAGGTTTTTAACTATTATAAAAAGTACATGTCTAATTTTGATTAAGTTCTAAATACTAAG
Source organism: Megascapheus bottae (assembly GCF_031878675.1). Lineage (NCBI taxonomy): Eukaryota > Metazoa > Chordata > Mammalia > Rodentia > Geomyidae > Megascapheus > Megascapheus bottae. Next base: position 85,895,124 of record NC_143511.1, on the reverse strand, counting down.
TCCCAGTGATTGTAAGTAGAGATTCCCTTCTTGAACACTTGCTTGTTAAACTTGTCATTTAAAATATGATGTAAAAATCAACGTTAGTAAATTAAAAAAAAAAAAAAAAAAAGTACATGTGCCGGAGCCAGTGTCTCATGCCTGTAATCGTAACTACTTAGGAGGCTGAGACTGCAGTTTGAAACCATCCCTGGCAGGGAAATCCGTGCATGGGACTCTCAGCTCCACTAAAAACTATAAGGAAAACCAGAAGTAGAACTGTAGCTCAAGTGGTAGAGCCGCTAGCCTTGAGCACAAAAGCTCAGAGACAGTGCCTAGGCCCAGAAAAAAAAAAAAGTATATGTTCTAGGTGCCAGTAGCTCATACCTGTAATCCTGCCTACTCAGGAGGTTGAGATCTAAGATTGAGGTTCAAACCCAGCCCAGGAAGTGAAATCCATGAGACTCGTATCTCCAGTTAACCACCAAAAAGCTCAAAGTGAAGCCCTGCCTCAAGTGGTAGAGAGTGCTAGCTTTGAGCAAAAAAAAAGAAAAAGCTAAAAGACAGTGCCCACATCCTGAGTTCAAGGCCCAGAACTGGGGCGCCCCCCCCCCAAAATCATGTACTTTGTTTTTAATTTGTCTTACACATTTTCTAAGAGGTTGTTTTAAAGAGAAGAATGGAGCTGCAGCAGGAATCTGCACCACAGCTTAGCAAGGCGACATTCAATTCGATAATGAGCTGGCTGGGGATGATGGCAGGATGAGCAGCAGAGGTGACAAATCAGGGCCATTCTCCTCCCCTGGAGCCTGTGTGACATCCCTCCCCCACCCCTCACAACAGGCAGGAAATACTCCCTCAAGTCTCACTGTAGCCAGCTAAGCAGCAGAGTGGTACATTTTTTTACCATTTGGGGAAAACAATCTCTAGCAAGATGTCTGCTCTCATTCTTCTGCGTATATGGAATGGCCCTGCTAGGGCTTTGATTTGCAGGTTGACATCTTTATTGAGAGAGCGCGTCTCTTGAGTGCCTACTTGCCTGACTCTTTGTTTGATACAAAATATCTGAGTAGTTCTCTCAAGTGTATACTCTGAGCACTTGAGCACACAGAATCGTTTTGTTTTTTTTAAAGAGGAAGTGATTAGTTTGAATGCAGGAAATACATTTTCTAACTGCAGCTTAATGGTTGAGACTTGAAAAGTTCAAAATGCTCTTCATTGAAAGCAAGAGAAAACGAAATAGAATTGAAGAGACTATAAAACATGGGTAGTGTTTTTCTCAGTCTTTTAAAAAACATAGTTGTATAAGTCAGATAATGAGTAGATTTCTTTTTTGGATAGAGTCACACCTTTCTTTACTTGTTCTCCAGTTTCTTCCTACCGTCTCTGCCCACCAATTGTGTATTCATTTCCCACATTTTGGAGTGTCATTCCCCACATACTGTAGTGTCTGCTAAATAGCATGCTTGCATTTGCTGAGATTCTTTCAGGAGTGGGTCAGGGTTGAAGTCAAATAGTATAGGGAAGATGGTTCCGTTGTTTGTCTCTGTCTTGTAAACAGCCCATATTTCACCATAAAACATAATTGTTAGCAAGCTTATAAATACAAAAATACCAATAAATGTCTGGTACCTGTGGCTCCTGCCTGTAATCCTAGCTACTCAGAAGGCTGGGGGTCTCCATTCAGAGCCAGCCTGGGGAAGACATGTTTGAGAGAATCTTCTCCCCACTTTACCCTAGAGAAGGCAGAAGTAAAGGCATGGATCTGTAGTAGAGCCAGCCTTGAGCAACAATGCCAAGCAAGAGCCAGAGGCTCTGTGTGCAGACCCCGATGCTGATGCACAAAACACTATTTTACCAGGCCTTACTGGTTTGTGTCTGGAATCCTAGTTACATCAGAGGCTGAGAACTGAGGATCTGGGTTCAAAGTCAGTCCAAGCAAGAAAGCCCATGAGACTCTTATCTCCAGTTAATCACTGAAAATGCTGGAAGTGGAGCTGTGGCTCAAATGGTAGAGCACTACCTTGAGGAAAAGAAAAAAGGTGTAGGGTCGGCGCCCAGGCCCCGAGTTTAACCTCTAAGACCAGCAGAAATTAAAAACATAAGCCACATGGGGCAGGTGTGTGGCTCAAGTAATTGGGAGGCTGCCTGCCTAGCAAGTGCAGGGTACCAATTTCAACCTCCCAGTACCACCAAGAAACCCCCAAAACAAAAAAAAAAAAAACCTCTATTTTGTCTTGGAAACTAAGAATGAGTAGCTACTTTCCTGGCACCAAACATATTGCACTTATTCCACAAGGGAAATGTGGGATCTCTGTTTCCCTAGCTTGTGGAGAGTCATTGTTGAGTCGCTTACGGAGTGTTCAACTCCAGAACTGACTGCCACGTGTTCTTCCTAAGACCTCCAGACCCTGGCGGTGGAGGATGGAGGTTGTCAGCAGGCAGACCTAGACTTCCAGAAGAGTCCAGACATCAGCGCAGAGTGAGCTGCAAGCCTGCTGAGCCATGGTTTCGGTGCAGCTGTCAGTGGCTTACACCTGTAATCCTAGCTACTCAGGAAGCTGAGGATTGCAGTTCAGAGCCAGCCTGGGCAGGAAAATCCATGAGACTCTTATCTCCAGTCAATCACCAAAAAGCCAGAAGTAAAGTTGTGGCTCAAGTGTAGAGTGCCAGCCTTGAGTGCAAAAGCTAGGGAATAGCGTCCATGTCCCAAATTCCCACCCCAGCAGAAAGGAAGGGAGGGGAGGAAAAGAAAGGGAAGGAGGGAGAGAAAGAGAAGGAAAGAAAAAAAGAAAGAGAAGGAAGGAAGAGGAGGAAAGGGGTGGGGGGACCATAAGGGAAGTCTCAAGTCTCCAGTGGCTCTGGGCTGCCCCTGGAAAGCCGTGATCCTTTCTCACCTCTCCTCCTGCCCACGTGTTGGCTTAGGCATGCCTGGGCGGTGTGCCCTCACCTGAGTGAACTGCTCTTCCCAGTTGTGTTTTTCAAAGTGGGCAACTGAGGAACTGGGAAATAGAAGGCCTTTTCTTCACACTGCTTAGCAAGTAAATGGCCTGGGAAAATTGGGATGCTGGTCTCCTAGGCTGGCTTCCTCTCCCAGCCTTCCCTAAGTGGACTGTAACTACAGTCCAGGGCAAAGAAAAGCTCAGGAAATTGCTGGCATAGTTCAAGCAGATTTCTTTGGTTAACTTATTTTGAAGCTTTTCTCTGTTTTGTGTTTTAACAGCCCTTGTAATTTATGAAAGGCAGACTCATTGTTTTGGCAATGAGGGGGGTCTCTGACAGAAATCCTGTACTCTGAATAGGGAAATTTTTTTAATGTATTCTTAGTTTAGAACTTGAAAATATATTCTTAGTTTCAACAGTTTCCAGGAAATTTTAAATATGCCATTTATTTGTACAACAACATCAACTCTGGACAAAGGGTGGCTTTATCTCTCTCTATTCTCACCCTCTCTCTCTCTCTCTCTCTCTCTCTCTCTCTCTCTCTCTCCCTCTCCCTCTCCCTCTCCCTTCCTCCCTTCCCCCCTCTCTCCCCCTCCCTTCCTCTGTCTCTCCCTCCCTCCCTTTCCCTGCCTTTCTCCTTCCCTCCCTCCCCCCTCCCATCTTCCTCTCTCTCTCTCTCTCTCTCTCTCTCTCTCTCTCTCTCTCTCTCTGTCTCTCTCTCTCTCTCTCTCTCTCTCTCTCTCTCTCTCTCTCTCTCTCTCTCTCTCTCTCTCTCTCCTCTCCCCTCTATAGACAAGCCATTCTCTTCTAGAACTCAGCCTCAAAATTGATCATTTTTTCTCCTCTCTTTGGTAAAATAAAATAACCTTTGATTTTTACATATAGAAAGCCTGGCAAGCCAGGCACCAGAGATTCATGCCTACTCAGGAGGCTGAGATCTGAGGATCGTGGTTCAGAGCCAGCCTGGGCAGGAAAGTTCATGAGACTGTTACCTCCAATTAACCACCAGAAAACTGGAAGTGGCCCTGTAGCTTAAAGTGGTAGAACACTAACCTTGAGCAAAAGAACTGAGGGATAGCATCTGGGCCCCAAGTTCAGGCCTCATGACAGAACACCTCCTCCTCCCATCCCCCCAAAGGAAAAAAAGTCATTCATAGCGGGGTACAGTAGCTCATGTCTGTAATCCTAGTTACTCAAGAGGCTAAGATCTGAGGCTCACTGCTCTAAGGCAGCTTAGGCTGCTAAGTCCATGGGACCCTTAGCTCCAATTAGCTCCCAACCTCTGCAAGTGGAGCGCCAGCTCAAGTGGTAGAGTGCTCTGTTGAGCACAAAAGCTCAGGGACAGTGCCCAGGTCTGGAGCTCAAACCTCAGGACCAGCACCAGGTGGGGGGGGGGGGAGAAAGAAAGAAAGGGGGGCCGGGAGTTTGGCCTAGTGGTAGAGTGCTTGCCTAGCGTGCTCGAATATCCGGGTTCGATTCATCGGTACCACATACATAGAAAAAAAAGCCAGAAGTGGTGCTGAGGCTCAAGTGGTAGAGCTCTAGCCTTGAGAAAGTCCAAGGACAGTGCTCAGGCCCTGAGCCGAAGCCCAAGACTGGCAAAAAAAAAGAAAAAAAGAAAAAGAAAGAAAGAAAGGAAAAAAGCAAGCAAGCCACCCAGCCAGGCATTGATGACTTACATTTATAATTGTAGCTACTCAGGAGGTTGAGATCTACAGGACTGCCACTCAAAAAACCTTCCCCAAAATAACTCACCAAGTCTCTGTGTCTACAGCCTGTGCTGTTCTTTACAGAAGGCTGGGGAGAGATCCCCGGGGGCTTTTAGGGGACTTTCTGTGGAAGGTGTGTGAATAAATCAGAGAATGTTGTAAATATTTGAAGTCTACGTGGGAGCTCCTTGGCCCTTTTTTTTAATATGCAAAATAATATACTAAATATTAGGTCATTGAAATGGTTCTTTTGGAGGTGAGGAAGTTGGGAGGCAGATGGACCACTTGGGGGGCAGGCTGTCATTCCGGGAGGAGAGGCACTTTGAGGGTGATTGCAGTTAGCATTTGGGGATATATTAGGATATTTACTGGTGGACACAACAGGAAGCGGAACCGGCATATGGTCAGGAATGGAAACAGGCCAGTAACAAAGAGGAGGAACTGGAGAGAGGAAGAAACCAAGCTGCGATGAGATGATGAACCCGTTCTGAGTTCTGTCAGGGCCTTAAGGAACTGAGAAGCCCTTGGGTCAGAAGGCCGTTCCTGGGGACATGGCCATCCCACTTTCATTTGGGAAGTGTGACAGGTAACAGGGAAGTATATACTGGAGCACCCCACCCCCCCACACCCACCCATGCACACACCTGCACCATGACTGGAGGAAACAAGTGATTGTGCCTTCAGCGGGGTGCCAGGGGTGCCGGGTACCGTGGCTCACCCCTGTAATCCTAGCTATTCTGGAGGCTAAGATCTCAGGATCAAGATTCAAAGCCAGCCTGGGTACAAAAGGACCTGAGACTCATCTCCAACTAATCTCTGGAAAATTGGAAGTGGGGCTTGGCTGAAGGGTAGGGCGGTAGCATGGAGCTGAAGAGCTCAGAGACAGCACCCAGGCCGAGATCAGGCTCCATCATACACGCACACACAGAGTTCAGTGTGCCTTCAACTTACATCAGCCTCTGACTTGAGAGAAAACCAGAAAGGGCCAGAGACAAACCCAGTGGGGGGCGGGGGGGTGTTGGCTCAAGTGGTAAAGCATCTTCTGCCTAGCAAGCACTGGGCTCAGTTCAGACCTTAGTACTACCAAAAAATTTGTTTTTAAAAAATGGGACAGAAAACTTCAGCATGAGGCCAGGAGTCTGGCCTAGTGGTAGAGTGCTTGCCTAGCATGCACGAAGACCTGGGTTCGATTCCTCGGTACCACATACATAGAAAAAGCTGGAAGTGGTGCTGTGGTTCAAGTGGTAGAGCTCTAACCTTGAGAAAACCCAAGAATAAGTGCTCAGGCCCTGAGTTGAAGCCCAGGACTGACAGAAAAAGAAAAGGCTTCAGCATTTCTTTCTGTTTGCATTTGTGTATTCTTCCTACTTCCTTTCCTGCTTCCTTTCACAAATAGCTGTTACTCTTCCAGAACATTTGATCAGTAAAGTAAAAGCACAGACAACCAAAAAGTCGCATGTGTATGTTGGAACACAGCCCCCTTCTTGGCATGTTCTTGGCACCATATAGGGAGATGGCTAAGTCAGCTGAGGGCCAGGCTGTGTCTTCACCTGGCAAGGGGTAGGTTTATGTGGTGTGGATTTCAGATTGTATTAGTGTCATGAGATAACCTGCTGCCCAGTCACCCGTGACAGGAGCGAGCTTAGGGTAGGATTACTAAGGGCATTTCAGCCTCTGTATATGTGGAAGATGCTGTAGGGTGTAGAGGTAGGTGTGTGTGTGTGTGTGTGTGTGTGTGTGTGTGTGTGTGTGTGTGTGTGTGTACCAAGGCCTAGGAACTGTCCATTAGTTTTTACATGATATTCATTAGAAATAATCTCACCATCTTTTCTGCCTGGGCTGGCTTTGAACCATAATCTTCAGATCTTAGCCAAACACAGAACCTGTATCTTGTCAGAAATTACCCCATTTTTTTTTTAAGTCTGTGATTAACCAAACCAGGAATTAGAAGAGGAAAAAATTTTTATTTAAGAGTGGGGTGTCACTGTGCTGCCAGACTGGCCTTGAAGTCCTAGGTTGAGTTGATTCTCCCATCTCCATCGCTTGTGTAGCTGAATTACACATCTGTAATCCATACCTGGCTCAAATGTATATTTTTTTCTTTTTTTTTTGTCGGCCATGGGATTTGAACTTTAGGCCTCATCGCCATCCCTGTGCTCTTCAGCTCAAAATTAGTGCTCTACTACTTGAACCACAGTGCCATTTCCGGTTTTCTAGTGGTTATTGGAGATAAAAGTCTCAGGGACTTTCTTCCACAGGCTAGCTTTGAACCATGATCTTCAGATCTCAGCATCCGCATAGTTAGAAGTAAGCCACCAGCACCTGGCTAATTTATTTTATTTTATTTTTTGTCAGTCTTGGAGCTCAAACTCAGGGCATGGACACTGTCCAGCAGCTTCTTTTTGGTCAAGGCTAATGGCCTGCCACTTGAGCCTCAGCGCTGCTTCTGGGTTTTTTGAGTAGTTTACTGGAGATAAGAGTCTCACAGGGACATTTCTGCCCAGGCTAGCTTCAAACCATGATGTGCGTGTCTCAGCCTTCTGAGTAGTAGGAGTACAAAAATGTGCTACCAATGCTCAGCTTATTATTGATTTTTTTTTTTTTGCCAGTCCTGAGGCTTGAACTCAGGGCTTGAGCACTGTTCTTTGGCTTCCTCAAGGCTAGTGCTCTACCATGTGAGCCACAGCCCTACTTCCGACTTTTCTATGTATGTGGTACTGAGGACTCAAACCCGGGTCTCTGTGCATGCTCAGCAAGCCCTCCACCACTAGGTCAAAGTCCAGGCCCCTTATCAATTTTTTAAGGAGAAACTCCTCAGAGTGCTCTAAACACAACTAACAAGGAAGAAGGCAGGGGCGGGGGACACAAAAAACACAAATAGTATACCAAATGGCTTTCTTGAAAATTTATACCCAAAGTAAATATAGCCGAAGGGTTTTAGCCAGGCTTACTTTGAACATGTGTAATAGGCCTCTTTTACTTATGAACTCTACTGCAGATTAGACTTTTAAATATATAGGTTCCAGATAAGTGCAGGCGGCTCACACTTGTAATCCTAGCTACTTAGGACCTGAGATCTGATGAGCGTGGCTTAAAGTCAACCCAGGCAGAAAAGCTCATGAGACTCGTATCTCCAGTTAACCATCAGAAAGCCAGAAGTGCACCAGACTTGAGCAAAAAAGCCAAGTATACACTGGAGACCCTGAGTTCTGGTCCCAGTCCTGGCTACACACACACACACACACACACACACACACACGCACGCACGCACGCACGCACGCACGCGCACACACACACACACACACACAGTGTATAGGTTCCTGCCAGGATCAATGGGAAGAGGAACGTGGGAGCTGGCCCAAAGGGAAGAGGGCAACTGTGTCAAGGTGGACAGTCCGTGCCATGTCCTGTCCCCCTGTCCCCACAGCAGTGTGGGGTTGTGGTGACCGGCAGCACGTCCATTACCTGAAGGAAGCACACATTCAAGACCGAGCTTGAAAACAGCACCTCCTCACCCCTATCCCGCCCTTTCCACCCCCTTGCCAGAGTTAACTTTGGCCCCCGTGGCAGCTCTAGGTTTATCTGGTGTGGGTAAACACGAGGCCTCTCTCTGGCTCTTGCTCTAAGGCGCGGCAGCAAGCTCAAATCCGGCACCAGATGGCAGAGGACAGCAAAGCAGATTACTCCTCCATCCTCCAGAAATTCAACCACGAGCAGCACGAGTACTACCACACGCACATCCCCAGCATCTTCCAGGTGAGTCCTCCACATCCACGTCCCCGCAGCCCCCGGGAGTCCTCACCCCTGGCTTCTTCCAAGGAAGGCCTCCCACTTGCAGGTCCCATTCTGCTTTGGGAAGGCCTGAGTTGCTCCTGAACCAGGCAGGATGGCTAGACCTGTTCGTGTGTGTGTGTGTGTGTGTGTCTGTCTGTCTGTCTGTCTGTCTTATATCTGTGTGTTCATGTTTGCTCATGCTATACTAGGGCTCGGATGCTGGTGCTGTATGCCTGTCATCTGAGGATTGCTGTTCAAAGTCAGCCTGGGCAGGAAAGCCTATGAGTCGCTTCTCTCAATGAACCATTAGAAAACTGGAGGTGGCACTGTGGCTCAAAATGGAAGAATGCTAACCTTAGGCAAAAGAGCTCAGAGACAATGCCTAGGCCCTGAGTTCAAGACCCAAGACATGTCAACAAAAGGAAAAAAGTTGGCCGGGAGTGGGGCCTGGTGGTGGCATGCCTGTCTAGCATGCACAAAGCTCTGGGTTCGATTTCCCAGAACCACATACACAGAAAAAGCTGGAAGTGGCACTGTGGCTAAAATGGCAGAGTGCTAGCCTTGAGCAAAATGTGTCCAAGGAGAGTGCCCAGGCCCTGAGTTCAAGCCCCAGGACTGGCAATTAATAAGGCCATGATTGTGCAAGTCGCATTTTAATGATTTATAAAATGTGAATACAACTGGTCAGTATAGAAACGCAGTAAAGGGCTAGGAGCGTGGCCTAGTGGTAGAGTGCTTGCCTAGCATTCATGAAGCCCTGGGTTTGATTCCTTGGTACCATATACTCAGAAAAAGCCAGAAGTAGCACTGTGGCTCAAGTGGCAGAGCGCTAGCCTTGAGCAAAAAGTGCCCAAGGGAAGTGGGCAGGCACAGTAAAGGTAAGGGTTGCTGGGAGTCCAGCATCATTAGCACTAACAACTGACCAGAAGCAACTCCGTGCCAAGCATGGCGGCTCACACCTGTTACCCTAGCTGCTTGGGAGGCTCAGACGTGGAGGGTTCAGGTTTGAAGTCAGCCTGGCAGAAAAGCCTGTGAGACGCCATCTCCAATTAGCTAGCTAAAAAGTTAGCCTGGGGGTATGACTAGAGTGGAAGAGTGCCAGCCACGAGCAAGCAAGCCAAGAGCTCGGGCCCTGCGTTCAAATCCCAGTACTGGCCCCATGCTTAAGTAGTAACAGGGTGTGTTTATTTGACACAAAGTCTGGCATTGCAGAAAATCCAGGAGATGGAGGAGCGGAGGATCGTGAGGATGGGCCAGTCCATGAAGACGTATGCAGAGCTGGACCGACAGGTGATCCCCATCATTGGCAAGTGCTTGGATGAAATCGTAAAGGCAGCGGAGTCCATTGATCAAAAGAACGTAAGTACTGAGCTGGCGCCCCGCCCGCCGCCCGCCCGCCCAGCGCTCACAGCCCCTTCAGTGGGGTCTCCATCCTTCCATGCTGTGGGTTTTGGAACTGTCCCTGACCCCTCCTTCATACCAGCTGACCACCCGCTGCCTCAAAATACATTCAGAGCCCAGCCAGCCATCACCACTGCTGCTAGAATGGAATGTCTGTGCAGCTACCCCCTGGCTTGTTGGTTGAGATGTAGTCCAGTGTTTCAGCCAGGCTGGCCTTGAGCTACTGCCCTCCCAGTCTCTGCCTCCTGAGTAGCTGGGATTAACTGGAGGGGTAGCTGAAGTCAGTGAAATGCCTACCTAGCAAGACAAGGCCTTGAATTTCAATCCCAATACCACCTCAGAAGAGAGAAAAAAAGTCCCGATGGGAACCAGAGATTTCTTCTGCTGTGTCTTCAAAGAAAACTGTATTATCGTGTACTGACTTCACAGTTTTACATTGAGGGTTTTTTTGTTTGTTTGGTTTGGTTTTGGTTTTGGTGTGGGGCTTGAACTCTGGGCTTGGGCACTATCCCTGAGCTCTTCAACTCAAGGCTAGCACTCTACCTCTTGAGCCACAGCACCACTTCCAGTGGTTAATTGGAGATAAGAGTTTCGGGGATTTTCATAACCAGGCTGGCTTTGAACTTCGATTCTCAGCCTCCTGAGTTGCTAGGGTTACAGGCATGAGCCACCAGTAATGTCTACATTGAGATTTTTGTTTTTTGTGCTAGGACTAAGGTTTGAACTCAAGCCCTGGGTGCTGTCTCTTAGCTTTTCCCCTCAAGGCAGGTGTTTTACCACTTGAGCCACAGCTCTACTTTTGTTCTGTTTCTCCCACCCTCTTCAGTCATGGGGCTTGAACTTGGAGTGCTATCCCTGAGCTCTTTTGCTCAAAGTTGGTGCCATTTCTGTTTTCCTAGTGTTTATTGGAGTAAGAGGCTCACTTTCCTGCCCTTGCTGGCTTTGAACTATGATCCTCAGACTTCAGCGTCCTGGGTAGCTAGGATTATAGGGGTGAGGCCCCAACACCTACCTCATTTTTGTCTTTCTGGTGGTTAATTAGAGTAGTATCTTGTGTCATAGTGACTAGTCAGGTAAGAAGTCCCTGCGTGTGTCTGACACCTCCATGGTCTCATTTCAGGATTCCCAGCTGGTGGTGGAGGCTTATAAATCAGGATTTGAGCCCCCCGGTGACATTGAATTTGAGGATTACACCCAGCCCATGAAGCGCACCGTGTCTGACAACAGCCTCTCAAATTCCAGAGGGGAAGGCAAGCCTGAGCTCAGACTGGCCGGCAAAGCCAAAGGAAAGCTATGGCCGTTCATCAAGAAAAACAAGGTAGTGATGGTTTACGCTCCGCGCGAAAATGAGCTTGACAAAGCGCACAGATTTTGAGTTGATCTTGTAGTGTCAGTAAAATGTAAGGTCTACAATCGGAAGTTTCCAAAGGAAATGAACAAGACGAAAAGCTAGTACGCTGTCACATTGTAGAACAGCGTTTCCTTTCGGTGGTGGTGTCTGCCATGGCCCTTGTCTGACTTCAGATGTTTTGTCACCCTGCCGTGTCACCCACACTAACCACTGATTGACCGTGTGTGGTTCCTTCACACGTCCCTGCCACCCTCGTCCTCCTGTACTGCTGGACGCCTCTGCTGGGAGAGAGGGTCCATAACCATTTATCCGCACGTCTAATTGACCACCTTCCCGGGCCTCGGTCATGACTGGGTTCTAAGTTCATGTTAACCTGTGTTTCTGTGAGCATTTCCATCTTCTCTCCGTGGTGTAGTCCGTAGGTGCATGATGCGTTAACCTGAACAAATATTACTGCTTTAACCTTAGAATGATCGGACATTTCATTCCAAGACTCTGGTGCTGTATTCACATCCTTAGCCTTTTCCTCTCCCCTCCATCAAGCTCTATTAGTTTAGGTGGTGTAGAAACATTGTCCCCTCCCCCCACCCCTCCGCTTCTACTGGTTTTGGAAACACTAATGAGCGCTGTAGCCTGCACGTGAATGTCGCATGAGCTTCGTGTCGGGTACTTCTTGTTCCTCTGTCGCTTTACTTACCGAATCTCTCACTTTCACCCTGTCATCTTACACCTCCCACGTGCTTCCTTTTGGACCATGGCCTAAATATTTAATGGTTTGTGTGTGTTTTACTTGCTTTGGATTTCAAATATGATTTGATCCTTATTTTTGTTTATGTCTTCTTGTTTCTGATTTTATTCTGTCGCTACTCCATCTCTCACATGTAGCTTATGTCCCTTTTAACATCCCCCCATCAGCCTCCCCCTCCCCCCCCTGCCTCTGCCTCACCTTCTGCTGTTCCCAACGGCCCCCAGTCTCCCAAGCAGCCAAAGGAACCCCTCTCCCATCGCTTTAACGAGTTCATGATCTCCAAACCCAAGATCCACTGCTTCAGGAGCCTAAAACGCGGGGTAAGTTCTGCTGTGGAATCCGGCATCTCTTCACACACTTGCGTTGCACGTTTTGTTCTGCGTAACTGATTTTATTTGTGAATGAGTGCATTCATTGTGTTTTCCCCCATGACATGAAACAAAAATGGAACCTAGGACTTGTTGCTGGGAAAAAGACAGAAAGAAAGAAAGAGGAGGAGGGCGGGGAGAAAAAGCAGGAAACAGGATGGATGGATCAATGGATGATGGATGGATGAATAGATAAATGAAGGATAGAAAAAGAATGGATAAACTGAACAGGGATGGGTGGATAGATGAGGAGTCGGGTGGATTGATCATAGATAAACGGATAATGAACGGATAGAAAGAGAAGGCCAGCCAGTCCCCAGTTCTGTCTGGCTCATAGTACTTTCGAGAAGGAAAGACTTGTGCTTCCTTTCCCGTTAAAAAGCATCTGCTGTTAATTTTTCACCTTTGGTTTCACCAATAAAAAGGAAACTTAGATTTGGTTTCTAAAATTAATGGAGTAGGAGATGGGGAATTGGAAATGACCGTGTGTACAGAAAATGCTTGCTTACTAATCACGGAAGCAGTGTGTCATGTAGATTCCCCTCCTGAGCAAGGCCTCGGCTCAAAGGGGAAGCGGGCAAGACAGTGTGGTTTTGTTATTTTAGTTATTTAGGATGGTGATACAATGTCTCTTGACAGGGAGGTGTGGGGAGCCCACATGTACAAGCAACCCCAGTCCAAAGTCAGCCTGGAAATACCCCAAATCTGAAACCTTCTGAGGGGTGATGTGAGATACCCAATGGAAAATTCAGCCCCTCAGCTCACTGCAAGTGAGCTGTAACCCAGAGGTAGAGATCCCACTTACCCAGTGTGCCCAGGCCCCAAACGCCACCCCCCAAACAACCACAGGTGTCCTAAAAATAGTATATAACATATATAGGAAAGAGCAATGGTTTTCCTGTTTAGACTTGGATTCTTTCCCTCTTCTCCTCCCCCCCCCCCAGCTCTCCTCTCCCAGAAATCTCATCGTGTATGTACACCCCCAGAAATCGTATCGTGTATGTACAAAATCCAGCACGTCCAGCCCTGGGCATTTCTGGTAGAGACCAGAAGCCTGTATTTCTCTTTGGAGGATCAAGTTACAACAGCATGGGCTCCTTCCTATGTTAGGTTCTGTTCTGAGCCCTCAGCTGCCCCTTCCCAGCCTCCTGAGACGCATAGCTACCAACATTTCCCAGACATGGAGGTGTGGAAAGAAGCAGACAGAGTGGATCCAGGGTTTAAGGTTTGCGCCTAATGTCTCAAGTTGGTAAATCCTGTCCCCTGGAAGATGCCATACAATGTCAGCAGAAGATGTGGGGACAGACACCTCTCACCAGCCCCCATAGGCAAGGGCCGAGCTCACAGGGAAAAGGAAGCCAGCATCTGCTGGAAACTGGAGTCCCAAATTTGGTTTTCCTTCTGGAATGTCAAGTGCTATATGGATTGGCTAGGAAAAATAGCTAGATAAGAGAAATGTTCACATTCACAGTGCAGTGGTTGCCCTAAGGCTGCAACCTGATCTTCATATTCCTTTGAGTCTGCAAAAATTAAACTATGTACGACAGAATATAATTTCATTTACATATATTTGCTAATAAGGTCATTAGCTATTAAATTCAAGGTCAAAAATTCAAGTTCATACTGGGTACCAGTGGTTCGTGCTACTCAGGAGGCTGAAATCTAAGGATCGCAGCTCACAGCCCCAGTCAGGAAAGTCCGTGAGACTCTTCCAACAAAAAGCCAGGAGAAATGCTGTGCTTAAGTGTCAGCCTGGAGTGAAAAAGCTAAAAGAGTTCCAAGCCCTGAGGTGAAGTCCCAGTCCCAGTACTAAAAGGAAAAATAAATAAATAAATAATGAAATATGAGAGATCACAAGGTTTTTACAAAGTTGGGGAAATACCTTGTTTTAAGGTTTCCCAGCATAGCAGGGAAAGAATTCGAAACTTCATTTCCTAATGATGTCAAGAGAGCCGTTGTTAGAATGAGTGTAGCTGAGATGTGGATGACGGATTGTGTCGAGCTCTGTCATTAGGCCTGGCTGAGGAGTCTGCAGCTTCCTGGCTCAATTACCCTGACTTTTAAAACTCCATTCATGATTCATCAAAGACCTTCCAAAAAAGACCAGGGTGAGCAAGGCTGTAAAGTATGACATTAACCGTAAGTCACTTACTTGTCTCAGCCTCTGGAAAGCTTTCCCAAGTATGCATTCAAGTTATTTGCAACCAACATCCGTCCGTCAGTCCGTCCGTCCTCTGGACTGTCATGACACGCCATGTGAATGGTCATGGATGCCTACCATTTGTGTCTCTCGTCCCCATTTCTCTCTATGTCATATGATCATAAAATCTTCTGAGTGTTTAACAAGAGACCAGAGAGTTGTTGGTATTTAGCCAGGTGTTGGTGGCTCACACCTATAGTACCAGCTATTCAGGAGGTGGAGATCTGAAGGTCACAATTTAAAGCCAACCTTGGCAGAAAAGTCCTTGAGACTTTTATCTGCAATTTACCACCAAAAAATTGAAAGAGCCGCGCCTCTAGTATTAGAACAATTACCTTCAGCAAAAAAGCAAAGCAAGAGTACGTGGTCAGCCAGGCAGTGGTGGCTCACGCCTGTAATCCCAGCTACTCAGGAAGCTGAGATCTGAGGATCGAAGTTCAAAGCCAGCCTGAGAAGAAAGTCAATGAGACTTTTATCTCCAATTAACCACCAGCTTAAGGGGTAGGGTGGTAGCCTTGAACTGAAGAGCTCAGGGACAACGCCCAGGCTCAGAGGTCCAGCCCCATGACTGACAAAAAGAAAAAGGGCAAGGCAGAACAGACACCAAAAATATAAAATGAAGAAGAGAAAGATGGTTAGAAAGAATATATTACTTGTAAACAAACAAGAAATGGAACAGGAGACTGATGGATTGATTCAAGAAAATTCTTTTTTTTTTTTTAAAGTGGTGCTGTGGCTCAAGGGGTAGGGAAGTAGCCTTGAGCTGAAGAGCTCAGGGACAGCGCCCAGGCCCAGAGTTCAAGCCCATGATCAACCAAAAAAAAAAAAACAACTTTTTTTTTTTTTTAAACCACAATCAGCAAAATGAGTTTCATTTCTTGATCTTTACATCTGTACTCAGAAAACTACGCTTGAAAAACAAAAGGTCCTGATTGGTAAGCGTTTTCCTGAAGACAGAGCACTCATGTGCATACTTGGGGTAGCAGGCAAGACATGGAGAAGGACTTCCACTTCTCTCAGCTCCTGGCAATCTGTCCTTAGAGCTAGGTTTGACATCCTTCCCTCTAAGAAGAACGTATCAAGGAAGAAAGGGAGGGAAGGAGGAAGGGAAATACTATGCAGTTTGAAAAAAAACAAAGCCCACAACGTTAAACCTCAAGTTTGGGGTAAGGGCCTCAGCCTAAAAGGTGTCTCTGAAGGCCAGTGCTGAGAACGATGAGCCTCGGTCACCATCTCATTATTCATTGTCCTTAACTTGAGGCTGTGATGCCAAAGATGACTTAGTTAGAAAGCCTATCCTAGGAGAATAACACGTGTGATTTTAATCTCCAGTTTCTCACGTTTGCAGACTTCAATCGTCTGTTTCAATGATCAGCATGTAAATTTCCTGTGCAAACCTTTCTTAGCCTATCTGATTTTGTTTCTAAACAACTAAACCAGATAAAATATTTTTTTTGGTGTGGTTGTAAGCCATTGACATTTTTGTTTCTGGACATCTTTCAAGGTTGGTATGCCCAAAAGACCTCTATTATTTCATCAGAAGAAAGCTAAGGAGTGTGGCTCGAGAAGTAAAGCATTTGCTTAACAAATGCAAGGCCCTGAGTTCCAACTCCAGCACCATCAAACAAAGGAAAAATGAAAAATGCACTGAGATATATGTTCTCAAGTTGCAATCTACAAGGTGTAACTGGAGTGCTTGAACTGAAGATTTCTTTTGCCTGCCTATTAAGGGGCCTCGGTACCTAAAATGTGGATGTGCTTTTCCATCCATATTTTAGAGTGAACTGTACAGGAAAAAATGCCACCCGAGTTGAGAAACGATTGGGAATCTGAGCTAGTCACTTATGAGATGTCACTACCTCCTGATTGCTTGCATTTTTGTACTTATTTTGTCTTGTTCTCTCGCTGGTTGTTGGCAGACTCAGTCTCTGTATTGTCACAGAGACCTCATGAAGAAGACGCTAGGGAAGCCCACCTATGCCTTTGAGGCTAGGGATTATGTTGTAAGTTCTTCTGTGACGCAGCTTCACAGTCACAGCAGGGTCACTAACCACATTGACAGCACCAAGACTGGGGACTTGTGCAGCCAGAAACAAACAAACCAATTCCCAACAGAGAGAACCAGACCCTGGGGAGGGGAAACCCCAAACAAACAAACAACAAAAGTCTTCTATAAATTCAATGTCTACTTCACCCCGAAAACTTGCACGGCCAAAGACACCAAGTTCCCTCATAATTGTCAAATGGTCTTAATCTTGTCAGTCCCCCAAACTCGAGGTTGATTTCTTCCCCTCCCCGTGGTGCCCCCCCACCTTTTTTTTTTTTTTTTTCCATTCTGGTTCTGGAAAAAACCTTGAAAGGGATTGTCACTGCCAACTGAGATGCCACTGGCTGTGGTTTGATGGCAGAATGTTTCCAGAAAACTCAGCCAGCAGGGCGCAGTCACAGGAGTGACGCTCTGGCGGATGGCAGTTGGATGGCACTTATAAGGGAATCACGCCACCATGCCATGGAGGCTGGAGAGCAAGCGATCCGGGCCGAATGAGCAAGTGGAGTAGGACTCGATCTCACTTTGAGATCCATGCCTAGGTCCTTCTTTTCACTGTCCCCTTTCTTTGCCCGTGAGGTTAGTACCTGCGACTGTCCAATAACACGCGGCCATGTCAGCCCTGTCTCTGCCTGTGTTATTGACGCTTGTGGCTCACAAAGCTCTCTCCTTGTCGCCTCAGCCCAGACGGCTTCTTTCTGTGTAGCGATGCTCAGAGCTTAGTGGAGCCTCCAATTATTCTCCTAGCAGATGATCTGCTTTCTAATGAATGTCAAGTGATCTGAAAACTGCCTGGCTGATAACTTCACATGGCTTAGAGTCATGAGGACACAACTCCACATTCTGGGATGGCACTCGTCTAAGTGGCTGTTTGCTGGCCACAGGAGGAAACTGAACTTGGGAAGTCAGTATTTTCTGATTCCTATCGGGATTTGGGTGTGGTCGTCACCATGGTGGTTTGGTTTTCGTTTTGAAGTAATTCTC